>NC_068421.1:41614776-42237901 GCF_023373465.1 Oncorhynchus keta | reverse complement strand
CCATCATCAGATCCATCTGCTTGGGGGAAACCCAGAGAGAGACTAGCCAAGTCAGTCGGACTCCCGTCCGGCTCTTCCACCTCCCCCACAATCGTACCCTTTCACAGATGGCCATGGCCATTACCCAAAGTCACCCACACACACTTCCCAACCATTAAGATTTAGCCACTTACATACCACTGGAGTGATTCTAAATAGGGAGATGGGAGAACAATGGAGTGTCTGGGAGATTCATCTCTTGAAAAGCAGACTAGACATCTTGAACCTATCCAATCATTGGTATATCGATTTCATTTCAGAAATGTGGAGGACTGAAGCCAAGGCTTTATAGATCCTCACTTGGTCTCTCTCTAATCCTCCTTGAGAACTGTTATATTATAATTCACCTAGTCCACACGCAGATCCAGCACCAGCAGAAGTTGTGTCTGGGTGTGATAGCAGACTGCTATGTGAGCTACTGCATGCTGAATATTAGCAGAGCGCTAGTACTCCGCCGTTGAAGTGAGTAAAATGCTAGCGCCACGCCATGTCTGAGCAGGAGTTGTGTGCTAACATGACATGATGGGTGGGTTTCTCCACAGGCCTCCTGAGCTGTTCAATGTCAAACTGCTGGGATGCGATTTACAGCACAGGCCACTTTATATATTCTGACCGTTTGGTCCCTTGGAGTGTTTGTTTTAGCGCTAATTAAATCTTTGTTCAGAGTATCAAACCAGGTTGGCTAAGGTCATCGGAGCATCTGTGCCGTTTCATTGCGGACCTGTCTTCCCCACTGTGATTGAGTCCCAGCACTGCTGTGTAATGCTGACAGTGTTGACAGATGCGGCATGCTTTTTTAGCAGCATGTTTTCTTCTCTCTCAGCTTCCTGCAAGTACCAAGTCAAATCAAATCAAATTGCATTGGTCACATACACATGGCTAGCAGATGTTACCGCGAGTGTAGCAAAATGCTTGTGCTTCTAGTTCCGATGTGATCTAACAATCCCACAACAACTGCCTAATACACACAAATCTACGTAAAGGGATGGAACAAGAACATAAACATAACAAGATATGGATGAGCGAAGACCGAGCAGCATAGACAAGATGCAAAAGATGGTATAAAAATACAGTATATACGTATGGCAAGAGTAATCAAGACGTGAAAACATTATTAAAGTGACATTATTAAACTGACTGGTGATCTATTTATTAAGGTGACCAATGATTTCAAGTCTGTATGTAGGCAGCAGCCTCTCTGTGTTAGTGACGGCTGTTTAACAGTCTGATGGCCTTGAGATAGAAGCTATTCTTCAGTCTCTCGGTCCCAACTTTGATGCACCTGTACTGACCTCGCCTTCCGGCCGGTAGCGGGGTGAACAGGCAGTGGTTCATGTGAGTATCATGTTGGGAACTGGCAAGGTTTTGGAGCTCAGCACATGAGCACAGAGAACATTACACATCCGTCAGCGCTAATTTGCATTGTCATGAACCAGACCACTGAACAGAGCCACATCCGCCTAATTCATGACGAATTGAGAAGCTGAATATGTATGCATCTGACTCATCTTCCTGCTAATCTTCTCGCAACGGTCGCTCTATGGGCGACACAATGCGCTATATTCAGTGTACCGCTTCTACTCTCCCCTCGGTGTCGTGTCACACGCCTTGCTTTGTCTCTTAATCTCCTCCTGTATGGCTCTTGCTCGTCTTTGGAGTGCGTGTACGTGAGAGGGTATTCAGCCTCCCTCCCTCCCTACAAGCCCAACTATTTTTCTGTATAGAAAAGTACAGGAGAGTGAGCTATATCAGGCGCTATATCAGAAATGACTTTTAGGGATGAAGGGGGGTCTTGTGAAGGAGAGGAGTGTGAGATCAGATAGATAGGCTGCTGTGAACCTCTCATGACTTCTGTCAAAGAATAGATACATCTCTCTGTCCCTCACCTGTCTGACAGTAATCCCAGTTTAAAAAAAAAAAACGGAGAAGCTAGCTTAGGTTCATACAGCAAGTGGGGTTGCAGTGACCAGAACCTATGCAAGATTGAACTGGTTGTGAGGATGGAGTTACTTTGCCATCTTTCAACCACAAACGTACGCGATCCAACTTTCTGTGTAAAATGTCATTTGGTATTCACCGGATCCAAAGCAGCCTTGCACGTCAGCACCATTTATTCCCCTCGTTGCCAGTCAGCCATCGCCGGCAAGAATATTCAGCGAGGACATACTCTCGTTCCTATCATAACAGCCTGTAGGATTCCAATCATGCCCGCTCTGTCATTAGGATGGGAGGCTCAGCGCTAATGTGGGGAAAGTGGAAACGCCAGAAGGCTCTCCTCCCACCCACCCATTACCAGGGCTGAATAGAAAGCCAAACACACAGGGGCTGGGGAGATGTGTATATACTGTATTTTAGTCATGGCTCATCCTGTATAGGTACTGCTGTACACAACCTGTTTTATTCATACATTGTCCATATTGTCTATACACACACAATTTAGATACATATTTCTATTCAGGACTCGTTTTTTTTCTTGCTTTTGGACTATGTGTGTATTGTTGTTGCATTGCTCGACATTGCTGCATTGTTGTTCAAGAGCATCTCCCGTTGCTTTGCATGTTTGATGAGGGAAGAGCTGCGGATGTTCTGAGTCTCTCACTCATGGGTAAAGGCAGGCATGATACCGTATTGATAAAATAAATACAAAATAAAATCATGAGCAAATGAGTCTACCATCAGATGACCAAAATAGCCCAAACTTTCGTGGTCTGTAGGTGGGTTTAAACATGTATTGTGGGTTTGATCACACAAACCGTCCCTTTTTTAAGTATGTCAATATGAAGATAAGCACACAAGCATAAATGACCCAGCTGTAGGCAGCTGTGTTATCTCACCGTGGAGCAGTGTCATGCAATGTCTCTGCAATGTCATGGGTGTCCGTGACATTGACACTCTGCGGCAATGGCCAATGGTTATGCATTCATAACTCAAAGTTACACGATCATTAATCACCTTATAGATCTAACATGGGATGGTTCATTTTTTAAAGACGCCATCAATTGTATCCATCCAGACATAGATGTCGGCTACAACTAACCCACTATATGTCAGTCAGGTCAAGGTGTGGTTACATACATTTCCTATGTAAATCGTAATTCAAACGTGACCATGTTCTCCACAACACTACAGACTATCCACCAGCAAAGTATGTGTTGTACGCTCTTCATATGCACAGGATGTTTTGAAAGTCATTTATGGTGGTGTTTATGGTGCATTTACTCAAATAAGTACACCGGCAGTTAATGGTGATGATTTCGAAGAGAATGAGTCAATCATGGTGCAGGAGGCTGCACTGAAAACATGGCGGCCCTTCATGTTCTTTTCCAGGCTCTGATACTATCATATTGCTTAACACCAAAAAAAGACGGGTGGTGTGTAGGCTATGATAATGTATTTAGAGAGATGTATGACAGTTCAAAGCATTCTTCAATTATTTTCCCGTTGTCTAACGAATGCATCTACTGTACCATTCAAAAGTTTGGACAAATATACTCATTCAAGGGTCTTCTTTTTTTTTTACTGTTTTGTACTTTGTAGAATAATAGTAAAGACACCAAAACTATGGCATAACACATATGGAATCATGTAGTAACCAAAAAATGTTAAACAAATACAAATATATTTTATATAGGAGATTCTCCAAAGTAGCCATCCTTTGCCTTGATGACAGCTTTGCACGCTCTTGTCATTCTCTCAACCAGTTTCATGAGGTAGTCACCTGGAATGCATTTCTATTATTAACAGGTGTGCTTTTTTGAAAGTTAATTTGTGGAATTTCTTTCCTTCTTAATGCATTTGAGCCAATCAGTTGTTGTGACAAGGTAGGGATGGTATAATGAACAAAGCCCTATTTGGTCAAATACAAAGTCCATATTATGGCAAAAACACCTCAAATAAGCAAGGAGAAACAACAAGCCATCATTACTTTAAGACATGAATGTCAGTCAATACAGAAAATGTCAAGAACTGAATGTTTCTTCAAGTGCAGTCTCAAAAACCAAGCGCTATAATGAAACTGGCTCTCATGATGACAACCACAGGAAAGGAAGACCCAGAGTTACCTCTGCTGCAGAGGATGTTCATTAGAGTTACCAGCCTCAGAAATTTCAGCTCAAATAAATGCTTCAGAGAGTTCAAGCAAAAGACATCTCAACATCAACTGTTCAGAGGAGACTGTGTGAATCAGGCCATCATAGTGAAATTGCTGCAAAGAAACATTTACTAAAAGACACCAATAATAAAAAGAGACTTGCTTGGGCCAAGAAACACGAGCAACGGACATTAGATCAGTGGAAATCTGTTGTTTGGTCTGAGGAGTCCAAATGTGTGATTTTTGGTTTCAACTGCCTTGTCTTTGTGAGATGCACTGTTACCTCTAGTGCAGAGGATACGTTCATTGGAGTTACCAGCCTTCAGAAATTTCACCTCAAATAAATGCTTCACAGAGTTCAAGTAACAGACACATCTCAACATCAACTGTTCAGAAGAGACTGTGTGAATCAGGCAATCATGGTCAATTTGCTGCAAAGAAACCACTACTAATGGACACCAATAATAAGAAGAGACTTGCTTGAGCCAAGAAACACATGCAATGGGCATTAGACCAGTGGAAATCTGTCTTTTGGTCTGAGGAGTACAAATTTGATATTTGTGAGGGCTATTTGACAAAGAAGGAGAGTGATGGATTGCTGCATCAGATGACATGGCCTCCACAATCACCCAACCTCAACCAAATTGAGATGGTTTGGGATGGGTTGGACCGCAGAGTGAAGGAAAAGCAGCCAACAAATGCTCAGCATATGTGGGAACTCCTTCAAGACTGTTCCAGGTGAAGCTGATTGAGGGAATGCCAAGAGTGTGCAAACCTGTCATCAAGGAAAAAGTGTGGCTGCTTTGAAGAATCTAAAATCTAAAGCACATTTTGATTTGTTTAAGACTTATTTTACAATGTAGAAAAGAGTAATAATAAAGCCTTGAATGAGTAGGTGTGTCCAAACATTTGACTGGTACTGTACATATTCTATTCATTATTGCAATAACAAAAAGCTATTGTATTCCTACTCAAATGCAAGTAAGAGTTGCTACTGTCGGTGCTTGACTTGGGCAGTACCGGCACCTCACCTTTTTTTTTTTTTTTTTTACTGCTTGAGCTCCTGTTCCTCTTTATAGAACATTAGCTAAAAAGTATTGTTGAGCACCTGTTCCTCTTATAGAATATTAGCTAAAAAGTATTTTTGAGCACCTGTTCCTCTTATAGAATATTAGCTAAACAAGTCTTGTGGAGCTCCTGCACCTAATGTTAAAACAGTACTGGCACCCAAAATGAGTACCGGCACTTATTTCAGTACAAGTCAAGCACTAGCTATTGTCTCATTAAGTGTATTTGTCCTCAAAATGCCCATCTATCTAGAGGCCCCAGCTGAAAGTGAATAGATAAGTAGATAGAATCCATACACAATAATTTAACTTTGAATAGATATCATGCTGGCTGATTGGACACCTATTAAACCATACATGGAGCCCAAACTTCAAACATAACCACCATGAGTGTCTCAGCTGCTTCCCACATCTCAATATCCATACCCTACACTACACAGCCATACATCTCTCTCATCTCACTCTTTCATTCCATCTCCCTCCAAATGTTGACATGCTCTCATCCACCTCTTCCTCTCTCCTCTCTCTTCACTTCTCTCTCACGTTCCCTCTCTCTCTCTCTGAGGTGCATTACTGCCATCTACTGTTTGGTCTTTGATAAACAGAGAAGAGATTATGATCCCATCTGTATACAATTTCCTCGGAAAGTATTCAGACCCCATTACTTTTTCCACATTTAGTTACATTACAGCCTTATTCGAAAATGTATTAAATACTCATAAATTTACACACAATAGCCCATACTGACAAAGTAAAAACGTTTTTTTAGAAATGTTTGCAAATTTATATATATAAAAAAGTTGAAATATGACATTTACACAAGTATTCAGACCCTTTAATCAGTACTTTTTTTGATGCACCTTTGACAGCGATTACACGCCAAAAGCTTGACACACCTGTATTTGAGGAGTTTCTCCCATTCTTCTCTGCAGATCCTCTCAAGCTCTGTAAGGTTTGATGGGGAGTATCGCTGCACAGCTAATTTCAGGCTGGGCCACTCAAGGACATTCAGAGAATTCTCCCAAAGCCTTATGTTGTCTTGGCTGTGTTCTTAGGGTCGTTGTCCTGTCGGAAGGTGAACCTTAACCCCAGTCTGAGGTCCTGAGCGCTCTGGAGCAGGTTTTCATGAAGGATCTCTCTGTACTTTGCTCCATTCATATTTTCTTCGATCCTGACTAGTTTCCCAGTCCCTGCCGCAGAAAAACATCCCCACTGCATGATGCTGCCACACCAATGCTTCACCATAGGGATGGTGCCAGGTTTCCTCCAGACGTGACACTTGGCATTCAGGGTAAATAATTCAATCTGGTTTAATCAGACCAGAGAATCCTGTTTCCTCCTGAGTCCTTTAGGTGCCTTTTGGTAAACTCCAAACTCATGTACCTTTGATGAGGAGTGCCTTCCCTCTGGTCACTCTACCAAAAATGGCCTGATTAGTGGAGTGCTGCGGAGATGGTTGTCCTCCTGAAAGGTTCTCCCATCTCCAAAGAGGATCTCTGGAGCTCTCTCAGAGTGACCATCAGATTCTTTGTCAACTCCCCCGATTTCTCAGTTTGGCCGGGCAGCCAGCTCTAGGAAGAGTCTTGGTGGTTTCAAACTTCTTCCATTTAAGAATGATGGAGGCCACTGTGTTCTTTGGGACCTTCAATGCTGCAGAAATATTTTGGTACCCTTCCCCAGATCTGTGCCTTGACACAATCCTGTCTTTGAGCTCTACGGACAATTCCATCGAACTCATGGCGTGGTTTTTTCTCTGACATGCACTGTCAACTGTGGGACCTTATACAGACAGGTGTGTGCCTTTTCAAATCATGTCCATGTAACGGATGTGAAACGGCTAGCTTAGTTAGCGGTGCGCGCTAAATAGCGTTTCAATCGGTTACGTCACTTGCTCTGAGACCTTGAAGTAGTAGATCCCCTTGCTCTGCAAGGGCCGCGGCTTTTGTGGAGCGATGGGTAACGATGCTTCGTGGGTGACTGTTGTTGATGTGTGCAGAAGGTCCCTGGTTCGCGCCCGGGTATGGGCGAGGGGACGGTTTAAAATTATACTGTTACATTGATGCTGTTCACCCGGATCACTGGTTGCTGCGGAAAAAGGAGGAAGGTCAAAAGGGGGGTGAGTGTAACGGATGTGAAACGGCTAGCTTAGTTAGCGGTGCGTGCTAAATAGCGTTTCAATCGGTTACGTCACTTGCTCTGAGACCTTGAAGTAGTAGTTCCCCTTGCTCTGCAAGGGCCGCGGCTTTTGTGGAGCGATGGGTAACGATGCTTCGTGGGTGACTGTTGTCGATGTGTGCAGAAGGTCCCTGGTTCGCGCCCGGGTATGGGCGAGGGGACGGACGTAAAATTATACTGTTACATCCAATCAATTGAAATAATGACAGGTGGACTCCAATCAAGTTGTAGGAACATTTAAAGGATGATCAAGGGAAACAGGATGTTGTGGAAGGCTACCCAAAACGTTTGACCCAAGTTAAACAATTTAAAGGCAATGCAACCAAATACTAATTTAGTGTATGTAAACTTCTAACCCACTGGGAATGTGATGAAAGAAATAACAGCTGAAATAAATCATACTCTCTAATATTATTCTGACATTTCCATTCTTAAAATAAAGTGGAGTTCTAATTTACCTAAAACAGGGACATTTTACTTGGATTAAATGACAGGAATTGTGAAAACTGAGTTTAAATGTATTTGGCTAAGGTGAAAAATGTCTGTTTTCACTTAGTCATTTGGTGTATTGTATGTAGATTGATGAGGATTTTTTTTAAATAAGGCTGTAACGTAACAAAATGTGGAAAAAGTCAAGGGGTCTGATTACTTTCTGAATGTACTGTATATACGTGCTACCTGTCCCAGACCTGCTGTTTTCAACTCTCTAGAGACAGCAGGAGCGGTAGAGATACTCTGAATGATCGGCTATCAAAAGCCAACTGACATTTACTCCTGAGTTGCTGACCTGTTGCACCCTTGACAACCACTGTTATTATTATTATTTGAACCTGCTGGTCATCTATGAACATTTGAACATCTTGGCCATGTTCTATTATAATCTCTACCCGGCACAGCCAGAAGAGGACTGGCCACCTCTCACAGCCTGGTTCCTCTCTTGGTTTCTTCCTAGGTTCTGGCGTTTCAAGGGAGTTTTTCTAAGCCACCGTGCTTCCACACCTGCATTGCTTGCTGTTTGGGGTTTTAGGCTGGGTTTCTGTACAGCACTTTGTGACATCAGCTGATGTAAGTAGGGCTTTATAAATAGATTTGATTGATATACAGTACCAGTCAAAAGTTGGACACACCTACTCATTCAACATTTTTTCTTAATTTTTACTGTTTTCTAAATTGTAGAATAATAGTGAATACATCAAAACTATTTAAGAGCACATAAGGAATCATGTCAAAAAAGTGTTAAACATATCCAAAAATATTTTATATTTAAGGTTCTTCAAAGTAGCCACCCTTTGCCTTGATGACAGCTTTGCACACTGTTGGCATTCTCTCAACCAGCTTCATGCATTTCAATTAACAGATGTGCCTTGATAAAAGTTCATTTGTGGAATGTCTTTCCTTCTTAATGCATTTGAGCCAATCAGTTGTGTTGTGGCAAGGTAGGGTTGGTATACAGAAGATAGTCCTATTTGATAAAAGACCAAGTCCATATTATGGCAAGAACAGCTCAAATAAGCAAGGAGAAACAACAATCCATCACTACTTCAAGACATGAATGTCAGTCAATACAGTTGCAAAAACCATCAAGCGCTATTATGAAACTGGCTCTCATGAGGACCGCCACAGGAAAGGAAGTCCCAGAGTTACCTCTGCTGTAGAAGGTAAGTTCATTAGAGTTACCAGCCCGAAATGTCAGCCCAAATAAATTCTTCAGAGTTCAAGCAAAAGACACATCTCAACATCAACTGTTCAGAAGAGAATGCGTGAATCAGGCCTTCGTGGTCAAATTGCTGCAAAGAAACCACTACTAAAGGACACCAATAATAAGAAGAGACGTGCTTGGGCCAAGAAACACGAGCAATGAACATTAGACCAGTGTAAATCTGTCCATTGGTATGAGGAGTCCAAATTTGAGATTTTTTGTTACAACTGCCATGTCTTTGTGAGTCGCAGAGTAGGTGAATGGATGATCTCTGCATGTGGGGTTACCAACGTGAAGCATGGAGAAGGAAGTGTGACGGTGTGCTTGTGCTTTGCTGGTGACACTGTCTGTGATTTATTTAGAAGTCAAGTCTAACTTAACCAGCATGGCTCCCACAGCATTCTGCAATGATATGCCATCCCATCTGGTTTGCGCTTAGTGGGACTATCATTTGTTTTTCAACAGGACAATGACCCAACACACCTCCAGGCTGTATAAGGTTTAATTGACCAAGAAGGAGCGTGATGGAGTGCTGCATCAGATGACGAGGCCTCCACAATCACCCGACCTCAACCAAATTGACATGGTCCCCCTCAGGAGACTGAAAATATTTTACAGATACACCATCGAGAGCATCCTGACGTATGGCAAATGCTCAGCCTCCGACCACAAGGCACTACAGAGGGTAGTGCGTACGGCCCAGTACATCACCAGGGCCAAGAGGCTTCTAAACAGCTTCTACCCCCAAGCCATAAACTTCTGACTCCTGAACAGCTAATCAAATGGCTGCCCAGACTATTTGCACCCCCCCCCCTCCCCTACGCTGCTCTGCTGCTACTCTCTGTTATTACCTATGCATAGCCACTTTAACAACCCTACCTGCATGTACATATTTATCTCAAATACCTCGCCACCGGTGCCCCGACTCATTGACAAATTGACTCTGCACCGGTACCCCTTGTATATAGCCCCGCTATTGTTATTTACTGCTGCTCTTAAATAATTATTTGTTTTTCTTATCTCTTTCTTTTTTTAAACTTTTTTTTATAGGTATTTTCTTAAAACTGCATCATTGGTTTGTAAGTAAGCATTTCACTGTAAGGTCTACCTGTTGTGTTCGGCGCATGTGACTAATTAAATTAAAGCAGCCATCAAGTGTTCAGCATATGTCGGGACTCCTTCAAGGCTGTTGAAAAAGCATTCCAGGTGAAGCTGGTTGAGAGAATGCCAAGTGTGCAAAGCTGTCATTAAGGCAAAGGGTGGCTACATTGAAGAATCAAAAATCTAACATAAATGTTTATTTGTTTAACACTGTTTTGGTTACTACATGGTTCCATATGTGTTATTTCATAGTTTTGATGATATCACTATAATAGTAAAAATAGTAAAAAATAAAGAAAAACCCTTGAATGAGTAGGCGTGTCCAAACTTTTGACTGGTACCATATATATATATATAGAAATATTTCGGACGATGACATTGATCATTCTGATATTTATTAATGTATTACCATTTTATATGTTGGATTATCTGTGAATGGTTTTGTATTGCTAGATATCACTGAACTGTTGGAGCTAGATACACAAACATTTCACTGCATCTGCGATAAAATGTGCAAATCTGTGTACACAACTAATAAACTTTGATTTGATTTTGAATCACGTTACATTGTAATTACACTGCTTTGGACAATGTTTCAAGCGGATTAAATGTTATTCCAACCCCATTTTTATAGTTCACAATCCTAAACATGACTCAGCCTCATAGAATTATGTTCTGGTACCTGCATCACACAGCACATTTCTGGAAGAAGGACAAAACAAGTCTCAGTGGATAGGAGTACACATTGGAGGGAAAAGACACTCTGCAATCCAAATATATTGAATAATGTTTAACTTTCCGATATAGAATCGCTCCCCAATGCCAGTGTTAAATGAATACACGTTTGTACACATTTCAATTTAGTTATATTTTGTTTGTTTCTTGTACTGTAGGTTAGTAACACTTGATTCGTTGGAGAGAATTTACAATATTGTATCGTCATAGTTTCAAGATGATTATCTGGCCTGTTACAGGATATGGCTCGGTTACTTTTCTCACTTCTCTTTTGCTTACTGAATGTCTCGTTTGGGATGTTTTGTTGTGATTGTGTATGTGCGCCTGTATCTCTGTGTGCTTCCGACCAGACCGAAACCATCTCGAAGTGGTGAATCGCAGTGAAACATGATATATTTGGATACACACGTGACGGTTTCTATCTGTGAACGTGGTGTTTCCTGGAAGCTACGTTTTCCACTGTGACACACACCTCTCACAACAACACGCCTCTCACGTCTTCAACAGTGTTCGAGGAGGTAACGTGTGACACGATAAAACATTTCCATTCGAAGCAGAACTGTTTACATGACGGCACAGTTACTGGCACGGCTGCTAATTTCCTCAGCGTGTATAGGTTTTAATGTCAATATTACTGAGGTAGATGATGATACCCAGTGTATCAATTACATCTCTCCATTCCACATTTAATTGGTGTAATAAATGATCCTGTATTCCAATATGGAAACTGTAAAAAGACTGTTCCATGGGGTTGAGGACTGGAATAAAGCAAGTTGTAAATGACAAAAGACATGAAGAAACTATGCAGCTCTCTAGTCAATGTACTTACTTATGTTAAGGTTGTGGGAAATGTGGGCAGCAATGTATGGTAAATGGTGTCACTCACTGGTGGGAAATAAAGGCATAGCAGAAAATTTCAGTCGACATACTCACATGCAAATATACCTACACCAATACACTCATTCACACACATTCAGGAAACTCTGTAGTCATCATTTGCAACCCTTACTGACTCTGCTTCTGAGTTGGGAAGTCCTGTGAAAAACATGTGACTAAGGAATCACAGAAGCAGAGGCAGAGAGAACCTGTCGCCTCCTTGTGCCCGTCTGCCGGGTGACATCAGAGAGACACTGTCTGGAGCCAGGGAGGGTTTGAGGAAATCAGCCCAGTGTCACGCCCTGACCGTAGATTGTGTTGTGTGTTTCTATTTTTTGTTTAGTCAGGGTGTGATGTGGGTGGGCATTCTATGTTTGTATGTCTAGGTTGTGTATTTCTATGTTTTGGCAGGGTATGGTTCTCAATCAGGGACAGCTGTCTTTCGTTGTCTCTGATTGAGAACCATACTTAGTTGTGGGTGGTTATTTTCTGTTTAGTGTTTGTTGCACCTGTCATAACTGTTTTGGCTATTCTTTTTATGTTAAATGTTTTTGTTATTTTGTATTCAGTGTTCAGTCAGAATAAATAATATGAACACGTACCACGCTGCACCTCGGTCTTCACCTTCTTCTAATGAATGCCGTTACAGAACCACCACCACCAAAGGACCAAGCACTACCTGGAGAAATGGACATGGGAGGAGATACTGGAAGGCAAGGGACCCTGGGCACAGGCTGGGGAGTATCGCCGTACGCAGGAGGAACTGGAGGCAGCTAAGGCTGAGCGGCAACACTACGAGGAGTTAGCACGGCAGCGCAACAGGCACGAGAGGCAGCCCCCCAAAATAATTTGGGGGGGCACACGGGGAAATTGGCGGAGTCAGGCAAGAGACCTGAGCCAACTCCCTGTGCTTACCGGAAGCAGCGTGGTACTGGTCAGACACCGTGTTATGCGATGAAGTGCACGGTGTTGCCAGTGCGCGCTCATAGCCCAGAGGGCTATATGCCAGCCCCCCGCAAGTGCCATGCGAGAGTGGGCATCCAGCCAGGGCGGATTGTGCCAGCTCAGCCCGTTTGGTCACCAGTACACCGTTTCGGTCCAGGGTATCCTGCGCCGGCAGGAGGGTGCAGTTCGTCCTATGCCTGCGCTCTGCCCGTGCCGGGCGAATGTGGGCATTGAGCCTAAGGGAGAGGTACGAGTGGTATGCACCAGATCTCCAGTGCTCTCCCACAGCCCGGTTCAACCTGTGCCTGCACTCTGGAGGGTCCGGCCTAAAGTGGTCATCCAGCCTGGAGGAGTGGTGCCCAGGCTGCGCACCAGAGCTCCAGTGCCTTCCCACAGCCCGGTCCATCAGGTGCCTCCTCCACGCACCAGGCGTTCTGTAGGTCTCCTCCCTCCAGGTTCTCCCTCCAGTCCGGAGCTGCCAGAGTCTCCCGTCAGTCCGGAGCTGCCTGAGCCGCCCGTCAGTCCGGAGCTGCCAGAGCCGCCCGTCAGTCCGGAGCTGCCAGAGCCGCCCGTCAGTCCGGAGCTGCCAGAGCCGCCCGTCAGTCCGGCGCTGCCAGAGCCGCCCGTCAGTCCGGAGCTGCCAGAGCCGCCCGTCAGTCCGGAGCTGCCAGAGCCGCCCGTCAGTCCGGAGCTGCCAGAGCCGCCCGTCAGTCCGGAGCTGCCAGAGCCGCCCGTCAGTCCGGAGCTGCCAGAGCCGCCCGTCAGTCCGGAGCTGCCAGAGCCGCCCGTCAGTCCGGCGCTGCCAGAGCCGCCCGTCAGTCCGGAGCTGCCAGAGCCGCCCGTCAGTCCGGAGCTGCCACTCACTCCAGACTCAACCATCAGTCCAGTGGCGTCCTCTAGTTCGGGGTCGGCGGTGAGGTTTCCCACTCCAGAGGCATTACTAAAGTGGGCCGAGCCAGAAGTGGAGCGGGGTCCACGTCCCTCAGCAGAACCGCCACCGTGGATAATGCCCACCCAGAACCTCCCCTATAGGTTCAGGTTTTGCGGCCGGAGTCCGCACCTTTAGGGGGGGACTGTCACGCCCTCACCCTAGATTGCTTTGTATGTTTCTATTTTTTGTTTGGTCAGGGTGTGATGTGGGTGGGAATTGTATTCTATGTTTGTATGTCTAGGTTGTGTATTTTTATGTTTTGGCCGGGTATGGTTCTCAATCATGGACAGCTGTCTTTCGTTATCTCTAATTGAGAACCATACTTGGGTAGCCTGTTTTTTCCACTGTTAGTTGTCGGTGGTAATTTTCTGTTTAGTGTTTGTTGCACCTGTCAGAACTGTTTCGGCTATTCCTTTTGTTATTTTGTATTCAGTGTTCAGTCAGACTAAATAATATGAACACGTACCACGCTGCACCTTGGTCTTCACCTTCTTCTAATGAATGCCGTTACACCCAGGCCATCAGTCAACACAGAGGTTATTGCAGGCCATCCACTGCAACAAAAGGGAATAACCAGTGGAGGTTTTGCCATACATGCTGTGTCCTGTGGCTGTCTCATTACAATGACATCCTCAAAAGAGATATTAAGGTTTCTTGGGAAAACATGTCAAACTGTACACAACCTAATATTGGGACACAAATAAAATCTCAACTTTGCTCTGGGAGATTCATAAAGCTATATAATATGTTCTGGGAGGAAGACTGTGATGCTTCCTAATGATACACTGGTCAACAGCTCTACCTCTTTCTCCACCCACAACCCCACTCCCCAAAACATTGCATCTGTGTAAAACCTACAGCACGTCGGTGCAATAGTGGCACACTTCCCAAGTGCTTGTTTACGTGAAATGTGTGATCAAAAAGTATACTGAAAAAACAAGAATCCACATCTGATAATGGAAGGGGATTACACAATATTGCAGAGGTGGCACAATACTTCCCAGCCCAATATCTCTGGTTTACACGGAAACCGAGGTTCCTGGAGGAGTGTGCATTATATTCCAAATGTGATTTGGCTCTCAGAGAACATCTCTGTGGGCAGGGGAAGTGATGTATACTGTGATACACTGAGTTATTAGGTAACCAGGGGACATCGTGCTGTTTTTTTTTACATAAAGTGGAATTATCAGGTACTGGTTCATCTGGTTGTGTTTCCTCATATGCTAGAAAACTTTCCATGAGTTCCTTTATGCTACATGTGGTCTTACAGAAATAACTAGAATATCTCACAAAAAGCCAAGTCATCACACACAATGATGGTGCAAGTGAGTTGGATTTACCATGTATGTAGTGACGGAAGTTTGGCTCTTTTTACTGACTGATCTTTTCGACTCGTTCAGTCCAAAAAATGAATTGTTTGAAAAATGTTGTTCATTTGAGTCAGCAATGCCCAGAGCAGGCAGGTCTTCCTACCGGCAAACAATGAACTGAAAACTCAAATGAGTCTGGTCTATACGAGCCTCTCGTTCATTATAGGAGAATGTTGGAGCCGTCATTTGTGATCTAGACTATTTAGACGTAAACTTGTAAAAGAAAAAAAAACAAATACAATAATTTATCTTGTCTCCGTATTTTCATAATTTTCCTTCAATTCGCAAGAGGCTGAATGTATCTCACCGAGAAAGCATCGAAGCAAGTGAAACCCCCTGCCCTCTGTCTCTGTATGAGTAGGCCATCTATCTGATTCTGTCTGGTCAAAAAGAGTATGACATTTTTGCCGCCAGTGGGGAAGCCAGCGAGCCTTTGGCCTCCCTTGATAAAAAAAAGCATAAAATAATAGCCAAATTATTGTTGAGCTAAACTGAGATAGCTCCTGACGCACCACAACAAACGTGTCAAGGGAAGCCAGTTTGGATTTGGCTTCACTCTTCACTCCATCGAGAGAATAATGTCATTGACAGAAACAACTTTCCGTTGCATCTCGTTGCGTTGTTGTCCTCTGGTTGCTAGCTAGCTAAAATTGGCCTTTTCCTAAATTGGCCACGAATGGAAATCGGGATTTCGTTTTAGTTAGTGAATATAACAGTGATTCTGATCCTACCATAAATTCATATATTGTGCCTCTGAACTGAGAGGATAGGAGTTCAATACGGAGCTAGATGTAGGAGGCAAACGTTAACTAGCTAACGTTGCCCATGAAAGGAAGTTAGGCTAGCGAGCAAGCTTTTTAGCCAGGTAGCAATAGAAAACAAAAAATAAAGTCATAGACCATTTTGTCAACATGAAAGAGAGGAAGAAGGCATTGGCGTGTCTCTACAAGTATTGTGAGTATGTTTTTTTTGTACTTGTACGAACGCACGCAAACACACACACACAAATCAGAACCATTGACAGCCACATTATAGATGATGTTGTTTGGACTATATTTTTAGTTGATTGGATTCAAATGTTTTTGCTACTTTTCAGTTGTCACTGTGTTAGACTAAGCATATGTGATCTGATCAAGTTTAAAAGTTGAAATCGTGCTGGAATAGTGGAGGCAGCTCCTGTGTTCTTTGCGACTTGCGGTAACTCCAGAAGGTGTTCAGAGATAGATGGGAGGGGTTGAGTGGAGCTGAAGGATGGGACTAAAAACAAACAAAAGATAGCTATTGTAAAAGATAGTGTCCATAAAATGTACATATTATGTGTAAACTGGAAGTAAAAGCCTAAGTGTTGTTGTCCATTAGTTTACTTCAATTAGGGTAGGAATGGTAGGGTTAGGCGAAAATAATAAAGAAAAATATATTAATATATATATACATATTTTTATATATGGGGAATTAGAAATGATGCCAACAATTACATTGATGGAAGCCACAATCTACCTGCAATATTAAAGCTGATCTACCCCCCAAGCAGAGGCTGTACATATGTTTTGATTCTACAAAGCTGTGTCCATCGTAACATTCAACAATCAATTAATTGCAGTCATTCTTGCACCATGAGATCAATTATTACATGAGTTCTTCTCTATGCCCATGACCTATTTCCCTGCTGTAGGACTCAGTGGCCAGCACTAGAAGGTCAAATGAACAACAAAAGTGAACGAGTCACTCCGAAAAACAAATAACGACTCTCGAGTCAGTAAAAGAACAAATTATTTTGCGAACTGCACATCACCAACATGCTGATTCACAGACCAGTGTTGGACTTTGACTGCGTTCTCCACCAGGTGGCATCACAATAGAAGAGACCCTTTGCACTTCCTCTTCTCAATGTATCTCTATTAGAATGGATTTGAAGCAAGTTGGTATAGAACAACTTTACCCCAAACACTGTGTTAGGGGCTACATGCAATGTTAGGATTTAGGGAGCGTAAACTGATCCTATACATTATGTCCAGTTGAAGTTGCTTGATTTGATAAACAGGCTACCCTTGACAGAAATTACAAGATTGGGCAAGACTGTAAAGGCCATGACCGCCCTTACAGACATGGCATCATGTCACTGAACGGCATTCTACAAACATGAAGATCACAGAGGATCATAACTCATCAAGCCAATCGATCCTTGAAGCTTACGGACTTGTTGCGCTTACATTGACCTCCATAGGTATTGTGACAGTGACAAATATTGTTGTTTTGGGTCTGTCCACCAGCACTGTAGATATAGAATGATCTGAAACACAACCAAAGTTTTTTTTCCCAGAAATCAAGGATGTCTACAGATGTCTGAACCTGAATCATCTGAAGTCATCTTAGGGATAACCACACTCCTCCCCACACTCCCACTGCCCTGCCGGGAAGCAGTCAAAAAGTAGTGTGACACGAGTGTGACTCAAGCTGTGAGAATTATGTAGATTCACTCTCCCCCCAGGATAATGATGAACACAGGGGACTTAAATACAGGTTTGACTTGGCAGTAACCTACACACTGACTGCAAAATGGTCACACACGCAAGGATTTCACAAGTGAAACCGAGAGTATCTGAAACGTTTTTTATGTTTGCACCACTCAGAGTATCCTCAGTATCCTTACCCTCAGTTAAGAGGTTGGAGCCTCATGTTTGTGGCTCAGCAGAGACATATTATGTGTCTTCCTCTTGTACAACTGCACAGGTTTTGTACAACAGGCAGGTTCCTACCACTTGTCAGCCATATTAAACAGTCTGAATGCAAACTGAAGTGTATTTTCGTGTGCAGTACATGATTCTGTATACAGTCAATTTCAATCACAGATGAAGACAGTAGGTTAATTAAGACAGAAACGATAACCTTAACCCCTTAACTACTTAGCTATTGTAGCATGTTACCTAACCCTAACCCTAACATTAGCCACCTAGTTAGCCTAGCTAATTTGTGTAATGTACGCGAATGCGTTGGACAACTACAAATACCTAGGTGTCTGGTTAGACTGTAAACTCTCCTTCCAGACTCACATTAAGCATCTAAAATCCAAAATTAAATCTAGAATCAGCTTCCTATTTCGCAACAAAGCATCCTTCACTCATGCTGCCAAACATACCCTCGTAAAACTGATCATCCTACCCATCCTCGATTTCAGCGATGTCATTTACAGAATAGCCTCCAACACTCTACTCAACAGAATGGATGCAGTCTATCACAGTGCCATCCGTTTTGTCACCAAAGCCCTATATACAACCCACCACTGCGATCTGTACACTCTGATTGGCTGGCCCTCGCTTCATACTTGTCGCCAAACCCACTGGCTCCAGGTCATCTACAAGTCTCTGCTAGGTAAAGCCCCGCTTTATCTCAGCTCACTGGTCACCATAGCAGCACCCACCCGTAGCACGCGCTCCAGCAGGTACATTTCACTGGTCACCCCAAAAGCCAATTCCTCCTTTGGCCGCCTTTCCTTCCACTTCTCTGCTGTCTATGACTGGAACGAACTGCAAAAATCACTGAAGCTGTAGACTCATATCTCCCTCACTAACTTGAAGCACCAGCTGTCAGAGCAGCTCACAGATCACTGCACCTGTACATAGCCCATCTGTAATTAGCCCATCCAACTACCTCATCCCCATACTGTATTGTTTTATTTATCTTGCTCCTTTGCTCCCCATTATCTCTACTTGCACATTCATCTTCTGCACATCTATCACTCCAGTGTTTAATTGCTATATTGTAATTATTTCGCCACCGTGGCCTATTTATTGCCTTACCTCCCTTATCTTACCTCCTTTGCACACACTGTATATAGACTTGTTCTACTCTATTATTGATTGTATGTTTGTTTATTCCATGTGTAACTCTGTGTTTTTGTACGTGTCAAACTGCATTGCTTTATCTTGGCCAGGTCGCCGTTGTATATGAGAACTTGTTCTCAACTAGCCGACCTGGTTAAATAAAAGTGAAAGAAACAAAGAAAGGAAAAATAAAGAAAATCGTGTAATGCACACAAAATTAAATTTGTGTAATTTCGATTAAGTTATTTGTGTCTATTTTACAATAAGCTTCGATTGTGTGTCGGTTTTTAGGGTTATATTACTGGGCAGGTGAAATGCTCCAAAAATGCAGGATATTTTATTTAATCTAAACCCAAAGTCAAGTAAATGTCAAATATTATACATTTATGGCATTCAAGTAAATGTCATATGCTGTACATTTATGGCATGCAGACCATTTATTCAGAGTGGAGTATTCCCGACAAACCTGTGTTGGTTAGAATAGATCAAATAGCTTCGAATGTCGGCCTGAGATGTATAAAATGTGTTGACGACCCCACGTGACTAAAGACTACTGGATGTTTGTTGACAACTGATATTATGTGCTTTTCACTATGCCTGCTAAGGTTACATGAAAGCACTTCCGCAATTGGAACGTGCCAGACCCCCCTGTAAGCAAGCACCCTTTACATTTTTTTTTCATGTTCAGGAGTGTGGTTTCCATATCCTGTGGTTGCGTGGGAGGGAAATCTGCCATTAAAATCACCAACATTGTCACTATAATTGTTGGTGACTCCTCTCATCTCATGTTGTCCCGCTGTATATTGGTGTGAGAGTTTGGACATTGTGATGTTCCAACAGGTCTACTTAATACATCACACTGCTCAGACCTACTCTCTGACATCTCTCTCTCTTCTCTTTACTCTGGCTCTTTTTGAGCTCAGCTAATGAAGTATTTCACTGGGGGCGAAATAATTAACCAAGTCCCTGGAATTTGTGTAGTCAGGAGTCTTACATGAGTGTTTTCCCATGATCATCTCTCCATGGGCCGGCCTCAGGAAGCTCAGGTGCTAAAAATACCACATGTCTACCGCTCCGTTGGCAGTCGTCGCAGGAAACAATGCGCCACACCACCTGAAATGACAAAACCTGATCCAACACCAACAGCCAGGGCTGAACTGAGAGGGGCGGTGGGGCTACTCAGAGGGGTCTCATGAAAACCTTTTGCTTTGACTGCTTGGGTGAGTTATTCGTATTTCTCGCGCTGTCGCTGCACTTTAACCCTCAAGGCAATCTAAACAGTGTTTGGATTGGATGACCGAAGGCATTTAGAAGTTTCTAGGCCTGGCTAGAAAGCCTGTCACATTAGCTGACATCCATTTCTTTGAAACAGAAAATAAACACGGGCTCTCTGTGTTTGAAATGCTTATGTATGTGGGCTGTCTGAGACACATCGCAAGGATGAGTGATCCTGAAGTAGCAGAGGTGAAATGACTGCCTCTTGATTCTCAATAAACCTTAAGGAATGACTAGAATAGCAATAAGGTCACAAGTAAACCTGTTCAAAAGTTTGGGGCCACATAGAAATGTCCTTGTTTCTTAAAGAAAATATATTTTTTTTGTCCATTAAATAACATCAAATTGATCAGAAATACAGTGTATACTTTGTTAATGTTGTAAATGACTATTGTAACTGGAAATGGCAGATTTGTAAAGGAAAATCTACATATGTGTACGGAGGCCCATTATCAGCCACCATCACTCCTGTGTTCCAATGGCACGTTGTGTTAGCTAATCAAAGTTTATAATTTTAAAAGGCTAATTGATCATTAGAAAACCCTTTTGCTGTTATGTTAGCACAGCTGAAAACTGTTGTTCTGATTTAAAGAAGCAATAAAACTGGCCTTCTTTAGACTAGTTGAGTATCTGGAACATCAGCATTTGTGGGTTCGATTACAGACTCAAAATGGCCAGAAACAAATAACTTCCTTCTGAAATTCATCAGTCTATTGTTGTTCTAAGAAATTAGGGCTATTCCATGTGAGAAATTGCCAAGAAACTGAAGATCTCGTACAACGCTGTGTACTACTCCCTTCACAGCACAGCCCATACTAGCTCTAACCAGAATAGAAATAGGAGTGGGAGGCCCCAGTGCACAACCGAGCAAGAGGACAAGTACATTAGAGTGTCTAGTTTGAGAAACAGATGCCTCACAAGTTCTCAACTGGCAGCTTCATTAATAAATAGTACTCGCAAAACACCAGTCTCAACGTAAACAGTGAATAGGCGACTCTGGGATGCTGGACTTCTAGGCAAGGTTCCTCTGTCCAGTGTCTGTTATTTTGCCCATCTTAATCTATTATTTTTATTGGCCAGTCTGAGCCATGGCTTTTTATTTGCAACTCTGCCTAGATGGCCAGCATCCCGGAGTAGCCCCTTCACTGGTGACTGAAACACAGTCAAAAGTGTAGATAGAGTTTGATGGTGGCCCTCTTGTGACTTTATAGATTCATTCAGTTGAAGGGCCTCATTAGGAGGTTGGTTCGACGTTATTTTGAGGCTCTTACAGACGCAATGTCATATTCAAACTGAGAATACAAGGTGCGGTGACCTCTATCAGTACGACTATATGAGTTGCGTTACAGTATCACATTCTTTTCAGTATCACTTCACAGCCATGCAAATGTGGTCCTGGGAAGTTGTACGTTTACGTTAACAGTTCATCTGAAGTGTAGATAGCAGACAATCAAAAAGGCACCACCAATGGTGACTTCTGTTGATCAATGTTTTGATTACCCAGAAGCATGTCCTACGCCAACTGTTGCATACTTTGAGGAGAAAGAAGTCGGACTGCACTGTAAAATTGTACCGCATGTGTGACTAGACTTCACAACGGAATACTTTCAGACCTACTGTTCCATATTCAGTTGAGTATTCAGACCATCTTTTGAATAGAATCTCTTTTTGGAGCCATGCCTGTCAGAAATAAACCCCATCAACACTTTGATCTGTATGAAAATGTTGGGTGTTAAAAAAAAGAAAGAAGCCAGGCTCGAGGGTGGAAACGGTTAACCCCACCTGTTATTTTTAGCCATGAAAGCCCCCAGACGGAGAGACAAAGCAGAGGCGATGGAAACAGAACCCCTGCTCTGTGGTGTTGAACGATTACGTCTAGAATACTTATCAGCCCCATCACACTCTACTGTACATTTACGTAAAGGTCAAAGAGGAAGAAGTTAATAGGGGCTTGGTTTTACCACGTAGGGTTAAAGTTCACATGTTGTAAAATGGTGTGTTAGTGGATAAGAGGGAAATCAAATGTCACTGATCAAAGTGTGGTGACAGTTCTCTTGATATACTACTGACAGGCCTAGAACATTAAGCTGGTGACATTTGTAAGGGAAATCTACTAAAATGTCAAAGGAAGTGCTCATGTTTTGATCTAAAAATATTTGTCTTATATTTAGTCTTTACTGTGTGTGTGTGTGTGTGTGTGTGTGTGTGTGTGTGTGTGTGTGTGTGTGTGTGTGTGTGTGTGTGTGTGTGTGTATATATATATATATACCCGTTCAAATGTTGTTTTGTATATTGAGTACCATTTGTTATTTGTTAATGAGCCCTTGTCTCATTTTGAGGAGTTAACTTTTCAAAACAGCGCCGTCTTCTTTTTGGGGGGGGAACACATTTTTTTCCAGAAATACAAAAGCATAACTTACAGAATAAACCATTTGAGGTGAGTCTTAATGAGATGTGCAAGTCATGTAGAGGTGGCATAGTTTAACGGAATTCCTCCTCTTCAGAGGAGGAGTAGCAAGGATCAGACCAATGTGCAGCGTGGTAAGTGTCCATAATGATATATTTAATAAATCAATAGAACACTGAACAAACGTCCAAACAAACAACCGAAACAGTCCCGTATGGTGAAAACACTAACACAGGATAATACCACCCACAAAACACGATAGAAAACAGGCTACCTAAATATGGCTCCCAATCAGAGACAACGACTGACACCTGCCTCTGATTGAGAACCATACTAGGCCAAACACACAGAAATATAACAACAGAACAAAACATAGAAAAACAACATAGAATGCCCATTCCAACTCACGCCCTGACCAGCTAAAATAAAGACATAAAAAAGGAACTAAGGTCAGAACGTGACACAGAGGATGAAATTGACAGACAGACACTGTTTTCCTCCTACACCCCCCATATACAGTTATAAGAACCTCGGAATAGGGCAGGGGCGTAGACAAAACTCACCCCTTTACAGTCGGCAGGCGTTAGCTGTGGGATGGGTGGTGATGTTACTAAGCTCAGATTGTGGATAGCGTAGTTTGTTTTATAACTGTCTTTTGACATTTGACTTCTCAGAAGCGGTTTTGTGTTTTTGAAGCCGGGGACAAAGGCGATAAGCCATCCCTCTACCAGCACAGTTGAACATGATGTTGTAGACAGACAGAGATGACTGTGATAGCACTGTACTGCTCTCAGAACAGATAGACGCAAGACTCTCTGCAAAGCAATACACCTCTGCACTTTCTAATCAGTGAGGAAATCTAAAACGTGGCTGCTTCTGAATCTGTGCAAACGACATGATGAAGATATCTAACTGAAGAGAACTATGAGTGCTCGTTTTACAGTCTAGTGAGGACAGTTGCGGAGAGAGCAAAGGGCATGTCCATGCCACTACTAAAGTGGCTGCTATACGGGTTAATATATGGCCAGGGCCAGAGTTATGGGCATGCCCTGTCCCACCCTACCATGCCTCCTTTCCTGTCCAAATCAAATATTGAAACGTTGATCATTTATTTGACCGAGACGCACGCCTACAGAAAGACACATTATTCTCGGATAAAGTGAGCGAAACAGCTGTCTCAGTATGTGTAGACCATGTAACTGATGCTGTCTGGACCAAAAGAGTATGGTTAGTCATTCTATTTCTGGCCAGACAGCATCAGAGACACGGGCTACATATAGTAAGACAGAGGGATGCTGTTTCGCTCACTCGGATGTTTTGTCCAGGGAGAGAGTTTCAGCAGAGAGGAAGAGGCGAAAAGCGAGAGGGCTCACTCTCGCCAAAATCTGTCCAGAATAAGCCCAATGCGTTTCTATAGGCATAATATGCAGACCTAAGCTTGACGCCTGCCTTCCCGACCTTTGGGACAATGACTCCCATTATTAGGGTGGAAACATGAGCATCTCGTCATCGCATACAGTTCTCTGGTTTCAGCCTCTTGCAAATTGGAAAGGAAAGTTGGCATGTAAGTCGATTCTTTTGCCAAAATTGTCTGTTTACATAAAAACTTTCCAAATACTTCACCAGTGAGTTGACTTAGCCACAGAGGATCATTAGCTTCTTTTAAAAAAAGGATTATTTCAAATCACAAGTGTGTAGGCCTATGGGCAGCTGATTGAGTTGCGTCTGTCAGTGAAAAGCATCTAAAATCTAGTGTGGAAAATAATGTGTCTTGAAATGTTGCAACAAGAAGAAGGAGAGGGGTGTGCAGCGAAGATATGGCTCGTCTCTCTCCAGAATGCATGCACTCCGCTCTCCAGAATGTGATCAGCTGTCTCCCTCCAATTCTTGCACCATTCATTGCTTCATTCTGTGAATTGTTTGCCCTTTGAATGTTTATTTTGTATTAATTCCCCATTACATACTGTATGTCACCAGTAGGCCTGGAAAATGTACAATTTAATCCCAGTGGTGGAAAAAGTACCCAGTTGCCATACCTGAGTAAAAGTAAAGAAACCTTAATAGAAATTGACTCAAGTAAAAGTGAAAGTCACCCAGTGAAATACTACTTAAGTAAAAGTCTATAAGTGCCTGGTTTTAAATATACTTAAGTATCAAAAGTAAAAGTACAAGTATAAATAATGTAATGATTTAATACAAGGGAGGCTGAGTAGGCTGAGTAGAGAGATGAATGTGATTGAAAGAACCGGAACTGTTTTTATTTGTTGACTTGAGGACTATGTATTTTACTTAGTTGTTGATGGAAGTTACAGGCCACTGCTTCATTGGCCTACAGGCTATCTCTGAGTTCTATGCGCTCATTTCTTTAGCCGCCAATATACCCCAGTGTAGCAATGTTCCCATAGGGCAGAGCATGGTGCTCTCTTCTTTGTCGAATTTTAGATTTTAATCATTTTACTTCAGATTTTTATGACTGACCACATGACAATGATTTGGAGAAACTCAAACGTTATTGCTGAAATGAAACTGTTCCACGAAAATGCACATGTCAAAATAATCATACTTGTCACGCAGAAATGGTAGTATAAATTGTAGGCTTTCCCAAACTTGAAACTCAAGAGCTGCCTATGGTCTTTACTATAACACCCATTTAAAAAAATGGTGAACGCACCAGCGCATGCACACACAGTTCGGTAAAAGAAACGTGCCCGCCTATGAAGTCATACAAAAAGTTTTGTAGTGATTCCTATGTTGTTGATGTAAAGAATATTAGTTGGTCTGTGGTGTGTAATGAGGAGTAACCAGATGCTTCAAATAACACATTTATGAAGTTGCTTATTCCAGTTACTAATAAGCATGCTCCCATTGAGAAAATGACCGTAAAAACAATTAAATCCCTGTGGATTGATGAGGAATTGAAAAATGCTATGGTTGAGGGGGATGAGGCAAAAGGAATGGCAAATAAATTTGGCCGCAAAAGTGATTGCAAGCGAACTGCAAATTGAGAAATCATGTGACTATACTGAATAAAAATAAGAAGAAATTGTAACATGAAACAAAGATAAATTATGTAAAGAATGACAGTAAAAAAGCTCTGGGACACCTTAAATGACATTTTGGGCAAAAAGCCAAAACTCAGCTCCATCATTCATTGAATCAGATGGCTCATTCATCACAAAACCCACTGATATTGCCAATTACTTTAATGATGTTTTCATTGGCAAGATTAGCAAACGTAGGCATGTTCTTTAATGGAAGCCTCTCCAACATAATCCAGGTAGAATCAGGAATTCCCCAGGGCAGCCGTCTAGGCACCTTACTTTTTTAAATCTTTACTAGTGACATGCCTCTGTCTTTGAGTAAAGCCAGTTTGTCAATGTATGCAGATGACTCGACATTATACACGTCAGCTACTACAGCGACTGAAATGACTCCAACACTTAAGAGCTGCAGTTAGTTTCAGAATGGGTGGCAAGGAATAACTTAGTCCTAAATATTTCAAAACTAAAAGCACTGTATTTGCGACAAATCATTCACTAAACCATAAACTAAATTGTGTAATGAATAATGTGGAAATTGAGCAAGTTGAGTTGACTAAATTGCTTGAAGTAACCCTGGATTGTAAACTGTCATGGTCAAAACATGTTGATACAACAGTAGCTAAGATGGGGAGAAGTCTGTCCATAATAAAGTGCTGCTGTGCCTTTTTAACAACACCATCAAAAAAGAAGGTCCTACAGGTCCTAGTTTTGTCACACCTGGACTACTGTTCACTTGTGTGGTCAGGTGTCACAAAGAGGGACTTCAAAAAATTACAATTGGCTCAGAACAGATCAGCGCTGCTGGCCCTTCAATGTACACAGAGATATAACATTAATGATATGCATGTCAATTTCTCATGGGTCAAAGTGGAGGTTCATCACTGCTTGTTTTTGTAAGAAGTGTTGACATGCTGAATGCACCAAGCTGTCTGTTTAAACTAATAGCACACAGCTCGGACGCCCATGCACACCCCCCAAGTCCAGAACAGACTATGGGAGGTGCAGAGAACTACATAGAGCCACGACTAAATGGAACTCTATTCCACTTTAGGTAACTGATGCAAGCAGTAGAATCCGATTTTTTTTTTACTGATAAAATACAACTTATGGAACAGTGTGGACTGTGAAGAGACACACAAACACAGGTACAGACACACGCATACACACACAGGCGCTAGCACACGCACTCTACACACATGTACATTGTGGTATTGTTGTATTGTAGTATCGTGCATTTTGTGTTGTGGATATCTAGTGGTGTAGTGATGTTATATGATGTACGGTTTCATCTTTTGTTTAATGTGTCTTGATGCGTTAGGACCACAGGAAGAGTAGCTGCTGCCTTGGCAACAACTAATGGGAATCCCTAATAAAACACAAAAAGACCCGTCCAACTGATTTTGTTCTGGCACCAGTCCTGTATATGGCACTAGCACTAGCCTATGGCCTTTACCTCCTGTCCTGGTCCCTCCTCCAGATCTGATCTCCTCCAGGCTTGGCGTGGACCGCCGTTCAGGAAATGCTCAGATCATTCACTGTTCCAAGGCCATCATAAAAAAGGACTTGCCTAGTTAAATAAAAGTCAAATAAAAAAAAAGTGTATATAACAAATTCACAGTAGTAGAGATGCTCCAAGAACACGATGACCATGTGGGAATGTGGGAGCACGGCCAAAGACACGTGTCCATCCTCTGAATTCCTCAGCAAGTCAGAGCGACTGGCTAACGCTGCTCAGCGGCAGAAAACGACACAACGTGATCGTTCCTCTTAAAAGAGTGGGAAAAAAACATATGTAAACACATAATGACTGTTTGGAAAGAAAATACTGAGGACAGGAATAGGTTTAAGACTCCCAAGAGTTCTCTAGTAGACTGGTAGGCTATCTCCACCCCATTTGTTCATTTTGTGGAGGTAGCCTAGTTGTTCACCAGTCTACCAACTAGCCCCGAGCATAGGGGCTTTTACTAATCTTGTGAGAAAACACAACAATAATTATTGTCATCAACTATACCAATCAAAAGACCACATCCTACAAATAAAAAGTATATGTTTAGTTACATGGAGTGTTCCACAGGTGTTCTACAGGTCAATAATTTCTTTTTTTTTAAACATAGGCATGTCGACACACTTTCCGAGCTTCGGCACATTTAATAAGAGCTTTGGAAATGGTTTCTAAGCGGAGTTATTCAGCCTCTTACAACTGACCCGTGTTACATTTAGCACCGGTCCCCCCCCCATAGTTGTTGTAAATATATCTAATTTGGTAGAAATTTCTCTGTAAGGGTTAACTACAGGGGCGCAACTTTCACTGGGGACAGGGGGTGGACATGTCCACACATTTTGAATGAAATGTTTGCCCCCCCACTTTTATCATTGGAATGTGATACAAAATGTGGCATCGTGGGCTTTAGGACCACGCGGACGTCTCCGAGTGGTCGGGTAGGCTGTTTGGAGTGTTTATTCAACTGGATAAAAAAATATATAATAATAGTTATAACCCCCCCACTTCTAAAACCAAAGTTGTACCCTGGTTAACTAATTAAGTAATTTAGAAAATACATTCACTTGTATTTTCAGCTTTCCATAAAAACGTTTTATGGCGACGTGAAAACTTAGCTGCTCTACAGCCACATCGAAACGAGTGCATCCACTCTCTTTCTCCATAGGGCACCACATGCAATTTGAACTCTGACAAATGGAGGCTTACAGTAGCACTCACGAGTGCACTTTGCCGCACACATATTTGTTTGTGCTACTAATGACTAATACGTAAAGACTTCATGAACAACTTCGTATTAAATTATTGTGAGAATTGATTGTATCTTCTAAACAAAGTTAGGGGCCTACATTTAATTTTCAAACCGTGTTAGCCTTCGCCTTCTCCTCTTGGTGCACACCATAGAGATAGATAGAGGACTCGTCATGAATATAACCCATTTTAACATTGTCATTGAGGGCTTCCACCAATTTAAAGTAGTCAACTGGGTGGGGATTCCTATGATTTGGGAGCAATCAGCCAATATAGAAGACAATTGACTATTTTAATATGGAGATAGCTTCAATGGCACTGCCCATGCTGCCACAGACACTATAAAGTCACATTTACAAAGATGAGTACTCTAACAATCTCTATGGTGTGCACTCGCTTCACTTCCTCATTACATTGTGTCGGGGACTCCAAGAATTTCTTTGGTTTATTCCGTTTTGGATAAGTAGGCTATTGTGGCTGCCGAGTGGTGCAGTGGTCTAAGGCATTGAATTACAGTACTAGAGGTTTGACCCTGGTTCGATCCTGGGCTGTAACACAACCGGCCATGATCGGGAGTCCCATAGAGTGGCGCACAATTGGCTTAGCGTCGTCCGGGTTTGGCCCAGGGTAGGCCGTCAATGTAAATCAGAATTTGTTCTTAACTGACTTGCCTACTTAATTAAAGGTTAAATAAGTACAAAATAAATTGTAATAGGCTACTGGAAATATGAACACCTGCTATCGTCAGTGGCTGCAGTATCATCATTGATGTTGTCTGTTGTTTAAATGTGTGTTTATTATATATTATAAATAGTACTATTTGACCTGTTTAGGCCTACATAACCTATGCCTCATATTCATTGTTCAAGAGAACTGCTAATACAACGTGTGTTGCGAAGCTCTCTTGAAATAAACTCAGTTGGGGGAGTGTTTTTTGCATTTTTGAGCTGTCAAGCAACTTGTACGTACTGTTGAACTTTTTATTCAAGTTAACTGTAAATAAAACCTGTATTGTAATATATTTTTATTCTCTGGTTTCCTTTGTTTGCTCAAACGCTCCAAACTTGACTGCAAGAACCTGGTCTATCTTTACACATACACTATATAAGTATGTGGACACCTCTTCAAATGAGTGAATTTGGCTATTTCGGCCCCAGCCATTGCTGACAGGTGTATACAATCGAGCACACGGCCATGCAATCTCCAAGAGCTCAGTGATTTTCAACGTGGCATCGTCATAGGATGCCACCTTTCCAACAAGTCAGTTCATCAAATTTCTGCCCTGCTATAGCTGCCCCGGTCAACTGTAAGTTATGTTATTGTGAAGCGGGAACATCTATGAGCAACAACGGCTCAGCCGCAAAGTTGTAGGCCACACAAGCCCACAGAACGGGACCGCCAAGTGCTGAATTGTCTGTCCTCGGTTGCAACACTCACTGCTGAGTTCCAAACTGCCTCTGGAAGCAACATCAGCACAATAACTGTTAGTCTGGAGCTTCATGAAATGGGTGTCCATGGCAAAGCAGCCGCACACAAGCCTAAGATCACCATGCGCAATGCCAAGCGTCGGCTGGAGTGGTGTAAAGCTCACCGCCATTGGACTCTGGAGCAGTGGAAACGCGTTCTCTGGAGTAATGAATCACGCTTCACCATCTTGCAGTCCGATGGACGAATCTGGGTTTGGTGGATGCCAGGAATACGCTACCTGCCCCAATGCATAGTGCCAACTGTACAGTTTGGTGGAGGAGGAATACTGGTCTGGGGCTGTTTTTCATGGTTTGGTCTAGGCCCCTTAGTTCCAGTGAAGGGAAATCTTAACGCTACAGCGTACAATGACATTCTGAACGATTCTGTGCTTCCAACTTTGTAGCAATAGTTTGGGGAAGGCTGTTTCCAATTTCAGACTGACAATACTCCCATGCACAAAGTGAAGTGGTTTGTCGAAATGAAATGGTTTGTCGAGATCGGTGTGGAAAAATTTGGCTGGCCTGCACAGAGCCCTGATCTCAACCCCATCGAACACCTTTGGGATGAATTGGAACACCAACTGCGAGCCAGGCCTAATCGCCTAACATCAATGCCCGACCTCACTAATGCTCCTGTGGCTGAATTAAAGCAAGTATCCGGAGCAATTTACCAACATCTAGTGGAAAACCTTCCCAGAAGAGTGCAGGCTGTTGTATCAGCAAAGGGGGGACCAACTCCATATTAACGCCCATGATTTTGGAATGAGATGTTCGACGAGCACCAGTCCACATACTTTTGGTCTGAAGTTGGAGACTTTTATCTCCCTCACCAACTTCAAACATCTGCTATCTGAGCAGCTAACCGATCGCTGCAGCTGTACATAGTCTATCGGTAAATAGCCCACCCATTTTTACCTACCTCATCCCCATACTGTTTTTATTTATTTACTTTTCTGCTCTTTTGCACACCAATATCTCTACCTGTACATGACCATCTGATCATTTATCACTCCAGTGTTAATCTGCAAAATTGTAATTATTCGCCTACCTCCTCATGCCTTTTAAACACAATGTATATAGACTCTCTTTTTTTTCTTTTTTCCTACTGTGTTATTGACTTGTTAACTGTTTACTCCATGTGTAACTCTGTGTTGTCTCTTCATACTGCTCTGCTTTATCTTGGCCAGGTCGCAGTTGCAAATGAGAAATTGTTCTCAACTTGCCTACCTGGTTAAATAAAGGTGAAATATATATATTTTTTTAAATGTAGTGTATGTCCTTTATGATACACAATGGGCTATTTGACCTCTGAGACAAAAATACATTATGAGATTATTTGGTTGCAAAAACCAATGACAAAATAAATACAGCTTGCAGTCATCTGTTGAAGCCCTCGTCTTTGACTTAAACAGTCAGATATTTGAGTGAACTTCACTCAGTCAGGCCAATAGTCCACCCACTGTCCTTGAGTTTGCACAATCGGACCTTGAAGGAAGGACATTCCTCTGAGATTAGGTCAACATGACCCTCCACCCCCAACACCAGAAAAAGCCCCTGCAGTATCTAACCCCAACTGGACTAAAGGGCTCCCCCTATGTGTCAGATCACAACCCACGCATTCCTTCACTCAGCCCCCTGTCTTCATAAGCATTGACAATGACATTGAGAGTGAGCAAGTCGACCTACACCACCAACCCACACCCCCCCTCACACCATCTCAACCCTCTGGAACACATTCATTGCCATTAACCATCCACTATTCGCTGACTAAACTTGTGTAACATCTTCTATTGCATGACATTCTGGAATCGAGGGAGCTGCTTCTTGAGAAGGGGCAGAGGGAATGAGGATATAATGCCATGAACTGACCGCGACTTTGCTTAACAATAACATGTTTCCGTCCCTCAGACTACAGATGCTGGGTGTCCCTCTGAGGCGTGTGTGGCTAGTTGCTGGGTCATGAGCACTGTTGCTATGGAAAAAGGTAGGGAGCCAATCCGGACATGTGACCAACTTCACGTACACAAAGCAACTAATTCCTCGTGCTTTCTATGTACTAGAAAAGGGGACACACTTAATAGCAATCATATATAGGCTATAATTGCAGTGATAGGGAAGTGTATCACCTGAACATTTAAATATAAATGGTATTGAGTGGAATGAGTCACCAGTTAGAAGTTAACTACAACAGTTATCCAATAGATAGTGAGTTTGATTCCTTGATAAAGCTTTGATAATGAACATGTATTATATGGGAAATGATTTGGTTGCTGTGTAGCCTATAGATCAGTCTAGAAGAATAGGTGTGAGGGTCAGATGATCATACGTTTGTGTTGTGTGAACATGCTGAGCGGGAAAGCACTTTGACTTTCCCGTTTCTAAGACACGCGGTCTGTTAGACTGTGGTTGGTACAGTCACCCAGGCATGAACAATGCATGTGTACATGCTTTCGCAACCTGCTCTACTTCCCACACTATGTGACCTTCACCCTGCACCTGATACAGTCATATTCTCAGAAGTGATCAGACAGATTAAAAACATTTGCTCAACCAGTGCAAAGATGAACCATGTTCATACGGACCCAAATGGTGCTTGCTGACTCGCCAAAGCCAGCCATTATGACACTAAAAAGGGACCACCTTTACTTACTAAACTCACATACCGGTATTACCATCGTTTAAGGACTCTTGGAAGATTAGTCCAAATGGGGACTAAATAAAAGAGATCCAAATCAAACCATCAACATAGAGTCAAACCCATGCTGCGTGTAAGGACTTTTTTGTTCTCATTAGACCGTGTTTGCGCGTGCAGTTAACACTCCCACGCGTCTTATTAGCATGCCTAAAATCAGCAGCCGCCCCTCTGCACAGCTCCCCGAGCAGTCAACAAGCAGTCTGCATGGACAGGATGTTGTGGTTGTGCTGGTAACGTGCGCTTCACACCGACAGGCGAGAATGGAGACACCATGACGTAGAGGTAAGAAGAAGAAAAACAAAGGCACCGCTATGAGGGTGTGCTGTTTCCACCCGGGCCCAGGCCAGCTTTGACCAGTGCAGTGTAAATAGTGGCCATGTCTAGATACTGTGTAGCCAGCATAAGTCTTTAATCAAACCTCAGTTGAAGTTTAAGCAGGCACGTTCGTTTCAATTATGAATGAGAACATTTCCCATTTTGAGATGGTCCCCGCGTCTAGGATGAAATAAAAGACTGATCGATCAACACTGAATTATTTCAGTCTGCCATAAAAAAGTTTTAGTGCCGTTATACTATAATACAATACGGAGTACCACAGGCTAACCGCAACGCAAGAATACAGAGGAAGTGTGCAGTTCCTCCTCTACACAGTCCAAAGGCTGTTTGCCTAACAGTATTCAGGCCAAGCACAGACATTGACGTCAGAGAGCCTTTACAGTACAGCGGGCAGAGTGTACAGACATAATAAAAGGTACAATAAAGTCAGAAATTGAGTCCTACGTCCATTAGAATGAGGGCAGCCTGAGGTTGTCTGGGCTACTAAACATTAACCACTGACTTGGGTTACAAATCAATTGCACTACCAGCTAAGCCATAAAAGACACAGACCTATTGGTAGAAGGAGTAGTATCTTCATATGTACACATGGCAGATAAGCTTGCCCACGCAACAACTGGCCTAGAACTACAGAGGTGTAAAACAATGTGTTTCGATGAGCTGTCACTTGTCCCATAGGTTTTTTTTGTTAACATTGGCAAGCTTACACCGAGCCGCCTGCACATTGTCAAATCAGGTGAGCGTTAGCAATGCCTATATTGATTGTCTCTGAATTACGTCAATCTATACATTATTTTTGTCGGTGGAAACGCCTAAAGAACCATGTCGACCTTTTTGAGACAGAACTTTCATTCAGGAAGTCTCTTTCCCTCCATCTGTGGTAAAACATTGCTCTGGTCCTAAGATTATTTTATGGTTGAAGGGTAAAGTCTGCAAATCTCCTTCACTGATACGACGCATGAGCTAAAAATGACCATTGATAAGGATAAATTGATATTTAACTGAGTTCCTTTGTCTGCTCTTTGTTAATCTGTACGGCATCATTACTAGCATGGCTTCCCCTTTGGCTCTGTTCTGTTATTATAACAGGTACTGCACTGAGAACCTTTTCCTGTGTTATTCTTCCTTCTACTATAGATCTACTACTGATTGTGTAGTGTGTATTTAGCATACACTAGCACAACATCCAGGGCTCTGACACAACCTTACATGTATAGAAACCTCCCCATCCCCACCCCCTTCCAACAATCTCTGCCCACCGCTCTCTCTCCTTTCAGCCAGCTGTGATACTGGCCACATTTAGAAATCTGAGGGCTGTTATTACTAACAGGCAGAAACACAAACTCACTCTGCAAACACTTGGCCAAAGGCCTGGGAAAACAGAGTCAGAAAGAAATGCTGGACAGTGTTTGTCCCCGAAGGGTGGGAAATAAGGCTTGTGAGGAGGTTTGGTTGGTGAATGGTGAACAACGCCCTAGTAGCTCACAGCTGTGGGAGACGTACACCACAAACTGCTCCTTGAACAACCTGCAGAGCCGCCTCTGCTCTTCCCTCACCTACATTACGTTGCAAACAAACACTTCACAGAGAAGGCTTTTCATGAGGTAACGGCTCAATCTTTATAGCTACAAAGTATGAACGGTCGTCCATGAGTATGTGTGAGGTTGTACGGTGTGTGTATGGGTGAGAGGCAGAGGGAAAGCGAGAGACAGAGAGTCGGACACGTAGTTAAGACATGTGGCCCGCAGAGCAGGTTAAGTGAAACAAGTCGACTGAAACTTTCTAATGGCAGTCAACATTGTAACCTAGCACCAGCTAGTGCACACTCAGATGTTTAGCACGTCCCCTTTTGTATTGTGTCTGACATATACTGAGTATACCAAACGTTAGGAACACCTTCCTAATATTGAGTTGCACCCCCCCCCCTTTTGCCCTCAGAACAGCCTCAATATGTCGGGGCATGGACCTTACAAGGTGTCGAAAGCATTACACAGGGATACTGGCCCATGTTGACTACAATGGTTCCCCCAGTGGCGTCAAGTTGGCTGGATGTCCAATGGGTGGTGTGGACCATTTTTTGATACACAAGGGAAACTGTTGAGCGTGGAAAACCCAGCAGCGTGGAAGTTCTTGACACAAACCGGTGTGCCCGGCACCTACTACCATAAATCGTTCAAAGGCACTTAAATCTTTTGTGTTGCCCATTCACCCCCTGAATGGCACACATACGCAATCCGTGTCTCATTTGTCTCAAGGCTTAAAAATCCTTCTTTAACCTGTTTCCTCTCTTTTCATCTACTCTGATTAAAGTGAATTTAACAAGTGACATCAATAAGGGAACATAGCTTCCTCCTGGATTCGTCTGGTCAGTCTATGTCATGGAAAGAGCGTGTTTTGTATACTCAGTGTATATACCGTACAAATATTTTACCATTATTTATATACACCTTATTTCGGTCTGGGAATGCAAGATTTACAGTAAGCTAAGCTTGTCTTTCCAGTTTTCTCAATATCAGTGACTGGATGGGACAATCTATTTAAAATAGGGTGCGGGTTCTCTGAATAGACAACAGACAGAGACAGAACATGGAATAAACCACGGTCACCCAACAAAAAGGCAGAACTTTAGTCACTTAGTCCACTTGACCTTACTATTCAGCATTTCCATGTAATCATTTGTTGCCTTATGTGAAGCCTTGAGGCAAGAATTCATGTGAACAGGTTGGCTTCAAAATGCAAGTCACTGGAGTTTACGTAGATTCATTCTTTCCAGGAATGGTAGTAATGCTGACATAATTATTTAATGGATTCATTATTTTTTGTTTCTGAGAGAAAACATTACCGCCGTAAAGGTCAGTTGTTTGTGCTCGTGCGTGTTTGTCTGTGTGTGTCTGTGTGCGTGTGTTATTACCTGCATGAAGCCTCTGCCTCAACCCCACCATTCACTATCCTGACCTGAAATGTGTGAGTGGTTCAAAAGAGTGTGCTAGGTCTTGACGGCTATTTTAACTCAGTCACAATATTTGAAAATAGTATGACAAGGAATGCTTCTCCCACAATTGTTGAGGGACAATGAATTGTGACACATGACATAAAAAAACGACATTCTACAAATTTGTGAACTTTTCCATTGGAACAATGTAGTAATCGGCATGGTTTCATCATTCTTAGGTTGAGTACTCTAGATCGTATATCACTGGGACATTTTGACAGGCAATTCATTGTTGTCCTGTGGATTTTGTGTCATGTGGGGCCTCGTCCCTACCTGTGCCCCACCCGGACTTCCAGGTAAAACTGTGATGTGTTCTGTCCCTGCTGTGGAACAGTATAACCTGTTTCACCAGCTCAGAGACTTGCCCAATCAAAGACGGCTCCATAAATCAGTACTGTCTTATGGCACAACACACGCCTAGGGGTAAGGCTGTAAACCAGGGACTCACTCACACTGGCCATTATTCCACCAATCAGATGATATCGTATGATGTCATTTATTTATGACGCTACTTATAAATCTACCAATCGGGTGCCTGCCCTGTGTTGTATAACCAATTGCTCCTCAGGTTTACTCAGGTTGGTCCTATTTCATTGTGTTATGGAAATGTTATCTATCATATTTGAGGATGAGATGTGTGTCTTATCGTCAATAGCAAATGGAAAAAATAAGGCTTTATTTCCCACCAAAGAATTGTGATGACTACAGCAAACTTCTGTCACACTGGCCCTTGTTCCACCAATCAGCTTTGTGATGACATGATTTGTGGTGCACTCTTTTAAATTATTTTTTTTATCTAGAACCTTAAAGGAAAAATCAACTACATTTGCCACCAAAGAATTGTGATGACTACAGCAAACCGTGCCGGGCAAATATTTGTAGTTTGGTTGACCACAAGGGTTATTTTTTTCCCTTTAAGAGCTGAAAAGGGCCCAATATTGGCTCTGTACCAAAATCTTACTCATAATCTTACTCGAGGCCTTGTTCTCACTTTTCACGTGTGGGAACGGTATGAACCTGTATCCTAATCATTCGTTCTTGGTCCATATTCTTATACTCCACAACACAACTCATGGCACTTTCGAGAAGTGGTAAACCAAGTTCTCAGAATGTGAAGTTATGTGCAGAAATAGTTGTGAATATGGAGAAGAATTAGTATTTGTCTCAGAGCTAGCGGGTGGGTAAATTGGGTCCTCTAGGCCTGAGTCATTGTAGCCTATGACTAGGCCTCCGTGTTCACTCCTTGCTCAATTCCACCTCATGTGACTCTGCTTCACTGTGGTTTAGGTGCTGCAGATGGATTCATCTGTGAGGGAACAAAAGAAGACACATGGATTGACTTAATGTTAGTGACAACATGGCAGACAATCAAAACAATGAAAATTCTCAGATGCTGTGAACGAGAGCACGCTTTGTGGGGTGTTATTCTTTTAAATAACTTCCTTCTGTCTCAAGTGCCCATTTGACAAAGAAGCACTGTTGATTGGCAGAATAAGCAATACCGTGACAACACAGCGAAGGAATGGCAGACAACCTGATTTACAGCAGTGAGTCAGTAGATAGCAACAACAAGTAGTTATAGGAGGGGGGGTGTCACAAAGTTTTGTCACAAACACTGGTCATGTGTATCAGTATAATTTTAAACCGTCCCCTCACCCATACCCGGGCGCGAACCAGGGACCTTCTGCACACAACGACAACAGTCACCCTCGAAGCATCGTTACCCATCGCTCCACAAAAGCCGCGACCCTTGCAGAGCAAGGGGAACTACTACTTCAAGGTCTCAGAGCAAGTGACGTAACCGATTGAAACGCTATTTAGCGCACACCGCTAACTAAGCTTGCCGTTTCACATCCGTTACACATGCAAGCTTTGGGTTCTTCCACAATATGAGCATAAGAAGAACACAGGCTGAAAAGTCCACTTGTAAATGACGTAATAAATCAAAATATGTCAAAAGTTTCACATTTACCGGATCAAATCAAACATTACAGTCACACCCGTCAATGCCAAAACATTGGCAGGCTGAGTTAGCGTTAGCAGTGGTATGTCTCTGGATGTTTTTGCCAGTAAAGCTTCTCATCCAGTGGGAAACAAAGTGGTGAACTTGTGAAGAAACAAGGTCAGGTTGAAAAGAGATCACCCGCCCCCATGATTTTAAGCTGCCAGTCATTTTTAATTTTTTTTTATTTTTTATTTCACCTTTATTTAACCAGGTAGGCTAGTTGAGAACAAGTTCTCATTTGCAACTGCGACCTGGCCAAGATAAAGCATAGCAGTGTGAACAGACAACACAGAGTTACACATGGAGTAAACAATTAGCAAGTCAATAACAGTAGAAGAAAAAAAAAAAAAAAAAAAAAAAAAAAAAAATGGGCAGTCTATATACAATGTGTGCAAAAGGCATGAGGAGGTAGGCGAATAATACAATTTTGCAGATTAACACTAGAGTGATAAATGATCAGATGGGCATGTACAGGTAGAGATATTGGTGTGCAAAAGAGCAGAAAAGTAAATAAATAAAAACAGTATAAAAACAGTATGGGAATGAGGTAGGTGAAAAGGGTGAGCTATTTACCTATAGACTATGTACAGCTGCAGCGATCGGTTAGCTGCTCGGATAGCTGATGTTTGAAGTTGGAGAGGGAGATAAAAGTCTCCAACTTCAGCGATTTTTGCAATTTTCCAGTCACAGGCAGCAGAGTACTGGAACGAAAGGCGGCCAAATGAGGTGTTGGCTTTAGGGATGATCAGTGAGATACACCTGCTGGAGCGCGTGCTACGGATGGGTGTTGCCATCGTGACCAGTGAACTGAGATAAGGCGGAGCTTTACCTAGCATGGACTTGTAGATGACCTGGAGCCAGTGGGTCTGGCGACGAATATGTAGTGAGGGCCAGCCGACTAGAGCATACAAGTCGCAGTGGTGGGTGGTATAAGGTGCTTTAGTGACAAAACGGATGGCACTGTGATAGACTGCATCCAGTTTGCTGAGAAGTGTTGGAAGCCATTTTGTAGATGACATCGCCGAGTCGAGGATCGGTAGGATAGTCAGTTTTACTAGGGTAAGCTTGGCAGCGTGAGTGAAGGAGGCTTTGTTGCGGAATAGAAAGCCGACTCTGGATTTGATTTTTGATTGGAGATGTTTGATGTGAGTCTGGAAGGAGAGTTTGCAGTCTAGCCAGACACCTAGGTACTTATAGATGTCCACATATTCAAGGTTGGAACCATCCAGGGTGGTGATGCTAGTCGGGCATGCGGGTGCAGGCAGTGATCGGTTGAAAAGCATGCATTTGGTTTTACTCGCGTTTAAGAGCAGTTGGAGGCCACGGAAGGAGTGCTGTATGGCATTGAAGCTCGTTTGGAGGTTGGATAGCACAGTGTCCAATGACGGGCCGAAAGTATATAGAATGGTGTCGTCTGCGTAGAGGTGGAAGGGAATCGCCCGCAGCAAGAGCAACATCATTGATATATACAGAGAAAAGAGTCGGCCCGAGAATTGAACCCTGTGGCACCCCATAGAGACTGCCAGAGGACCGGACAGCATGCCCTCTGATTTGACACACTGAACTCTGTCTGCAAAGTAATTGGTGAACCAGGCAAGGCAGTCATCCGAAAAACCGAGGCTGTTGAGTCTGCCGATAAGAATTTGGTGATTGACAGAGTCGAAAGCCTTGGCCGATGAAGACGGCTGCACAGTACTGTCTTTTATCGATGGCGGTTATGATATCATTTAGTACCTTGAGTGTGGCTGAACCCGTGACCGGCTCGGAAACCAGATTGCACAGCGGAGAAGGTACGGTGGGATTCGAGATGGTCAGTGACCTGTTTGTTGACTTGGCTTTCGAAGACCTTAGATAGGCAGGGCAGGATGGATATAGGTCTATAGCAGTTTGGGTCCAGGGTGTCTCCCCCTTTGAAGAGGGGGATGACTGCGGCAGCTTTCCAATCCTTGGGGATCTCAGACGATATGAAAGAGAGGTTGAACAGGCTGGTAATAGGGGTTGCGACAATGGCGGCAGATAGTTTATTTAGGCTGAGGGAACCTAAGGTTTATTTAGGCTGAGGGAACCTAAGGTTTAGAATCACAAAAGATTTCTCGTTAAGAGGGTAATTAGTGAGCGGTGTTACAGCAAGTGTGTTAATCACTCTTTCTTGGAATTGTCAGAATTCTTAGAAACCCTGTGGAGGTACTCATGGCCACGCTGGCTGTTTTAAGCTCTTGGCAGCTTGATTGAAAAGAGAAGCCACCAATCAAGGTGCAGATCTCTCCTCCAATGGACGTCACCTCCACAGGGCAAGAATGCAGCTCTCACCTTCCTCCTCACCGATCTAGGACTACAGATGTTTTTGCTTTAGTCTTAGGCTCTTCATAGTTCTTCATGATAAGAGCTGAGGATAGCGTGGGTGGGGAGCAGAACAGCATCGTTTGAAAGGCATCTCCCTGGAGACGTTTTCAACACATGCCCTGAGCTTTCAGCCAGAGGAATGAGCTGAAGGAATTGTGATATGCTCTCTGGGGGATGGAAAACTTTCACTGTTTTTTTTTTTGCTGACTACAAATGCTGACTTCACAAACATAACGGAAACCAGGAATGTTCTGTTACATGTGGGAAGCTTTCAAAGACAGCACATTTCTAATAGAAATGTATAAATACACATTTAAAATATAAATCATGTAGGCAAAGTCGGTAACCACACAATTTGTTCAGCAAATTATTTCTTTCAGCAGACATACATTAGGTGTGACTAAACTTCATGACAGTCTGACAGTAGAGTGCCCCTTTTTGAAACCACTTTGTTAAAATCAGCTAAGAATGGAATAATACACCATTTTATTTCACTTCCGTAACCCTAATGACTAATTACATAAATTGGAGCAGAGTAAGACTGAATCATTCCCTCCATTACTACCACACCCCTCCATAGGCCCAGGCCCAAGCCTTTGACCCATTATCATACACCCCCAGTAGGCTAAACGCACAACATTTAGTCCACTACCACACCCCTCCATATGGTAGGCCCAAGCCTAGCGTCTTGGTCCGCCTCCTCTCCCAACATCTGGCGATTGTTTGACAGGACCCACTGCGCGACGTCTCCCAGCGTCTCCAGTTGCTCCAACTGGGCCTGTGACTAACACCGCTCAGCTATATTTCACTAACAAATGAGAAGGGCTTCCAGATGACGGTCAGAGAAGAAAAAACAAGGAAGGAAATGAAAAACATGTGGGAAAGCCTGGACTGCATTTCATACGGAAAAGGATACTCCAAGAGAAGTCTGAACATTCCCCAGACCCCTTCCTCCATTTAACAGGGGATTGAACCTCTCATGAAAGCTCTCTCAGTATGAAAGGCTTGATGATCTTAACAGAAAGTGATAAAATATTGTTAAGCATTCGTATGATGACTGAAGGTACATAATTACACCTAAGGGGACTCCGGGATGCTGGCCATCTAGGCAGAGTTGCAAAGAAAAAGCCATATCTCAGACTGGCCAATGAAAAGAAAAGAACACATACACTGGACAGAGGAATTCTGCCTAGAAGGCCAGCATCCCGGAGTCACCTCTTCACTGCTGATGTTGAGACTGGTGCTTTGCTGGTACTATTAAATGAATCTGCCAGTTGAGGACTTGTGAGGCGTCTGTTTCTCAAACTAGACACTCTAATGTCCTTGTCCTCTTGTTCAGATGTACACCGGGGCCTCCCAGTCCTCTTTCTATTCTCGTTAGAGCCAGTTTGGGCTGTTCTGTGAAGGGAGTAGTACACAGCGTTGTGCTTTTCTTTCAAAGACAAGGACAATTCTAAGTTACCCCAAAATGTTGAACGGTAGTGTATATGGGCATACAAATAGGGTTTTACTGTCATACCATTAAGAGGTAAATAGGTTGTTAAAAAAAGCATGACGTGGGTGACTAAAAAAAGCCAAACATTTGTCATTTGTTCATATGCAGGTTATTATCAACCTCAAAACTATGCAGGGAATTCTGGGTTAAACATAAGTATCAGTCAAAGCTGTCTGGTTCTGAAGACATTAATCAACCTGTTTAAAATGGTGTACCAAATCAGTGTGACTGAAGGGGGATAAAGAGAAGGGCAGAGGGGGGGGAATTCTCTGGCAGTGAGGGAGTCAAACCTAAACCTCTCTCTCAGCTAGAGTCCATATGCAGCCAGCCCAGAGGCGGCCATCTTGCAGCCTGCATTGCGTGCATTCCTATGACTTAAGGCAGCAGGGTGAGTCACTTTGTTCGGTGCAAATGTGGCCTCTGATTCACACCCAAGTGACTAAGCCCCCGAACGGGCCCCACTGAGAGACGAGGAGAGAGGAAAGGAAAGGAGAAGCCTCTATCTATCTCTCTTGCCAGCCAAAACCAAGGAGACCTGATAAGTGGACAAAATGCAAGGCATTTCTTTTCAAAGGAAATTCTCACTTGCCCAAAGAAATGGTTTTTGGTTGACCTCAAAGTATATCATGAGTCACTTCCCTAGTTGGCCCAAGTCTTCAGTATACAAATGTTTATAGTGACATGTCATTGCTAAGATTGTTTAGTATATCTTTTCTCTCAATAATTCCCAAAGAATTTGTACCAGACCAGTATAAAACTGAGAAGATGTGTCAGAAATCATTTCTAACCTAAATTACCCTGCAAATTAGCCAACTCAGCACACATACCACTTTCAATGCATCATGATTTGAATTATCAGACCTTTTCACTTTTCTTACAGCTCATTAAATGCAGTTAAATTAATTACAGCTCTATTACAAAATAGACAACGTGACATGTAACATCACGGCTCAACTCATCTAGCTAGGGATATTAAAGGCTCATCTGTTTTCGCTAAAACTGGAGAAACAGCAAGAAACATCCATACTCTTTCTCTTTCTCTCTCTCTCTCTCTCTCTCTCTCTCTCTCTCTCTCTCTTTCCCTCTCTCTTTCCCTCTCTCTCTCTCTCCCTCTCTCTGCCAACTGTGTGACTTCCTGCCTGCTGCCAACAGAAACAGAAACAGGTTGCACCTGCTATGTGATGTCATAAAATATATTTCCTCCATCATATCCTTACATGGTCTCTCCTATCATTGTTATTCAGATGACATTCAACTACTTTTCTCCTTCCCTCCTTCTGACACCCAGGTTGCGACACGCATCTCTGCGTGCCTGGCAAATATCTCAGCTTGGATGTTGGCCCACCATCTCAAGCTCAACCTCGACAAGACAGAGCTGCTCTTCCTCCTGGGGAAAGCCAGCCCACTCCATGACCTCTCTATCATGGATGACAACTCCACGGAGTCCCCCTCCCAGAGTGCAAAGAACCTTGGCAACACCCTGTCATTCTCTGCAAATATCAAAGCAGTGACTCGACCCTACCTCACACAGGAAGAGGTGCAGGTCCTAATCCAGGCACTTGTCATCTCCCATCTGGACTACTGCGACTCACTATTGGCTGGGCTCCCCACTTGTGCCTTCAAACCCATGCAATGTCTCTAGAAGGCTGCAGCCCGCCTGTTGTTCAACCTTCCCAAGTTCTCCCATGTCACCCCGCTCCTCCACACACTCCACTGGCTTCCAGCCGAAGCTCGCATCTACAACTTACCTTAACGATATGCTCAAACCCTACACCCCAACCCAAGTACTCCGTTCTGTCACCTCTGGTCTCTTTGCCCACCTCAATGGTGGAACCAACTTCCCCCTGAAGCTAGGACAGTAGAGTTCCTGCCAATCTTCCCGAAAACATGAAACCCTAACTCTTCTTAGGGGATTTGTTTCCCCTTATCAACATCGACTTTGCTGATAGCTAATTTGAGGAAAAATGTACTTACTGTGACTGTGATATGTGGTTGTCCCATTGGCCCAACTTTCCTGATGACAAGAGAGAGTTTGGGAGAATGGCTGCCGTGAGAGTTCTGCTTTACATACAGACACAATTTGAACGGTTTTAGAAGCTTTAGAGTGTTTTCTATTCAATAATAATTATTATATGCCTATATTAGCAATTTTGAACAGATTTGTTTTCTGTTTACTATGGGCACGCAATTCCTCCAAAGGGGGCAGTAAGCCCTAACAGGTTAAGATGAACTGTAAGTCGTTCTGGAGAAGAGTCGGTTAAATGATTCATTCAAATGGAAAATGTAATAATGTTGGCATGTGGTGTTTGCTCAATGGACGACACACCTCAATATTCCTTCTAGATGTTTTCATGCTCCCGTTCTCAACCACGGATACAAGGACATAAAACCTCACACGCAGATTACATAATCACGCTACATTGAAAGTCAAGTAAGTTTTTGATCAAAAGATGAAATGCATTGCTCATCTAATTGAAATAATTACACCTTATGAAGTTGTCACTTCAAAAAAGAGATTCCTTTGTATGTCAGATGGTGTGAAGGGCGAGTTGAAAAAGTCTGTGATCCACACATTTCAACCTGGGCATTTTTAAACTCACTGTTGAAAGATATGACCTACATACCAAGACAAAGAAAGTTTTAGACTTTGTAACAATTCAGAAAAGATGCGTAGGTGGAAGATCATTTACACCACATCAAAGGGCCACATTTTCCAGTACCCTATCTGAAAAAGTCAGATGTACCCACATTGAGAAGAACTGATGTGAACAGGTTGTCAGAGCTACTCAATTCTAGTACTGTTGTTTGACATCCAAAACAACAGAGATTGGCCTGTTCAAACACATGGATTAACTGTGCAGATATCACCCATTAACACAACCGCAGCCTGCGTCACAGCATTACTCCGATGCTCTTTGGCTTCTTGCTTATTACCCTTCCTGACCCTGATAACTCCCCTTTTAAATCCTCACAAACTTTAAGAGCAGCTCAAAACTAAAGCCTCCAGAGTGGTCAGATGCATTTCTTCCATGCGTGCCATGACGTTAAGGGTTAGGGTTAGGGTTAGGGTTAGGGTTAGGGTTAGGGCTAAGCCTAACCCTAACCCTAACGTAGAACAGACTCAAGTGTAATACAACCTTATCCCAGATAGAGGTGGTTACATATGTCCCTTTTCCGGACCTCTCTTATAGCGTTCTACTTGGATGGCTTGGCTTGCCAAGGTTTGGACTCCGGCAGGCCTGAGTTTTGGTTCGGGTTCAGGAGATGTCACTCTCACAGAACTACGTACAACCCAAGCACGGCCAAAACAATCGGGCCGACTTGGGAGGTTTACCTTCTTAAGGAGGATTTCATCAGAAATAATCCCAGGATTTTGGGGCTCTCTCACGTGTCCCGGGACGTTTGATGTGTGGATTATTGCTCAGATTAACCCTCCCCCTTTAAAAAAAAGAGGCATATTCAGTAAGGGGTTTGATGTAGTGCTGAAAACACACCGGTGCCCTGCTTTGATGTAGAAGCCCTTGAATCTGAACTCACACCAGGCCTGACATAAACCCAAGGCTATGACCTTTGAGGGTAGAGTGTATTTTACAGAGCAATATTTGCACTTCACAATCATGGATAAACTGTAGTGTCCACGGAGACACCGGGAGTCGAAGTCACTGGTAGATGGATAAGAGGAGTGGACTGTATCCAAGTTTCGATGAAGGGAAATGTTTATGGAATCGGATAGGTTTAGATTCTGAATTGATTGCTGCCCCTGAAAAATAAGCTGTTCTTAAATTAGGGAATTGCAAGAGAGGGACAATGTCAGCTGAATGTAAATGTCTCAGTTATAAAAGTAATTGTGTCAGATTTGAGTTTTTCTATCAGTACATACCAGAGGCGGTCAGTGCCCTTTAAAATGAAGGACAGTATTTTTTAAATGAGCATGGCCTTATTTCCATTACAGCATATCGGATGACTGTCATTCATATTCCATTCACCCAGCTCAATGTAACATCAATAGGTTTAGTTTACTACATGACACTCAAATTTCCCTATACCCATCATGAGGTTGCTATACTGGTCGAGAGAAAATGTTATCCAGACAGTAATACATTCAATAACGCCTTGCACACTGTTGCCTGCATCTAGCTGATCTAGGGTGTAATCATTAGTCCAACAGTTGCAAACAAGAGTTTTTATTGGACAAATTCAGGTGTGCTTATCCCCATTTAATTCCGTCTTCTTCCGTTTCAGAAAAGTTTTTCAACGGAATTGGCGGAATGAATGTACCCACAGTTCACTTTCATAGCAGCCACATGCAAACAGCATGATCACTTGCTCGTTGTATGATTCCTTCTCGCATCTACACGCTTTCCAGTGGTGGAAAAAGTACTCAATTGTCATACTTGAGTAAAAGTAAAGATGGCTTAATAGAAAGTGAAAGTGACCCAGTAAAATATTACTTGAGTAAACGCCTTAAATGTACTTAAGTATCAAAAGTAAATGTAATTGCTAAAATATTCTTTAGTATCAAAGTATATAAATCCTTTCAAATTCCTTATATTAAGCAAAACGGAAGGCACCCTTTTATATTTTAAATTTTTATTTATGGATAGCCAGGGGCACACTCCACCAGATCTGAGGCAGTGGGGATGACCAGGAATGTTTTATTGATAAGTGAATGAATTGGAGGATTTTACAGTCCTGCTAAACAATCAAAATGTAATGAGTACTTTTGAGTGTCAAGGGAAATGTATGGAGTAAAAGGTTTTTAAAAATCTGTATGAATATAGTGAAGTCAAACTAGTCAAAAATAGAAATAGTAAACTACAGATACCCATAAAACTACTTAAGTAGTACTTTAAAGTATGTTTACTTAAGTACTTTACACCACTGGTGCTCTCCTCCTCTCCCCTTTTCCCTTTGCTTGTGGACTTCAGTGCACAATAGAAGCACTGTCTGTGACCAGGTGACAAAACATTTCCAAGCCAAACCTTCATACTAGAAATAGTAAACTAAAGATACCCATAAAAACTAGTTAAGTAGTACTTTAAAGTATTTTTCTTAAGTACTTTACACCACTGCTGCTCTTCTCCTCTCCCCCTTTCCCTTCACTTGTGGACTTCAGTGCACAATACAAGCACTGTCTGTGACCAGGTGACAAAACCTTTCCAAGTCAAACCTTCATACCATAACCCTTAACCACTACACACAGCATACCTCAATGTCACCTAACGTCATAGTCAACATAGCTAGCTACTAGAACTAACAAGTTAATAAACCAGCTGCAAGCAATGCAGTACAGTGAACAGCATGCAGTTTAGTAGTTACACCAGAGGGCCCCAGTGGCTATCAACTAATATATAAAACCAAAAGCTTACCTTGACTTTGAAGAGTTCCAGTGTTGGATAGTCATAGCCAGCCAGCTAGCTAACATAGCATCCTTCTCTGTTTGAGCCAGGTGTTTGAGTAGGCTAAACTAGCTAGCTGCATTCACTAGCTAGGTAAAACAAAAAAAACAACAACAACAACAAATATATATATATATATATATATATATATATATATATATATATATATATAAACACACAGTGCCTTCAGAAAGTACTTAGACCCATTGACTTTTTCTAAATGTTGTTAGGTTACAGCCTTCTTCTAAAACTGATTAAATATATTTCTTTCCCTCATCAATCCACACACAATACCCCATAATGACAATTCAGAAACAGGTTTAGGAAATATGACATTCACATAAGTATTCAGACCCTTTACTAAGTACTTTGTTGAAGCACCTATGGAAGCGATTAAACCTCTTCTTGGGTATGATTCTACAAGCTTGCCACACCTGTATTTGGGGAGTTTCTCCCATTCTTCTCTGCAGATCCTCTCAAGCTCTGTCAGGTTGGATGGGGAGCGTCACTGCAGAACTAGTTTCAGGTGTCTCCAGAGATGCTCCATTGGGTTCACGTTCTAGCTCTGGCTGGGCCACTCAAGGACATTCAGAGACTTGTCCTGAAGCCACTCCTGCGTTGTCTTGGCTGTGTGCTTTGGGCCATTGTCCTGTTGGAATGTTGAGCCTTCGCCCCAGTCTGAGGTCCTGAGTGCTCTGGAACATGTTTTCATCAAGGATCTCTCTATACTTTGCTCCGGTCATCTTTACCTCAATCCTGACTAGTCTCCAGGTCCCTGCCACTGAAAACATCCCCACAGCATGATGCTGCCTCCACCATGCTTCACCGTAGGGATGGTGCCAGGTTTCCTCCAGACGTGATGTATGGTATTCAGGCCAAAGAGTTCAATCTTGGTTTCATCAGATGAGAGAATCTTGTTTCTCATGGTCTGAGAGTCCATGGGTGCCTTTTGGCAAACTCCAAGCGGGCTGTCATGTGCCTCTTACTGAGGAGTGGCTTCCGTCTGGCCACTCTACCATAAAGGCCTGATTGAAGTAGTGATTCAGAGATGGTTGTCCTTCTGAAAGATTCTCCCATCTCCACAGAGGAATTCTAGAGCTCTGTTAAGAGTGATCATCAGGTTCTTGGTCACCTCCCTGGCCCTTCTCCCCTGATTCCTCAGTTTGGCCAAGCGACCAGCTCTAGGAAGAGTCTTGGTGTATCCAAACTTCTTCCATCTAAGAATGGAGGCCACTGTGTTCTTGGGGACCTTCAATGCTGCAGAAACTTTTGGTACCCTTCCCCTGATCTGTGCCTCGACACAATCCTGTCTCTGAGCTCTAAGGACAATTCCTTCGACCTCATGGCTTGTTTTTTTGCTCTGGCATGCACTGTCAAGTTTGAGACCTTACATAGACGTGTGTGCCTAGCCAAATCATGTCCAATGGATTTAATTCAAGTTGTAGAAACATCAAGGATGATCAATGGAAATAGGATGCATCTGAGCTCAATTTAGAGTCTCATAGCAAAGGTTTTGATTACCTATAAGGTATTTCCTTTGCTTTTTGTTGTTTTTGCAAAATAATCTAAAAAATATAACGCTTTTTCGCTTTGTCAATATGGGGTATTGTGTGTAGATTGCTGAGTCTAAAAAACACTTTCTGAAGGCACTGTATCTCTCCCTCTCTCTCTCTCTCTCTCTCTCTCTCTCTCTCTCTCTCTCTCTCTCTCTCTCTCTCTCTCTCTCACTCTCTCTATGGCTTAATTTTTGAAGAAATACATTTCTTCAGAACTATTCAACAATTGTCTTTCTCTCACTTTGAGTGAACGACTCACCACATTTCATGCTATCTGTAGCTTAAGCATTCAGTACTAGATTAATTATCTGATTCTTTGATTGGGTGGACAACATTTCAGTTCACACTGCAAGAGCTGTGATAACTTCCGGAGGACATCCTCCAACCTGTCATAATTACTGTGTATGTCTATGGAAGAGGGTGAAAACCAATATACCCAGAGGAGGTCAGAAACTAACTGTCCTCCAGCAACACCATGGTGCTACCCCAGAGATTGTTGTTGAGACTACTGTAGACCAATTTTGCAAAACAGTTTGTTTTAATCAATTATTTGGTGATTTGCAAAGCATGAACATGACCTAAATGTTTTCACCCTCCTCACAAGGTTCCCTTTGAAAGTCTGAGGGACTGTGTGTGCGTGTGTGTCCATGTGTGCACGTACATGTGCACTCATTTGCTGTTATTGCTTAGCCTTGCACTTCTTTCTGCTTTGAGTGTCAATAGTGCCATGGTGGCAAATACAGAGCATACGTGAGAGCACCGGCAGAATGGAGAAGCCTCCTTCAGCAGACAGAGGAACTACACAGGCAGGAATAGGGGTAACACACGCTCCTTGGAGACATACAAAGCGGTGTGTGAGATATCAGAAAGGTGTTGCACGGTACCTTTGGCCTGCTTTTATATGAGAGAACATTCATAGGGAGATGTCACCAGACACATTGGCTAAAGATCTGATTGGTGAAAGGGATACACCAACAAGGTTTGCGTTTCGCGTGTACTTAAATGTGAAAGTATTATCTAAACTATTTGCGGGTTGAAATGTGACTACAGAGAAATGTTCAGCAGACATGACCTTTCAGAAAAGTATGGGGAAGTTACAGTACATTCGGAAAGTATTCAGAACCCTTGACTTTTTCCACATTGTGTTATTTTACAGCCTTATTCTAAAATGGATAAAATAAAACATCAATTGACACACAATACCTCATAATGACACAGTGAAAACAGGTTTTTAGAATATGTATAGAAAATGTCTAAAACATAAATAAAAATAAGTATTCTGACCATTTTCTATGAGACTCGAAATTCAGCTCTTTGTTTCCATTGATCATCCTTGAGATGTTTCTTCAACTTGTAAATTCAGTTGTTTGGACATGATTTGGAAACGCACACACCTGTTTATTTGACAAGGTCCCTGTCACGAATTCCACCGAAGGTGGCTCCTCTCCCTGTTCGGTCGTTGCCGGTCTATTAGCTGCCACCGATCCTTTTTCCTTTTCTTTTGGTTATGTCTGTTTTGTGTTTCCTTTTGGTTAATTAGGGGGGGGGGTATTTCATTTGACATTTCCTTTGAGGTTTTGTGCGGGATTGTTTTCGTTTGAACTGCCAGTGAGTTTGGGTTTCGTTTTTATTATCTCATGTTTTACAGGTGTTTTTCCCTAGACTGTGTCTGAGTGGGGGTGTTCGTGGCTATTGCTGTAGTCCGGTGTTCCTGTTGTTTTTTTGAGCTAGTTAAATGAAACGCCCTTTTCTTTTGAAACTCGTTTCTCCTGTGCCTGACTCCACACCCACATCTCCTTGGAGACATCTGACAGTCCCACAGTTGACAGTGCATGTCAGAGCAAAAACCAACCCAGGAGTTTGAAGGAATTGTACGTAGAGTTTTGATACAGGATTGTGTGAAGGTACAGATCTGGGGAAAACGTTTTTGCAGCATTGAAGGTCCCCAAGAATACAGTGGCCTCCGTCATTCTTAAATGGAAAAAGTTTGGAACCACCAATACTCTTCCTATAGCTGGCCGCCCCGGCCAAACTGGTGAATCGGGGGAGAAGGGCCTTGGTCAAGATCTTCATGGTCACTCTGACAGAGCTCCCGAGTTCTTCTGTGGAGATGGGAGAACCTTCCAGTAGGACAACCATCTCTGCATCACTCCACCAATTAGACCTTTATGGTAGAGTGGCCAGACGGAAGCCACTCCTCAATAAAAGGCACATGACAGCCCGCTTGGAGTTCGCCAAAGGGCACCTAAGGGATTGTCTGGACTGATGAAACCAAGATTGATCACTTTGGCCTGAATGCCAAGCATCACATCTGGAGGAAACCTGGCACTGAATACTTTCCAAATGCACTGTATGGTATGGAACGTGTTCACACAATGTGTCCACACCACCATTTTTATGTGCTACTGCTGTTCTGATTATTGTTGTTATGATCATTTATTATATTTCCACATTTCTCCAATTAGACATGGCTGACCAAGACCAGACAGAGAGCACACATTACACCTGTTTTAAGGTCTCTGCACCGGCTGACTGTGAGTTTTACAATTCATTTTATGTTTATGCTATTGGTTCTTAAATCAATCCACGATTGTGCACCCCAATACATGTCAGACACGCTTTGAATTTATGTACCAAGTAGGTCTCTAAGGTCCTCTGGCACTGACCTTTTAACTATCTTTCCCTTCATCCCAAAGCCTTGGACCAAGAGATTATGCCCCCAGCATCTGGAATAGCCTGCCAAAGAACCTGAGGGGGGCCGAAACTGTGGACAAATATTTTTGTTTAAAGATACTAAAACATGTTTTTACTAAAATATACTTTTCCTTTGGCTGCTGTTTGTCATTCTTTCGTTTTTTTTATCTTGTGTTTGTTGTGTCGTAAATATTTCAGCTTTTATTTTTGTGTTTTTTTCCCCCCTATAAAGCACATTGCATTGCATCCCATGTCTTAAATGTGCTGTATAAATACATCTGGATTTGATTTGATTTGAATGGCCCGAGTCAGGCACTAGAGTGTCAGTTATTATTCAACATGACACCCAGAGGACGGCAGCACAAATCACTGAAACTCTCTCCTCATACGTCAAACTTTACGCTGCGAAGTTTGCCAACCCTAGAGGGAAATACTTTTGCCAGTGGTCTAAGGCACTGCGTCTCAGTGCAAGAGGTGTCGCTACAGTCTCTGGTTTGAATCTAGGCCGTATCACATCTGGCCGTGATTGGGAGTCCCACAGGGCGGCGCACAATTGGCTCAGCGTCGTCCAGGCTTGGCCGGGGTAGGCCGTCATTGTAAATAATAATTTGTTCTTAATTAACTGACTTGCCTTGTTAAATAAAAAAAAATAAAAAATGAAAAATGAGAGGAGAGAGAGAGAGTCTGTTCTTAATGGAGTTGGGACCACGAGAGAGAGAGAGAGAGAGAGAGAGAGAGAGAGAGAGAGAGAGAGAGAGAGAGAGAGAGAGAGAGAGAGAGAGAGAGAGAGAGAGAGAGAGAGAGAGAGAGAGAGAGAGAGAGAGAGAGAGAGAGAGAGAGAGAGAGAGAGAGAGAGAGAGAGAGAGAGAGAGAGAGAGAGAGAGAGAGAGAGAGAGAGAGAGAGAGAGAGAGAGAGAGAGAAGTAGGGCCTGTTATCAGTGGAGTGGGGAATGTTGATAGGCGGTATGGTGCAGAGATAGCGCCTGCACATCAGCCCTGGCGTGACGCACGGCAGACTCCCACGCCCACTCCCTCCCTCCCTCCCTCCATCCCCCTCTCCTTCTAACCATTTCTTGCCCTTTTAAAAAAAAAACTTTTCTTCCCTTCCAGTCTGACAAAATGTTTCATTACCTCTTCCCTCTTTCATAAAACAATGCTATCCTCCCATAGCAATCAAAGGTTTTGGAACACACTCCATTCCCCTTATTATATTGCCGGTCTCATTTGAGTTCACATGCCTGTGTTTCCCTCTACAGGATTTACAGGCACTGATGGTGGTATGAAACATTTAGGGGAAGCTGCCTCCCTTGGTTTCCCAATCGCTCTCATGTGCTTTCTTTTATCTCCACTAGACCAGCGAAAGAAAAAAAGTCTGCTGTTGCGGAACCACTGTCAGAGAGCACAGGACATTTTGTTTCATTTTCCTACTTCTGCTTCCCGTCTCTCCCACCCCTCAACCTCCTGCTAGGCTACGCTGGCCCCACATCCTTGAGTGGGGGAAGAATGTTGAAATATGATAGGGAGCGAGGGAGAGGCAAATAGGGGGGATGGGGAAGAAGAACAAAAATGAGAAAGCATATTACATATTACAGAGGAACCAGGGAGAGACTTTCAGAAGGTTTGAAAAGAGAGAGCCAATGAGAGAGAGAGAGAGAGAGAGAGAGAGAGAGAGAGAGAGAGAGAGAGAGAGAGAGAGAGAGAGAGAGGGAAAGTAATACAGAGACCTGGAGGGGTGTTGACATGCCGCTAAATTACAGAGGGGCGTTCAAATAAGCACGGCCCCATAGGGATTAGTATCTGCTATACAGTATGTGGTAATCCACAAAGTACTCAGAACATCAAGCCTGTAAAATATCCACATGAAAACCAATCCAACACTGAAACTCCATTGATATTACTGAAACTGAACAATACTGGTCATGACGTTTGAAACCTCATCTTGAGGAAATGTATTATTTCCACAGGTGTCACCATGGATGACATAGAGGTCTTACTATTGCTATTGTTTGCATTGATTTTGTTCTTTGCCACTGACAACGCATCGGTTTTACTGCATCCGTATAAAGAAGTCATCAGTAGTCAGACAGAAACAACTGAAGACTCCCTAACCTAATATGCCGTACAGTCCACTACAGTAAAGGACGAGAGGTTGTGTATGACCCCTCATTAGTGGCAAGCCAGACAGAGAGAGAAAATCACATGACAGTCACGTAACAGGTAGACAGTGTCAAAAAGATCAGGGGTCGTTCCTGTCAACAGTGAGGTCCCGAAGCTGGTGGGAAAACACCTCAAAAAGGGTGTGAGGCTGAGTCATAGTTTTACTGAATAGTGGGTCCACAATCGCACGGTTATCATCTAGCGGTACGGCACCTGACCTTGAACACAGCTTTGAGTGAAAATTCAGAAAAGGGAGTGTGCGCTTGGCCATAGCTGGCAACACTGTTCCCTACTTTATACACAGAGACAGAGACAGAGAGAAAGAGAAAGAGAGAGAGAGAGAGAGAGAGGGAGAGAGTATGAGAGCTGTGCCACTGCAGAGTGAATAGTACTTCAGATCCAGCTCAGGACTGGCAGATTCTGCACTCAGCTTTGACTGCCATATCACGTGTGCCTGTGAGGGGTCGGTTCAATCATTCCCACGGCGGCTGGCCATTCGGACCTAGGATCAGCCATATTATTAACAAGAATAGGCTAGCACTGCGTTTAGCAAACCTACCCACCTCACAAGACAGTTTCCAGTACCCCCCTACAAATGGTCAAATCTGAGATGTCACCATCCACCAATTGTGAATATTATCATAGAATGTCACTACATGGGATATCACACATGTAGTCAAAATGTTGTGTGATGATATCGCACCTGTAAAGCAGTGATATGTGTATGGACTGTATTGAGAAGGAACATGCCGCACTGAGTTACAAGTAATGCATAAAAAAATCTGTAATTCACGTGCTGGATTCTTCCAAGACTATCAGGTTCTCCACGCAATCTTGAACTTTGTGTACATTCCCTGGGAAAAAATATTCCACTGCATTCATTACCCGACAGGCTACTGATCTTATCTCCAACCTCTGCTCAGTGTGAAAATAATGCATCATAAATTTCACCTAGATAAAGATGGACAATGAAGCCCAGCGTCACTGGTACTGCGGGGTGTTGTCACTGTGCGTTTGGCCACGATATTCAGTGACCGGTGCATGCAAACATTTAAGGAGTACGGTTTCATGCTTGGATTGACAAATAAGCGTCACGTTTCAACTGGCACAAAGCAAGTGGGTTACGTGTCTCGGTTTTGATATCCATTGATAGCCCATTTTTCTATTACAGGGAAACAGGGTACGGTAGCCTATGTATACTGGCATCCATTCAGGTTTTCCAGATATGGTAGACAAGTGCTGTGTTTTAAGTGGGGTTGGGTAAATAGAGGGGAGTACAGTATCAACTCACAGAGCCAGTATGTGAAAGACGAGGGGTGGTATTCCATATATAAGACCATGTCTGTTCTTCTGGGAATATTTCACACTGCCAAAATGTGTTTCGGAGGGAAGTGTAAAAACTACACCACCAGAGTGAAAACAAAGTGGCACAAATGCAATCTCTCTGAGGACCTCAACAGTAAACTACCGCCTTGACTTGCTGAGGTCATTCTAAAAAATCAGACATACAGTACCTGGAAAAGTCTATGTACCAAAGGTTCAAAGGTGAGTTTGACAGAAAAATAATAATATTGGCTAAGGTAAAACATACAAAGGCAATAGAGGAAAATGTCTATCACACAAACATTACAATCAATGCGGAGCAATATGTAGCTACTGTAAAGAACTTAGGCCTACTATACAGCACAAGTGCTCGTATGCAGTACACCTATTTCACAAAGACGCACTGATCACAAAGGATAAGAACACAGAAACAACTCTTGAAGAAATAAGAGCCCCTGTATTTCTGTTTCAAATATTTTTTATTAAAACACACACAAGAATGGTGTATAGGTATACAAGACAGGTATACAATTCTTATCTAAACATAAAAGAGCATACAGGAACAACAAGACCCAGAGTTCTGGGTGCAGAACAAATCATACAAAACACGACATACAAAACAAGGACACTTATTCCCCCCCATTTTCAAGTCTCGTCATAGATTTTCAAGACGATTTTAAGTTAAAACAGTAACTAGGCCATTAGTAACTAGGCCACAACTAGGAACATTCAATGTCGTCTTGGTAAGCAACTCCAGTGTATATTTGTCCTTGTGTTTTAGGTTATTGTCCTGCTGAAAGGTGAATTTGTCTCCCAGTGTCTGTTGGAAAGGAGACTGAACCAGGTTTTCCTCGAGGATTTTGCTTAGCTCTATTCCGTTTATTTTTCATCCCCCCCCTCAAAAAAAACTCCTTAGTAATTGCCGATGGCAAGCAGACCCATGCTTGCTGTTTGGGGGGATAAAAATAAACAGAATACACCATGCACCATGCTTGAAAATATGAAGAGTGGTACTCAGTGATGTGTTATGTTGGATAGTGCCTTCTTATTGCAAATAGGATTCATGTTTTGGAATATTTGTAGTCTGCACACGCTTCCTTCTTTTTCTGTCATTTAGGTTAGTAATTTTGGAGTAACTACAATGTTGTTGATCCATCATCAGTTTTCTCCTATCACAGCCATTAAAACTCTGTTTTAAAGTCACCTTTGGCCGCATGGTTTCCTTCCTCTCCGGCAACTGAGTTAGGAAGGACGCCTGTATCTTTGTAGTGACTGGGTGAATTGATACACCATCCAAAGTAAAAATGAATTACTTTACCATTTCTCAAAGGGATATTCAACATCTGCTTTTTTTACCCATCTACACATAGGTGCCCTTCTTTGCGAAGCATTGGAAAACCTCCCTGGTCTTTGAGGTTGAATCTGTGTTTGAAATTCACTGCTCGACCGATAATTGTGTGTGCAGTACAGAGAGTCATTCAAAAATCATGTTAAACACTATCATTGCACACAGTGTGAGTCCATGCAACTAATTATGTGACTTGTTAAATCACTTTTTTTTCCTCCTGGACGTATTTAGGCTTGTCATAACAAAGAGTTTGAATATTTATTGATAATTGTTTTTTATTATTATTTGTAAACATTGCTAAAAACATAATTCCACTTGGACATTAACGGATTTTGTAGGCCAGGGACACAACATCTCAATTGAATCCATTTTAAATTCAGGCTGTAACACAACAAAATGTGGAAAATGTCAAGGAGTGTGTATACTTTATGAAGGCACTGTAAATACCAACCATTGCTGATCAATTTCAATACAGTCCGATTTTTCACCATACGTTTTTGTGAAAATGTCCCTAATTCATACAACAGCCACCCCACCCCATGCACATATGTCAGCGTGAGTGTTCATAAGGCGGTTCCTGCCTAAACATGCCTATTGGTATGCCTGTAAGTCTACAAACGGCACCATTGCCAAGACAGGAAAGCTCGAATGGAAAGCTTGGCGTATTGCACATCGTTGCTCACCATAGAATATCCCTTAGGGCTTAGCTAGTATGTATATTTGTGTGAGCACGTGTGTATGAGCAAGTACGCCGCGCCCCTCCACAACTCACTAGGAGCGACTTTCCATACTCTCAGGACTGGTGCCAGAAAAGGAACTCGGAGAAAATGCACACCAACTGCACAGCTTGAGAAACCAAACCCGTGGATTGGGAAACAAAATATAAATAAAAAAGGAAAGGGAGAGAGCCAGGAGTGAAATATTTTCCTTTTCTCATTAAGCGTTTTTGAAATAGAATTTCCAACCAAATTTGACAAGGTAGTGGAAGCCTGGGGTTATTTTTAACTGGACATGAGTAGGCATGCCTGCCCTGCCTGCTCCTGTGGCCCGCGACTGATGAAACCTGAGCTTTTCAGGGACCCTGGTGGACGAGTCCCACTGCTGTTGGGATAATGGCATAAAGTGAAAAGGTACACTTGTGACCACTATGGTGGGAAACTGACACAATATGTCTTGGGAGGGAGGGAGGGACACAGAGTGTCTCTACCTCCAAGTTTGTGTTCGCGTTTCGCATCCAACCCTTGGCTATATAGACCATGGGGAGTTGGCTTACAGGAATATGTATACAGCAGTTACTACACATCATGTAAGGCCAGTCTCTGCACCCATTTCCCCTCATGTTGTCTCCATAGTACGACCTTAATAGTGGGATAAATAGAGGCGTTAAAGCGTAGGACACAACCAGATAATGCAAAAACACTCCTTAGTGTGGATCCTTATGCAGCAAAAGCGGTGCTGAAGTCATTATGTAAGCATTTTATGGTGTGACAGGGTTCAAGTCAAATGAGCAGTTTCCTCGAACACTGAAATAGTGCCCCTTCTGCCATTAGGTAGTTTTGCAATCAATTGACTCAACTGACAGAGCTCAAAGCCCATCCAAGTGTAATCATTTCAAAGTAAATATATGACTCTCTGTCACACTGCCTTGTCAGACTTATGAACTGTGTGACGACAAACCCAAAGGACAAATAGAGATACCTCTAAGAACTGTAGATCAAATCAACATGGCCCAGTCGACACATGGCACACTGTCACTGGATCGATTTTGACTGGATAGATTTTTAAACCCTCTCCACTTCTTCAACTTGACACTATTTACATGAGCAAATATAGCACAACTAATGTACAAAATACTCTCTGAATATAGTCCAATAATCAAGACAAAGAGTTGGTTACTCCTCACTTTGAAATCTGGCCATTCTTGCACATGCTTTATTGTTGTTGGAAGGTGGATAGCTGCCGAGTTAATGCCTCATGTCTTCAGTATTTAGCCACACAAATTCAGATGCGTTTCTCACGTGTGTGAAAATTGCTATGTCAGACAAAAGATAGACCCAAGGGTTTCATTATTGGTTAAATAGCAGAAACAGAAACATATTTTCATTATCCAAGAGTTTCCTGCTATTGAGGGACGAGTAATCACATCACTTGGGCTACCGGTAACACAGATGGAAGAAGTCACATAACCTAATTCAGCCTACATGATATAACAATAGAAACTAAACCATATCCTGAAAAACCCTGCGTTTGAAGTCTAGACTGATTACTGGATAATGTTGTTTGTTGCAGTAAGATCGTACTAATGTATTTTACCTACCTGGGTTCATATCAAGTGTTTTTACGTTGTCATACGCACATGACCATATTTGTGTCTACAGACTAAGGAAATATATATAAATAAATGTATTTTCCCCCCTTTGAGAGACAGCCTATAACTGTTGGAAAATGAATGTAAAGACTGGAAATTATATTAAAGACAGATGTTCTACAAAAAAAAATAAAAACAGAGAGCGGGTGTCACGCATAGAAACCAACGAGGAAAAAGTCTGGGGTGATTCTGGTAACAGCCTTGGGGAAATTGTGTCCGGCGACGAAGTAGTTAATCATAGCCTACTACCACAAAACTAGTCGTCATCGTGATTGAAAATCTAATGAACATAGGCAAATTATGTACAAGTGTGTCAATATTTGTGGGCGTATTATGTTGTTGACCTACGAAGCCTAGTCAGTACGACGCGTTTACGTTCGAATGTTGGTGAAACTGAAACATTTCACAGCTGACTAAAAATACAAAAACAAAGCAACCTTGGTTGGTTGAGTTGTGTATGAAACTTTATGGGAGTGGTGTCCGGGAAAATAGCACAGGAAACCCCGCCTGCCTGCAGCCCAGACACACTATAAAAAGGCTGGCACTGCATTAACAGCGCAGCGCAATCGCCCGTGTCTTGCAACTGAAAGTGACAGGCGAACTGAAACGTTTCAAGGGACAAGAACACGTAGAAAGAAGCATGTCCGATATGATCGACGATATTATCACGAGGGTAAGGATTATTCACTGTGTTGTATGTATGTTTTTGTTCAGATCAGTTACATAAGCTTAGGTTATGCTTTTGGTTCGTTAAAAAAAACTACAACTACAACTATTGTATAGGTTGTAGGCTACTTTCAACTTTGATTACTACATGTTGAAATATTCACAAAACATATTTAACATAATTAAAAGCTTAATGGGGAACTGGGCATAGGCTTACAATTCTGCATCCTGGGTAGTCTATAGGATGGGCATAACGTGATAATTTATTGACAGTCATATTTCTCTCCACAGAATCTCATCAATCTTGGTTTAGATGAACCATTCATCCAGCAACAAATTCAACCAATGGCAACTCGTCTCAACAGTTCAACTTCGTTCTTCTCACCAAAGAGACATAGTCTAAGCTCTGAGCAACAGAACGATGATACCCCCTGGCCACTTGACATTTGGAGCAAGATAGCTCCAAGTAAACAACAAGTTTCCTTCAGACCTGACCGCTCCATGAGTCTAACCGAATCCAATATCCTCTCCTTCGGTAAAATGAAGACCCTGGATGAAGTGCCTCCACCGCCTGGATTTCCTCCTCTGAACAACCCTACACCTCTCCCTTCCAACCGTTACAAAACCGAACTGTGCCGTAGCTTCCAGGAGAACGGAAGCTGTAAATATGGGAGCAAGTGTCAGTTTGCCCATGGAGAGCCTGAGCTGCGTGGTTTATACAGGCACCCAAAATACAAAACGGAGGCCTGTCGCACCTTTTACAACTTTGGCTACTGCCCATATGGAGCCCGCTGTCACTTCATTCACGAAGAGAAACTCACCCCCTTGACCCAAAAGTTCCACAACCAAGCACTTGCTGATCAGAACCCACGTCAGCTCCGCCAGAGCGTCAGTTTCGCAGGTTTCATGGGATCACGCAGTTCTCCTCCCCCTGTGCTCCACGACCCCCTTGGCTTCACCCGTGCGCCCTCGGTGTCACCACCCCCTGCGGACATTCTCTCCCCAGTGTTCAATGACACCCAACGCAACACATTTCAGTTTTGTCAGAGCCGAACCAGTGTTGGTGACATCCACAACATCCCTATGATAGTTGAGCCACAGAAGCCCTCACGCTGCGTTTGTGGCCACGGAAATAACTTCCCAAACACTCTGAACAAATCTTACGCTATGGAGGACCGCAACAATGTCTACATCACCCAGCCAAACCTCCAGCGCTTCTCTTCTGAAGATTCCCTCTCAGATCGGGATAGTTACACCAGCACAGGCAGCACCAGCGGGTCAGAGTCCCCCACCTTTGATGGGGCTGGCAACAAGCGCCTCACCGTCTTTGCGCGACTGTCACTCTCTGACTAGGAAACCCAAACCACACAGAGACAATCCAAATCACGAACCTCGATCAATTGTGAAGGTTCTGCTTACAGAAATCAGAATTCCTATCAATATGATGCGCATCAACACTTTATACTGTTGTTTATTTATTAGTAAATTACTTGCTCAGTGAAATTTATTTGGTACTCAAACTTATCAAAATCTGTATTTTTTTATACTTGTGTATATTTTCATTTAACTTTTCATCTTGTCTTCCATTAATTACTTTCTTTAAAAATGACCTTGATGGTTATGATAGTAACAGACGTTTTAAGTGCCTTTACCTGTCTCAATCATTATGAGAAGGGCCTTACTTTAGCTGGATTACTTCGATTAGTCCTTCAAATATATGATCATATGAAACAAAAGACTCCCCTCCATTTAGTAAGCTGCCAGAACTATTTGTCAGATCTGTTCATACTGTTGGTATTAATGTGTATACCAAAAAAACTGTTGAAAATATTCAAACCATCAATGTGACTTGAAAAATGACAAGACATTCTCTCACTGTGATATGCACTTTAAAATAGGTATTGGGAGCCTAGTCTCTCTATGTAGCATTTAACCAAAGCTTTATACTTACTTTTCTACATTTGCTACATTATTTGTGTAAGAGCAGTTTTTCCATTTTTTTTGGGGGGGGTCCATTATATTTTAACACATCTGTGACAAAAGTGAGAAGGTGCTAGTACGCCGTCTGTGCATGTCACAGATCTAGGAGGGGGTATTTGTGTAGCCTTGCCATTTATTTAGAGACCTGTTTTGTTGCATAATGTTTTGACAACCCTGGTTGGGTCTTACTCAACTGTAGTAGGTGACTTCTAATTTCATCAGGGACTGTAACATCACAGTATTTCCATAGACTATAGGTTGACTTATTTGCCTTTTTGTAATTGTATAGACTTAACTAATATATTTATTATGATATTTATTGTGTTAATACCAATGCATTTTGTACTTATTTATCAAGAACATGTCAGGGTCTGTGAAAACGATGTGTGAATTATTAAGAAGAAAAGTACGAATTTATTTTTTGATCGCCTGAACAGGAGAAATAAATGAAAATGATAAAGAAATGTAATTCCTTGCATTTAATGGTCTTTTTGTCTGTTTTACAGCTTGCTGCAAGTTTGATTCAATGAGGCATGAGGGCAGAATGCATGGTTTATGCAAAGATACACACAACACATAACTTATCATATTATCAAACTGTATTTTGTGCTTAAACAATACAAAAATAGAAACCAGTCTATACCCTCGTTTTCTCGCTGTGAGAAACCAGTCTATATCTATCTATAGATGGCTGCTATGTCAACACAAATGGGTGATACTGTATTTGGCCCCAAAATACTGTCAGTCACTGAAGGCATTTGACCCAAAACAACAACTTAGTCCTCATCCTGCATGTATTGAGCTCAGTTTCATAACTAGCCATGTGGATATACTGAAGTTGGTGTGTTGACCATTAGATAGGGAGCTGAGCTGTAACCTAGCTGTGTGGTCAAGTGCCTGTGCATATTTGACATTCCTCTCTACGGACGCCCTGTGCTCACCCTTGTGTTTACTCACTGGCAAGGTTGCCACGGTTACCCGTCTTTCCTCTGCTCTGTATACACTTGAGTGTGCACCAATACTTGCCATTCTTATCCCCAAATGGGTATCCATTTTTATGATGTCAGATGTGACCGGATTGCATCAGAAAGGCCTTGTATTACAAGTGAACTCCAGAAATCTCCTTTTGCAATTTGTCCCTTCATGTAAGGATAGCTGACGAGGTTTTATTGAGAAGTTTTTAATATATGGACACAGGATGGACACGAAGAGCATTGCAAACACTTCCTTAAACCTTGTATTTGAAATGTGAGGTTTATAGTGTTAAGTCAACCTCACTACTTCAATAGCCTACTTTTCCTCAATCCAGTAAGGCCTTCAAAAGTCTATACACTGCACATTTCTGATGGGATCATCTGAAATGCCTTCTCCAAGAATAAGGAAGGGGTCAAAAACCAAACCTGAACGCAGACGTGCTACTAGAGTTAAAAAGGTTGGGTATATTACTGGAAACGTTAGAATTTCTTTATCTTTCAAGGATTTTATGTAATCTATCAAAAGATATCTAGTGGCCCTTTTGAGATTTTCAGATTTCCACGTGTCTGTAATAATCTCTGGCCCTCTGTGCGGCCTTATTGCATGTAAAATATGTGAAATAATTGAATGAGGTGATTTTAAAATGTTAAAAAGAATGGCAAAGCTGTAAAACATTATGCTAAATCTAAACAATCAACTTGAATACCATTGGTGATCAATATGAGAGTTTCAGCATGAAACACCCTTTTTTATTATACATAAAAAATGTTTACAAACATTTATTTTACTATGTCAATATGTAGGTGTCAATGCTTTGGCATCAAACTGGTGGCAGTTGTGAAAAAAAGTCAATAGTTGGAAGAGTTGCAGAGTTAATTGAAAATGAAGCCCTTGTTAATTAGATTATTTTTCCATTATTTAGGCTATTTTCACTTGAACCAAATGCTCTATCAACCAGAAACTCATGGACAATATGTACACACAGATATAATAAAGTTATGCTGGATTGCCATCATTTTCTGTTAATTACTCAAATTACTGAATATTACGGTAACTTTGGTAAATTTACCAGTAGCTTTGTAACCCTATATGCTACCAAGTTCATATGCTTTTCAGTTTGCCATTTACTCTAAATGAGAGGTGGCTGGGAATAGCCTACTAATACAAATCAGGCTACGCCTATGGATTGGATATGCTATCTTCTCACTGTCAATGCAATCAGCAGTGAAGAAACAGTGCTAAAGGCTAACACTTCCAGATAAACCTGTCCTGAGATCAGTTATCTATGCATGTACGTACATAGCCCTAATCCATCTGTAGGGAAAACACAACCTTTGAACAGGTCACCAATACAGACAGATGAATAGCTGCAACAATTTGTCCACATAGACATACATTGCCCGCATACTATAGAATGAGAGCAAAAGCTATTGTTATTTGTTAAGGTAATGTAATCTTGCATGGTGCTATCTAGAGTGGTTTTCACTTCTAGCTTAAGGAAAGTGACCCCCACTCAAGTTGTTGAAACCGCAGCGCATCTAATTGTGACAGCTACAAGTGAGGTAAAGGATATGACAAGTTCACACCATCTATTCATTTGTTGCCTTTCCCACTTCCCCTTTCCTCTTCTGTTCTTCCTCAAGATGGGTAGTTGAGGTGTCAGTTGACAAGGAGGAAGTTCAAGTTTGATCTGAAGAATAGAACATCTTTCTGTCAATACAGATGATCTTGCCATTACATTTTCTCTGTATTTCAACCAAGACCTTAGAATGCAAGACCAGAGGACCCCCTCACAACACCCCTAGGAAGACCATGCCGTTACACAAAAACACCTACCATAGGGGAACTGTGGTTGCAGGCCATCAGTCACATCAATAAAGAAATCAATTCACAGTCCATTTAGTTTCTCTTGTCCTTTAAGTCAGTACAGACACAGGATGCGTTGCCATAACAACAGAGGCCGTCCAGTCAAATCAAATGACCAACACAGAGCACAAAACGGGCAGTGTGTTTTCTCTAGGTTTGGCATGGCCTCACACTGCAAACATAGACAGCTGGTGGACCATGCATTGCGGTTTGGACCGCAACAGTGTAATGCCGCATATAGTGTGTTTCTTTAGTTTATTTTTGCCTTTTATCCTTCGGAATGGATAGTGAAATCCCTATCTTTAGTTGGCATTTTCATCAATTGTTAATGTGAGCATTATGCTAGTTTACATATGTTTTGTAGATTCCTGCCAAGGAGGATATATTTACTGTCTATGATAAACTCCATCACACCTTGTGTAATGGACCCAGTTCTGTAGAAATGGTCACATAGTGAGTCACAAATGAATCCCAAATGCTCTACTCCGATCTGATTCCAAGCCTCAACAGTTATACCTTAGTACAGATTTTATTTTTTGTTGTATCCAGAATAACTGATAAAGTAATATTATAGTGAGCGTTACTAATGCTGTCTTTTTGTAGGCACTAACTCCAACATGGCTCGTTGGCCAAAGCCTATGGGGAAATGAATGTTTTTTTTGGGGGGATAAACGCCAAAAATAACGTCTGTAGTTAACACAGGCCTAGGAGATGTATTACATTTTGTTCTATGAGATAATCTTCATCAGCGAGCTTAACTTTTGGGAAACTTTAAAGCATTTCTGTATTCAAAACATGCATCTAAAGCACATAAAGGCTTCATAATTTATAAAGGCCATGTTAACTGACTGATATTATCTGATAGAACAAACTTAGAAGATGGGATCCTAAGCCTGTGTTTACCTCAGACCTCATTTTCGGGGTTTATGACAAAACCCTATTCTTTCCCCATAGGAATGCCTGAACGAACCAGTCGTGACTCATTCAAATTTTTATGGACTACAAGCTGGCAAGCTCTGGGGCTATCTATTCTGGACTGACAGTATGATGATTTATTAGCATGGCAAACTGATCCTAACCCCCATTCCTTCTTGCAATGCCTTTAGAGACCTCTAGGGGTCTGCAATAACTCACGTTGCCTTGTGGCCTAAACCCAAAAGAATAACTGTTCTTACAGAACCTCGTAATGTGGACAGAGGAAGGACAATGGGATCAGAAAAGTCTTATTTTAAGCTTAAGGTTTCCTCTGGCAGGGTGGGTTTTACCTGTGCCCTGGCAAGGTTGTCTTAGTGCAGACAAGCAGATCCATAATCAGAGGCCAAAACCCCTCCCAACATCAATGTTTAACCACGAGAAAGAGATAAAATATAAACAAAATACATTACTCCATCAGCGTCATTGTGGACCGTCAAGACCCACCCCCACAAGCAAACAGGAGAGACAGTCTACTATTAGGAAACAGTGAAGCCTTACAAAACCAAAAAATCATTTGAAAAATACATTTGCTAGTGTGGACATTGTTTTGTTTGGCAGACCGGGCATCTAAAAACACGTATGGCTAAAGTATGACTAAAAGCAATGTTTTGAACAAGGTATCAATTTTTTTTCCAATTAAAAAAAAGACATCCCTAAAACACATCCTTCTACGTACAGTAACAAACATGAACAGGCAAACTTTCTTTAGAAACACTAGGAAAGTTCATTCAGGAGCACCGCAATGTGAACCGTTTGAGAGCAGTCAGTTTGAACCACTCTCTATCAACGTTTGCTGAGAGGTGGTTGCTAGAGCAGCAGTTCAAAGGTAGAACTGGTCTATTTGCACAAGTTACTGAGGCAAGACAAGATTAATTGCAAAAGCCTCTTGAAACAGGCGTGCTCAGCGTCATGGAAACAAGTCTGGTTTCTATTCTGCCGATGCAAGTCAGTGTCAAATCCTATCAAGTCTCCTCCGGCCAAGAACAACACAGAGGGAGAATTCTTACATATCTAATGTGGAGCATGTGGGCACAGCAATATGAGCTATGGAGAAGTTATTGCAACAGTCACATTTATTAAGCACTGCTACAGTTTTGTATTTGGAGTCAGGCACGTTCAAGGTTGAACGGTGCACTCCCTATGCTATTATAATCATTCAGGGCTGTCTATAAAACTTCACCCAAGTCAAATCAAAGGTACTTTATATGAACGTGTATTTTGGCAGGTGTGTGTATAGGCAGTTGGCACATCTTTGAGCCAAGTGTTTAAGCTAAACAAATACCTGAACAATGGGGGAAATTGACTAAAGAATCAGAGAGTTAGGAAATGGGCTTTAAAATGTGTTTGGTTTTATGAATCAAGTTAATCTGAGGGAGCTCCATTGAAGACTTTGGACTTTGTGGTGTGTTGACTTCAGACACTGGGTGTTATGCGGGAAGTCAGGCCATGGGATACAGGCTATTGTACGGGACAGATTGAAATGTAGTGGGGGTGGGGGGCGTCGCCAACGTAAAAAAAAAAAAAATCTGCATGACCCTCCCTTTGTCTGTAAAATAAATTGAACACCCTCCCCCATCATAGAATTAACTCAAAATAATGTTTATGACCAAAAACAACAACTGTAGCAACCCTGCGTTTATAAATATGGATATCGACTTTGCCACTTCAACATGCCATTGTGGCACTGTTGATACCATGCAGGGGTACGGGCCAGAAGGTTCCCCGACCACCACCGATGAGCTCACTCTCCCTGCCTGTCTCATTACACTATGATCAGAGCCAGCTGGCAGACAATGATCAGCTAGGGGGGAAATCAGACTTTCAACATTTTGATGCCATATTTATAATTGTGTAAAATATATGAAAGGAATTTTCCACCAACAGGTTTCCATGCCAATGCACCAACACAACCAATAAACAAAGAATACCGCCTTCGGGCACTTCAAAATCATGGTTTGCATTTTCAACACCACAATAAAAAAAGACTATGTCAATTTTGACAAACAGAAAACACATCCCTTGTCACGTTCTGACCATAGTTCTTTTGTGTTTTCCTTGTTTTAGTATTGGTCAGGACGTGAGCTGGGTGGGCATTCTATGTTGTGTGTCTAGTTTGTCTATGTCTAGATGCATGTTAGCACTATGTTTCATTAGCAGTCACGTTCGTTTGTTGCTTTGTTAGCTTGTTCAGTTTACGTTGTGTTTTTCGGCATTGAATAAAAGAATGCATTCATACTACGCTGCGCTTTGGTCCGCTTCATACGACGATCGTGACATCCCTCCCTACCTTGTAGGCTTCCCCAGTATCGAAGGCTTGGCTTGACAATCTCCGAATGTCATTCAACTTTTTGGCCTTTTGTGACGGACGTCTCTTTCCGTTCATAGATTGATTGTTTGATTGATTTTATTTGTCAGTAAAAACAAATACATAAATACATAAAGATTTTCTTAAGTGACCGAGATTGCGCAATAAATTCAGGGACTTATTTTCATTGTGTGTCACGTTCTGACCTTAGTTCCTTTGCTTTTGTCTTTGGTTTAGTATGGTCAGGGCGTGAGCAGTCTGTTTGTTTTTCTATGTTGGTTTTTGAGTTCGGCCTAGTATGGTTCACAATCAGAGGCAGCTGTCAATTGTTGTCCCTGATTGAGAATCATACTTAGGTAGCCTGGGTTTCAGTTTTGGGATGTGGGTGTTTGTCTTCCGTGTCAGTGTTTGTCGCCACACGGGACTGTTTCGTTCATTTCACGTTTATTGTTTTGTATTTCGTAGTGTTCAGTTTATGTTTTAAAATAAACCGTATGGACACTTACCACGCTGCGTTTTGGTCCTCCGATCCTTCTCGCTTCTCCTCAGAGGAGGACGAGGACGAGATCCCTTACATTGTGGTCCCTATGTTTTGCATGAACACATAAACGATTACATAGATACAAGACACATTACAGAGATACAGACACATTACAGAGATCGAGGTGAAAAAAAATTCTCAATCTCGAGATGAGTGTGAGGGGGGAGTTTAGGTAGAATTCTTCCAAGCTTGTTTGGCTGGTAGCTTATTTAGATGTTTGGGGCTGTTGGTCAACCATGATGTGCAGGCATACGCACTTGCCAGAGTATTTAGGGTGTCTATAGCTAGGTTCCCATCCAATTGGAGACAGATTTTCATGCAAATATTCTAAAATCTTAATAAAAACCCATATGCCATTGGTGCCAGAAAACATGACAGGGAAGATTTTAATTGACCAGACATTTGAGACATTTTGCAGACGTTCATATGCAATCAGATGCGGCCTGGCGCAAATCAATAAAAGAGGGACGTTGGCCAAATGAGCCCCATTTACATGTCCTTAACAACAGCCTGTAACAAATGATAAACGGGTGGATGCAGTAAAAAGCAGCAGGCCCGACTAGACAGGGCACAGAAGAGGGCCTTGAGGCTCATCCCCAGAGGTGGAGCAGCCCAACCACGGCCCCCGCCACTGCAGAGCAGGCGAGAGCAGTCTGCCGTGCGCCCGGTGAAGGACATGCACACCCTTGACCATCCACTGAGCGACCTGCAACCCTCCAAAAAGAGGTAACTGCACCACCAGGCTCCTGAGAAACACCCACGACCTGTCCTGTATAACCGCCCGTACGAACTGCCTGCGAAATGCCAATCTACCCGCTGCTGTCAGACTGTATGTTACGTCCGTCGTCGGAATGAAAAGCGCGGCGTGGAAAGTGTACATCTTTCTTTATTTTCGATGAACACCAAAAAACAACAAAAGATCAACGAACATAAAGTTCTGCAGGGCTAATACAGCAACTAATAGGCTGCCTAAGTATGATTCCCAATCAGAGACAACGATAGACAGCTAGCTGCCTCTGATTGGGAACAATACCCGGCCAACAAAGAAATAGAAAACTAGAATGCCCACCCAAATCACACCCCGACCTAACCAAATAGAGAAATAAACAGGCTCTCTAAGGTCATGGTGTGACACTGTATAATAACTCTAGCTCTTAAATGGTTTTCGCAAACATTTCATTTTTTACAATCACATTTTAACATTTCAATTTCCACCAGCTTGGCAACAGCTTGGCATCCGACCGTAAGGCGTTACAGAGGGGAGTGCGTACGGCCCAGTACATCACTGGGGCCAAGCTTCCTGCCATCCAGGACCTATATACTTGGCGACTGTCAAAGACTCCAGTCACCCAAGTCACAGACTGCTCTCTATGCTACCGCACGGCAAGCAGTACCGGAGCGCCAAATCTAGGTCCAAAAGGCTCCCTATAACAGCTTCAACCCCCAAGCCATAATTTTCTTAACTCTATTTCTTGAACTGCATTGTTGGTTTAGGGCTTGAAAGTAAGCATTTCACGGTAAAGTATTCCCCTGTTGTACTCAGCATATGTGACAAATACAATTTGATTTGATTTAATTACAGCCTCAATCCTTCTTGCATATGACACTACAAGCATGGCACACCTGTATTTGGGGAGTTTCTCCCATTCTTCTCTGCAGATCCTCTCAAGCACTGTCAGGTTGGATGGGGAGCATCGCTGTACAGCTATTTTAATTTCTCTCTAGAGATGTTTGATCGGATTCAAGTCCGGGTTCTGACTGGGCCACTCAAGGACATTCAGAGACTTGTCCCGAAGCCACTCCTGCCTTGTCTTGGCTGTGTGCTTAGAGTTGTTGTCCTGTTGGTAGGTGAACCTTCCCCTCAGTCTGAGGTCCAGAGCGCTCTGGAGCAGGTTTCCATCAAGGATCTGTCTGTACTTTGCTCTGTTCATCTGTCCCTCGATCCTGACTAGTCTCCCAGTCCCTGCCACTGAAAAACATCCCCACAGCACGATGCTGCCACCACCATGCTTCCCCGTAGGGATGGTGCCCGGTTTCCTCCAGACGTGATGTTTGGCATTCAGGCCAAAGAGTCATTCTTTGTTTCATCAGACCAAAGAATCTTGTTTCTCATGGTCTGAGTGTCCTTTAAGTGCCTTTTGGACAATTCCTTTGACCTCATGGCTTGGGTTTTGCTCAGACATGCACTGTCAACTGTGAAACTTTTAAAGACAGGTGTGTGCCTCTCAAAATCATGTCCAATAAATTGAATTTACCACAGGTGGACTCCATTCAAATTATCGGACCATCTCAAAAATGATCAAAGGAAACATTAATTTCGAATCTCACAGCAAAGGGTCTGAATACTTATGTAAATTAGGGGTTTCTGTTGGTTTTTGGTTTTATAATTAGTAAATATTTTGTAGGAAAAAAGGCTGTAACGTAACAAAATGTGGAAAACGGGAAGGTGTCTGAATACTTTCCGAATGCGCTGTATATCACATTTTGTGTGTTTTTAATTAGTGTTTTGCCATTCTTATTTATGTAAATTCTACATTTCTTCAGTTGTATCTGTGAGCAAGAATAAATCAACTGAAAAACACCATTCCTTGTGTTTCAAGGTGTAGGTTATACAAAATTTTATAGACAATTTCTTTTATTGCTTTTCAGGCAACTTTCTTTAAACAATAATTGTCCACCTCTCAGTTCAGCTGTCAGATATTTGAGCACTAATTGCATCAAGGCACTGCATGCATAGGCCTATAGCCTTAGGTGTCCACTGTGTGATATTCATATTTGAATAAATATATAGTCTATATAAAAGGAAGAGAAGCTTAGGCCTAACCCCAGAGAGAGTGAGAGAGCGAGAGATATGCCAGTGGCATGCTACGACACCGATATGCATTTCTTTATGTCAGATGGCTACTGCATCTGCTATGCAGATATAGATGACCAGAACATTTTTTTAATAAAGATTATATTGTTCGATTATAGGAGTAATAGTCTTCCTCAACTCAACTCCAGCTATCAAAGGCCTACAGTAGCGAAAACGTAATAATAGCCACACCATACCAAACCTTCACAATCTTTTCGAAATGTATTAGGGTAACATCAAAGGTAAGTCAAGCCATTGTTTATGGGGAAAATACCAGCAGATGAGTGAATGTAAACTAGGGAAAAAACACACTACCCTCCCCTGTGCCAAATTTTTAAAAAGCACACAACCCTCCCCAAAGCAAAAAAAATCAAATAAAAGTTTGACAACCCTCCCTTGTTTTGGACAACCCTCCCCTTCAAAAAATGTCGACATATCCCTAACAATATGATACTGGGGCATGTGATTTGGCGTCATTCTGTGCCAAGGGAGAAAGGAAATGTTAAATCAGAAGAAAACAGAATATGTATTTATGTCTTTAACATTCTGTGCTTTCTACTAAATACTAAATCTTCTTCACGGTGTAAGTGCAATAAATACGTCACGTTTTGACAATGCTGAACAGATTCAGTAGTAGTCCGAAAGGCGTCTTCCTTGCCAAGTCTTAGTGTGACCTCAGTCCATTCTAAAGTAAAACGTGTCTTACATTTCCTCAAAGATAAGGAGCTTTGAGTTGATTGAGCCTGTCGAGTGAAAGTAAAAGCTTTTTGGGAGGGGGGATTTTTTCTTCCCTCACGGACCGGCATGTGCCAACTTCTCTCTTTCTCCCTATGTGTGCGTCACGGCCCTCTCCACTGCTCCTGTACGGAATGCAGAGAGAGCGAAAACGTGGCTATAAAAGGAGATCACTTCCACTCATGGGTGTTGACGTCAGAGGACAGTTATTTCCCTCTACTCTACTCACTTTAGTACAAGCAAAACTAAAGCAGCTCATTCTCTGCTCTGCAGATACATTCAATGCGATGACTCTAAACCAGTTTAGAAGTTTGCCATTTTTGTCCTCACGGTCTCTGGCACGCCTTTCAATAAAACACACTTTAGCTTTCTAGGGTGGAAATAAGTAGTGCTCTTTGGAGGACGCCCTTGGTCACCGGAAATCAAATGATGGTTAACCCTAGAAAAATATATACGTATCTTACGGGAGTAAAAATATATTTTAATAATTCGCCACTGTGACATGCCATCTCCCAAGCTATGTTTCTTTGTCTTGTGCTTTTACTATTGAGCATGTAAAATGAAGTGAAACAAGGGTCTAAATGGACTCAAAAAAGGGAAACGGACATCAACCCCAAAGCAATGCTCTCACATGGTGAGGCCATCTCCTTTTGAACCCTGCCATTGGCTGATGATCTGCACACGGCATACCTTGTGTCACTCTCTTCTGCAAAATAAATACCCTGTCAGCCTGTTTCACATCTCCAGTTTAAAAAAAAAAAAGACATCTTTCACAAACCGTGTGTTTAAAACCTGCAGAAGTTCAGACCGACGTTCCTGTTTGATGTTCCTTTGTGAAACCCTAGCCCTGGGTGGTCATTACGACGTGCATATCAAAAAAGGCAAACACAATAAAATCACATTTCTGGCTCCATTTTCAACTTGACCTCAGATATCTTGCACCGGGAACCCTTCAAGTATTGTCCCACAGTTCTTTCCACTCGCATCCACTGAAATAGCACGTACACAATGGTGTCCTGAGGGAATTTGACTCCACACAGTTAAGAAATGCCTTGACAAAGCCATGCACGTTTGCCGGTGTTGGTTGCACAATGAGAGTCACGTATAACAACAGCAAATAGGTTTACCTTATTATGGACTATGGGAATCCTGTGGGTGGGAATGGACCTCTGATGAAGCTTGACAATCAGATGGCATAGACTCAATAGTAATGTGCGTCTGAAGCTGTCATTGCAGCTTTATGATGTTTCTATTGTCAGGTCAATTTAACAAAACTGGCAACCATTCATTCTTGTTCGTGACGATTCCCCCAAAATACATATAGCCCCCCACATTGAGATCCCAAAGCAGCAATGACAGTCATGCATTTACTTTATAGGTATAGCTGAGAATGCAGTTTTGCATACAAGAGAGGAACTGTCTTAGCATAGCACAGATGGTCATACTTCAAATAGGTCATTACAATTCTGTGTTTTTGTTAGGTCTAAAATAAGCACTGGTTAGTGTTTGGAAATACAGCACATGACATTGCAATTACATGGTAGCGGACAGTGGTGTAAAGTACTTGAGTAAAAACACTTTAAAGTGCGTACTACTTAAGCAGTTTTTTTGGTGGAGGGGGGGGGTTATCTGTACTTCCCTTACTATTACAATTTTTGGGACACTTTTACTTCACTATATTCCTAAAGAAAATGACATACTTTTACTCCCTGCATTTTCCATGACATCCAACAGTACTTGTTACATTTTGAATGCTTAACAGGACAGGAAAATTGTCCTATTCACACACTTATCAAGAGAACATCTTCAGGTCATCCCTACTGCCTCTGATCTGGCTGACTTACTAAACACAAATGCATCTTTTGTAAATTATGTCTGGGTGTTGAGGTGTGCCCCTGGCTATCCATACATTTTTAAAACAAGAAAACGGTTCCGTCTGCTTTGCTTAAATTAATATAAGTAATTTGAAATGATTTATACTTTTACTTTTGATACTGAAGCATATTTATAACCAAATACTTTTAGACTTTTTACTCAAGTAGTATTTTACTGGGTGACTTCCACTTTTACTTGAGTAAACTTTATATTAAGGTATCTACACTTTTACTCAAGTATGACAATTGGGTACTTTTTCCACCACTGACTGTATTTGAACAGGTGTGCGAATTCTGTCAGGGTGGTATGTATAGTACGCTTTGAATGGTATATCACTGGCAGACCTCCCCAGGCATACTGTGGTAACTCGACTGCAGAGGACAGCAAAAATGATTTCCTCTCTTAGTGAAAATAATCCATCATGGAAAAATGAAGCTAGAACCAAAAAAAAGGTTGGAAGAACAATGGAAACATACCGGGAATGTCAAAACTCAACATTTAGACATCTGTTTCCAGTAAACTTCCTCTCCATCCACCATTTCTTAACATCTCTCTGGACTTCAAGAATGTATCAATTTACATTTGTCTGGTTGACTAAACAGATTGTCAAGGACCCAGTGAAACATTGGAGCTGTTCCGTGGAAGAATAACTGCCCTTGTGTGTTTTGAAAGTGGCTGAGACTAAATTGCCATCTTCAAGGCTCATTATTTGCCGAGCCTAGTCTCAGAGTATCAGCGGCCACTTCAAAAGGTGAGCACCAACTCCCAGCAACTCTTATCCTCCTGGGGAATGGGACACCTGTGCACTCACAACGTAACCCCCACTTTTCTCCCTCAGTTGGGCTTTATGATAGAGTCTACTGAAAAGCCTATTAGGACCATTCATAGTCGATGAAGGTCTACATATTACCTTATTGGCAGAGCTGCCGGTCAGACTGGACTAGGGTCCAAAATATGCAGCCCTCAGAGCTTAGTGAGTGTTTGTTGACAACCTCAGACTTGATTAACCTACGGCTGGTAGTTACTGACGACCATGAAAGGGGAACTGATACTCATGCTGACGCGCTGTGTATGATTTGCTCAATAAGCTGTGGTTGTTGTCGTAAATGTTGAACTAAGATATAGCTTATTCTCAGTAGAATGTAATAATCAAGTCTGGGCTTTTTACTTCAAAATCAAATCAAACTGTATTTGTCACATGCGATGAATACAACAAGTCTAGACCTTACAGTGAAATGCTTACTTGCAAGCCCTTAACCAACAGTGCAGTTCTTGAAGAGTTAAGAAAATATTGACCAAATAAACTAAAGTAAAAAAATGTTTAAAAAAATAAAAAGTAACACAATAACGAGACTATATACATTGGGTACCGGTACCTAGTCAGTGTGCAGGGGGACAGGTTAGTTGAGGTAATTTGTACATGTAGTTAGGGGTGAAGTGACTATGCATAGATAATAAACAGAGAGTAGCAGCAGTGTACAAAACAAATGGGCGGGGGGGGGGTTAATATAAATAGTCCAGTGGCCATTTAATGAATTTTTTCACGCTAGAGGCGTCACTAAAAACCCTGGGCTGTATCACAAACGGACGTGATCGGGAGTCCCATAGGGCAGCGCACGGTTGGCCCAGAGTCGTTAGGGTTTGGTCGGGGTAGGCCGTCATTGAATTTGTTCTTAACTGACTTGCCTCGTTAAATAAAGGTTATATAAAATGTAAAAAATATTGGGAAATAGTTTCAGGCAAAAAAGTGTCTGCAAAGAAACGGTTTCGATGTTTCAACCTGTTAAAACAACAGAAAGACAACGGTAGCACATTTTGGAATGCTATTGCCCTGCAGCCCTTCAGGCAGACAGATACAATCTTCCACATTAGCCTTAGGAAAGTAAAACAAGTTTACATGGAGACCGTGAGGGTTGCCAAGTGTTGATAAGTACAAGATACACTTTTAGCGTCAACATTGGTTCTGGCAGTACGTCAACCTCTCCCAGACGTTGCGAGTCGAACTACTACTACCCGTTGTGTGTCCACGGAAGAGTTTGGTTACTCTGCTGATGTGGGCCGAACTGAGTACAGGGGACAACGATTGAGCTGTTTTTGGGGAAAGAGTTTCATGTTCTATGGTAATACTGGAGGACATGACTGGGCAACACATAGGGCAATAGATATGAGAAAAATATATTATTGCCAGGGAGAAGACTGACATGACCAATGATGCTCGTTTGTGAAGAGAGTTGAACAGATATGATTTTTTTTGTTGTTGCCCTCACCCAGTCAAGATGCCTAGGACCTTAAGAAAAGAGGACAAACAACTAAGAACGCCTTCCTAGTATTGAGTTGCACCCACTTTTGCCCTCCAGAACAGCCTCAATATCTCGGGGAATTCACTGGACTCTACAAGGTGTGGAAAAGCATTTCCACAGGGATGCTGGCCCATGTTGACTCCACTGCTTCCCACAGCTGTGTCAAGTTGGCTGGATGTTCTTTGGGGTGGTGGACCATTTTTTTTTTATACACACGGTACATTTTTGAGCGTGGAAAACCCAGGAGCGCTGCAGTTCTTGACACAAACATGTGCGCCTGGCACCTACTACCATAACCCGTTCAAAGGCACTGAAATGTTTTGTCCGGACCGTCCCCCCTCTGAATGACACACATACACAATCCATGTCTCAAGTGTCTCAAGGTTTAAAAATCCTTCTTTAACCTGTTTCATCCTCTTCATCTACACTGGTTGAAGTGGATTTCACTAATGACGTCGATAATGGATCCGAGCTTTCGCCTGGATTCATCTGGTCAGTCTATGTCACGGAAAGAGCAGGTGTTCCTAATGTTTTGTACACTCAGTGTAATAACACTGTTACACCACAATACATGCGTCCTCATGTTTTTTGGGGGGGGGGGGTTTCATATTCTCAGTCTCATAGCCATTCTGGGAATCAAGTGCAGTCTAGTAGAGCTGGCAGGGGGCGAGGATGGGAGTTGTGTTGGGTGTGAAGCTGAATGACGCATTCTACAGCCCGGGGGTGACGGAGGGAGAGCTGTAGGGTGCAGCAGGGGAACAGACATGCTTTGGTCTGCTGGGGAGACAAGCTCCTCCTTTTGAACCAGCAGGAACAAGGAAAATAATCAGAGGAAGGAGTGAAAAGGGGCGAAGGATGGGCTTGCTTCGATGGATGGTTTACCCATTTCACAATATGGTTTGTAATTCTATAGAAACTAACAGAAACAGATGTGCCACGCACTTTTCACAAATGAGTCATCTCAACACGAGATGATGTTGCAGCGCGTTCTTGTAGCAACTTCTTTATTCTGACAAAATATGATTTTAAGATGACCCCTCGGGTAATCACTCAAATGGTTAAGTGGGAATATATTCTTTACTAAGCTGCTTACGGTAACCTGAGCTCAAGCCTGAGGACAAGATATTGCTCAAAACCCCTCAATCGCACCAACTGTCAATGAGACTATCCATCTCTGATTCAGATATTCATCGGACAAAGTGATGTTCCGATGGGCACAAGGTTACTTTAGAGGCCAGAGAACTGTTAGCTGGCAGTGAGAGGGGAACCTTTTGAAGGAAGTGATTACAGGAAACAGTGTAGCCCAAAAACAATGTTCCCGACACACACAGAGGGGTTGGAGTGTTAGGGGGATTTACCTGGAATTAATAGACTTGGGTATCTCGGTTCTCAATGCAGAAATCACCAGGACAAACCCATTGTTAGTATAGACCGTACACATCATAAACTATTAAAGATAATCACTGGCTGTTTTGTGTAGTGTAGGTTATTGTTCAAAATGTGGGACAGTCAAGTTAAGCTTCCAGCTTGTTATTCAGCACTCCTGTTTTGTACCTCTTGCACTGTGATTATGTGATATTTATGAAATGTCTATCGTTGGCGAACACATAATTACTGTTTATGTCTTGGCCTACTTGCGTGTCACACGGCAAATTTGCCACGACACGACGACATCCCTCAATACTAATTGAATTAGCTTTCAAGAGTTACTAAAGATCTTGTTAAATTAAGATGTTTGTCCCATGGGGCAGACAGTCCTATATTAGGTACAATGATCACAGGTCTGAAGGCTGTTCCCTCTACAAAGATGTTCCATGGTAATTGTCCATTCTGGTTCAATAATACATGAGAATACATGGTTAAAGGCAATACTTAGTGAGGGACTCGAGACAACGATAGTAAATCCTCTCTCGGAGGACAAAGAAACAGAGAAAGATGTCAACCGACATGATAGTATATCAATATCCATGATCACGCTCAATATTTTGTACAGTTGCCTGGATACCCAGCATTGCATACACCCATTGAACACATTGCAAAGCAAATAATAGACCGGTTGCGCACGCACAAGCGCTGTCACAACCTGTGACATACAGAGCATTCAGGAAGTATTCAGACCCCTTGACATTTTACACATAAAAGAAAATCAATTGTTTTTGTTCCTCAACAAACTACACACAATACCCCATAATTACAAAGCAAAAACAGTTTTTTAGATTGTTTGTAAATGTATTAAAAAATATCTTAAATGTCCCATTGGCATAAGTATTCAGACCCTTTACTCAGTACTTGGTTGAAGCACCTTTGGCAGCGATTACAGCATTGAGTCTTCTTGGGTATGACGCTACAGGCTTGGCACACATGTATTTGGAGAGTTTCTACCATTCTTCTCTGCAGATCCTATCAAGCTCTGTCAGGTTGGATGTGGAGAGTTGCTGCAGAGCTATTTTCAGGTCTCTCCAAAGATGTTCAATCGGATTCGAGTCCGGGCACTGGTTGGGCCACTCGGAGACATTCAAAGGCCACTCCTGCATTGTCTTGGCTGTGTACTTTAGGTCGTTGTCCTGGTGAACCTTCCAGCACTCTGGAGCAGGTTCATCAAGGATCTCTCTGTACTTTTCTCTGTTCACCTTTGCCTCGATCCTGACTAGTCTCCCAGTCCCCGCCGCTGAAAAAACATCACCATGCTTCACCCGTAGGGATGGTGCCAGGTTTACTCCAGACGTGACGCTTGGCATTCAGACCAAAGAGTTCATACTTGGTTTCATCAGACCAGAGAATTCTGTTTCTCATTGTCTGAGAGTCTTTTACGTGCCTTTTTGGCAAACTCCAAGAGGGCCGTCATGTGTCTTTTACTGGGGAGTGGCTTCCGGTCTGGCCACTCTACCGTATAAAGGCCTGATTGGTGGAGTGCTGCGGAGAAGGTTGTCCTTCTGGAAGGTTCTCCTATCTCCACAGAGGAACTCTAGAGCTCTGTCAGAGTGACCAGTAGATTCTTGGTCACCTCCCTGACAAAGGCCCTTCTCCCTCAATTTCTCAGTTTGGCCAGGCGGCCAGCTGTAGGAAAAGTATTGGTGGTTCCAAACTTCTTCCATTTAAGAGTGTTGGAGGCCACTGTGTTCTTGGGGACCTTCAATGCTGCAGATATTATTTTGGTACCCATCACCAGATCTGTGCCTCGACACAATCATGTCTCTGAGCTCTACAGACAATTATTTCAATCTCATGGCTTTGTTTTTGCTCTGACATGCACTGTCAACTGTGAGACCTTATATAGACAGGTGTGTGTCTTTCCAAATCATGTCCAATCAATTGAATCTCAAGGATGATCAATGGAAACAGGATGCACCTGAGCTTAATTTCAAGTCCCATAGCAAAAAAAAAAAAAACATGTTTTCGCTTTGTCATTGTGGTGTATGGATGGATTTAAAAATATATATATATAATCCATTTTAAAATAAGGCTGTAACGTAACAAAATGTGGGAAAAAAAGTTAAGGGGTCTGAATACTTTCCCGAAGGCACTGTAGGTCTGTTATTTTACAGGAGGCTTAGCTAAAACCATGACTTGCTGTCAGGTTTGCAATGGCAGCAGTAGACAACTTGAGCTTCACCGATAGTGCCCCTCCTGTTTTCGAAAATCACTGTTTTCTCACTAAACCTCATGACCCAGACCGCTACTAAGGAGTCGGATCAGCAGGAGCGCTTAGTGCTAAATGACTCTTTGACACATGTTTCAGTTTATACAGTGACACTCCTGTCCAAACAATACGTCTGCCCAGCCAAGCATTATTGCCTTTGCTAGGCAGTGTTCGACTTACATCACTGGCTTACACAACCCAGGCTAGCTTCGCAATGAACTAGGTGGTTTCCCCGTGCTGGAGAAGTCTCAAAGATACAATTGTTTTTGAAACAATACATCATCACATACTGTCATGACTACGAAAGGTTGCTGCCAAATGGATATACATTTGGTATCTATTAGTTCATAAATGTATCATCGTCCAAGTCATTCCGATTGCCATGTAAGGACCATAAGTCCAGGAGCCCATGTTAAAGGTTCACATTGAAATATTAAAGCCACATTTGTCCACACACACACACACACACACACACACACACACACACACACACACACACACACACACACACACACACACACACACACACACACACACACACACACACACACACATCTGAAAACACTCACGTTCACCATTCCACACATCCAACCGTTGCCACTTTATTTCTCCAAGTTAACAAACATTTGCCCGATAAAGGAGTCATGAAAATATTTGCTGCGGTGCATAAACTAGGATGAAACATTTGAAAAGAGTGTAAGCACACGTCTAATATCTGGGCAATGTCTTCAAGATTTCACAGATGTTCTCAGGCTTGAACCACCCTACCTTTTGTTATCATTGGAGTTTTACTTTAAAAAAAAATATGAACACCCACATTCTAACCAAACAACCCACTGGGTAAAAACTGGTTGAATCAATGTTGTTTCCACATCATTTAAATAAAAAAATGTATTGTGATGACGCCGGATTAACGTGGACAACTGGTTGGATTTGCAAAAAGCCATCAACGTAAAGGAATGTCCTATTTTTTTCACCTAACTTTTATCCTAAATCCAATGACAGGGTGAAATGTTTGGTTGATTTCACGTTGAATTCACATTAGTTGACAACTCAACCAAATTCAAATCAAAGCTAGATGTTGAACTGACGTCTGTGCCCAGTGGGAAACTTCCAGAGTTTGTGCTATCAGCCACTTGCTTTACAAAATACACTGGCCACCTCGATAGTAAACGCTAACAAATTACACTAGAGGATAAGGTTCACAAAACTGTTTATCCTCTTTTCATACATAAACAGCGTGGCACAAAATGTACCATCCTCCCAAATATGAAATTCACCCCGTTACAAAAGGGCATGTTGACAAAATCCTCACATACATCCAGGTTACTGTGTACAGACATATCTTACACAACTAGGAAAAAGCAGTGTGGGAGAGTTCGAACTGACTCAGGGATAAATCTAACTGACAACAACGTGTGTTGCAAAACCCACACGTGTTTTTAGAAGCATTTAGGGAACAAAAATGTTTGTTTTTTTCTCTTGTCAGAGTGCCTGCAGCAATGGGACAAATCCACACATGTAGTAAGAAGAGTCAGAGCCACAAAAACAGAAAGAAAAGCTGAGCTTTCCCCACTGCTCCCTCTCCAACCCCACCGTCACCAGAGAGATGTAAACTCTAAGAGGCCTGTGGGAAATGGAACTGGCATGAGAGAACCACAAGGGTGGCCATTCAGAACAGAGCTGCCCTGTGAGCCCCTGCTCTCGTAATCTCCTCACACACACACACTTTCATGCAAGAACACGCACGCACGCACGCACACACACACACACACACACACACACACACACACACACACACACACACACACACACACACACACACACACACACACACACACACACACACACACACACACTAGCCTATCCCTAGCTGCATCTCTTAGGGCAAACTACGTGGGCAAGGTGAAAGTCAACTCCTGGAAATTCAGGGAATGTTTTCAAATACAGCACAGGTCATGGGTTGAAAATGTTGACCATAATGTGAGGATATTTCAAATTATGAATTTGTTACCCAAGATGAATGGCTCACACACCATTCCCGGCCCCGTTGAATGGATCTGAGGGTTCTGGTTATCCCTAATCTGCATCTTACAGTAAAACACCCTCCTCTGAAGCAGAGGTTAGCCACTGAACCCTATCTACCCCCTTTGGCTATACACATCATTCAATAATAGAACGCTACACTGAGTGTACAAAACATTAGGAACACCTGCTCTTTCCTTGACATCGACTGACCAGGTGAATCCAGGTGAAAGCTATGATCCACTTTAATCAGCTTAGATGAAGAGGAGGAGACAGGTTAAAGAAGGATTTTGAGGCCTTGACACAATTGAGACATGGATTGTGTATGTGGGCCATTCAGAGGGGGTATGTGCAAGACAAAAGATTTAAGTGCCTTTGAACGGGGTATGAGGAGGTGCTAGGTACACCGGGTTGTGTCAAGAACTGCAACGCTGCTGGGTTTTCCACGCTCAAAAGTTTCCCGTGTGTATCAGGAATGGTTCACCACCCAAAGGACATCCCGCCAACTTGATACAACTGTGGGAAGCCATTGGAGTTATCATGGACCAGTGTCCCTCTGGAACACTTGACACCTTGTAGAGTCCATGGCCCGACGAATTGAGGCTGTTATGAGGGCAAAAGGGGGTTGCAACTCAATATTAAGAAGGTGTTCTCAATGGATTGTACACTACTGTACGTGTACATCTGATGTGAGGAAACTCTGAAAAGCTAAATATTTGTGGTTTTCAAAGTATAAAGTAGGTACACTATACTATGAACGTGTGAATGAACTTCCGTTGGGTTTCAAAATAAGTCAATCTAATTCACTCGCTGTGAGTTTGCTGCCATTTCCGGCGGCGCTTGCACACACCGGCTAAAGTGGCTGTGTAAAATAATTGGAGAGTGACATGAGCGTGACTAACACAACATGGAAAGTTAACGCAAAAATGCATTATTTGGTTGATCTCAATTCACTACGACTTAATGTATCCCCAGTGGTAATTGCTGACAACAACACGTACCCCCATTCGTCCCATGAAATTCTCAGAACTGCAAATGTTTGCAAAAAAAAAAAAAAGGGTTTGCGTCACCCAGGAAGCTTCACTCACTTATCTATTGAAGTGGAGCATCGTGGAGTCCGGTGGAAAAAAAACATTTCCGTTTTCTCTCTGTATCAACAGGCCCGTTGTCCAGATCCTTCAGCTGATATTGATAAATGACCATGTCAACCCGGATAACTGAGAATACTGACAAGATATTCCTTGGAAATTATATTCCTTAAGTATTTGTGCTCTCTCTTTTTGGTTACAGTGAACACACTCATTTGTAACAATCTTAGTCTTGGGAATCATTCAGCAATATGGATTTGCAATGAAAGATTCAACATTCCATTTTTTTGCAGGCCCGAGAACATTACGAGAAACATACTTACCTCTTAAGGATCCACCCCCTTTAAAAAAAAATGTTTTCGCTTGAAATGACATAGCCAAATCTAACTGCCTGTAGCTCAGGCCCTGAAGCAAGGATATGCATATTCTTGATACCATTTGAAAGGAAACACTTTGACGTTTGTGGAAATGTGAAACAAATGTTGTAGAATAAAACACATTAGATCTGGTAAAAGATAATACAAAGAAATCTTTGAAATGCAAGAGAATGGGCATAATGAATTATTCTAGCCCAGGCGCAATTTAGACGTTGGCCTCTAGATGGCAGCACTGTATGTGCAAAGTTTTAGAGTGATCCAGTGAACTCTTGCATATCTATTCAAAATGTTGTATCAAGACTGCTCAAATGTGCCTAATTGGTTTATTCATACATTTTCAAGTTCATAATTGTGCACTCTCCTCAAACAATAGCATGGTATTATTTCACTGTAATAGCTACTGTAAATTGGACAGTGCAGTTAGATTAACAAGAATTTAAGCTTTCTACACACATCAGATATGTCTATGTACTGGGATTTTTGTTTGTTTCTTATAACCTCATGCCAATTACATTAGCCTACGTTAGCTCAACCGTCCCGTGGACGGGACACAGATCTGTAGAGATCCTTAATCCTCTTCGTTCCTATACGGAACATAAGGCTTTCACAAGAAAGCGCCACTGCTGCTGATATTTAGATTTTTGGGGGATGTTTTTCCATGACAGGCCACTGCCCTTCATCTCATCTCCACAGTTCTTCACCAGGTTTCCTTTGGGTTACCAAAAACAGTGACAAGTTCTGATGAAAGAAGAGAGAACTCAGTTAGCCACTCCATTTTAAACATAAACAGTAAATAATATAGCAATTTAAATACACGACATGGTGATGTGGTCATTGACACTTTGCTTCTTGAAAGTCCAATATCGTGAAAACTTGACAGCAAAACATATTAGGACTGTATCAAGAGTGGACTAAGGAAAAAAATGTTTTTTGAGTGGAGTTTCCCTTTAAAAGGCCCAGCGCAGTCAAAAATATGATTTCCTGTGTTTTATATACATTTCCACACTATGAGGTTGGAATAATACTGCGAAATTGTAAAATATAATTTCTTTCTGTTTCTTCCTGTTTTGATGGGGTGGAGTTTTGGCCTGCCTGGTGACATCACCAGGATGTAAATTAGTCATTAGACCAATAAGAAAGAAAGTTTCAAACCTCTGTCAATAACACCTAGTTTTCAGTTTCCCCTCCCCACTCAGACACTCCTAGACAGTCCTGGCAAAATTCCTGCTTGAGAAATTGCTCTTTGCTAAGAAGCATTTTTTTTTTACCACTTTAATTGAAACCAATCACAGTAAGGTATTTAATTGTTACCCCAAAATTATTTGATATTGAGAAGTTGGATTCAAACCACTGCTGGGACCCCCATCTGAGTCTCTCCAAAGACTGCATTGGCATACATTGTAAATAAACATTTGTGAATTTGTCAAACTTAAATAAACACTGATAACCAAATTCAACCCATACCTTCTCAGTACAATTGACCACACCCCTAATATTTACTCTCTAAAATGGTTACCCTCATTCAAATAATGGACTTGTACATCAACAACACATACTCTACATTTGACATTCAGTTGAAAGCTCTCACCTGAAGTGGTCTAAGGCATGATTTGTTTACCACTAATTAGGGTCCCAGGGGAAACACTGACCTAACTTTGGTTCCTACCCTGTTACATTATTTTCAAGGTGCAGAAAAAGGCCACACTTATTGACACCCGGTACACAAACTAACTTGGGAGGTGCCTCTGGTATTTGGTTGGGAATACAGGAATAACCTAAAAGGACAATTCAGAAAGAGATAGACGACTCTAACCTCCAGCCATGACTACAGTGTGTTGACTGATGGTCTAAAACAGCATTTCACTGTGAAGCCTGTATATCCTATTGGTCTATAAAACCAAGACATTGCAAATAGCTGAGCCAGAGACGGAAGACAAAGCGAGATATCCCACTCCCTCATTTTTTCTGTTTCAATGGAAGTCAATGAACTAAGTAGACCAGACCCAGCTGCTATCGCGTTGGTGTCTATGGGAGAGACACCCTTTAAGAAGACAGGAACTGACATTTTTTTGCAGGGATACGGCCTGAGTGAACTATCTTCATTTATCCACCATCTTTGGCTGAGCTATGGCGATGGCCTAGGCCACTTCCTCTTTTGTGAGCCTGTGGTGCGTGTCCGTGAGGGGAAGTGAGCAGAGCAGGAAGAGGAAGTGAAACTAAGGCAATGGGGTCTGTGAGCGCCAGGCTGGCACCAACTGGACAGGGCTCAGAGGATCATTAACCGCCACCATACTGACCAATCATGTGATGGGAAGTGACAGGAAGTAGCAAAAAATACATATATGGCTAAAAGTCAGAGCCCGGGTGTTGCTTTAGTACCAGTCGTGCTTTACCCAAAGGTGAATTCCATTGGTGGAGCGTATGTACTGTTATAAAGGGGAACTGTGCGACTCTAGAGCACATACAAAAGTGTTGGGTTGTGAGTCATTTCAACATGATATATTCTTTCAACATGCTTTACTAAAATAGTTACCTTTTAGATATTTAAATAATTTCAGAATGTGCCATACACAGATCAAGAGATAACAGAAATACTATCCATATGCAAAAATCCCCATAAATCAAAAACATACCCATGTGGGCATGTAAAGTTCACTGAACCACAACCAGCTGTAAGCAAATTATCATATATCAATTATATATACACAACAGTAAGTGTATGCTTTGCATTGGTGAACATGTAAATGCTGACCCCTAGATGCAGTTGATTTTCTCTTTTAGGCCCAAGGCACAGCAGAATCAGTAGCAGTGTAGATCAGACTAAACAAGCCTTTACTGACCTCTGGTGGCGAACATCCTTACTGCTATTTTATGTGCAAAGAAGAACAAAATAAATGTTTAAAAAGTACAGTGAAATGCCTTTCTTGCAAGCTCCGAACTCAACAATGTAGTAATCAATATCAATGCAGCACTAAAAATAACACAGACATGCTGAGAACAGTGGAAAATAGCCTTGACTAAAAATATAACAGGTGAAGCGCTTCCATGGCTTGGAAATATACAGACGTTTCAGCTCACTTTCTGAGCACGTCAATAGGGTGCCAAGTAACATTACAAGCAATTGTGACCAGGAGGCTTTTCCCGCAATGAAACACCACAAGTAAAGTAACAGAAAATAACTTTTCCCAGCAACAACAAAAAAAACAGCAGCATCCACAAGGATACACCAGGCCTTTCGGGGTGAGCCACTGGAAAACTTTCTGTATTAATTAACGTTTAGACCTTTTCCCCCAGCCCTTCTTAGTGCTGAGAGGCATGGACACATTAACCTCTCCTCCCTCCCTCTAAAATATATTCCTTTCTATCCAGGAGCATATGTTTGACCAGTGGTTACCCGTGAACGTAGCCATCTGCTCTGTGGTTGTGTGAGAATGCGCCCGTCTTTGTACAAACTCACTGGGCTCGACGTGGGAGAATCCCCCGTCCAACAATGGAGAACAGGCAACATTTTTAACCCATTCCCGGCCACGCCTTCCTCAATGGAAGCCACCCCATCCCATTGTCACGCTGACAAGGGAATGATGAACTATCAGTTTCTCATTACTGAACCGCGAACCACTAACGGTGCTGTGGGTTGACTTAAATATGTTTTATTGTGCTCCGATTCTTTGTCATTTCGGTGACCCATGAAGCTCACTGGAGATAGAGGGCAACTGATCAACCTATTAAAGATGAGGAACACTTATTGGGTATCATTCAACATGGTCATTTAAAGTCATTGTCTCAAGGGAGATGGAAGCCTAACTGCTCCTAGAGTAACTCAAGTAAAGAGATGTGTCACTCCGTTTCACATTGAGCAACTATTAGCTTGTCGTCATCTTTAAAAATAGCAGCCCCGCAAACGGCACAGCAGTGGTTTGGCCAGGCGTCAGCTGTCATCTGAAGGCATTCAGTTTTGTTGCTATGCAGGGAGTGAGCAGAGGGGTGTAAAGATTAGGGATGAAACAAAAGCCATCTTATCTCCATATGAAATCTGATCCGCTTGGCCACCCCCCACACACACACAGAACTCCCCACACACTCTGAATAACAAAAAGACTAACTATAGAAGAGTAGTCCCGTTACAGTAGCCAACAGGTCGTGTTTCTATTGAGCTGCTTTACATTGAAACATAAGTTCCAAAGAAAATCAGTGTAGCTGTGTTATAACTAGGTTAGCACGCCAGGATGCTGTCGGCAAACAAACCAAAAGTTTCTCAGTGTGCTATACACAAGTTATTTGGTGCGACTCAGCAGAATTTGAAGAGGCTGATGTTCATTTGGGAATTTGGTCGATATTCTGCAAAAACAACAACGGCTCCATGACAAAATTCAGTCTTTGTAAATGTAGTGCTGCATTTCACAGAAGCCACCATTGTGGGCAGATTCCCCCAACCACCTTGAAGGCAGAGGAAATACATTAATTGTAAGATTAAACAATGTTTAAAAAAAAGTTTATTTCCAGTACAACAAAAAATATATTAAACTTAATACAAACTCAAAAAGTTCTATAAATACATTAAAATAAATTAAACTTAATTTACTAAAGATTCTCCATTATCACTAAACAAGCTTGAAACATGTTGGTCAAAAAGGTATTTAAATACAATGGAATGCAAAAAAAAAAAGTACCCACTCAGAACCAACTACCAAAACATTTCAGATACAAACCATCTACCATTAGATCTCCCCAAGGACTTCTAGAAAGACACTACGATTCAATCTACTGAACCAGGTGCCGTTTAGGTCCAACTCAATAGAATCAGATTCCAACGGCAACCCAGTTGAATCATATCACTTTGCCATGCACATGTATTTTTCTGCTCAGCGTGGGATTTACGTGCAGTCTACCACACAAGGGACAGACACTCGGTGAGTCTTCAGAACGTCTTCATACAACTTCAAACATTTGCAGAGATTACAGAAACAAGTGAGAAAACAAATTATTCATTCTCACAAGCCACCTTGCTAAGTAAAGTTAGGAAACCAATTTAAGCTTTGATCTAAAATAGAGAGAAAAAAAATCCAAGGTCCCCCTGCAATAACAATGAAAATTGCAGTTTCCAACAACAACATAAAAAATAAAAGAAACTGTAAAAGTTTACAGGCACTGAAGTCATTTTTTAAAAAACTAGTGGGTTTTTGGAAAGGTCCATTTCTTAAGCCCAGTCAGAAGAACAGTGTACATACAATAAAGAAACAAATATCACAATAGTCAACCAACATTCATAGGGGTAAATCTAACTTGGCAGAGATGCATTGTGTCCTTGTCTTTGGCTTTTTTTTTTTTTTTTTTTTACATTCTAAGATTCATGAATTGCTTCTCAAACTGTCATTTACATGACTAGTTCACTTCTTACAACTGCAGGTGGCAGGAATGGAGGACTTCCAGGGGCAATAACATTGATTACACTATTTTTCTCTCTCCAAAATAGTCAGTGCAATGCAACTCTGGCACCTTGCCTTGTTGTCAACTTGTACCTCAAAATTGTACAGCTTAATTTCGCTTGAGCTTAACTGAAGCACATTTCTGCGTCAAGCATCTGCCCGTAAAAATACATTAGGTACACAATAGTATGCAGTCATGGTTCTTAAAAAAAAAAAAAGACGCAAGTCCTACCTAGAGGAAAAAGCTAGTGCCGCTGCAGAACTCGCTGCTGAAGCCCTCGTCAGGCACTGAGAGCTGGCTGAAGATAGGCAGCCGCCGACCAGACCCATCTGGACCAGAGGAGTCAGACCCACTGAGGCTGCTGGCTGAGCTGCCACACCCACCCTCGTGGTCAGACAGGGAGGTATAGGAGAGGCTCCTGGCCCTGAGAGCAGGCCCACAGGGGGGACTCTGGCTCTGCTGCAGGCTGCAGCCCTCTGATAAGGTACAGGGGTTCTGGGAAGGCACAGGGGACAGCCCACAGAGGGAACAGCCTGAGTCAGGAGAGGGAAGAAACTGAGACTGGAGTTCATGGGCCGGCTCAAAGACACAGCCCACCTCAGAGAAGGTGTGGGAGAGCAGGTCGGTTATGTCAGATGAGGTGGGAGGGGAGACTGAAGGCACAAGGAGGAAGGGGTGGGGGAGGGAGTGCTCCAGGGGCTGTGGAGGGGCGGAGGGGAAACCTCCGAAGCTGAAGCTCTGCCTAAGTAGAGGGGGTCGTCTGGTTTGGGGGGTTTGAGGACCAGGCCCAGGTCTGGCAGGACCAGGGCCCAGGTCGTCCTCATTGTTATGAACAAAGTGGCAGCGGATGCCGTAAGGACAGAAGCCAATGGTGTGGAAGGTGCGACAAGGCTCAGTCTTGTACCTGGGGTGTCTGTTGAGGTCACGCATCTCATCAAAGCCGTGGGCAAACTGGCACTTCCCCCCGTACTTACAGATGCCACTCTCAGCAAATGTGCGGCAGAGTTCAGTCTTATAGCGTGAGGAGGTGGGAGACCCAGAGACAGGGCCACCAATAGGAGAGGCTGGGGGATGTTTAGGCTCTGTAGAGGCCCAGCCCAGGGTGCACGTGCTGGGCTCCACCATGCTGACAGAGCGCTCAGCCCAGAATGACATCTTCAATCTTGATGGGAGTGAGGCCTCTGTGTTCTGCCCCCAGTGGCTGGAGGTCATGGTTGCACTTTCTGTGGCGTGAGTAGAGAGGGCAGAGCTAGATGCAGAGAGGGAACATGGGGTCCAGGGCTTATTGTAACCAACAGGTCTCACTGGGAATGTTGACTGCTTGGATGCGTCCCGGAGGTCCAGGCTCAGAAGCTGCTAAATAGACAGTAAGAAAAAGGGGAGAAAAAAAAACAAACAACAACTTATACATACATCTACATTTTCTAAACAAAATAATGACTAGTTTTCTTTAGACAACAAACCATGTTAAGCCAAGAACAGCATCTCATGTTAACTTCATCTGGAGGACCCACTTCTACATAAAAACAATGACAGGAAATAGCAAAAACCAAGGGAAACTTAGCACAGTCAATCAACTGAGACTGTTCCATTCTGTCCAAAGGCCTAACATGAGCATGATAAACTTTGCAAGGATTATACTTTCAAATGCCCAAAGAAACAGCATAGTTCAACTCAGTCGACCATCTAGTTAGGTGCTGTAAGATTTACTTCGCAAATGGCCAATTGTTAAATGTGCAAGAAAGGCTACTGTGGGTGACTTTAGCGAATGCAACTTCTCAGTTTTGCTATTACCTCTAGCTAGTTGCTTGGATTCAGTTAACAAGTTAGCAGAATATCGCTACTATAGCTAGCTAATACCATTTTGAAGCGCGCACAAAAAGTCGTTGAAATGCACGTTGGTTAATCTACACATGGGATAAAATCGGCACTCCACGTTTAGCTTGTGCACTGAAAGCTTCAATTGTATGTTGGAAACGAATGTTTAGTTGAAGAGCAATCGAGCTAGTGTTAACCAACAATAGTTTGAGTCATTTCTAGTGAAACATGTTCTTAACGCACGTCAATTAATGACAAGATGCAATTTCTCAGCGTCACTAGCAGTTGCACGACTATATGCATAGATTATGTTAGAAAATATGGCAGACAATTTGCGTCTAACATAGCTGGCGAACATGATATCACGAACCCAAAAAGGTACCACACCACTAGCTGAGGACTGAACTTGCAAAATGAAAACAAATGGCTCCATATTGCAGTTCCAAAATGCAGCATTGCAAATTCACTCACTACCGGTATTCATTCGAAATAGACTGGTTGGCAAGTTGAACTAATTATGTATATTGCAAAACTATGGATATAGAATGCAGGATTTTGAGAATTTAAAAGTCATCCGTTGATATGTGCAACATAGACTTGCTAACTAAAGTAGCTATTTTTAATGGTATAAAAATCACCAAAATTACCTTGCACATAACCTCTTCCAAATCAAGAAATGTATTAAGCGCGTATGGCATTTTCTTGAGATGGGGTTCCATCGTGGACACACGGGGAAGTATGTTCGCTCCAGTTGTCAAACTTTTCAAAGTTTCCTGTACGAACTGCAAATCGTGTGTTGGTCCACGTGTGGTTTTAACTCTACACTGTATACGATAGCCACACCCCCCCGCACCAACTCTCATCCCTCTGTATGGCCCACCGTGCAGCCGAGTAGTTGGATGCATACCAGTCAGGCAAAACAGCACATCAAAACAACAAATAACATTTTGATGAACATCAATATTGGACAACATAACATTTCTCCCGTACAATCCATTTTGGATTTTGAGTGAATACGTTTCTCAAAAGACGCCAGATATATGTTGCAGTTTGATGAAGCCAGAAGCCACAAGCACATCATTATTCACGGTCGAATTGGACAAGATGAAGTTGGTGCGCTTTTCTCCTCACATAAATATCAATGAGCAGATGATAGGATGCAATAGCAATGTAGCAATTCAAACCAATGTCAGTGCATTGCAATGAGCAACAGAACCTCATGTAAAATATCAGCATTCTGCATACCATCCAAGAACACATGTAATGAATCCAAACACTAAGTTGTGTCCATAACATGCTCATTCAAATGCATGGCCACATTGGCCAGCATGGCAATGCTTTTTAAACCGTTGTTTAACTAGGCAAGTCAGTTAAGAACAAATTCTTATTTAAAATTACAGCCTACCCCGGCCAAACCTGGACGACGCTGGGCCAGTTGTGCACCGCCCTATAAAACTCCCAATCACGGCCGGATGTGATACAGCTTGGATTCAAACCAGGGACTTTAGTTACGCCTCTTGCACTGAGATGCAGTGCCTTAGACCCCTGCGCCACTCAGGAGCCCATGCTATAGTCACAAACCTTCTCACTTGTGGAGTCTGTAGCCCACATGATTAACTTATGGAAATCTCATACTACACATCAATATATAGTTTCATCCTCAAGGCTCACCCAATTAAAACATCAAACCCGTTGTGAGTGTGTGTCCATATGGAGGAGGATCTTGAAGTACCTTGATGTCATGATCACGGGGGAGTTATGGTCCTGGTCAGATAAACGAGTGTTGGCTAGACCAGGCAGAGCCCACCAGTAGCATCAGCCACTGGAGCTCAAACATACAGAGACGACAGGCCTCCTGGAGAAAGGCCTTTGATTTCAGAGGTGGAAGGTGTTGAATGTTTTCACCCCCAGGCCAGAGATACGGACATTAAAGCCAATGATGCCTGGAGGTGACGGAAGGCAGGCAGGGGTGACGTAGTCACACATTGGGTGCAGCCAGCATTGGAGACGTTGGTTTAGAGGTAGCGTGGTCAGGGACGGCAGACTAAAAACCTACCAGACGCAGCGTGAGTGGAGATGGTCCTGGGGATGTTTGGCAGACATATAGTATATGATCTTGGATGTTCAACACTAAGAAACTGTTGCAAGATCCTATCAATTGCAGTCTTATCCCATTGTCCCAATCTCTCTTAGTATGTAGTCAGTGACAACTTGTTAGTTCACATTATGGTCCCCTTTTGCTATACTGAGCATCGCACCTTGTTGAGGGAAAGGAGAACAGACTGAGGAGGAGGAATAGGGGGTAGACAGAGGGTTAAGTTAGGCCAAAGGGGCTTTTGGAGACACAAGGGCACTTGTGAACAAGCTGACTTAGGTCTTATGTCCATGCACTTAAGGTCTTTCAGTAACATAACTTGAGCACAGGACAATGCCGAAAGAAAAGCTTTGTTTTGGTTATGCCCAAAGCTCAATGGTTTGTGCCCTCTCGAAACAGCAGCACATTTTAATCAAAGGTCCTCTTTGTGAGATGAAGGAAACTATAGCAGAGTTCAAAACAGGCTCCTCTATCCTCTATCCCCCCCAGTATCAATTGTAAAAACAACTTGAAAGAAAACCAAAAATGAATGTCACAACAATTAAGAAATTAAGCCTCATTACCATAATTTAATGTAATGCTTTATTAAAGTGGTATTACAGATTTTTGGTACGTTATCAATGTCTATTGTGATGTGCCCTGGTAAGACGAAGAAGAACGACTGTTTTCAAATTCTGGAGCCAAACGCAAAGAATAGGAAACGGAAGAAAATTGTGATTCTGCAATATTTTAACCGTTCAAAAATGACGTTGCTGTTCTATAATCACAGTGAAATAACCCATGACTCTGGTTTCCATTAAAAGAGGACTGAAAAACATAGGGCTTAAGGGAACAGCCCTGACCACTGTGCTAGCTGTCGAATAGATTATGTGGACCATGACAAATGCAAACACCTCACAGACAAGACCTCCAAACTGTCTGGTCTAAAGACCATGTGAGTGTGGTAAACATCAATCTGTGAGTTTAAGCGGAGCATTAAGGGCTTCTATGTTTGATGCAATGTTGTCCAAAAGCAGGGGGAGTGGGTGAGTTTTGTGTGGCTAGGAAAAGAAGGCCGGGAGAAGAGGTGGATGTACATCCTTGCCTCTTTTAGGTCAGCTTGGTTAATAGGGCTTTAGTGCATAATGAGTAAGATGTTTTTGGGCTAACAATGCCTTCCTCCCCCATTGAAGATGTGAAGGGGAGTGGTTTGACTGGAAGGGACTGGGGGAAGGGTATGGTGTGATTGTTTAGGGGGAAGAGTGTCAGGAGGGCACTGAAGAGCCCAGTCCCAAAACTCTTCTCCTGAGTGGTGGTGTGTGTGTGTGTGTGTGTGTGTGTGTGTGTGTGTGTGTGTGTGTGTGTGTGTGTGTGTGTGTGTGTGTGTGTGTGTGTGTGTGTGAGAGAGAGAGAGAGAGAGAGAGCATACCTGTGGGATGTGATTAGGGTTTGGCCGTCATTGTAAATAAGAACGTGTTCTTCACTGACTTGCCTAGTTAGATAAAGGTTAAATAAAACATATTTCAAGTGTAATACCCACCAATACACATGATTCATCTACTCTAAAAATAATTTCCACAGTTGTGATGCAAAATGGCCAGTTTTTTTTCTCTTTATAAACTGGGAAGTTTGGGTCATGGATGCTGATTGGCTGACAGCCGTGGTATATCAGACATTACAAACTGGGTGGTTCGAACCCTGAATGCTGATTGGCTGAAAGCCATGTTATACCACAGCAATATACCACGGCTAAAGGCTATATCTACATTTACATTACATTTAAGTCATTTAGCAGACGCTCTTATCCAGAGCGACTTACAAATTGGTGCATACACCTTATGACAACCAGTGGAACAGCCACTTGCATCTAAATCTTGTTGGGGGGGAGAAGGATTACCTACCCTTACTTACCCTATCCTAGGTATTCCTTGAAGAGGTGGGGTTTCAGGTGTCTCCGGAAGGTGGTGATTGACTCCGCTGTCCTGGCGTCGTGAGGGAGTTTGTTCCACCATTGGGGGCCAGAGCAGCGAACAGTTTTGACTGGGCTGAGCGGGAACTGTACTTCCTCAGTGGTAGGGAGGCGAGCAGGCCAGAGGTGGATGAACGCAGTGCCCTTGTTTGGGTGTAGGGCCTGATCAGAGCCTGGAGGTACTGAGGTGCCGTTCCCCTCACAGCTCCGTAGGCGAGCACCATGGTCTTGTAGCGGATGCGAGCTTCAACTGGAAGCCAGTGGAGAGAGCGGAGGAGCGGGGTGACGTGAGAGAACTTGGGAAGGTTGAACACCAGACGGGCTGCGGCGTTCTGGATGAGTTGTAGGGGTTTAATGGCACAGGCAGGGAGCCCAGCCAACAGCGAGTTGCAGTAATCAAGACGGGAGATGACAAGTGCCTGGATTAGGACCTGCGCCGCTTCCTGTGTGAGGCAGGGTCGTACTCTGCGGATGTTGTAGAGCATGAACCTACAGGAACGGGACACCGCCTTGATGTTAGTTGAGAACGTCAGGGTGTTGTCCAGGATCACGCCAAGGTTCTTAGCGCTCTGGGAGGAGGACACAATGGAGTTGTCAACCGTGATGGCGAGGCACTCCACATTGCATCGTGCCCTTAGCTGTGGTGTATTGACCATATACCACAACCCCTCGGTCCTTATTGCTTAAATATATCACAGGTATGACGCAAAGCTACTTGTTTACTGTTGTAATTATGTTGTTAACCAGTTTATAATAGAAAAAAGGCACCTCTGGGATTTCTGGTATATAGCCAATATAACAGAGGGCTGTTCTTAGGCACAACGCACCACAAAGTGCCTGGATACAGCCCTTAGTCATGGTATATTGACTGAGGGACTGTCATGTCCAACTTAATTGGTACAGAATATTCAAGATTTCCAGGAACATACTTATGCAATAAGGCCTGAGGGGGTATAGTAGATAGCCAATACACCACTCTGCGGTGCGTCGTGCATAATAACAGCCCTTAGCCATGGTATATTGGCCATATACCATACCCCCTCGGGCCTTATTACTTAAGTATGTTTCTGGAAATCTTGAATATTCTGGACCAAGTATGTTGGACATAACAGTCCCTCAACCAGTTCTATACTCTGGCAGCTCTATCTAGTGCGTCCCTAGGCCTTTTGATGCGTCTCCTTCATATTGTTCTGTGAGGCCTATTTCAAGTCGTAGTCCTACTTCATTGCTAATGAGACAAACAACAACAGTCTGGGCCTGGAATCAGAGGCGTACCACCTGTAGCCTACTCTTTCAGGCTCCCATGATCTTCGGCTCTGGGCCATTTGCACACAGCCCTGTGACAGCGGGTCGCCCCGTTTGTTTGTCCTCTCCAATGCAAATCTGTTGTGATTTCATTTGCAGGTGATGAACCCCACTGCGTGTTATTACGTGTCACACACACTGATGTCCACTGTTTGACACCATACATCTGTGCCTGAACACCGGAGAGCCAGCTTGTGCTCAGGTAGCCAAAGCGATAGTTAAAATACTGTAGCATAATGCTGTGAGTGAACAGTGGTTTCTATGTCGGATTGGGTAAAAATACTGTAAATGGCTATGCCAAAGATTTGATGATAACCAACTGTAGTATTTTATGGATTGTAATGTTAGCGGGGTGTCTAAAGACCTATATTCTTCTGTAAGAGAGTAGTGCGCAGCGTTAACCGTGGATAGTGTTAACTGCCAGAGAGATCCTGAGGGGATGCCAATAGCAGGTGATACACCTCTACTTAAAGACAAGCCAAAACAACCTCTCATCCTGAGGGGAGGTATTCACTCTGTCAGGACAGAATGACAGGTAAAAACCCTCCCCACCACAACCTCTCTTGCTTGCCAAGGTGTTGGTGTGTGTTTGTCTATGTTTGGGAGCATGAGAGTGTATGACACTGAACAGGCTGAGGGGATATGGGTGGGTGGGAGGGTAGTGGTGGGGGGGGGGGGGTGTACTTTAATCAGCCCCAGCCCTGGAGCAGAGAGGAGTCTGGTTACCCCGACACAAACAAACGGCTCGACCGACAGATCGGGTCTCCAGAAAACCACAACCATATACAAGATAATGAACGTTTGGCAATACTCCAAAGTTTGCCCAGGGGTTATGGATGAGTTATCAAGAATCACTCTGGTTTGTTGTTAGAGGATGTGCCATCCAGTGAAGGCAATGAGATAAAGCACAAGGGAGGATGGAGGAAGATTGATTTCTGATGGTCCTTCTCACTGGATTTGTTTAGCCAGATATAATTGCAAAACCACATGAGGCATTTGGGCCTTAAACTACTCAGCATGCTCTCTTCACAAAAGTGGAGTTTTTGAAAGAGCATTAGGGAATGGCAGGTCATGGTGAGGGGTCCAAATGGCATGTACTTGGCAACTCGATCCAAGGGGTCAGCTCGGTTGTTAAAGGCCTAGTATAGCAAAAGGACCAGAAAGGGCATGAAACACTTTCCCACAATGCATTGGAACAAACACACAATCTGCAGTAATGGCAGGAAAATGTATAAATATCTAATAGAGTATGATTTCAGAGCATTTAGAGCAACGTTTTAATCAAGTGATGCTTTTTAGATCACTGAAAATCATTTAGTGACAATACTGACCTGACCTCTTCATTTTTGTGGACATTTTAATTTACTCGTGAAGAGTCAGTATATCATTTGAGCCTTGGCTTTAATATGTTGACATACACCAGCTGCAACAACCTAGCCACAAACCCCTTACTCATGGGAGAATGGAGGTAGAGTGAGAGTGGAAAAATCTTTTCTTTTAATCTTTGGATATGAGAGGGGAGACAGTGCTTTTCTTCATTTCTCAGAGGGCCTGTTTTCTATTTTCCAGCGCTGAACCCACAGGAAGGCCCTTGTGTTCCACACGCCGTCCGCTCTGTCCCGCTCCCCGCCGGGGGCCCTATCTTACCTCACATCAGGCAGATACGCTTTCAAAGGCTGCCCCTGCTGGCCCCCTTTATGGCCACTCTTTAATGGCCATTCAAAAGCATGGAAATGTGGGTGCATAATGGGAGATGGGAGAGGGGAGGAAGGGAGGGAGGGAGGGAGGGAGAGAATTTTTTTTTTTTTTTAAACACGTCCTGTTGTACAAAACCCCATTGAACGAGGCTTGAGGGTGCTGCACAGCTATGCCGGTGAGGGATTTTCTGAAGGCCCCGGGAGTTATTTGGACGCTGCTGAACATCTGCTCGCAGTGAACAAGCCCCCTCCCCCTCCCCTCCCCTCCCCCTCTCTTTCAGTCTCCCGCTCCTTCCCTTTCACCACGGCCGTCCAATCATAACAAACTTTAGGGCTTGCTCTAATTAGGGCTGGCCTGCCGGCTGAGGAGCGACTGGCTGTGCATGCCTGAGCACAGTGATTGTGATTATCCGTCACGTGAACAAAGAGTCCACCTCCACCACCACTGCTCTGTAGAGGGGCTCCTCTTCTAAAGGAAATAATCCAGCTACAGTACCGTGCTGAGGCTCATGCTCAATGAGGGAAATAGATGGTATAGAATTGTAAAGAAATGGTGTAGAACAAAAGTTGTTAATGACTCTAAATGTACAGGGAACTGTCAAAATAAAGGAAACATTTCGAGTAAATGAGGGATGCAAAGTATATTGAAAGCAGGTGCTTCCACACAGGTGTGGTTCCCGAGTCAATTAGGGAAAGGGGGTACCTGGTACCTAGTCAGATGCACAACTGATATGCATTCAAGCTAAATGTGTCTTCCGCATTTAACCCAACCCCTCTGAATCAGAGAGGTGCAATTAACATCCCATCATGCTTAGGGTCATGCATAAAAATGCCCAGTTGCCCATTATTTTGGCTTCCATGGCTAGAAGAAAAAATGTCAGAGACTTTGAAAGAGGGGTCTCAAAGAAGCATAGTGGGGTTAAAGGGTGCGTGTGTGTCAGTTTAGTCACCAGATCTCAACCCAATTGGACACCTATGGGAGATTCTGGAGCGGCGCCTGAGACACCGTTTTCCACCACCATCAACAAAATAACAAGTGATGTCATTTCTTGTTGGAGAATGGCGTCACATCCCTCCAGTAGAGTTCCAGACACTTGTAGAATCTATGCCAAGGTGCAATGAAGCTGTTCTGGCGACCCACGGTGGCCTAAAGCCCTATTAAAACATTTTATGTTTGTTTTTCCTTTGTTTTGGCAGTTACCTGTATTCACCTCTGAAGGAAATGTGGCTGTATCAAATGAAATGCCGTTTTTTTTTGTTTTTTTTGTAAAAGTAGCTAGTTGGGCATCTTGGATTTTTCCTCTCTTTTTTTTTTGTAGGAATATAATCAATACGGATTAGATGGTTTACAAAGATTTGTTTACCATAAAATGTTCATCAATTTCCATTGTGATAAGGTATTAGTATGAGTCCTGAAATGGAAAACTATTACTGCCAGTCAACCGGAAAGAATGCCGGATGTACCGATGGAATGTATGAGATATAGATATGCAAGTTAATCCTAAACGGCAGGGACACCATTTTTGTGCGTTTCCCATCACCCATCGCTCCCAATTGTAAAGCTTTTCTAAAACTACCTCTTAGTGCTTGGTATTGTTTTGGAATATAATGTCCTTCCACGGGGGAGCAAAATAGCTTGGCTGGTTCAGAGTGGAAATGGATGGGGGAGAAACTCAGGTTAGAGTGATATGACATTTCAGAGTTCCCTGTTATCGGTACAATCACATGGGGGCTGGGGCAGGAATCAGATGTCACACTGCCATGAGAGAACACAAACTGTTCTTTCATAAAGACGTTTGACCATTTATTATAGTAATTAGTGAGAGAGACAGAGCGAGTTATATTTCTTTATCTGCATCTCAGACCGAGGGAATTTCCTTGTTAGTATTTCAACACTTTTTCGCAGAGCACCACAGTTTTGTATTCCGACAGCATTACTTTCCCACAATAACAATTTCTAAAAAAGCCTATATACAACATGTATGGCTGAGGGGACGCTTAGAAAAAGAGACAGATCCCCTCCCCCACAATCCTGTGTTGCTCTACCCCCAGCACTACGTAGGTCACCAATTTGAACAACTCCAAAATCTAAAACAGTCCCACACCTCACCCTCTCTTTAGGCTCTGTTGTTTGTTCCTCCTTAAGGCCACTTGACAAATAATCTGGTTACTGGGCTGATTTGTGAATCCTGAGGGTATGGAGAGAGAGGCGGATGGGGAGGAGGGAGGCGGTGGAGGGGGAGGTGTGCGCTCCACCCAAACCTCCAGCCACCCCCCAGGCAGAGGTAAGGCAGATGGGCTCTCGGTCAGAACATGTTGAGATGATTAGGCATCAACAGGCCGCTAGCTGGCTAACCATTTCCCAACTTCCAGGTTTCTGCCAGGCCTACAATGAAAATCATGGTTTTATGGCCTCTCAGCCGTGTCTGTTTGAGTCGATGTGTGTTTAGGTTGCTTTATTGGCCTACTGTTGTTGAGATTGTTTGGTTCCGTATCCCCTCACTGTTAAAGCCAAGCAAAGGCCGACCCTATGGGGAAAACATATTTTTATAGGAGCCGCACGTATTGTTGGACAAATTTCATGTTGTTTCATGTTGGTGAGTATGTCATGATATGCTTAATTTCCCAAAGCATAATGTGAAGTGTTGCTACTGAAGGGTTGTAATATTGCTTTCACAAAGGAAAGTCAATAGTCGTTCAAACTTTCCATTGACACTCAAAAACAGATGGTTCGATTGTATTCTATCCTCAATGACTCCTAATGACAAACACAGATCGTAATTCGGTCACATATTTTCTATGTTGACCTTCATAACCCAGGATTAATCAGTGTGGCCAGAAAGGGGAAAAAAACTTGGGTCATGGTAATGAGTTCACCAGTGGATCTTTCTCCTTGCTCACCCTACACTAGAAAAACAGTCAGCCTCCTCTATTCATCTGGGTCCCATTAGTGTTAGCAAAATACACACAGGCTTAATTTAGCCCAACGCAGAGGCCCTGACACCCATCAGGCATGCTCAGCAGGTACAGCACAGGTGGCCTCTTCCCCACCCTTGGACTTCCCCCACCCTGCCATTCCGTTCCTTGAAACAGCAATCCTGTTGATTCAATTAAACACAAAAAAAGTGCTGTGGTGCTCCCGCACAAAGAGGCAAAGGTACAAGGCCAGTCATGGAGAGAGATGGAAGGCAAAAAGGCATCCATTAGAGCCAAAGACAGGCAAACAAATGCTCTGTGACCGGGGAGAGGCCAAATGGGTGGAGGTGGGAGGGTTGGGGTAGAGGAGGAGGTAAAGGGGTTGGACAAAGGGGTCATTATTGTTGGGGGGTAGCCCATTGGATCCCAGCAGCGATGACATAGGGTGAGACAGCTGTGAAGGACACGATGGGGGTCGACTGGCCACGAATGCCCGGATTACCACTGACACGACATTTCATTAGGTAAACATTGAAGGATAAGCAAGAGTAACTCTTCTATGGGTTTAGGGGATGTGGCTTTCTACTGAGGACTGTGTCAGTTCTGAGATGAGAAGAGACAGGGAAGGTGTCTGTTGTGCTGCTCTGCAAACAAAACACAAATGACAATGTTGAAGCAAATGAAATGCATACAGCCCTGCGATAACTTTGTATGAGGCAGAGAGAGAAAAAAATGACATTTGGTGGTTATACACAAATATTTATTCTCGTGATTTAAATCAAACTGTTGATTTTAAAGGTTGAGCAAGCCCACACACCTACATTTCTACCATGATGAGCTGGTTTGGAAGGTGAGAGGGCAGAACCACCCAATCTCTCCTTTTTAATCTGTCCGCCTAAAGGTTTGATCCCGAGGGCAGCATGTGCCCCCATAGCCCTCATGACCCAGTGAGTACTCTGGTGAGGGGAGGGCCTGTCGCAGTGAACCATGGTGGCTATGGCCTGTGGAAAATCAATATACTGTAGGTCAGAGCTGGCAAGTTAGGCAACAAATAGAATGAGAATTTAACAAGACACTATAGAATGTTTTCAAGCTGCAGACACACTGAGGCCAGATATAGTAGACTATACATTCTGTACATTCTATTACACTAACAGTACTTCAAATCCAATTGTATTTTTCACATGTGCCGAATACAGCAAGTGTAGACTTTCCCATGAAATGCTTACTTACGAGCCCTTTCCCTGCGACGCAGTTAAAAAATAAAATAATTAACAAATAGATATGAAAAGTGACCCAATAAAACAACGAGCCTATTTATAGACTATATATATATATATTTTTTTTACCTTTATTTAACCAGGCAAGTCAGTTAAGAACAAATTCTTATTTTCAATGAAAGCCTAGGAAAAGTGGGTTAAACTGCCTTGTTCAGGGGCAGAACGCCAGATTTTTTACCTTGTCAGCTAGGGATCTGATCTTGCAACCTTTCGGTTACTAGTCCAATGCTCTAACCACTAGGCTACCTGCCGCCCCATATACAAGGAGTACCGGTACCGAGTCAGTGTACTGGGGTACGAGGTAGTTGGGGCGATTGATTGAGGTAATATGTACATGTAGGTTTGGTGAGGTGATTGATTAAAGTGCTATGTACACGTACAACACAATCTCACATTCAATTCGTGTTGACAAGTAGGTAGAGGATGAAAAGCAGAAAGTCCAGGTAGCTGTTCATTTACTCTCAACCACTAAGAGCTTTAACAAATGTTATATCAAGTAATGTAGGTATAGTAAATAGATTTGGTCCCAAGGATTAGACAATTCATTAGGTTGTGGTGGGGAAAGGTGAGGTAGACCGTTTGATTTGTTGATTTGTTATCAGCCTTTGTGTGTCGCGAACAGTTAACGACATAGCCTCCTCGAAGCCAGTAATTGCAAACCTCAAAAGTCACCATTGCAAATGCTTTGAGACATCCCTCCCCAACAGCACAGCATACATGCAGGCTAAACTAATTGTGAAGGTTCCAAATGGGCATTCTAATGAAATACCAGTTGGACATAGCTTTCTTTGCCATTGGCATTTGGGGCGTTGTCTTCCTGAAGGACAAAAACAAGTGTGACAAAGGAAAGTGTCTGATTTGTCCAAACAATCCATTAAGTTAGCCCTGAGCTCTGTGAAACCCAAAACCCACAAGGTCTGCCTGCATTACCTTGGCACCGGAGTCAGGTCAGGGATGTGGGTGTGTGTGTGTGTGACTGCAGTCCGGGAGTTGAGAAAGTGGCGCTTATAAGGTTTATTTGAAAGAAAGGTGCTCTTTAATCCGGGGGATTCTAACGCGACCCCACCCCAGTTCAACGTAAACAAACCCGTGTGGCTCATGACGACGAAGACTACAACTTTATAGTGCGAGAGCTAAGATTCAGGAAAACAATGTCATTCTAAACAACTCTTTTCTGTCAATTCCTAGCAGTGGCACGATTAGCTTTTCAGCTTGTGTAAAGGCAAAACAATCACATTAGCTTGAGTCGGTTTAGTAGCCTACATGTGACTGGTTGGCCCAAAATGCATCAGGTGATAAAGATTTGTTGTGGGGGGGAAATCAGTGTTGGGATTGGTTAATACTGTTTTAACTGAATTTAGCAATGTAATTCCCAAATAATCTACAGACCAATCTACCAATTTGAATAGCCTGAAGTGATGTCTGACAACACAGGCTTTGGCTGGGCAGGTTTTTGTAACGGCAACAGAACCCTTTGATGAGTGAACTGCCACACTAACCCCAGCCCACACAATCTTTTCCGAAGCTTTTCTCAGGTAACCCCCCCCCTCTAAGACCTGCCTTCCTATCCCCTTGATAACCTCCTATGGTCTCTGCCTGTCTATTAATCAAGAGAGGGGCTTTATCTGGGGGAAGTGATTAGCCACAAGCTCGTACAAAAAAAAGAAATTGTAAATCCTTTCACTAACGGCAAAAGAGAAAAAAGTTCCCCAGACGTCCTGGTATTGCAGCCAGATTTCCTCTCTCACCCACAAATAAATGGTCATATCTTCCCTTTTGAGGAAAGAGTGGTAAATTAAAAGTTATTGTTACTTTCCTGGAGATATGGACCCCATACTCACCCACCACCCAATTCCCTCATTCCAACCTTCTGGATGATTTATTGGAGAAACAATGGGTGGAAAGTAATTTGGAGAGCGCAAATGTCAAACAGTTTGAGGTAAACCTGGAGCAATGATGTGGGTTATATAGCCCTCTACGCTGCAAACAGGATAACACAGTTAAGCTGTTTGAAGAACAGAAATCTTTCTGCATACCGTAAACTACTCTTGCAAAATTAGCCTCTCTGATGTAGCTTTCAACATTTTGATATGAGTATTTGTTAAATATTTAGTTTATTAATTGAATCAAGATGCAACTCATCTTGTTTTACTGTCAGTATAGTGACTGGAAGAGAAAATCTAAGAAATATCATTAGACACAAATACACTGAATTCAGAGAGATGTGTAATAACATAGCTATGAGCATCAACAAAAAAAGTATTCTCTGCATCTCTCTTTTGCCTTGAGCAAAGAGTGGAATCTTGAGAGAACTTGTGACGGCAGCACAAATCAGTAAAGCCTGCAGCTATGGGGCAGTGGGTGTAGGAAGGGGGGCTGCTTTTGTGTCAGAAGTACGTTGTTCACTCATTCACTCCCCAGCTGCAGACGGTTTTCAGGGCTCTGGTTCCCATACTTAGATTAAATCATCCAAATTCGAACGATAAATGAGTGTGTGTGTGTGTGTGAAGAGGTTACTGATGAAGGAGGGGGAGGAGAAAGGAAGGAGAAAAGGAGAATGATGAGGAGAGTGTTTTCTACAGGCTGGGTCTGGGGGAGGGGGGTGCAGGAGGGGTGGTGGGACAACCAAAGAATCCCCTCTTCCCCTCTTGTAACTTTATTGATTACATTGTGATGCAGGGAAGGCCTGGGAACGCCATGCAGCGCTATGCAGGGCAGCAGCTGGCTCCCTGCCCACTCTTATCCACAAGCTCACTGCTCCAGCACAATCAAGCTCTGGAGACAGAGACCATTTTACTGCAGTTTGGAGAAGAGGATCCTTATGCTGTCAGCCAGATCGTCTCTGTCCCACTGACTTTGGTAAATGTAATTTTTTTTTTTTTTTTTTTTAATTAATATAATCTTCCCTTTTAAAAAAATATATGTTTTCCTTTCACTTCTCCCAGGACTTCCTTTCATGGTCAGAAAAGAAGAGTTCGGTATCAGTGTTGCAAACATTACAAAAGTTAATTCTGAAAATATTACAATGCCATACGGACAATGGAGGGTCACTGTGTATTACACTCGGCTCACTGCCAGGCTCCTAACTTTCTGCATGTTGAATCAGTCTAACTTCTACATCACAAGACAGTGTGCCACTTTCTTCACAGTGGGCATGATGAATATATTGAAGAGTTTAAAAAATGATCTTTATTTGGAGGGGGGACATACAATTTAAAGACCATAACAGCTATTAAAGTACAGGTACGCATAGTACAACAACCATGGTAGTAAAAATTGCATATGTCTTTGAACCGGTTTCCTGAAAAAAAAAAAAAAAATCTGAAATACATTCACTACAACCAACTCTATAAGGTAGAAATATAAAACAGAAACAGTACACAACACAGGAAGAACATTTTTTTTTTAACTTGAGGGAAGAAAGCGCTCCAGCACAGGTGGTTATGCTTGGGGAAACACCCCCCCCAAAAAAAACAAATAAAACAGAGAACTGCATCAGAAGGAAAATAAAAGAATGGAAGGACAAGAAATGAAGAGGTGGAACTGTGGAGGATGTTTACTTGAACATACATTCAGACCAGACGGGGCGTTTGAAGTTGGCCATAGTTAATTCTCTGCTTTAGAATGGAGGAGTAGACACCGCCTCGCTCCAGCCTCTCTTTTTATGGCTTTAGAAAGGAGAAGTGAGACAGCTGGAGATCTGGCTCAGAGCATTTATTTACTTCTCCCTGTGGCAAAGTAAAAGATCTCCACAAAGAGAGCCGGTGAATGGCTCACCCCGGGTAGTCTTGCCCTACGTTCTCCTTTGTGCATCTTAGTTTAAAGCCAAAGCATTCTGTATTTGTTTCTTTCCATCAAAGGGGGGAAAAAAGGCGTTTAAGCGAAGGCCCCGGTGTGGCGAGGTGGACTATGTGCTTGGATACGGCGATTTAAGACGCGTTAAGGTGAAGGAATGATCGACCTTTGGCTATGTTGAGGGGAGCAATACAAGTTTTGGAGGTACTGACAAATCCCTTTATCCTAAGAATGCCTTTCCTTAAAAAGGGCAAGGCAAGACATTTCCAAGTAACGTGAACCAAAGCCAAAATCTTACAGAGAATTACATAACAGATGTGTCAGTCTAATAAAGCTGGTTTTAAGAGAGCACTAATAAACCTGACTTGACTGATATGTCAAAATCAGGAAGAGGACAGGGTCTTTGAAAAGGGTATAAAACCTATCATCAGAGGTAGGGAGAGGTTTCCATGTTGAATATTTAATGGGTTTGTACTGTAAAATATTCTGCTTGATGTCAAAACGAATGAAGCCAAGATCACAAGGGAATGAATATCTGGGACACACTCCAGTCACATAGCCTACATACATCCTCCTTCCTCTTAAAAGTCCCCGGACAAGTAAAAAAACTAGAAGAGGATTTATCTAACCTAGGCTAATTATGTTGCTCTGTATTTAACAATTTTGACCATCACAAAGTTTTGTGCCAAATAGATCAATCATGTCCTGTTGGGGCTCCCGAGTGGCGCAGTGTTCTAAGGCACTGCATCTCAGTGATGGAGGCACCACTACAGACTCTGGTTCGATTCCAGGCTGTATCACAACCGGCCGTGATTGGGCGTCCCATATAGCAGCGTACAATTGGCCTAGCGTCGTCTGGGTTAGGGTTTGGCCGGGGTAGGCCGTCATTGTAAATCATCATTTTTCTATACTGACTTGCCAAAAAAAATGTAAGCACAATTTCATACAAAACAGAGGTTTTGGCTGTAGGTGGCTCTCCCTTTGAAATGTTGAAAGCTGAACACAGAGCCTTTCTAGAGCCTGAGGCACTGATCGTAAACAGAACAGAATTATGCATTTCAATCCATAAAACATTTTCATGGAACAGTAAGAGATGAGGTAAGTTCCTGTTTTCAGGAAGTACCAAACTAGATCAAACAATGTTTTAAAGCGGCAATCAGTAGTTGTAATAAAAACAAAAGTGTACTCTCAGCCCGTTTTGGTAAAAAGCTGAGGGATGGGCTGGAGAAATGGAACCACTCTGAAAATCATAGATACAGCTATGGATGCAAGGACTGACCATACCAAATTATAGTTTTAACCAAGTTAAGGCTATATAGTGTTTGTTTACGTTTACTTTATTTACAAACATTGGGGTAATTTAATCTTATATTTTGGGTTCTGTAAGGGGTACAACAGTTGAACTGTGCTGAGGCATTTATAAATTATACTCTTAAATAATAAATAGGTACATATCATTCACAAGTACAAAAATGTAGCAACTGCAGAGTGCCCCTTTAAAGTATCATTTTGTACAAACATCATCTTCAATCATGGTCTTATATATAATAATATATATAATAATGTCTTAAATGTATTGCTTTTGATGCAGGGTAGGGCAGACAGATCATATCCCAAGATAATAACAGAGTCAACTTGAGAGCTGGATATCACTGCTATAATGTTCAACTGGGCTCTCTTTTCAAAGGAAAATGCACTGACACAATTCACCTGCTTGCTGTCAGAAGAGTATTTTGCAGAGACTACCCTCTAGTGGCAACAAAAAATGTTATTTTGCCCACAACTATGTGTTGTTGCTTTAGCATATACAGTTCACAAAGAGCCAATGAAACGACATGGGATAAATATGAAAATCACCTTTTTGGTTACTACATGATTCCATGTGTGTTATTTCATAGTTTTGATGTCTTCACTATTATTCTGCAAGGTAGAAAACAGCAAAAATAAAGAAAAACCCTGGAATGAGTAGGTGTGTTCCAACTGTTGACTGGTGCTGTATATTGAGCATGCCATTTAGGTAACAACATTTCAGTCAGGTAAACAAACTCATACTAAAGTACTTAAAGGTGGAACTTAGGTCAAACTGAAATACAGTACAACTGGGCATATGCAATAGTGGAAACTGTTGTCCTACCTTTCTCTAAGCCCGTGTCCTACTCTGAAGCCCATGCCTTCCAGAGTGAACACACTATCCTGTGGAAAGAAAACAGAAATAGTTCGATGTGACAAACACACCGTTTGATGATGACCAATCTTTCAAACAATTGTTGATGTGTATGTCGGGTGGATGTCATGTGTGACGTGACGAGCTTAACCTAACGTTACCTTGTCCATTTCCCCTCTTGAGGCTTGGTCTTTGTAAATATGGGACACCATCTCTAGGTGTAGGAACGCAAAGAGTACGTCGTCGGCCATGTCTGAAATTAAAATGTTACTCTTAATACAAAACCCTAGGCAAGGTTATCTAGCTGAACTGACAAACGAACACATGCTTGCTAAATGATCCTGGTACATTGGGGGACAACATCCAGCTACTGTAGCTAACGTTAGCTAAATTAGTGCTTGATACTGCGGGCAATGGTTTCTTCTAAGTTACAAACTCATTTGCTATATATGTGCAATCAACATGATCATATATTGGTAACGCATGTAAATCCAACAGAATACCTACTGTACAGCTCTGGTTTGAGGTATTTTCCCCTAACTTGCCCGCGATGTAAACAAAGCGTTACTTCCTGATTACGGAAACTGCGAAGGAGGCACAACTTTGCTTAGGCGTGTCGAAGGACACAAATAGTTGGTTTGGATGACTGATAACAAGTGAAAAGTCGAAACATTTTTATTTAGTATTAAATTCAGAAGAAAAAATTATCAGAAACTCTTAATTTATTAATATAGTCACCAGCTAGGACAACAATGCAAACAGTTATTTTCTTCATCCAGCTCACACAATTCTCAAATTAATATTTTAAGTGTCACATAATCTCAATGCATTTCCTTTTAAATTGACAGGTTTAATTCTCTAATGCAAATGTTTCACTCTCTAATTCACATTTTCACAAAACGTAAAAATAAACTATTTATGTTTTGTTGAATATCTTCTCGTTTAAGGCTACCTTTTGTTACCACTTCAATGCTATGATAAAAAAATATATTCAGGCCTCTGGTATTGCTTAGCATTATTAAAGTATACTACAAAACAGTTTGGATATCTTGGAATATCGGAGTCTGAAAAAGGGCACACAAATAATTTTCCTGCAAAAAAAATGTGCATTTGAAGTAAATGTGCATTATATTTTCCTTTTGAAGTAGGCCCACGTTGGACATGGCAACATGCATTTCTAATTCCAAAATGGCTAAAGCTGCTAATGAGATTTGCAATCAATATATATATATATATAAAAAGTCCTTCCATTACATTGCATTTTCAATTCTTCACTTTTAAAAATGCAATAGTTTTTTATTTTTTATGAACTGGCTTTTTATTGAGGGACATGCAACAAAAAAAAGGTATATATACAACAGAATTCGGACAGAAACATTTTCAGTGGGACATTTACAAGCCAGAGAGCACCAGCATTAAACAAACTAGGGATCCTGACACAAATAATTGTGCGCCAGAACAGGACCTTGACCACAGTCTTTCTTCAGCTCCTGGTTCCATGTAGAAAATTCAAAAGAGGGGTCTTTGGGCCTGGTAGGGCTGCCTACAGATGGGGCTGTCTGCTCAGTCCGACTCGCTGTTGTAGTTCTCTGCACCCCCTGGTGCCTCCTCCTCTTCCCCCTCCATGTTGCTCTCCTTGTCCCAGTCCTTCATGGAGGCTCCCGTCATGAAGTCGTCTCTCAGCACGCTCCAAGCTGGCTTCTCTTCTGCCTCCCTGCCTGTCGTCTGTCTCTCTGTCTTGGTGACGACCTCGCTGCCCCCCTCTGTGCCCCGCAGCACGTTAATGAAGTCTTTCTTGGAGACAAGAGGAGAGGAGCTTGGCCTTCTTCCTCTCAGAGCCGCCCGCCTCCTTCACCTTCTCATCCACCGTTTTCTGGTGCTTCCTCACAGCGTTGAACAGTTGTACTACTCCCTTGGTAGCAACTCTCTGCAGGTTCCTCTCATTCTCTCGGTCTTTTACAAAGTCTGGTTTCTCTCAACACATCATCTCCCATGCTCTGTTTCTTCCTCTCCAGATTCTTCTTCTCCTTTATTCTTCTTCTTTACAATAGTATCAATGACATGTTCACAGACATTTCAGTCCATAAATAAGACTATTATCATAAGTATGCCTCTTTGTGTTGTACTCATTTGGACTAGGTTTAATGTCAAGGTACATCAAATACGTTACACTATATAACTCAATATCAAAAATGGACTTAATACAAATTGTGATTGAAGCTGGAAGTCATGTATTAAAATGACTTTTGGAGAGAGGTGGAAAATTGTCTTAAATTCCCAGTGAGGTCAGACATGTGATTTACCTGTGTCTTATATTCATTGTATTCAGACCCCTTGACTTTTTCCACATATTGTAACGTTACAGCCTTATTCTAAAATGGATTAAATCGTTTTTTTTCATCATTAATCTACACACAACACCACATATTGACCAAGTAAAAACAGGTTTAGATATTTTAGCAAATTTACTACAAATAAAAACTGAAATATCACATTCACATAAGTATTCAGACCCTTTACTCACTTTTGGCAGTGATTTACAGCCTTGCGTCGTCTTGGGTATGACGCTACAAGCATGGCACACCTGTATTTGGAGAGTTTCTCCCAATCTTCTCTGCAGATCCTCTCAAGGTCTGTCAGGTTAGATGTGGAGCATTGCTGCACAGCTATTTTTCAGATATCTCCAGATGTTTGATCGCGTTCAAAGACATTCAGAGACTTGTCCTGAAGCCACTCCTGCATTGTCTTGGCTGTGTGCTTAGGGTGTTGTCCTGTTGGATGGTGAACCTTCACCCCAGCCTAAGGTCCTCAGTGCTCTGAAGCAGGTTTTCTTTAAGGATCTCTCTGTACTTTGCTTCGTTCATCTTTCCCTCGATCCTTACTAGTCTCCCAGTCCCTTCCTCTGAAACACATCCCCACAGCATGATGGTGTCACCACCATGCTTCACCATCAGGATGGTACCAGGTTTCCTCCAGACATGACGTTTGGCATTCATATCATGTATCATGTCAGGAATTTGAAAATATTTAATCTTTTCCTTGATATTTTAGCAATTACATTTACTTTGATGCTTAAGTACTTTAAAACCAAATACTTTTACTCAAGTAGTATTTTACCGAGTGACTTTCACTTGAGTCATTTTCAGTTAAGGTATCTTTACTTTTATTGGGTACTTTTTCCACCACTGAAATTAGATCATAGACCAAAGGTGCATTCAGTTCACTTGAACGTTTTTCTAAGTTGCGGAACGGCTTGTACTGAACGACACGCTTCCCTAAAAAATTATTGAACAGACTTTGACCGTTTGTTCCCATTTGGTGGGTGTGGTGAGGTGTGGCTTGAAGCAATGAGTGACGTATTTAATGGGCAGTGGCCATGTTGAGTGTACCCCAACCCCTCCCCGTTTTTCGACTGGTCGTTCAGTACAGCATTGTTTTCATTCAATTGAATGTTCCAGATTGTAAAAGCGTACTGAATGCAAACCTCTCTGCCAATAACATCTAATTTGTGTAACTCTGTGTTGTCTGTTCACACTGCTATGCTTTATCTTGGCCAGGTCGCAGTTTCAAATGAGAACTTGTTCTCAACTAGCCTACCTGGTTAAATAAAGGTGAAATAAAAAAATAATTTTCAGTTTCAAGCAAAAATGATTGCTTAACAAATTGCCCTTTGCTAAGAAGCTATTGCTGTTTCTTTTGACCATTTTAATTTAAAACAATCACAGTAAGGTACTAAATTGTTACCCAGAAATGATTTAATCTTGAGATAAAAACAGCTGCATTGGACCTTTAAGTTATATTATAAGCATACAGTATTAATACAGCATTTCCAGTTTTGTAAATAGTTGAGAAAAATACAAAACAATATTCTCTGTGTGCGAGTCTACAGTATCTTGATGATACCCTATTTAAGTAAATTGAGAGTTTGAATACATGGTCCGTCTTAAATTGCAGCCAGGTAACACATTACAAGCAAAACATGCCTAATTGCAGTACTGCCAATATGTGGTAATACAATTCCAGGACACAAATGAAGCGATCTCAAAATCTAAATAAACATGTTGGATGAATGAGTCTCTTGTGAGATTGCAAATGTAGACTTCATTACCATATTGCACTTACACACTACAGTACCTCTCATCTTCAGCAAAGCTATAGCAAAGTAAAACAGGCCTAAATTAAAAGCAGCCGTGTGTATCCAGTACTATGCAAACAGCTGTGCAAATTGAGTTCGACAAAGGCCCTTTTCTAAACAAGTTTTCATAGTAGAAATGTAGTTACACAAAATATCCTATATGCTTAGGAAAGGGAACATTTAGGGAAGAGGATACATTTGGATGAAGCCTTTGCTTTCCCAGCTTCCACATACATTTGCACGAGTTAATCAAACACCATTACATCCTCATGAAAGTGTGCTTTTTCCAGGTACGGAAACATACATTTCAACATCATTTGGGGATTCTAGCATGTCTCAGTGTATGATAACTGGCAAGTTGGAATTTCTCTTCTTGACTAGATTAAATAAACCTCTGAGCTACGGTTTGTCAAAATTATCTTGATTAAAACATCAGATGATTTACTTCTGCACATTAAAACATTTGGACATGACAGAATTAAACAAAAGAGGGAAGTTGTAAAAAAATTAAAATGTTTCTTTATTCTAAGACATTCTCAAAAGGACAAGTCCCTCATTCATAAATGTAAGCACCCATATATTTTTCTTCTCCAAAAAAAAAAGGTTATATCTACAACCTAAAAGGGTTCTTTGGCTGTCCCCATTGGATAACCCTTTGAAGAACCCTTTTCACAGAGTTCTACCTGGAACCTAAAAGGGTGCTACCTGGAACCTAAAAGGGTGCTACCTGGAATCTAAAAGGGTTCTCCTATGGGGACAGCTGAAGAACCCTTTTGGAACCCTTTTGTATGCTCTCCTCTGTCAGAGCACTGTATGTTCCACTACTGTACATTCCACTATGAAGCTACAAGAACACTCACTTGTGCTGGCACTTGTTTGAGAGTCCATTAAGCAGATCACCCTTCTGTTGGGAAGGGGAAAGCTGCTCTGAGGGGGATGGTCCTTGAGGTTCAGGCCGCCCATGGTCTGAGGGCTGAGGGTTGGATGTGTCACTAGTTGAGTTTCCATCCCTGGAGGGTGATCCTTTGTGGATCTCCAACAGAGAGACCGTCCAGGAGGGAGATGTAGGCTGTGAGGGGGAGGCCTTGCATGAGCACGGCTGGTGTCCCTGGGTTTGGACCTGTTCCACTCCTCTAAGGATGCGCACCAGGGAGTTGTGGACCTGCTGGCTGATAGGAGTGTCACTGTCATCGGGTTCGGTCTTGACCTGGCGGTCTGTGGAGAAGTTAGAGAGCTGCTCCAGGACCTCTATCTGTCGGTCCATCATACCCAGCATACTGCAGTGGAAGGCCCTTTGCTCAGCGAGCTGTTCCCCTAGCTGATGGTTCAGGATGGTGAGCTGCTGGAGGATCAGGGTGCTGGTGTCCTCACAAGTGCCTGCGGAGAAATGAACAGCAGGACAACTTGCATTTGTTTTAGGTTACTGCTGTAATATCTATTATCCAAAGCTCTAAACAATTGATGAATACAAAGTAAAATTCCAACATATTCATGACATGATATTAGTTACAAAGATCACATTATTGACATAGAATATAGGTGGTCATGTAGCCACTCTAAACTCATCAGTTATAAAAGCGCTCACCAGTTTGTTCTTCTGGACTGCAGCTAGTGGGGTCACTAGCTTCCTCCCCATCATGTAAAGAGGGTACTGAATGTGGCTCACTCTTCACTGGGTAAAGATACTCTCCAGATAGACCCAAAGTCATAATCTCTTCTGACTTCAGGGCCCAGCCAGAAGTGCTGATGTTGGCCTCTTCTGGGATGGCGTTAGTCTTGTCTCCTTCTCCCTCTAGAGCTGGAGCCAGGCTCTCCTGCCAAGGGGCGACAGAGTCAGGCTGGGCAATATCACCTGGGAAGAGAGAGAGAAGAGTGAGCAGCGCAGGCCAATGCAAAGCAAACACTTCTTTACAATTCTTCAATGGAAAATATTAAAGGTATAAAAATCCTAAAGCCAGAAAGTAGTACCATCAGTATGATCCTCCAGGTCCGAGTGGGTCAACACCACCATATTGTGTCCATCTGCAGTGCCTTGCTCTGGGGCCCCCACCCGGGCCCTCCTGGCCAGCATGCGGTCCAGCATACGGAAGTAACGGAACGACTCGATGGCGGACAGGCGTGCAGCGGGGCTACGGTATCCTGCCGTCTTGATCTTGCGGTACTTGTGCTTTAGGCTCTTCCAGCGGTTGCGTATCTGGTTGACAGTGAAGTGGATGTCCCGCTTGGCCAGGCTGTAGCGCAGGCGGCGGAAGTGCGAGTCGTTGCGCTGGCGCTTCTTATCCAGCTCATGCACCAGGTCCAGCTGCTCGATGAGGGCCAGCATGGCGAAGGTGTCCGACTCTGTCCACCACTTGTTGGGCCTCCTCTCACTCAGGTCCATGGTCTCTGCGTCTTCTCACTGGGTGTACCTGTGCTGGTAGCAGCCCCTTGGGCTCCTCCTGGTTGGAAGTAAACAAGAACACATGGAGAGAGGTTGAAGTACTACACCATAGGCTAATGTAATTTCTATACATTAGAGGTAGACTGAGGGGTAGTCGAATGATTATGATAAAATGACCCTGAAATAAATATTAAGACTTCCCACTCAAATTACATTTTGTAGCAATATGCATCAAAGAGCAGCATCCACGTTGTATTATAATAAAGTTGTATTCAAGAAGGGAACATTGGTGTTTTTAATCAAAGGTATAGGACAACCTCACTATGGGAGAATAAATAAGTCACGACAGCATCCAAAATAGATACTGGATATAAATGAAAGGAATAAATTGTGACATAAACCACTCCAGAGATGTTCATTACAACATTCACACAAGATTACAGTGACAATTTCTTCTCCAGTCCCTTTGAAGTTCACCCAACAGCAAATCACGACTTTCCCCACGTCAATTCCACTCAGATGAGACATGATGAGCTCAGTAGTACGATTACAATGTGAATTTATGCAGCCAAACAGGAGTACTGTATAACGCTTTCCTCTACCCCCAAAAATAAATACATATGCAATAATAGTCTTCCCTTTTCGTACAACAGTGAATTACTTGAAATAAAATTGATCCTGGATATTACTGACAACCACACCATACAGAGATTCATTTAAAACTAACTAAATGGTTACTGACAACCTAACTAGCTATCACTGGCTAGTTGACAGGTGCAGTGTGTGTGCCAATTACTGACAGTGGCCGTGGACTCAGCTGGATGGTTACAGTGGCCATCACCGGCGAATGCTGACGATGAAGAATGTAATTTCCTACAGAACTCTGCTGCCAACATTTTTTTTCATACACAAACCAATGTTCTAAGTTAATAACCATAAAATAGCGCTTACTGTTACTGCTACAGATTGCACTTCATACCTTCATCTCGATTTTTTTACGCTGCGTCGAGGAAGCTTGCTCGCGTCGCACGATCACATGGGGTTTGTTGACATCAATGGTCTTGTTCGAAATTGCAGCCGACTGTGGAGGAAACTGCCGACTGATTGATCTACAAATCACGCTGCCTCATAAATAACCACTCATTATTATTTGTAGATCCGTCAGTCAGTCACTATTTACCCATGATACATCACGAATTTGATGCTCTCGAACACGGCCAATGACTGTTTATGATCGACGTTCCCAATGTCACATGTCCTTCGATCTCTACTGTGATTGGTCTAAACTCTTACCGCATACTCAAGAGGGTGAGTCTGTGTGAGGAGCTGCGCAAATTATCAGATCTACACATCATCTAAATGTTCAATTCGAACGGATTTAACAGACATCTGGTTGTAAATTTGTGAATTTGTGCAGTACTTAGTGTGGGCCAACCCCCGTGAGTGAGCGATTTCCGGCTACTTCCGTGTGCTCATGTGATTCCTTTTTTACAGGACTGTGGAGGTATGAGAATTTGTTTTACATACATTTTTCGAATAATAGCAGGCTAGCTATCTATATTCGATTTGGTGAATTGATTTTACGTAGATTGATTTACATAACATGTCAATTAGTTAAATTGAGTTCAACTCTATAACATAATGTTATTCAACAGGGGTGGGGGGGATGCATTTCGTTGCGTATCATCTCGTGCTAAAAAAATGATTTGGGCTAGCCCTCAAATGTGGGGGAAGGCACATTCCGATGGGCAGACAGGAATCATCATAGCAGTTCCATTAAACATCAGAACATGCCCCCCTGTAACATTGAAACTATGCCTCCCTGTAAGATGGGGAGCAGTTTCTACTTCCTACTGTAGGCCTTCACTGTTCTCTTGTGTATTTAGGTGGTGTGGTGTAATGGCAAGTGACAAATACCAGATAGTGGTGCAAGGAGAGGCGTCAGAGACCGACTCAGATGATGAGGTATACATCACCTCCCTCTCTCCACATTCAACAGCCGGAGGGCAAAAGGTACCAGGGGAAGCATCTGAGACTGACAGCGAGGGGGAGGTTGAGAAAGCACAGAAATGTGTCACTGCTGCAAGCTCTGAAACCCCACAAATATTAGGGAAGGACTTAACTCCCCTGCTTGTGATCAGAGACAACTCTGACATTCAGTCCGTGGTAGAGGAGAGGGTTGTTTCTCAGCCCGAACACAGTGGGCTCTACTACAACACTTTACTCCAGCAGAAATTACAGGAGAGCAATGCACGTCTGTGCACGGATGTGTCCCAGACCATCAAACAGGTGTATGGTAATGCCACAAAGGAGATCCGCATGGCCACGACCCACCTGACCGTCTCCCAGAACGGCATCATCAACGCCTCCCACAGCATCCGACTCATTCTGGAGGACCTCAAGTCTGTCTCTGAGAAAATGGACATTATCACCAGCTGTTACCTTCTCCCCGATATTACCATCCCCTCCTCTCCCACTACCCCGATTCCCGGCCAATGATCTTCCTTATGATGTTCCTTGATCAATGCTTTCATATGTCTTATATAGGCTAAACAATGGGCTGGAGTATTGCTATTTGTAAAAGGCACTTGCATTAGGTGAATAAATGATGCATTGCTGTTATACTATTGCTGCTCCATGTTGTTCTGCTTTACATTCCGATGGCTTAGTCATTGTAGTTGCTCATCGCTAAGGATGCTTATTGATCTTGATCATAGCAGAAAGTATTTAGCTGGTCACATTCACAACGTCTCGTTAAGCAATGTATTTTCCCGAAGCGCCCGCTTTTGTGGTGTAAGCAAAACACCTAGAGTTGAAGTAGCTACAGAAAGAATCCTCATGTATGAACAAAACGAATCCTAGGACATTCATTGTGCATTGCTGTGTTCACAAGTCAGTCAATAGGCTTCAATAGGCTTCTACTTCAGGGAACATTGGAGGAACAGTTTCAAAACGTTTAATATACATTCCATCCCTATACAGTGTAGTCTTCCCAAAGATATAGAAAGTGTTATAAAACGAAATATCTTTTTTTTTAAATCCAGAGGGTTTGATCAGTCGGTGCTTTTGCAGAGTCACTGTCATGTCGTGTGAGGTTGAGCATTGTCCCAAGGCCATCTGAAGGGCATGTCTGATCTCACTGCTGCACCCATACACCAGAGACGCTCCTTCGAGTTGATTCTCTGTCAGCAGCTGCTGATATTTCACTGGAATGTTCAGCTTCTCCATCTAGAGAACAATGCAGACACGACATTGAGACACATTGACATATATTGTTAAATGGTGTCATTAGACATTGTTGGTCGCCATTTACTTGTTCTAATGGGCCAACGGTGGTTCATGGGAAAATATTCTGGTGAGTGGGAAGTTCCATCATTGGTGATGGCGTGCATGGGACTACCCCTCTTCAGTGCTGCTGCTATGAATGCAATGCTTATGAGCTGAGGGCTATTAGCATACTACCCTCCTGAAACAGCTTATTTCAAGGTCACTGACTTGGCATTTTCCCTGTTTTAACAAGTGCATGTCTGATCTCACTGCTTCGCCCATAAACCAGAGACACTTCATCGAGTTGATTCTCTGTAGCAGAGAACTGAGTGAAACCGTCTTACGGGGCCATTGGATTCTGTTGTGACTGATCTGTGATACAAAAGTGTAACGTTCCGCAATTATTTTAAGGCACTAATGGACTTATCCACATGAGTTGTGTAAATACCATAAGTATGTATACATGACACTGTATACTGACCTCCATGAAATACTAGCGTCTATCATAAAATAATTCAATCGGCATGAAGATTCTTGTTTTGAACTAACCTCTTTGCAGGTGTCCTCTGTGCTCATACTGATAGCTTTTCCAATCCGCAGATTGCATTTGACTTGGTTCTGTTTCTCAACATCCTTCAGAGTAAACTGGAGGTCCACCTTAAGGAACCTCTCAAACAGCTCGGGGTCTCCATCCTGCTCTACAACGGTCTCCAGACAATCTCTGAGCATGTGGAGCTCCAGACTGGTCTCACTGAACACCTCCCATAAGGTCTTGGCCTGGTTGATGTCACCATCAGCGCCATCAGTGTCAGCCCTCTGCTGGCGGTCCTCTGAGCATTGCAGGATCCAGCCCAGGCGGCAGGGTTGGCCATCACCACCCAGGCAGCAAGGTCTTTAGCTTTGGAGAAGCCCCTGTAATCCATAGCATCCATGACGATGACTGTCATCCTTACAGAGTTTATTATCCTTCTCATATGCACATGGTTTCCCATAAGATAAACATGAGGGCTGTATTTGGTATATATGGCATGTAAATGCCTCATTTGTTAGCGCCTTGATTTTCTTGGCCCAGATTTCCCAATGCATGCCATTTTCTAGTAGCTCAGTCTCACTTTTGCCCTTTCCAATGAAGGGCACAAGGCTGTCATCAAGCCTGCCTTTTTCAAATGCAGAGAAATTCCCAGCTCTATGTTTTCCTCTCTTAAAACATTCCCAGTCAGGCTCTAGATAGCTGTCAGCGAGGGTTTTAAAAGCTCTGCATTTGGAGTCTGGGGACATCTCAGGCACTGAGAAGGGCAGGGTGACCATCTTGTTTAGAAAGTCGTACCCGTTGGATGTCAGCCCACAGATCCACATGGTGCTCTCCACACAGCCCACCACCACTCCGGGGTCCACAGCTAGGATGGAGACAAACGTGACATTCTTCCCCCGCCAGCAGAACGTTCATGGCCGCCAGGGTGCGGACCACCCTGTCTGGGCTGCAGCGGTCCAGGTGGGTGATCTCCAGCACCACACGGATCCTCCCCTCGAACACCTCCATGAAGTGGGTGAAGTCCACCATGACGCCCACCTCCTTCCTCACTTTGTTCATGAAGCCATATCAGCCATGAGGCTGATGGCCGAGCTGTTCATCTGGTGCTGGATGCTGCCGCCCATGGTGTAGAGCAGGTGCTTGGATGTCCGCAGAATAGTCCTCAGGGCGAAGACTGCGGGAGGCCCCAGTGTTGCTATGGCCATCGATTCCAGCACAGTGACACAACTGTGTGTGCCATTTGTTTGGAGCTCAAAGCCATATAAGTAGAGCAGGGTACATGTGCCAATGCTGAACATTACAGTGGCTCGGACTACAACCCAGACCGGGAGGCAGAGCAGCCTTATGGCTTTCCAATTCACCTCATCACCTTTGCTCGTGACTTTCTTTGAGTAGGGATGATGGGTGGCTCTATAGACACCCAGGGGAAGTTCCCCAAAGTCATCCTGGATGCCCTTGAAGAGGCGGATCGCCAACCCAGCCCAGAGTTTATCACTGCCTGCAAAGTGCCAGGCACTGAAGCGCTCCTCTTCCTCCCTCCACACGGGACAGAAGAAGATGATGGAGAGGAGGAGGGCCAAGTAGCGAATCCACGTTGGAGGAGGTCTCTTCAGCTTGTGCTTCTGGTCTCTCCACTCTGCCTCTCTGTTCATGTAAACTTTGAATGTAGAAAGAGCAACACAATTAGATTTTTAGAACAAACAAAATAATAGTCACGTGAACTCAACCTAAGTGTTAAACTTACTCTTGATCTTCTTCAGTAGAGTTTCAGTGCGGCAGGGGCACTGGGAGAACAGACCTACGATGGCCCGGAGGTGCCACCTTGATCAATTCCCTGGACAGTCCATATGCCTAGGCATCATCCAACAGGGCACCATTTTGTTTGACCAATGTAGAGGTAGACATGGCAATCAATAGAAGCTGTTATTAGCTGTATCCCTAAATGACTAAATGTCTGATACATTTACTAACTTTCCACTTACCTTGTCCATCCATTTGTCTATGGTTCCAATACTTTGTAAATTCTGAGGGAATAAAACAGGTTATAACATTCATATGGTATAACATTAGTACGGTATGACAATATAATTTCGATTCATGATCACTGCAACCGATCTAAACTCCAATTATCAGTAACGGTTGGTTATTATTCTGCAGTGTCAATAAAACACTGGCTGAATTTTTTTTACGTCCCCAAGAATTTTGTAATTTCATAGGAATTTGTTATAGATGGTTATGTATTGATGTTGTTTTAGAGATGTTTCATTAGTTATTCGAAAATAATGTGTTAAATGCAGGACTTTCTGACACTGGCCAAAGTCATACAGAGTAAATGACCAAAATGTAATGAGAGGAATGAACAGAATCATAAACATTTAAGACAGCTTTTCAATAAATATTTTGTGTTGTTCAGCAGTTCAATGAGCACATTCAGGGTTAGCCAAAAGTTCTATTCAATCATGTCAGTAAGCTGAAGAACTTGGCTGCTCCATAAACTAACCTGTGGTTGTATCGATAACTTAGAGCATGAGTTTGAGCAACAATAATTACCTCATCAGCAAATAAGTTCATAAAAAATCCTACAATGTGATTTTCTGGATTTTTTTTTCTCATTTTGTCTGTCATAGTTGAAGTGTACCTATGATGAAAATTACATGCCTCTCTCGTCTTTTTAAGTGGGAGAACTTGCACAATTGGTGGCTGACTAAATACTTTTTTGCCCAACTGTATATAATGACAGATTTTTACTGTAATGAAAGTTAACACACCCTCCCACACAAATCAACTTGCTTGTTGATTTTGCCTTAGTCTTGGAACAGAAGTACAAATAAAATGTCAGTATTTGGTTAATGAATAAAACCAGACAGCACTTTCCAATGACCTATCAGCTAGTTTTACAAAACATTACCTCCATATCTACGTATTAACATTGGATTAGACATTTGCCCTCAAAAGAAAGTACAACTCAGTCTTACTGTGTCTGTGTGGGTCTCACTACATTGAAGTAAACATTTAAGACCGCTTTTCAATAAATATTTTGTGTTGTACAGCAGTTCAATGAGCACATTCAGGGTTAGCCAAAAGTTCTATTCAATCATGTCAGTAAGCTGAAGAACTTGGCTGCTCCATAAATTAACTTTTGGTTGTATCGATAACTTAGAGTATGAGTTTGCGCAACAATAATTGCCTCAAATACTACCAGTTATATAATGACAGATTTTTACTGTAATGAAAGTTAACACACCCTTCCACACAAATCAACCTGCTTGTTGTTTTTGCCTTAGTCTTGAACAGAAGTACAAATAAAATGTCAATATTTGTTTAATGAATAAAACCAGACAGCACTTTCCAATGACCCTTCTATGGAGTATAACCTATCAGCTAGTTTTACAAAACATTACCTCCAGATCTACGTATTAACATTGGATTAGACATTTGCCCTCAAAAGAAAGTACAACTCAGTCTTACCGTGTCTGTGTGGGTCTCACTCCATTGAAGTCAACATACAGACTGACCCTCTGTAGAAACCAATAACACTAGTGCTGTTTACCCTACCTGACTATATACCTGACACATTATCAGATCATGTGAATGAAAGTCAGAATTATGTGGACTTCTCCAGATTACTTAAATTTTTTTGTCTTACTACAGACCTATAGATATACATTCAAATATATTCTTTGAATGATATTGGCCATGGCCCAGAAATCAATATTTGACTGTTTAATTCTAAACAAAGGAAATTACAATGTGTGTAAATTTATAATAGGTATATTAATGACTCCATCCCCACGCATTAATATTCATAACAATGACCATACATCTATACGATTCTTGGCCTTAGGAAACGGGACAGGAGTGCTTCACGAATGCTAGACGTCGACTGGTCTTCTTTGCTTTGCTCTCTCTGATCCTCATGTCCTTCTTTATTATATCCATTCTCTGGCAAAGCTTCAAATAGCTTTGACATTTGCACACTATCCTTGTCAACCATGCATGGAAATGTCACGCTTGATAGCTCTGCCAGAGACCAATTGCTCTGCCCACGGGGGTTCCCTCTTGGTCTAATGGACGTTGGCTTCCCGAGTGAGAGCTACCCGGTACCAACCCCACATATTACAGAAAGTATGATCTCCGTCTGTGTGTTTTCCCAATGAAAGCAAGAACACAATCACCGTACCCCAATCCATAGACTCGTAACTCCATCATGATACAGAATTCAGTATGTCTGTTGGCTGTAGACCACTATGGCGGCCCACTGGACTCTGTGAGTCAAATATGGAATGTACATTGTGATACATGCGACACCTTCACATTCCATGTGAAGAGAGACACACATAGGTCTGCATGTCAATTTATTAGGTACACCACCCGGTTCACGAAAATGGTTCGCTCCTACAGACAGTGAGTCATGTTGCCATGGCTTGCTATATAAAGCAGGCAGACAGGCATCGAGGCATTCAGTTACTGTTTGTTCGAATGTTAGAATGTGCAAAACAAGTGACCTAAGCAACTTTGAGCATGGTATGATTGTCAGTACCAGGTGCAACGGATCCAGTATCTCAAAAAACATCCAGTCAGCAGCAGTGCTGTGGAATAAGGAGAATGGCAAGTTCAAAGGAGAATGGCAAGAATCATGCAAGCTAACAGGCGGGCCACAGACAGGAATCCCGGTTACTGTTGCGTCAAGCTGATGGCAGAGTCAGGATTTGTCATAAGCAGCATGAGTCCATGGCCCACTGGTGTCAACGGTACAGGCTGGTGGTGTAATGGTGTGGGGAATGTCTTCCTGGCACACGTTAGGTCCCTTGATACCAATTGAGCTATGTTTCCATGCCTGAATAATTCAGGCTGTTCTAGAGGCAAAGGGGGGTTTGGTACTAGATGGGTGTACCTAATAAACTGTCCACTGAGTGTATATTTACCATACACCCATACATTCGCCCACACTTATCATGCATTGCATTACAAATTATATCAAACATGAGCATTTGACAGTAGGTATGAAGAATTTATGCAGTGTGCAACTAACTGCCTTTGACAAATTTGATCAACTGCTTTCTGGTGATATCTGTGAGATGAAAAACATGCCATCGCTCTTTGAGCTGCCCAATTTAATTTCCCTTCTCCACATACACTTGTTCATATGTTGCATCATGCCTGCAATGTGTTCTCAGTAGGGAAGCAAAGCTATGGATAATTTGCCAAAGTTACCAGAATCCAGTAATTTTGGTAAATAACAGAAAATCTATGGCAATCTATCATGACTTTGGTAATTTATACTTGAATAACTTTTAAAACATGTATTCATATATAGTATTAATTTTGTATGTCTGTTCCTTCACTCTGCGGCTCGACTCATCCCAAACCATCTCAATTTGGTTGAGGTCGGGGAATGTGGAGGCCAGGTCATTTGATGCAGCACTCATTCATTCTCCTTCTTGGTGTATCAGCCCGTACACAGCCTTGAGGTGTGTTGGTTCATTGTCCTGTAGAAAAACAAATAATAGTCCCTCTAAGCCCAAAACCAGATGGGATGTCGTATCGCTGCAGAATGCTGTGGTAGCCATGCTGGTTAAGTGTGCCTTCAATTCTAAATAAATCACAGACAGTGTCACCAGCAAAGCACCCCCACACCATAACACCACCTCCTCCATGCTTTACGGTGAGAAATACACATGCAGACATCATATGTTCACCCACACCACGTCTTAAAAAGACACGGCGGTTGGAACCAAAAATCTCCAAGTTGGAGACAAATTTCCACCGGTCTAATGTCCATTGCTCGTGTTTCTTGGCCCAAGCAAGTCTCTTCTTCTTATTTGTGCCCTTTAGTAGTAGTTTATTTGCAGAAATGTCACCATGAATTGAATCAAGCCTCTGAACAGTTGATGTTGAGATGTGTCTTATCACTTGAACTCTGTGAAGCAATTATTTGGGCTGCAATTTCTGATGAACATATCCTCAGCAGCAGAGGTAACTCTGGGACTTCCATTCCTGTGGCGGTCCTCATGAGAGCCAGTTTCATCATAGCACTTGCTCAAACGCATGAAGAAGGAAGTCAATTCCACAAATTCACTTTTAAGAAGGCACACCTGTTAAATGAAATACATTCCAGGTGACTACCTCATGAAGCTGGTGGAGATAATACCAAGAGTGTGCAAAGCTGTCATCGAGGCAACGGGTGGCTACTTAGAAGAATCTTAAATCTAAAATGTATTTTGACTTGTTTCACACTTTTTCAGTTAAACCTTGTTTCCATATGTGTTCCATAGTTTTGATGTCTTCACTATTTTGCAAAGTAGAATATAGTATAAATAAAGAAAAACCCTTGAATGAGTAGGTGTTCTAAAACCTTCGACTGGTAGTGTAAACCACATGGTTCAAGAGGAAATAAACAAATGAATGAAAAAAAAGCACCTAATCAACAATGGCATTATTTTCAATTGCCTCTGCAACTCGTCCAACTATTTACTTTTTTCTCAACTGCAACAAGTTTCATGCCAAAACATTGACAACAAATACATATTGACATAAGTCAAGTAAATAAAGGTGTAAAAATATATAAAGAATGTGTCATATTGAAAGCCTCATTAACACCAATGGTATTCATTAAGTTGATGGTTTATATTTAGGATAATGTTTTACAGCTTTGTCATTCCATATATAAAAATAAATAAATCTTATTTAAATATTTCATACATTTTACACGTGAGAGGGTCAGAGATAATTACAGACACCTGTGATACTCTAAAGTACCCAAAAGAGTCGCTAGGTGTCTGTGCTAGATTACATAAAATCCTCGAAAGATACCAAAATTCTTTACGTTTACTGGTAAACATTGGAAAGTAAACCGATAATATACACTCCCTTTACAACCCTAGTTCCCAGCCTCCATCTGCAAACGTTGCCTTCAGAAGTATGCATTCATCGCTGGTAAATTAATTCAGCTGTGAAACTCATTTAAATTCCATTACTGGCACTTTGCAGGGGAAAGAAAAGTTCATGAGAATCAGATAGGAGGACTGCTAACGAGCAGTGTGGCCCCTAGCACAGTTCCTCCATGATCTACCGTTGCACCAATGCCATCACACTGGTAAATAGATTCTTTTTTTAAACAATGAATGAGAAAATAAATATGCAACGAAAATGAATGAGGATTTTAATGCACGATAGATGAATGTACACTACCATTCAAAAGTGTGGGGTCACTATGGTCACTTGTCCTTGTTTTTAAAAGAAAATCACATTTTTGTCCATTTAAAATAACATAAAATTGATCAGAAATACAGTGTAGACATTGTTAATGTTGTAAATGACTATAAAACACCAGATATTTTATGGAATATATACATAGGCATACAGAGGCCCATTATCAGCAGCCATCACTCCTGTGTTCCAATGGCACATTGTGTTAGCTAATCCAAGTTTCTCCTTTTCAAAGGCTAATTAATCATTAGAAAACACTTTTGCAATTATGTTAGCACAGCTGAAAACTTCTGTTCATATTAAAGAATCAATAAAATGGGCCTTCATCAGCATTTGTGGGTTTGATTACAGGCTCAAAATGGCAAGAAACAAATAACTTTCTTCTGAAACTCATCAGTCTATTCTTGTTCTGAGAAATAAAGGCTATTCTATGCGAGAAATTGGCAAAAAACTGACGATCTCGTACAACGCTGTGTACTACTCCCTTCACAGAACAGCGCAAACTGTCTCTAACCAGAATAGAAAGAGGACTGGGAGGCCCCGGTGCACAACTGAGCAAGAGGACAAGTACATTAGAGTGTCTAGTTTGAGAAACAGACGCCTCACAAGTCCTCAACTGGCATCTTCATTAAATAGTACCTGCAAAACACCAATCTCAACGTCAACAGTGAAGAGGCGACTCCGGGATGCTGGCCTTCTAGGCAGAGTTGCAAAGAAAAAGCCATATCTCAGACTGTCCAATAAAAAGAAAAGATGAATATGGGCAAAAGATACTGGACATTGGAACTCTGCCTAGAAGTCACATGAATAGCTTACAACAGGTGGACATTTTTAAGGAGGCATTGTATTCCCATACCAACTTGATCTCACAATCAATGTGATTCAACAAAGTATTATGGAGTTGTTGTGTATTGTGACAATATCAATCAATAACCTTGTTAAAATGTATGGTATCATAAACTGTACATACTGTTTATAATGTATGATTCTACATCTGCCCTGGTCAATATGAACTACAAGTGAACATATCTCTGGGGGACCGTTGATGCAACCAATACATTTCTTCTAGCTTACAGTATATTTGCCAATTGATTAACCTGCTCCATATACCCACACTCTGTTATCCAAAATTTGAAGATAGTATTTGCATGGATTATACATGATAGGAATTACATCACCCCTAAACACACTGTTTAATGAATTTTAATTACATGTAGAGTTTCTACATGTATTGAAGAGACAATCTGTATAACATTCAAATAGCTCAATTAACTTATGTAGAATCATACTATCAAATACACACCCAGCCTCTCATAAGCAAAGGTATGGCTTTCCAATCTCAACCATTTCAGTTTGACAATGCATATCTCTACAGTATTAGCCTATCAGGAGTTAAGGCTTTAGCTCCATGGTCAGATTTGGATTTCACTCAGAAACATGTGTGCTCATTCTCACTTTTGCCTGTAGGGGGCTCTCTTGCCCTGTCACTGCCTTCTCTGGTCTGTTGCTATGGGTGCCCACATTGTACAGAGGAGGGAATCTGAAGTGAACCATGACTTGGTGAAATGGTGGATTTTGTAACCGTCTTGACATGACAATTAGCATGCAGGAACCGCTGGGGAGCTAGAAACACAATCAATCCCAATGCGGAGGTTACGTACACAGGCACTGCTTTATAATAGGAAAAGCATGGTGATAGCTCCACTGCCTTCCCTCAGCCTTTGTATAAGTGCATTAAAACGGTATTTTGGAGCTGCTATATTACAGTCTCTATTTGAACAGGATCAAATGGCAAACACAAATACAAGTGGTTAACTTAGGACAAAGTTGTGGTGAAATAAATCACGATTACAGCAAGCAATCAAAGTTAGAGTAAAAGGGAGTCATTCCTCTTATCGGCTGTTTATCATTTTCAACGGCACATAACACGTTATGTAAGAAAATGGGTAGCTCAAGGGTAGTATAGATAAGATTGATTTTGAGTTTAAAGGGCCAATCCGGATTGCAAACAATAACAAAGTGGGCACCCCGCTACTTGTTTTGGTTAACAGCTGAGGGATGGGGCTTGAGAAATAGAGCCACTCTCAAATTCCTACACAGAGCTATGGCTGTAAGGACTGACCATCTATGAGATTAAAATTATAGTTTTAACCATGTCTTGAAGCTATAAAGTGTTTGCTTTACATTGACTTTGGAGTATTCTGATGGGGTATTCTTCAAGAATCAATGGCTATATATAATTCATTTATGTTGAAGGAATTTAATTCCTCTGTTTCAATTCCCAATTAAAATGAAACACTCTGTCAATTCATAAGAATTTGTAAGACCCTAATTTTATAGGAATGGACAGAGCCATGGTCTTAAAGTCAAGTAACAGCCTTTATTCAAGAGAGTACTGAGTACACACACATTTTACCACAGGTTATAAACTGAAAATGATGTCAGCGTTTTCTAAATGTTCCATATCTTCTTGACACTGGTAGAAAGGCTCTATAGCTCTCAAGCCTTCCCTCCTCGCCTAGAGCCAAGGTCAGTCAGTGTAGATAAGCATTCTAGTCAGTCTGGAGATATAGTTACCAAGGAACATACCGTCATTGTTCTAAACTCTTGACCACATTCACACACACATTATCTTCAGTACTGGGATCAAGAAAGAACACTCATACATATATAGTATTCTGATTAGTAAGTCCTGATTGAAATGTATACATAATTAGTCATTATAGGTAAAAATTCCCTTAACAATTTAACATACCAAAGATGTATGTAGCAACTCCAGATTGGCCCTTTAAGTGCACTGTTGGAGAACGTTATCATATGATGCATATCTCCCATCAAAGTCATTGTTATGTAATGCATTATCCAGAGAGACAACCATCGTTGGTTTCTTGGTGGGCCATCTCAGCGGTGTGTTTGGTGAGGTATGTACTACAATGAAGTATTGATGAACAAAGCGTATGATGCAATCCTTTGAAACAGCATCCTGACCAATGACCACGTGATGCTTGCTGCAGTGGCAAACATCTAACAAAACTCCAACGTGCAGTATGTGGCATTGGTCTACAAATCAAAATAGCTGCTTTTGAAATACATCATATTGTAAGAACGTTGAATTGAATAAACATTCATCAGAATATCATGGAAATCCTGCCTTGTTATGTCATTGCTGATAAATATTGACGCAATTTGCAAAGGAAGGGTATATTACTGGAAGATAACCAGTAGACTACCAGAATTTTGGTTTATTTCAAGGATTTTATGTCATCCATCACAACACATCCAGTGGCCCTTTTGGGTACTTAAGATTTTCATAGGTGCCTGTAATTATCTCTGGCCCTCTCTTTGGCCTTATCATGTGTGAAATACACTGAACAAAAATATAAACGCAATATGCAACAATTTCAATGATTTTCCTGATTTACAGTTCATATAAGGAAATCAGTCAATTGGGAATACAGATATGCATCTGTTGGTCACAGATACCTTAAAAAAAGGTAGGTGCATTGATCAGAAAACCAGTCAGTATCTGGTATGCCTACCATTTGCCTCATGTAGCACGGCACATCTCCTTCGCGTAGAGTCGATCAGGCTGTTGATTGTGGCCTGTGGAATGTTGTCCCACTCCTCATGAATGGCTCTGCGAGGTTGATGGATATTGGCAGGAACTGGAACACACTGTCGTACACGTCGATCCAGAGCATCCCAAACATGCTCAATGGGCGACATGTCTGGTGTGTATGCAGGCCATGGAAAAACGAGGACATTTTCAGCTTCCAGAAATTGTGTACAGATCCTTGCAACATGGGGCCGCGCATTATCTTTCTGAAACGATGTGATGGCAGCGGATTAACGGCATAACAATAGGCCTTAGGATCTCATCACGGTATCTCTGTGCATTCAAATTGCCATCAATAAAATGCAATTGTGTTTTTTATCTGTAGCTTATGCCTGCCCATACCGTAACCCGACCATAGGGCACTTAAAGAGCACACTTCTCCTGTGTGCCAGCGGCCATCAAAGGTGAATATTTGCCCACTGAAGTCGTTTACGATGCCAAACAAGCATGCAGATGAGCTTCCCTTAGACAGTTTGTGCAGAAACACTTCAGTTGTGCAAACCCACAATTTCATCAGCTGTCCGGGTGGCTGCTCTAAGACGATCCCGCAGGTGAATAAGCCCGATGTGGAGGTCCTGGGCTGGTGTGGTATGCGTGGTCTGTGGATGTGAGGCCAGTTGGATGTACTGCCAAATTCTCTAAAAGCCTGTTGGAGGCGGCTTATGGTAGAGAAATTAGCATTATATTCAATGGCAACAACTCTGGTGGACAATCCTGCAGTCAGCATGCCAATTGCAAACTCCCTCAACTTGAGACATCTGTGGCATTGTGTTGTGTGACAAAACAGCACCTTTTAGAGTGACATTTTATTGTCCCCAGCACTAGGTGCACCTGTGTAATGATCATGCTGTTTAATCAGCTCCTTGATATGCCACACCTGTCAGGTGGATGGATGATTTGGCAAAGGAGAAATGCTCACTAACAGGGATGTAGATACATTTGTGCACAACATTTGAAACAAATAAGCTTTTTGTGCATATGGAACATTTCTGGGTTATGTCAATAGTTGGGAGAATTGCAGAGGTAATTGATAATAATAACATTTTTGAATAGATGCTATTTTTTCATTAATTAGGTTATTTCCTCTTGAACTATATGGTCTATCGACTAGAAACGTATGGGAAAAATGGACACTGATAATTTTTTTTAAACGATATTTTAAAAGTTATTCAAATATAAATTACCAACGTTTCCATAGATTTTCTGTTAATTACCTAAATTACTGAAGATTCCGGTAACTTTGGTAAATTACCAGTATCTTTGCAACCCTACTCATGAAGTCAAATCACCTTCATATTGCATATGTGCTTAGTGAGTGTTTGAATATGAGATTGGCAAAAACATATTCTGACTGACTTTTATCTTTCAATACCGGGTAACACGGTGTTATGATGCTTCAAACTAATTTTTTTGTTTTCCACTTAAGTATTTGGAGAAAACCAATTACCTTGACACATCAAAGAGGATGTGACGTGACCCCGCTGCACAGTAACTGTCAGCACTATTCACACCACATACAAAACAAAACTCAATTGAACTATCAAGCTACTCGATTAATTAAACAGAGGTCAGTTTACATGGCCAATGTGATGGTGTTTGGAAAGCTTATGACAGAGAGCTGCCAATCCGTCACCTTGATATGTGCAGACTTGTAAGACTGCCAGGATCAATCACATCCACATTATCGCTATACCTGGGGACACATTGAGCTACACCCTTTTTCCAATTTAGACTCCTCATCTGGCTTGGGCTCAAGTCAGAATATCCCCATAAGAGAAGAAGTCATAAAAATTATGTGTGTCTTTCGCTGGGAACTTCTGTCTGGAGATGCTGTGTCTGGCTCCTTCTCAGGCGGGGCACCTTGCTCATGCCTAGTAATCGCAGTGGGACAGTTGTTATGGCAACAGTGGGGTAAAAGAGGAGTCAGAGAGGTCAAATGAAAGGAAACTCTCTGCGGCAGGGGAGATGAGTGCAGTGAACATATACCTGACCAAGCTGGAATGACCACAGCTAGGAAGAAAAATATGTCTTCCCTGCAGCATACTGACACACAAAAAACGGAGAGATGAGAATCATATATCACCCATTTTATTGTAGCATTTTTAGGTTAGAGAGAAAAAAGATACAACGCATTGTCTAACTTTGCACCAAACCTCACAGAGGCTTTCTGTGTACTTTTGAGTGGCCCACGAAAGACACCCAAGGTCAACATACTGTCATGCCATTGCACAAAAGACAGCTTTTGCATTGCAAATGTGACACACATTTTCCCACTGATATGTTACATGAAGGAGTTCAACTCACTTTATAGTGGCCTTTGCAGGACTTGGTCTAGCATTAGAGAACTATATGCAAAGCAAACCCTCTTCAAGTCATTGTCCAATTGGGTGACCTACTCATCCCCCAAGCAGCACAGGTGTGTGAGACTGATGCTGGGTGCTTGTTGAAATACCACAGGCACCATTGACCTGTCTTCTTCACCCAGCCATGATTTCATGGGACAGCTCTATCACCATGGAAACAACCCGGTGCTTTAAGGAAGAGGAGCGCCTCTTGAGATTTCTATCTGTGGTAAGTGGAATGTAATGTGTGTGAGACTTCTGCTGTGTGTACACTCATATAGCATTAGATAATCAGACATCTTTGTATGAAATTGATAAGCAATCGGATTAGAATTGTACAACCCGCCTCTTGATAAAATATTCAGAAATGGAGCCATGTCCTTATATTGATCCTTGCAATCTAAGACAAGGCACCTATAAAAGTTAGATAACAACATGCAGTTGCAGTTTGCTCTACTACCCCTGAGGAAAGGATCTCACAAACCAAAGCTTCGAAGAATTCACTGTAAGACTTCACTCCATGACAGTGGAGTCAGAAAGAAGAGTCCTGAATGTTGCCAGAAACCATTCTACGCAAACTGATATTAAACCAAACCCAACCTGGATAGAAACTTGCTATTTGTGTCAAAGCTAATCAAGCATTAGCTTTTATAACACAAAAGGCAGGTTGTTCCTGCCTTCCTGATTGTTTTTTGAAAGAAATGGAGATGATTGTCTGCTCCATATGAACTCGCCCGCTTTCATGAACAATTGGTGCCAAGGTTTCACTTGGTCTTGGCTGTGAAAGCTTTGTCTTTCCTGACACCCACACAGGTACGCAATACTTCTCACACTGGTGTGTGGCATTAAACAGAGAAACCATCGATCATGCCTGGGGCGTGGAACCTGCTATTTATTTGTAGAAAATGTACTGTAAAATGGCCATAATGGTTTTGACATTTTACAGCACATTATAACCCAAGGAAATTACTATTTTTTTTCTTAACCATAAACAGAATGTGGTATTTGGTTCACTTTTATTATGCTCTGTCATTTCCAAATAAAAATGTTGTTGCTTGGTTGTGGTTGCTTGGTTTCCTGGGCGGCATGTAGCCTAGCATTTAAGAGCATTGGGCCAATAACCAAACGGTTGCTGGTTCGAATCCCCAAGCCTTTGAGCAAGGTCCTTAACCCTAATTGCTCTGGATAAGAGTGTCTGCTAAATTATGTCAATGTTTAAAATAAAACTTAACACAGTATAAGTCCAAACATGTTTTTGGGTGACATGTCTCATTATTTAAATGTTAGAGCTACTTATTTTCAACAATTCATTTGACTATGTTTCAGCACTCCAACGTTCAAAAGCCTATTGACATGTTCAATTGTACATCCTCCATGCCAGGAAATGTGTCAAGAGTTTAAATCACGGGAGCAGTGTGCTCAATGAAATGAAGAAAAAACATCTAATTTAAAATGCAGGCCCATAAATTCTGATCATGTGTGATGGTCCCTCTCGCCATTGAAATCAGTCTAGTCATTCATCACCCTGCGCTGAAATCGCTTGACTGTAAAAGCAGTGGCACAGTAAGCCTCAGCTTAATCCCTCTTTTGAAAAAAAGACTAACATAAAAAAAAAACTAATGTAGACCTGCTTGATGATAACTCTCTTAACATCTCCCCGCAATTAAATGGGCCCTAGAAGTCCCCTTTAGATTCAATTACGGTCCGGTTTACACAGTGATGGAGAATAACAGCAACGCTTTAGTGACGCTAATTCGTGATATTCATCTCAGTCTGGCAAAAAGCTCAAATTAATGATGCAGGACGTGGACTAATGAGGTGTCCATTTCCCCTGTCCATTTCCCTCATTATAGGGCACAGTGATGGTTTATGGCACTGAGCTCCACTGCACAGACAGCACTGACTCTGGCGCCAGACTTCCACACGGTATGCTGCTACTGAGGCAAAGTGTCAGTACTCTGCAGGCTTCAGGCACAACCTCGAAGGCACACTTACTTCAATGGCAGATGGCTGATGCTCTAACATTCCCTTGCGACATTGTAAGGTACTGCCAATTGGAAAGCTAGCAAGAACCCATAATGCCATTCTACCACACAGTTTTATTTGAATTCAGTGAATGGACTCAGAAATGAACAATTTGTCCCTCTTCATAACATCACAAAACAGTGTATTACAAATAAAATATCTGATGATTTTTCATTGGTGGCCTAATATTTCTTTCCCAGATTAAAATGGTAGAATTCCACATCTGGGACAAAAACAGCAATTGTACTGGCCATTTCCAGTGACCGAAACCCATTTAACCCTGTGTCAGCCTCACTTATAACCCATCTAAAGGGGTCAGCTTCAATTGTAGCCTTTTTGTATTTGGTATTGTAAAGGATTCTCCTGAAAGGAAGAATTCCCCTTTCAGTGCCTTTTTTGTTGTTGCTTGTGCTGCCTTGCCTCCGGCACAAACAGGTCACATCATGGAGATATACTGTAGACTCTGCAGATGGCACAGTGATGCCCCTGTCAGGATCCATCTGGTGTAGATCTGGATTCACTTCCTTGCCTCGCCTGACTGATCCTCATGTGTCACCACCTCTCCTCCTTTAAGAGAGGAAGAGGTGTAGGCTAGATGATTAGAACGAACAGCACGTCAGGAAATGGCAGGCTGAGGCCAGACAAGGTGTTCATTGAGCTGACAACAAGCATGAGAGGAGGTGACATACAGTATACAGTAGAGAGGCCCCGTGTCAGTCAGTCATATATTCAGGTCAAAGTAGGATTACACATTTATACCTTGTATTCTTCAACAGGAGCCTATCGAAATTGTATTGTTACATTTAGCAGACACTTATCCAGAGAGACTTACAGGAGCAATTAGGGTTATGTGCCAGATTTTTCAGGGATTCAAATCAGCGACACCTCAGTTACTGGCCCAATGCTATTAACCGCTAGGCTACCTGCCTCCCTGACGGGAGTATGGCATGTTTACATATATCAGTCACTTATTGGATGGCTTGTCATATCTGACACTGTCACATTGTCTCAGACTGTAGTATATTATCTTGAGAATGCAGTCTGCAGTAGTGATCCTTATTGCTTTTGTCGTGCGTTTTAGTCATGAGTTTACCCATGACTAAAACACGTTGATCTCTATACAATCTGGTGCCTTGTTGTTTTCCTTTCAACTTCAAACTGCTGAGACTGCTTCTGAACTAAAGCGTTCTAATTAACTCTCCTACAATAGAGGTAATATGCCTGCGCTTGTGTACACATCTGCACTGTGGGAAAGCAGCAAGCATGTTTGTACTTCCAGATATGGTCTGTTAGCAAAACAAAGTATACTATAACCATGCATTGTTGGCTAAACAGAATGTATCAAGCTCCTGTTAATTACACCACAATGAGGTATAAGGAAGACGAAAACATTCCATGGACCAGAAGATATTTCTTTCTTCAAAGAAAATGTGTTTGTGAGCAGAGAAAAGGTCGAACTCAAATGAATAATTAATAAAACAACATGAACAACGAACTGTGAGGTTATAACGGGACATATTTAAAATCAGATCAAATGTATTTATTAAGCCATTGTTTATACATCAGAAGCGCTTATACAGAAACCCAGCCTAAAACCCCAAACTTGTTTGACTTTCAAGACTTACTGACGTATAGTTGGTGCCCCACAGCAAGATACAGAGGTATTGAAATATAACTACATCATTCAACATAGAACCGGCCATGGTACCGATTCCTGAAAACCGATGGAAAACAGGAAAGAGGAGGAGGGTAGAAAAAGGGGAAGGCAGAAACGCGAGTGACAGAAATGCACATACACAGACTCAATCACGATGTGGAGCCAGATCAACTGGGAGCTTTCAGTCTACTACCTACAGCTGTGGATCAAGTTGAAGTTGCTAGTCACTCATTGACATTCCCTAGTCCCCCAGGCCCTGAGAAACATACTTTTCCTGAAACTGTACATAACAATATTATCCCAGGGGCAGACTCAGAACCACAGCACCTGTACATAAATACTTCCGCGTAGTCCACCGAGGCTCAGGCTTTGTCACTCACAGACTCCCTATGCAGACACATGCATAGTTTGCTAATGTCTAGAAAAGTCTTGAGAAACTTTCTACAGGTCTATTAAAGTGAGGGGGAAATGAAAGATCGACACCATATCCCCAACGCCTTGTGAGTCCCACATCATCGCCGCAGGGTAGTGTTGAGTCACCTGCTAATTATCACCACAGCTATGTGGCGGGCCAGATGCACGGCAGGGTGGTGTCAATTATGTCACCTCCATCACTTCCTGATCTTGTTTTTATTTATATACAGTACCATTCAAAAGTTTGGGGTCACATAGAAATGTCCTTGTTTTTTAAAGAAAAGAACAGTGAAGAGGTGACTCCGGGATGCTGGCCTTCTAGGCAGAGTTCCACTGTCCAGTGTCTGTGTTCTTTTGCCCATCTTCATATTTTCTTTTTATTGGCCAGTCTGAGATATGGCTTTTTCTTTGCAACTCTGCCTAGAAGGCCAGCATCCCGGAGTCCCCTTTTCACTGTTGACTTTGAGACGGGTGTTTTGCTGGTACTTTTTAATGAAGCTGCCAGCTGAGGACTTGTGAGGCGAGACACTCTAATGCACTTGTCCTCTTGCTCAATTGTGCACCGGGGCCTCCCAGTCCTCTTTCTATTCTGGTTAGAGACAGTTTGGGCTGTTCTGTGAAGGGAGTAGTACACAGCGTTGTACGAGATCTTCAGTTTCTTGGCAATTTCTCACATGGAATAGCCTTCATTTCTCGGAACAAGAATAGACTGACGAGTTTCAGAAGAAATTTCCTTGTTTCTGGCCATTTTGAGACTGTAATCAAACCCACAAATGCTGATGCTCCAGATACTCAACTCATCTAAAGAAGGCCAGTTTTACTGCTTCTTTAATCAGACCAACAGTTTTCAGCTGTGCTAACATAATTGCAAAAGTGTTTTCTAATGATCAATTAGCCTTTTAAAATGATCAACTTGGATTAGCTAACACAATGTGCCATTGGAACACAGGAGCAATGGTTGCTGATAATCAGCCTCTTTACGCCTATGTAGATATTCCATAAATAAAATTGTCAGTTTCCAGCTGCAATAGTGATTTACAACATTAACAATGTCTACACTGTATTTCTGATCAATTTTATGTTATATTAATGGACCAAAAAAAATGCTTTTCTTTCAAAAACAAGGTAATTTCTAAATGGCCCCAAACTTTTGAAAGGTAGTGTACATTTAACACAAAAGTGACGCCGCTTCGCATACCCCTAACCCCTTGATTGTCTCCATCCCTCCCACACGCCCATCCATCTCCACCCTTGCACAACCCCAAACCTTGTTTAACCTACCTGATCTAACGTAACCTGAAAAGACACAATAACGAAGCCAGCAATTCTCTATTAGGACGTGATGATGCACACTAATCATTCACTACCTATATTGTCTGACAAATAGGTTCTAAATAACAGTCAAACTACAGGCCAAAACAAAGGCTGGTTGGAATGAGAGTTTTTTGTCTTAATTAGGTCAGCTTCCTGTCAGTTACAGGGGGTTAGGGGATGGAAAGAGGGAAGGGGGGATGAGACACTGTGAGCGGTTGAGATGAGACGAGCGCAGGGGCTGCCCTTATCAAAAGCCTCTATGCTGCGAAACCCTTTGAAGCACTCTCCTGCAAACGGTGCTGCCAGGCAACAGAGTAGAGGCAGCCTCCAACAATAATATACATTTTAAAATGATTCTCTAATCAGTAATCCACCAGGGGGGACCACACTTCCCATTCTCGCCTCCTCACCCTCCGCCTGCAGAACCGCCCCAGTGACAGGTTCAGTTTTAATCACGCTCCGCTCCCTGGGGGTGAGGGGACTGTTTTCAGAGCAGCTGAGTGACATACGGAACCCTCCAGATAATGCAAACACTTATAGCCCCGGCGCGCTGGAGTCTAATCCCAGATCTGAGCCCCCTGGCTGTGTTGAAGAGAGGAGGCCAAAGGGGAGTTTGTGTTAGTCTCTGATGAAGACATTCTGTTGGGGGCGCTACCTTTGGAGTAGGGGAAAATCACATCCATCATGTTACGAAGAACCCTGGAATAGAGTGTGTGTCTGTTACTAAGGTTGCAGAGCACTCTGTTGGCGGACATTGGAATGTTTGCAGTAGAATTGGAATTGATGATTTAAAGGTTTCAGATTTCACCTCATGTTGACACATATGTGACCCATTTCAGGAAACTTGGCGTTTGTCACGGGTCACTACTTCACAGGAGATTTTCTAATTTTTTCAAATCAAAATGTGTTTTTTTTGGCAAAAATGTGCCTTAATAACAAACTTGTATGCCATCTGTAAATACTAATACAATTGTTAAATTACGAGCCTAGTTGGTTTAGTCACAGAAAAAGAGGGCAACCTTCTCGCTAGCCATGATTGGCTGAGATGAGTGAGCTGGACATGCCAAGAGATGAGTTTGGATTGGTCTGCTATATATTACGCTTCTGTCTATTTGAGCTGGTCAGTATGTCTAGGTAATCCTGTCTAACACAGCTTTTTTAGAACTGTATTGCGTAGTAACACTGCATAAGTGTTGCTCTCCACTTTCTGGAGGACCGAGTTTTGAAATCAGTGGAATTCAAGTATGATAGCTAAGGAGATGGAGAAAACAACTCTCTGGACTACATCTTCAAACTAAGGGAAATCATGGCATCTGACAGGAGATGCATCCATCCACGACATATACGGACGGGTAAGATAGTCTAGCTAGCTACATTTTCAGATATGACATGTTTCTAATTTTGAGAGGAAGTGGTTTCATTTCAAGTTAAAGTGTACTGTTAGCTAGCTAACATTAGCTGGCTGGCTCACTAGCTAGCGTTTCGTGTATAATCTTATTCCTATCTCAGAGCCATTTGCTTGGCTAGTTATAGCCTAATGTTAGCTAGCTAACATTGAACCTGGTTGGTTAGCTACCTGCAGATTCATGCAGGGTAGTAACATCATGAGTTGAGATTATGGTTCAGTACCTAGCTAGCTAGCTACATGTCTTAACAAAAGACTCCACTGCAAAAGTAACCATTTCGGTGCTTTCTTAAATTCAGTCTGGCCATCTACTCTGATTTCAGAGCACTCTCGTCTGTGTGCCAGAGCGCAGAATAACTGATGAATTTATGAATGCTCAACACCCTTTGAATAAGTCCGTTGTCGGTAAATGTCAGCAAAAAAACGCAATTCAATTGTTGCCAGCAGCGCAGTTACAGTCACCAACTCTCTGGATAACATGAAAACAGCCTAACCAGCTCTGCTAGGGTAAAATGGCCAGAGTTGGGTGTTTTATCGATTGTGTCTGGAAGTAGCTAGCAAGGTAGCCATTGTTAGCCAGTTAGCTTGGGTGCTTGACTGCTGTTGTGAGGTCAGAACATTTGGATGAACCCTACTCACCGGCCAGAGCAACCCGTGTGCTCTCTGAATGCTCTGAGAGCGAAACTCTCTGAATTTACGAATGGACAGTCTGACAGCACAGTTGCAGTCACCAACTCTCTGGATAACATAATAGCTTAACCAGCTCTGCTAGGGCAAGTAAAGTTCAGTGAGCTGTTTTCTCATTTGTGTCTGGAAGTAGCTAGCAAGTTAGCTTGGGTGCTTGACTGCTGTTGTTAGTACAGAACGCTCGGATCAACCCTTAAGGAGATGGGTGGGGCTAAAGCTTAAGAGGGTGTGAACGATGCTGAATGGGTGTAAACAAAGAAGTGCTCTCCAGTAGTAGTACCAAAACATTCAAAGGTAATTGTCTCAAAAGTGAGTTTACAAGTTTACCAACATTCAAAGCAGACTTACTTTCCCATTATTCCTCAGTTGTAGTGTATAATTTTGTAGCTCTGGGTCTCTACTTTTATCCAATGTAAAAAACACAATTCCAAATTTTGATACATAAGACCTGATTTGAGCTGATTGGTCACATATGTTAAATTGCCCACGCATTGTAATATCATGACTGACCACAATAATCCAAATAGCTCAGATCAGGTTTGCAATGAATAACTTCAATCAGACCCCCTTTCACCTGTAGAGGAGGGAGGAAAGAACTGGTGGGGATTGACACACCCATCCTGTTGTAAATCAAGAGAGAAGATCCAGGCCTGTGCTCGCCAAATTCACCAAAGGACTGTGTTTTGTCTGAACAGACCTTTTCCCGCTGAAACTCTAACACGTTCAAAAGCGAATGCTGGAACATTATTTCTAACGTAGAATGTGGGGAATGGTCAGAGGCGAACTACAGAACACTAATGTCATTTTGTTTGCTATTTTGGGATGTCATTAAAAATGTTATAAAGGAAATACTGTAGCTTGGAAGTATACACACGACATAGATGAAGTTTCCAAACTATCAGTGCATGTAATATGAAAAATGATGAAAGTGTTTTTGTTAAGAGAGGGATGTGATTTGAGAAGTTATAAGAGATAATTGTTTTCCATAACTTTGCACAGTGAGTAATCACCGCCCCCAGAGTGAGGTCAGGGAGCGTGCCAGCCGGCCGAGACCGCCCCTTTCGAACAAAAGGTATAAATGATGGGTTAAGAAATGAACACATTGAACTAGAAAAAGAGTGAAGCGGCAGCTACGCGTTTAAAATAGTTAGAACTTTGAATCTCAACACAAGGTGGAGATGATAAACACACCTCCCGGACAATCACTGGTACAACTTCTTAGGAGTCCTAAGTAAGGTATCTTTGAAAGAAAATTTAAGTAGTACCATCCTGTTGCTCTGGTCAAACCATTGTATTATGCTACTCTCATCACCCCACTGGGGAATCACTGATACGGTTGGCTAGCTTATCTTCAAAGAAACAACTTCAAGAGCGAATGGAAGGAAAATCAACTCTGTAGTTCTGTTCAGGTCACCGGACACCAGACAACTATGAAGTAGGACAACAGGAGAAGAGTTGTTTGAACCATTTCAAACAATTGTGTGCCGCAAAAAAGTCCAACCCACTTTCCAAGGCTGGCCCATTCACCGAGAGATCCCAGATGAACCCAGTCATTTCAAGTAAATGCATTCATGATTTCTAGCTCAAAGCGAGCGGCTGTTCGTGTGCAAAATATATGGTTATTGTTGGTGAGAGTAGTTTCTGAATGTGGCAACATTAAGTGTCTCTGTCCCTCTCTCTCCCTCTCCTTCTCTTCTTTAACAGGTATTCATGTTGTTATCATTCTGCTAGGGACCTGTTTTCAGCGTATCTCCAGTCAATATCGGTGGAGTATGTGTGTTTATCCTGTGTTCCCATTTAAATAGCTAGTAAATATATAATTAAACCAATAACCAATTTGTGTAGTACTGAATCATAAGTAAGCCTCTGATTTTTGCAGATGCAAGGAGGTTACGACTGTTCAGAATGGTGATATGATACGAGGTTATGATGACCTTTTAGAGTTTAATTCGGGAGATGGCAACTCTTTAAAGAACCACTCTCGTGGTGCTCCAAATCCTAATGAGTGAATTACATGATTAATTTAATTGGGTAACAATTAAACAGTTAGTTAATTATATAAATAACAGTCCTCAGATTAATGTTAAAGTCAAGTCACGACAACAATGTACTGTATACTACACCACTTCATGCAGCACTGGGTTCTCCTCGTGTACAGATGCACAACAATATTTCTAGGTGGCATATCAGCATTGTGTCTCAAATCTGTGTCTCAAATTTTTACTTTCATGGTTGTCAAACTTTAAAGAGTGAAATTTGATTACGTGTCTAAGAGAACAATGCTATATGGAACTAAAAACTATAATGAGTACATTGCACTTTCTTGTTTGATGTTAATGTTGTTGTTGTTGTTGTTGTTTAGGACTGAAGCAACCACACATAGGCCTAAATTATGTGTTTATATTCAATTTTATGAAATAAGACTCAAGCATCATTTCACAACATATTTTCAGATTCTTGAATGGAACGCAAATAACCAGCAACTCAACACCTATTATAAGCCTGAATATTATGGCCTTAATAAAACCAATTTACATTGTATCCCCACAAAACAGACCATCCAAATGGTTTAGCTTTTAAATATAAGATAGTAATAATCCCTTTAAAGCGTGTCATAAAGTACTGAGTCATAACTAACCATAAATGCACACTGAATGCAGGTATTTTTTTATAACAACTAATTACAATTATAGACACTACAAAAAAAAAACTACAGTGCCATTCTGTCTTAGCCTACCCTTATACCTAAAATAAGACTAACATCTCTGAAGCCCCAAGGTAATACTAAGTCTATTAGAGAAGGAGCACAAAGGCATGTGTCATGTTCTCTAAGCCCACAGGAGAATAGCTGCTCTCACAGAAAACAAAGGCACAATCAGACAGTACAATCACAGCTAAAGATGTCACAGGCTTCACTCAGCACAACTACCACCATGCCTTATCAAAACACCGTCTGATATGTAGGTACCCGTTCTTGTGTGTATTTCCATGGCTTTTCCTGGATGCTTCTCTTAGGCCCTTGTTCTAATGGAGGGTTTTGTTATCTTGTATTTACAGTATAAGCCTCCCAACACAGATGGTCTTTACAGATGTGCATTGATTTCTAGAAGAAGCCATCAACCAGATTAACTGTCGATGCTTGGCTTTTTTTCAGACACTTCTACACATGCTAATTCCTGCAAACTACATCTAGGGACAAGAGGAAGGCCACATTTGGAAGGTTTTGCACATATTGATATATGTTATGCCAAAACCTGAGACCATGTTGTACATTGACAAATAGTTATATTATGTTGTGTGTGTTGAGGGGACGAGGCTTGCAGATGTTATAGGTGCTCCAAATAGCGTTCAAATGATCTTAGCTATTGAATTGATGTGCTTATGCTTTGATCTATAGTTTAGGTTGCATCTGGTACTCTTGATCTACCAAATTCCCTGAGGGCCTGTAGACCAGAGTAATCAATATCACTGAGTAAACCAACAGATGATCACCATCATAGTCTTGTCTGTTGCAGTGCTTCATTTGGACTCAATATCTTAGTCATCTGAAAACGGTGTACTTTTTATTATCAATGGTGTGGAAAAACTAGCTTTTTAGTATTTTATATCACACAATAGTTAGGGTATTGTTGCAACTTGACAAATGGTGTTGGCTTTAATGAATGCTTGCTATACAAAATGCAAAGTACACTGGTAGCGCAATGTTGCATACATTTCAGATTGACCCATTATCTGTTCATATGGCTGGACGTTTACGTAGGTAGATACCCGACTCAGCAGAAAAACACTCTTCAACTTAACTTCCAGAACAGCAATGAATGGAACTCCTAATAATCATATAATTTCAAGAATGGTCCTACCTCATTGGGAAGTTTCACTCTGAGGCGGTGGAGGAGGCCACTGAGGCAGACCAGAAGATTTAGTGCAATACCCAGGGTGAGGATAAGAGCAAAGTGGTAATAAGGCACCAAAAGTATGTAGCCTACAATATGTACATGAACAATGTATTTATTATTAACAATGTATGTATTCACAAGAAAAATGACAAACAGGATGGGCACCTGACAGGAACATAGTCTGAACTCAGCTAAACTGAAAGTAATCAATAACTCTATCAGCTCTAGCCCTATTTCCACTTGATTTCTGACCAATAGCGGACATTTTTGATTTGCGGTTCCACCTCAAATCAAATCACATGCTTTGTAAACAATGCATGTGGACTAAAAGTGAAATGCTTACTTATGGCCTCTTCCCAACAATGCAGAGAGAAGGAAAATAGAGAAGAAAATAGAACATTTAAATACATAATAATAAAATAAATAATATATACACAATGAGTAACAATAACATTGCTATCGTTCCTTCAGAGAGTATACACACCCCTTGACATTTTCCACATTTTGTTGTGTTACAGCCTGAATTGAAAATGGATTACAAATATATTTTGTTTCACTGGCCTACACACAATACCCCATAATGTCAAAGTGGGATTATGTTTTTAGAAATGTTCACAAATTAATTAAAAATGAAAAACTGAAAGGTTGTGGGTCAATAAGAATTCAACCCCTTCGTTAGGGCAAGCCTAAATAAGTTCTCCCTCTCTGCTATAATAGTGTTAAACATGTTTTTTGAACTACTACCTCATTTCTGTACCCAACACATAGTAGTATCTGTAAGGTCCCTCAGTCGAGCAGTGAATTTCAAACACAGATTCAACCACAAAGACCAGTCTAGTTTTACAATGCCTCACAAAGAAGGGCACCTATTGGTAGATAGGTAGAAATAAAACAGACATTGAACATCCATTTGAGCATGGTGAAGTTAGTAATCACAATACATCCAGTCACTACAAAGATAAAGTGTCATTCCGAGCAAATTTTTGGGAGAGGAAGGAAACCTCTCAGGGATTTCACCATGATGCCAACGGTGACTTTAAAACAGTTAGAGATGAATTTTAATGGCTGTGATAGGAGAAAACTGAGGATGGAGCAAAGAAGGATGCCTATACAGAATAACAATATTCCAAAACATGAATCCTGTTTGCAATAAGGAAAAAAAGTAAAACTGCAAAAAATGTGTGGCAAAGAGATTACATTTCTGTTCTGAATACAAAACGTTATGTTTGGGGCAAATCCAACACAACCCATCACTGAGTACGACTCTTCATATTTTCAAGAATGTTGGTGGCTGCATCATGTTTTGGGTATGCTTGTCATCGGCATGGACTAGGGAGGCTTTATTAGGATGAAAAATAAACGGAATAGAGCTAAGCACAGGCAAAATCCTAGAGGAAAACCTGCTTCAGTCTACTTTCCAAGACACTGGGAGATAAATTCACCTTTCAGCAGGACAATAACCTAATACACGAGGCCAAATATACAGTGGAGTTACTTACCAAGACAACATTGAATGTTCCTGAGTGGCCTAGTTATAGTCTTGACTCAAATTGGCTAGAAGGTCTATGGCAAGACTTGATCAACAACCTACTTGAAACCTACCTATTTCATTTTTAATAGATTTGCAAAAAATTTCTACAAATATTTTCATTTTATCATGGGGTATTTTGTGTAGATGGGTGAGAGAAAAGATCTACGTAATCAATTTAGAATTCAGTCGGTAACACAGCAAAATATGGAAGATGTCAAGGGGTATGAAAACTTTCTGAAGGCACTGCACATGGGGTACCAGTACAGATGTGATCTGTAGAGTAATTTAGGTAGATATTCCTAGATATACCTAGATATACCTTGTTGGAAAAATGACTTGTGTCATGCACAAAGTAGATGTCCTTACCGACTTAGCAAACCTATAGTTTGTTAAGATGGCTGGGGGTGGTATTGAGTAGCTTGGATGAATAAGGTGCCAAAAGTAAATGGCTGTTTGAATGATGTCTGTGAGTATAACAGAACTCACATGGCAGGCAAAAACCTGAGGAGAAATCAAAACAGGAAGTGAGAAATCTGAGGTTGGTATGTGTTTTACACAGTTCCCATTGAAATCCCCTTGAGATATTCACTTCCTATGGCTTCCACTAGATGTCAACTGTCTATAGAAATTTGAATGAGGCTTCTACTGTGTTGTGAGACTGAATGACAGCAGAATGAATCAGGTGTCTGGCAGTCAGCCATTTTCTGGTCACGTGCATTTCACACGATAGCGACCTGCGTTCCATGGCTCCTGAAGACACAAAGGAATACTCTGGTTGGAACTTTATTGAAGATTAATGATAAAAACATCATAATGATTGATTCTGTACTTAGTTTGAAATGTTTCTTCGACCTGTAATATAACTTTCTGAAGTTTTTGTCCGACGTAACCCTGACCAGAACGAGCGTTTGGATATGTATACCAAACGTGCTAACAAAAGTATCTAATTGGACATAATCAAACAAATCAAGCATTTATTGTGGACCTGGGATTCCTTGGAGTGCATTCTGATGAAGATCATCAAAGGTAAGGGAATATTTAGCATGTAATTTATCGTTTATGTTGACTACAATATGACGGCTAATTTGACTTGATTGTTCTGAGCGCCGTCTCAGATTATTGCATGGTTTGCTTTTTCCGTAAAGTTTTTTTGAAATCTGTCACAGCGGTTGCATTAAGGACAGGTATATGTATAATTCCATGTGTATAACCTGTATTATCATCTACATTTATGATGAGTATTTCTGTTGAATCGATGTGGCTATGCAAAATCACTGGATGTTTTTGGAACTAGTGAATGTAATGCGCCAATGTAAACTCAGATTTTTTATATAAATATGAACTTTATCAAACAAACATACATGTATTGTGTAACATGAAGTCTTATGAGTATCATTTGATGAAGATAATCAAAGGTTAGTGATTAATCTTAACTCTATTTGTGCTTTTTGTGACTCCTCTCTTTGGCTGGAAAAAATGGCTGTGTTTTTCTGTGGCTTGGTGGTGACCTAACATATTCGTTTGTGGTGCTTTCACTGTAAATCCTATTTGAAATTGGACACTGTGGTGGGATTAACAACAAGACTACATTTAAAACGGTATAAGATACATGTATGTTTGAAGAATTTTAATGATGAGATTACTGTTGTTTTGAATTTGGCGCCCTGCACTTCACTGGCTGTTGTCATATCAATCCGTTTACGGGATTGCAGCCCAAAGAGGCATTAACAAGAAATTTGTGGAGTGGTTGAAAAACTATTTTTAATTACTTCAACCTAAGTTTATGTAAACTTCTGACTTTAACTGTAACTAGGAATATAGTAAACAGTAGCAGCGGTGTATATGATGATTGAAAAAAAGTTTATGCTAAAAGTGTCAATGCAGAAGTCCGGGTAAATATTTGGTTAAATATTTAACTAACTATTAATCGGTCTTATGGCTTTGGAGGTAGAAGCTGTTCAAGGTTCCTGTTGATTCCAGACCGCTTTCCATGTGGTAGCAGAGATAACAGTCAATGATTTGGGTGGCTGGTGTCTTTGACAATTTGTATTGCCTTCCTCTGACACCGCCTGGTATCGGCTCATAATAATGGTTGGAATGGAGTGTAGTGGATGTAATGGTACCAAATCCTGAAAACCATGTTTTTGATACCATTCCATTTACTTGATTCCATCCATTATTATGAGCCGTTCTCTCCTCTGCAGCCTCCACTGGTATAGAGGTTTTGAATGGTAGGGAGCTTGGCCCCAGTGATGTACTGGGCTGTCTGCACTACCCTCAATAGCACCTTGCGGTCGAATTCCAAATAGTTCCCATATCAAGTGGTGATGCAGCTAGTCAAGATGCTCTCATGGTGCAGCTGTAGATCTTTTTCGAGTATCTAAGGGCCCATGCCAAATCTTTTCAGCCTCCTGAGGGGGAAGACGCATTGTCGTGCCCTTTTCAAGACTGTGTTGGTGTGTTAAGACCATGATAAATCCTTGGTGATATGGACACCGAGGAACTTGAAGCTCGAGAGCCTCGTCAATGTGAATGGTAAGAATGATGCAGGCTGCTAATACATATTCAAAAATTGGCGAGTTGGCGGTGGGACCATTGTGGTGACTTCTACGTGGAGTAGAGAAATAACAAGTAGGGCACTGTCATACAGTATGTCAGTGTAGCTAGCTAGCATGCTACACTTTTCTAGCTAGCTAATGTTAATGGATGTTCCTACACCATATTGAAAAGATTAGCCAGCTGGCTAGGCTATTGCTGGTTCTGAAGCTGGATTTTTCATAAGCATTTAGGGAAAATTCTGCCACAGATAGACAGGGGAAACCAGTATCTTTGACATCTATTGTTATCTCCAAAGTTTTGGCATCTTCCCATAAATTGCGGGTGTGAATCCACCATAGAAATAGAAAGAATAACAGGAAACTCCAGTGATATGGATAGCCTTACTATTGAAAGGTTTGCACTGGAGATGTGTTTTGTAATGGACACGGTGCAACCTTTGGTAGCCTACTGGCAGGCTATTTGGCTGCGTTACAGCAATGCCAAGTCAGCCCTGTGCTTATGCCATGCTTCTCACAGATAGGGGAAGTGAAATGATAGGCTACAATGGCTTTGCTCTCATGATACACGCCACAAATTATATGTAACAACACCCTGAGAGCACCGGACATGAAATTAAACACCAATACAAATGTAACAACAGCACAAAATAGATAAACAAGGTCTTGGAATTTTCTTTTGAGGGTGCCTTTTCATTATAGAATAGACACTTGTGATTTCTAGCTGCACCAATTAAACAGCGGAGTGGGGTCAAAAAAATGTGTTGGGGCTCCAAAATGCAATCATATCACACTAAATTTGACCATTAATAAAATAGTTACTAGCAATACTAGCAAACAAAAGTTCAACTTGACAAATTATCCAATGGATTATGACCATTTTCTGGTAAAAAAAAGTGCAGGTGCAAAAACACAAGTGTGCAACCTCTATTTTCATTTGCTCCATAGCTCAGGTGAATAATAAACCATAACATGCTAGTGGGTGGTAACATTCAAATAAAACCCAGCCCTGAAAAGAAACGTATGAAAAGTACAAGCACGCCATATCACAGGGCAGGGATCATGTCAAACCCTGATCTGTTTCACCTGTCTTTGTGCTTGTCTCCACCCACCTCCAGGTGTCGCAGATCTTCCCCATTTCTTGCATTTATACCTGTATTCTCTGTTTGTCTGTTGCTAGTTCATTTTGTTTCACGAAACCGATCAGCGGTTTAACTGTCTGTTCTAGTTCTTGTTTTCTAGGTTTTTTACGGTTTTGACCTTTCTGCTTGCCTGCTGTTCTGTACCTTGCCACACCAGCCTGGATTATTGACCCCTGCCTGCTCTGACCCTGAGACTGCCTGCCGTTCTGGACCTTTTGAACACTATCTTGATTACTGCCCTTGACCTGTCGTTTGCCTGCCCCTGTATTAGTAATAAACTTTTAAACTGATACTTCGACACTGTCTGCATCTGGGTCTTACCTGAAATATGATAGTACGAACTGTGTCATTTCAGACTTGTTTACGTGCTGCTGTGCATTTTGTGGCTAACCTTACTTTGCTCCCTAAAAACTTTACGGTTTTTACTTTTTAATTACCGTTTATATTTTGAGATTTTCCATCACACAAACTGTTTTCATTAAACTTTTTCACTCCGGATGCTTTATCTGGACATGGTTCGTCAGGACCTCCAACAGCCTAAGCTAAGTAGTAACATTAACATGATGCCTTCTAGTTGCAGTCGCTGTACTCATAATATACAGGAGAACGATCGTCTTACGGCAAGGATAGCTGTGCTGCAAGCCCAGGTTATAACGCAATCGTTAGGCGAGGGTAATTTCAGTGTAGGAAAGGATTGTCATGACGTTGGCCTGGGGGTAGGTTTATGACAGTCATAAATACCCCCCTTTTTCCTCTCTCTACCCTACTGATGTGACATTTGAAAATCCTTTGGTTAACATAGAGATTAGAGGAAAGTCTGCACATTGTAGTTATCGGATTCACATGGAATTGTTGTTCAATTTAAATGTTAAATATTGAATATAAAATTATTGAGATGAAATGTAATTTTAGCTTCCAAATGAAAGATTTGGGTTTTCACAAGGTTGGGGATCTTCTCAATCAGTGGCCCGCCCCTGTGAAGAGACATAGGTTATAAAACTGTGAAAACACACCCTTCTCCCTCCACTATATAAAGCCTTGACGAAAATGTAACCTCCTGTTCCGAGGATGTGTGGACGACGATCCGATGTCAGAATGGTCAGACCTCAGTGTGAGCTTTGGTTGCGAATGGTATGAACTTTGAACTCTTATTCACTACAGAAGTGATACCTCCTAGCCGTTGAGTTAGCAACAGCAGCTACAAACGTGGGCTTGGAAATAACAGACAGAGTATCCCGTCTACCACAGAACAACGTTACTACACGGTTACTACACCAGAGACATTCTTCAAAGGACAAAGTACTCTGTTGGGCAACATGGCCTATGGCCTTCCATCAACCACCAACCTACCAAAGAGCAGCTCAGAGTAAATATTTATTGCATTTTCCTTTTCCAAATGGGCAGTAATTTAGAATGCATAAGATACTGTATTTATGATAGAGACATCGCTTCTCACTTTGTTCCTCAGTCTGCCCGCTCTTTCACTCAAACCCAACCCACTCTTCTTTGTGTAACCAGCTGTCATATCTATTCCGCCCGCTAGGGACGTTTTCCTTTATGACGTAATTTGTAATCAAGGTATGATTCATTCTGTGTATATGTAATTCTGTGTGATTAGTTGGGTATTTAGTAAATAAATGATTCAACCCAATTTTGTATTGCTGATTCAACTTGTTAGCCAGGGTTTGTGCAGATAACCAAGAATTTACAACTTTCAGATGAGACTGAATTAAGATGACTAATGATGACTAATGATTAATATTGACTGCTAGTGATGTAAAATATTACTAGGTCTTTAAGAGTTTATACGGAAGATAACTGCTCTAGAAATATTATTTTGTGGTGCCCCGACTTTCTAGTTAATTAATTACATTTATATGATTACCTCAATCAGGTAATATTAATTACATATAAAGGATTTTATAGGATAGCATGTCATATCACTTAATCCAGCATAGCCAAAGACACGACATGATGAAACAGCGTCTGTGCCACCAGTAAGTACAGATAGTAGTATAAATCCTCTCGCACGGTCCCCAGCAGCAGGAAAACTTTCTCATGGCTTCTGGAGGGAAATGCTGTAGGAAAGCTCAACCGGTGTCGCTCATTCAGCCGACATATACTTTCAACCGGTTCTCCCCATTAAGCAGCGAGTCGGAGTCAGAGGCCGAGTCTTCTCTGAGACTCCTCCCGTTACAGGGTCTGAGACGCCGAAGCCTCCCACCATTAACTCTGACAAATTGAAAACCCTAGTCACTAGCGACTCTATTACCCAAAATATTAGACTTACAACAAATCATCCAGCGATCATACACTGTTTACCAGGGGGCAGGGCTACCGACGTTAAGGCTAATCTGAAGATGGTGCTGGCTAAAGCTAAAACTGGCGAGTGTAGAGAGTATAGAGATATTGTTATCCACGTTGGCACCAACAATGTTCGGATGAAACAGTCAGAGGTCACCAAGCGCAACAGAAAGATGTGTCGGCATCGAGTAATTGTCTCTGGCACCCTCCCAGTTAGGGGGAGTGATGAGCTCTACAGCAGAGTCTCACAACTCAATCGCTGGTTGAAAACTGTTTTCTGCCCCTCCCAAAAGATAGAATTTGTAGATATTGGCCCTCTTCTGGCCTGGTTTAGAAACAAAGAGATCTTCTGTTGAATCTGACAATTAATCTTGATAGTTGTACATTCGTCTCAAATAAAACTGTGAAGGACCTCGGTGTTACTCTAGACCCTGATCTGTCTTTTGACAAACATTTCAAGGACAGCTTTATTCCATCTACGTAACATTGCAAAAATCAGAAGGTTTCTGTCCAAAAATGATGCAAAAAAATGTATCCATGCTTTTTTCACTTCTAGGTTAAACTACTGCAATGCTCTACTTTCCGGCTACCCGGATAAAGCACTAAATAAACTTCAGGTAGTGCTAAACATGGCTGCTAGAATCTTGACTAGAACCAATAAATTTGATCATATTACTCCAGTTCTAGACTCTCTACACTGGCTTCCTGTTAAGGCAAGTGCTGATTTCAAGGTTTTCCTGCTAACCTACAAAGCATTACATGGTCTTACTCCTAACTATTTTTCAGATTTGGACCTGCTGTACATACCTACCTGTACGCTATGGTCACAAGACGTAGGCCTCCTTACTGTCCCTAGAATTTCTAAGCAAACAGCTGGAGGCAGGGCTTTCTCCTATAGAGCTCAATTTTTATGGAATGGTCTGCCTATCCATGTGAGAGACACAGACTCGGTCTCAACCTTTAAGTCTTTATTGAAGACTCATCTCTTCAGTAGGTCCTATTATTGAGTGTAGTCTGGCCCAAGAGTGTGAAGGTGAACGGAATGGCACTGGAGCAACGAACCGCCCTTGCTGTCTCTGTCTGGCTGGTTCCCCTCTCTCCTCTGGGATTCTCTGCCTCCAACCCTATTACAGGGGCTGAGTCACTTACTGGTGCTCTTCCATGCCATCCCTAGGAGCGGTGCGTCACTTGAGTGGGTTGAGTCACTGACGTGATCTTCCTGTCCCGGGTCGGTGCCCCCCCCCTGTGTTGTGCCGTGGGGGAGATCTTCGTGGACTATACTCAGCCTTGTCTCAGGATGGTAAGTTGGTGGATGAAGATATCCCTCTAGTTATGTGGGGGCTGTGCTTTGGCAGTGGGTGGGGTTATATCCTGCCTGTTTGGCCCTGTCCGGGGGTATCGTCGGCCGGAGCCACAGTGTCTCCCGACCCCTCCTATCTCAGTCTCCAGTATTTATGCTGCAGTAGTTTATGTGTCGAGGTGCTAGGGCCAGTCTGTTCTATCAGGAGTATTTTTCCTTTCTTTTCCGGTGTCCTGTGTGAATTTATGTATGCTCTCTCTAATTCTCTCTTTTTCTTTCTCTTTCTTCTTTCTCTCTCTCATAGGACATGAGTCCTAGTACCATGCCGCAGGACTACCTGGCCTGATGACTCCTTGCTGTCCCCAGTCCACCTGGCCATGCTGCTGCTCCAGTTTCAACTTTTCTGCCTGCGGCTATGGAACCCTGACCTGTTCACCGGACGTGCTACCTGTCCCAGACCTGCTGTTTTCAACTCTCTAGAGACAGCAGGAGAAGTAGAGATACTCTGAATGATCGGCTATGAAAAGCCAACTGACATTTACTCCTGAGGTGCTGACCTGTTGCAGCCTCGTCAACCACTGTGATTATTATTATTTGACCCTGCTGGTCATCTATGAACATTTGAACATCTTGGCCATTTTCTGTTATAATCTCCACCCGGCACAGCCAGAAGAGGACTGGCCACCCCTCATAGCCTGGTTCCGCTCTTGGTTTCTTCCTAGGTTCTGGTCTTTCTAGGGAGTTTTTCCTAGCCACCATGCTTCTACACCTGCTTTGCTTGCTGTTTAGGTTTTTAGGCTGGGTTTCTGTAAGGCACTTTGTGACATCAGCTGATGTAAGAAGGGCTTTATAAATACATTTGATTGGTTTGATTGATTGATTCTTGAGTCCCTGGATTTAAATCTACTGATCTGCTATACTTTTACATGACCGTTTCATTGTTGGCTATCAAAACAAAAGCAGTGCTTTCTGTTAACTTTATCTGATAAATTGACTGCATAGGTTACTGCTTTTGTTCACCTTCAACATATCTGTTCGTGTACATCACCACCACTGTGTTATGTTGTGTTATAGACAATATTTACTGCAGTATTTACTGCAGTATTCAGCGCACATCATTGCATTCAGCAATAAATGCCCTTACTGTAATGACTATTTCATCAAGCCAACCCTGTTCACCCACCTAATCTACAGTATCTTTATATAGGAAAACATATGGTAAGAAATAAACAAGTTTGTCATATAATTACAGTGAAGAACAGAAGAATGATAAGGCCTCAGTGCTGAAAAAAACAATTAGATTGAAAAGTCCCCAATAATTTAATCAGGCCCATACTTAGTGCAGACTAAATGGCCACATTAACCTTGAGCAGGCATTGTTCAGTGCTATTTGTTTGCATGTGCCTAATGAACTGTCAAAAGCGAGGAAAGGTCTCCAAATACACGGTCCTGGTAGACCCTTATTAATATGGACACGCTAAGTAATGAGGTGGATGAGGCTGGTGGATGCGCATTGTCGGGACCTGTCATATTCTCTCCATTACAACGTCTTTCAGAGAACCATTCTGCAGCGTGAGAGCTCGGGATGAGCTGCTGATGACAAATAATGGGCTCAATTGGGGCAGAGATATAAAATGGGGCCTTTGGACACTGTCTCAGGACATGGGCGTCACTTGTTGACAGGGTAAAGGGTGTAGCTATTAAACTTACAGCTTCCAAAGAACTGCTGCTGAGAGTCTCTATTTACCCAATATACCTCTTATGGAACTTTAGGAGGAAAGGTCCTTCTGACCTCCATTTCTCCAGACTGTGACACAAAGAGATAGAGGTCCTGAAGTGGGGCAATGAATACTGATTGGAGTCTAATATGGCTTTTCTGGGTAATAATACCCATTGAAAAGTGCTTTTAAAACACCAAAAAGTATCCCGTCTTTAAAGCTTGGGTCAAGTGCTTGGTATAAAGGATGGTGTATTTGGGGAATAGATAAACAGTTTTGATGGAGTAGACTACATTTAAACAACAGAAACATACAGAATTATCCATGATGTAAGTGCAATGCATTCTTCAGTACATTCTCCCATTTCACCTAGACTGTAGAATGATATGCCAAATTGATATGTGGAGTCCTGCCACACGATCTCCATTAAAATAGGTGTCAAAAGGCTGCAAAACGTAATATCAGCCCTGCTCTTGAGGTTGACTATTCGAATTGATGGTGACCAAAAAACTCTGATCTGATGCCCATCTTTTCATGGCCTTCATATCCCAAAGAGTGCTTACTACACTGCTCAAAAAAATAAAGGGAACACTTAAACTACACAATGTAACTCCAAGTCAATCACACTTCTGTGAAATCAAACTGTACACTTAGGAAGCAACACTGATTGACAATAAATTTCACATGATGTTGTGCAAATGGAATAGACAACAGGTGGAAATTATAGGCAATTAGCAAGACACCCCCAATAAAGGAGTGGTTCTGCAGGTGGTGACCACAGACCACTTCTCAGTTCCTATGCTTCCTGGCTGATGTTTAGGTCACTTTTGAATGCTGGCGGTTCTTTCACTCTAGAGGTAGCATGAGACGGAGTCTACAACCCACACAAGTGGCTCAGGTATTGCAGCTCATCCAGGATGGCACATCAATGCGAGCTGTGGCAAGAAGGTTTGCTCTGTCTGTCAGCGTAGTGTCCAGAGCATGGAGGCGCTACCAGGAGACAGGCCAGTACATCAGGAGATGTGGAGGAGGCCGTAGGAGGGCAACAACCCAGCAGCAGGACCGCTACCTCCGCCTTTGTGCAAGGAGGAGGAGGAGGAGCACTGCCAGAGCCCTGCAAAATGACGTCCACAGGTGGGGGTTGTGCTTACAGCCCAACACCGTGCAGGACGTTTGGCATTTGCCAGAGAACACCAAGATTGGCAAATTCGCCACTGGCGCCCTGTGCTCTTCACAGATGAAAACAGGTTCACACTGAGCACGTGACAGACGTGACAGTGTCTGGAGATGCCGTGGAGAACGTTCTGCTGCCTGCAACATCCTCCAGCATGACCGGTTTGGCGGTGGGTCAGTCATGGTGTGGGGTGGCATTTCTTTGGGGGGCCGCACAGCCCTCCATGTGCTCGTCAGAGGTAGCCTGACTGCCATTAGGTACCGAGATGATTTTTTGAGCAGTGTATATACAGTGTGTGTTAATGCTTAGCTTTTTCCTGTCTGTTAAATGGCTCAGCTGTTTTTTTGCTTTCTCAGCAACCTGACGGAACAGCATCTGTTCATCTGCCATTGAACATCTCTTATTAAAGGTTTCCTTTCTTTATCACAGGATCATCATGTATCTCAGCCAGTAAACCCAAATGATGTAAATTGGGAAACGGTGAACAGTCAAATAAAACTAGCGGTGATTACGAGAGTGCATGGTAACCTTAGCTAGCTATTTTGCTAATATCTAGCTAGCTATTTTTATCTATTGTTGGTGTTTATTTTTTTGCTACCACATATTCAAAAGATTAGCTAGCTGGCTAAACTGGTTCTGGATTTGGCATAAGAATAGGGAAAACTTTGCCATAGATGCAATCCAGTATCTTTGACTTTGTAATCTATTGTTATCTCCCAAATTTTGTAATTTTTCATAAGAGATGTGTTTTTCAACATTGTATTGGACACTATGTAACCTTTGGTAGGTAGACTGCTGTCAGGCTTCGGCTGCGCAGCCTGGTTTCATAGACTAGACATAACATAGTTAATGTGAATCCAGGATACTCAAATTGTTAGGATATGTTATGTTTGGTTGGGTTACATAACAAGGATGGTTACTTAGGGCAAAAGTTATAGTATGGTGGTTGATGGATGGGCGTATAACGCAAACATCTAGCAACCCAAAGGTTGCGAGTTCGCCTTGCATCATGGACAACTTTAGCATTTTATCAAATTAGCAACAATTTCAACTACATACTACTTTTATCTACTTTGCAACTACTTAGCATGTTAGCTAACCCTTCCACTAAACTGAACACTTTTAGCTAACCCTTCCCCTAACCTTAACCCTTATACCTAACCCTTCCCATAACCTTAACCCTTTTATCTAACTCTTAGCCTAACCTTAAACCTTTAACCTAACTCCCAAACTTAACCCTAACCTTAACCTTAAACTTTAACCTAGCTCATGTTAGCCAGCTACCTAACGTTAGCCACCTAGCTAGAATTCGTAACATACAGTTGAAGTCGGAAGTTTATATACACCTAAGCCAGATACATTTAAACTGAGTTTATCACAATTCCTGACATTTAATCCTAGTAAGAATTCCCTGTCCTATGTCAGTTAGGATCACAACTTTATTATTATACTTTACATATACTAAATGGGTTGTCTCATATTTGTGTATAGAATCATTTGAAATGCTTGGAGACCAGGTTACAGCCAGCGGCTGCTGTACAGCAAAGCCAATTCAGCCCTTGCTTCATGGTACTCACAGGGGAAGTGACAGGCTACAATGACTTCACTCATGATGCACAACACAAATGACATGTAACAACACCTTGAGCGCATCGGACACGAAACACCAGAACAAATGTAACAACAAAAACAGAAACAGACACTTGAGGTTTAGCTGCACCAAAACAAGCAGTGAATCATGTAGAGAAGCAAGACTTAAATGGTCAAAACCATTCATCTTGAGGTGATGGGGGGAACAGGGTTGCAAAATACAATCATATCACGCAGTTATAACATTTATAAATTGGTCATATTTATTTTGAATACAAACTAGCTAAAGAAATAAGTGAAAATTGTAAAAAATGTTCCAATGGTTTATCTTAATTTTTGTGTAGTAAAGTGGAGGAGCAAAAACATAAGTTTGCACCCCCTATTTTAATTTCCATGGTTTAGACGGCCAAGTGTAGGCTTCAGTGATAACCTGTTTGGGTTACGGCCTGTGTACACTAGGGGCGGAACCGCGGGGTGAAACACTGTTTCCCATTCATTTTCAATGGAAGGAACGTGATGAGAAGCGGAGTAGGCGGGAACCGTTGGGCAGCATGAACGTGGTGTGGGAGGCAGCGAAAAGGTTCAGCATTTCAAACTTTATGCAAGTCACCAGGGGCTCTGGGCAATGACCAATCATATCGAGTGGTTCCCATGACGAATTTGACGCTATGCAACCCATTCTGGAACACAAATATTCCAGGATGGAAGAAAATGCAAGTAATTCTAACGTCATAACGAATCATGCAAAACATGCAGTTGAGAGGAATATGTTAGTTTTTTTGTCATAGAGTTAATTCACGAAAATAGCTAGTTAGAAAGCTAGCTGACTAGCTAACATTAGCCAGCTAGCTCGCTAGCTTTATGGGTGTTTTGACATGAGTATGAAATGTGTAATTCGTGTTGTTTAATGTTTTAGGGACTCCTTAGACAACCAGCAAACCAGGCTGTCATCTTGTGAAACAGGGGTTGTGAATCTAGCTACTGCAAACTGAATGTACAATTTTGTAAGCGTGCCTTGCTGGTATTTGCAATGCATCTGAAGTAACATAGCTAGCTAGTTAACTATGTTCTTGCTAATTGTTTAGTGGAGGATAACAATACCTGTATGCCTATGGATGTGTAGCTAGCTAGGTAGCCGATCTGTGTATGGCCCCAAAACGTTTGGTATAAATATTATTTCAGAACAGTGGTTTTAATTGCTTCCACCAGTTAATCATTCATCCCCAAGAAATTGCAGAAAATGACTGTTACACGTCAATATTATAATGTCAATATTAGCTAGCTAGCTATGAACCTCAGCTATCATAGCCGGTTGTATTGACTTCAATACAATCTGAATGGCATCAATGAAGCCTATGGATTGAGTAGAATATAATATAACATTATTGTACCAAGGAAGCAAATCATATATTCATGTAGTTATATTACCCAGCATGAGTTCCCCACATTGTAGCCCATTGAATATGTTCACTCATCATGTAATCTACCTTGGCAAAATAAATGTGCGGTCCATGTAGGAATGTTTTTGGCAATCTTTTTCATTCATATTCAATACCAGGAGTATCAAACACTTCAACAGTGTTTACCCATCGTGGTCCTGGGACATCAATGGTTACACATTGTAACTCTGGAATATAATAGAACACATGATTTTAACTAGTTAACGGCTGATTTGTAATTCATATATACAGAACCAGAATTGAAAAAACAGTACACTACCCTTCCCATGCATCCAGTAAATACTCTAAAACAGGTTAATCTCAATATCTAATTTCCTTCATCTGCATTGATCCGAAGACACAGGATAGGTGTAGTATTTCATCAAACGAGAGACTTCATTTCAACCAGTAGAGAATGTGAACCTTTGTGAATGTGAAGCTTTATCGAAAGAAGTTCATTATCCAAGTGCTCTAAATACAAAAATACATGCATTATACATATTATAATTGTATTATTATAAATAAAGTTCAATATATACTTTAATACACATCTGGTGTGCACTATAAAAACAGTGGAATAAAGAGGAGGTGGGGAGAGAGGTGAGAGAGTGTCAAATACAGAAATGGAAAGATAAGAACAGAGGAGCAGGGAAGACAGCATATGATTAATGATTTACAGTTCTACTAAACTTCATATTCTCTCAGATCATCATGATTACATAATAGTGTCTCTAGCAGTGTCTCCTAACCAGCCCTGGGCGTCCAGTTGTCCGAAGGTTTATCTTAGAGAGTGTCAGGTGGCGATGACAGGACTGGGGCTTGGTATCCTCTCTCACATTAAAACATACCTACAGACGATAGACAGATGGAGAGAGAGAGAGCATGATTAAAAGCCTCGTGTGTTTTTAATTCTATCATTGTCAGTCATTATAATCATCAGGAAGTGAAATACAAAACTGACCTTGTATCATTAACTTCTACATCTTCATCTCTATTTCAATGTAAAGTGTCTCTTTAATAATACTTCCTGTTGACCCGACCAATTGACCTCTCACCTCTGATCAGAAGAATGGGGGAGAGGGGGGAGCGGGATGAAGTGAAGGAGAGAGACTGTTATTGAGAAAATAAGGTAGTTAAAGAGACCTCTGTGTGTGTGGCCTCACCTGGTGTCCACACTGTGGCTGCAGAGTAATTTATACTTAAAAACACGCACAGACACATGAGGACAAACAATATAGCGTAGTTAAAGAAATATAAATAATTGAGTGTCTTACTATTCTCCATGGTTGGTCCTCTTACCTATTCTTTGAAGGTGGAAGCCAGAGTTATACACCCGAGCATGCTTACTCAACAACACTGTCCATCAATCAGACTGACACACAAGTGTGTATGTGTGGGTTGTAGGGTGTCTAATTGTAAAAAAAAAAAAAAAATTATGTGACTCCTAAAAGAGCCTGTTTTGTTTTTGTACTGACATCACCCTCACCTGAGAAGTAAAAATCAAAGCGAGAGATACTGGGAATTGAATAACTGCAGTTGACATAGCTAAGTAAATGAAAGAATACTCTTATTACATTGTGGGTGGCGATTAAACAAGCTTTTGGTTGTGCATAGTGTAGTTTATGGTGTTGCCAGGGATCAGCACCCTCTTCGAAAGAAGTAGGAGGTGAAGATCTTCCACACGGATTTCCTCCCATGCATCCTTGCAACATCTTGCAGTGCATCAGACCTCTCCTTTGGTATACAGTGGAGAATTACAGGTCCCCTCCTGGTCCTCGTGTCCATCCTCATGAAGTTATGCAGTACACAGGTAGACTTCACACATGTCTGTATTCCCCCACAAGGTATCTGTAGGAATATGGCAGGTAAATGTCATTATTAGGCTTTTACATCACCAGGTCATTGTGGATTACTAAAGTATAGTATCTCTTATAACAAATCATGATACAATTGGATATACAGTGGGGCAAAAAAGTATTTAGTCAGCCACCAATTGTGCAAGTTCTCCAACTTAAAAAGATGAGAGAGGCCTGTAATTTTCATCATAGGTACACTTCAACTATGACAGACAAAATGAGAAAATAAAATCCAGAAAATCACATTGTAGGATTTTTAATGAATTTATTTGCAAATTATGGTGGAAAATAAGTATTTGGTCACCTACAAACAAGCAATATTTCTGGCTCTCACAGACCTGTAACTTCTTCTTTAAGAGGCTCCTTTGTCCTCCACTCGTTACCTGTATTAATGGCACCTGTTTGAACTTGTTATCAGTATAAAATACATCTGTCCACAACCTCAAACAGTCACACTCCAAACTCCACTATGGCCAAGACCAAAGAGCTGTCAAAGGACACCAGAAACAAAATGGTAGACCTGCACCAGGCTGGGAAGACTGAATCTGCAATAGGTAAGCAGCTTGGTTTGAAGAAATCAACTGTGGGAACAATTATTACTAATAATCTTCCTCAATCTGGGGCTCCACGCAAGATCTCACCCCATGGGGTCAAACTGATCACAAGAATGGTGAGCAAAAAAAAAAGTTACAAAGCCTACCATCAGTAAAACACTACGCCGCCAGGGACTCAAATCCTACAGTGCCAGATGTGTCCCCCTGCTTAAGACAGTAAATGTCCAGGCCCGCCTGAAGTTTGCTAGAGAGCATTTGGATGATCCAGAAGAAGATTGGCAGAATGTCATATGGTCAGATGAAACCAAAATATAAGTTTTTGGTAAAAACTCAACTCGTTGTGTTTGGAGGACAAAGAATGCTATGTTGCATGCAAAGAACACCATACCTACTGTGAAGCATGGGGGTGGAAACATCATGCTTTGGGGCTGTTTCTCTGCAAAGCGACCAGGACGACTGATCCGTGTAAAGGAAAGAATGAAAGGGGTCATGCATCGTGAGATTTTGAGTGAAAACCTCCTTCCATCAGCAAGGGCATTGAAGATGAAACGTGGCTGGGTCTTTCAGCATGACAATGATCCCAAACACACCACCCGGGCAACGAAGGAGTGGCTTCGTAAGAAGCATTTCAAGGTCCTGGAGTGGCCTAGCCAGTCTCCAGATCTCAACCCCATAGAAAATCTTTGGAGGGAGTTGAAAGTCCGTGTTGCCCAGAAACAGCCCCAAAACATCACTGCTCTAGAGGAGATCTGCATGGAGGAATGGGCCAAAATACCAGCGACAGTGTGTGAAAACCTTGTGAAGACTTATAGAAAACGTTTGACCTCTGTCATTGCCAACAAAGGGCATATAACAAAGTATTGATAAACTTTTGTTATTGACCAAATACTTATTTTCCACCACAATTTACAAATAAATTCATAAAAAATCCTTCAATGTGATTTTCTGGATTTTTTTTCTCATTTTGTCTGTCATAGTTGAAGTGTACCTATGATGAAAATGACAGGCCTCTCTCATCTTTTTAAGTGGGAGATCTTGCACAATTGGTGGCTGACTAAATACTTTTTTGCCCCACTGTATAGATGCATGTGCACACACAGCTCGATAATATCAAGGATAGCATCAAAAATTAATACATGAATACCACTTGAAGCTTAATGATGACTTGATAATTTGAATCCGCTGTGTAGTGCTAAGGCAAAAACTAAAATGTGCACCCCTTTGAATCCCCAGGACCAGGACTGATCCACTGCTCTTTATTGGGACCTCTTCATCTGCATACCATGCTTTCACGGCTCTCTGTATCTGAGGACAGAAAACATCACAAGAAACTGACTTCATTATACTCAAATTAGACGGCAGTGAATATTATGTTATTATTATCTCTGTCCACACTTCGTTCTAGGGACTGGAACTACACAAAAGTACTTGCCCTATCCAGAATAGCCTACTATCTTTGACAATTGGAGCTGCTATCCTTTCACCCTGTTCCATGGCTGTTAGCTAGCTACCTACAAATGCATTTGGAGTTAGTTTTTTACAATGAAAATACATCAAGATAGCTGGCCAATTCTGAAGTTAGGTAGCTGGTTGTATTTCATTTATTTAGCTAGCTAGCTATTCAGTTTTTAAAGTTGGCTGGATAGCTAACTAGCTATGTTAGCAGCTGATTTGAGTTAGCCTGCACTATAGCTAGTTAGCTAATAATATATTGTTTGATTTTTTTCTAAATGTATTTACTTATTTACTCCCAGCCATGTGGATGATTGGAAACACAGCAGAAAAGTATGTTTGTCGCCAGAGTGGTTTAAAGCATATGGCTATTTACCTGTAAATAAATTAATGAACTGGAGAATGGATTAAACTGTTGACCCATTTAATAACCAGACCTTCATACAAACTTGCTACACTGAATTATTGATGCACAACCGAACTGATGCTATACTGCCAGCAGACCCGCACAAGGCAATTTACCGTGTGCTAGTGAACTAAGAGATAGAACTTTGCAGTTGTTTCTGATTACTAAACAATGCCATGCTGGTGGGTGGTAATTTTCTAATAGAACCCAGCCCTGACGAATAAATGTAGACTGAAAAGTATTAGTACGTCACATCATAGCGGAAACACACATCATTGCCACTTCACGCCCAAATATACCATATTTTGACTAAAACTATGACTTAATGACTTCAATCATTGTTCAACATCGTGGGTAAGCTCTGGGCATCTTCTTTCAGTAGAAAAAAATGAATTCCCACTCTTTTGGGCCTTTTAATAGTCAATATACAATCTGCGTTACCTGGAGCCAGCACAGCATTGAAAAGGAAAAAATATAGCAAAAAAAGTCACAGAATAAATGTTCTAGATAACGATTACATTGCAGATTTGAGACTATTTGTCATCCCCTGCCATTACTAAGGGAAAGCAACTGATTAAATATTTTGTGCATTTGATTGCAATTTCAACTTTCCTCAATGGCCATTCCAACACCAGAACCTTAATTACCAATGACCCCATGACTGCCAATAACCATAGCTCTCCATGGTAATAAATAACATAATGATGAAAACATTCAAGCCAGCCACCCGGTATTTGAAACACAAGGCTTGGGAGTATGGCTCTTCAATTACATTACATGGTGGCAGCTAATTGCTGGACCATGGGTTTCTATAAGGACTTTTTGTGAGAGTGAATTAACATGCAAGGCCTCACCAAATGACTGACCCATAACAATTTACTTGGACGGCTTTTGGGGATAGAGGTGATTGGTAATGCAACTGTTAGATCTGTTTTAGAGCTTCTTTTACACCCTTGTTTAGGGTTAGGCATACAACTATAGTGTACAGTATAGCTGAGGACATGTTAAGAACGTTTGGGCATGGCATTTAGAGCACGCCAATCTTACCGATAAATAGTGGGTTGACACCCCTATGTAGACCCAACAGATACTTTCAAGATAAAATAGTTAGATCTGCTGTTCCTTCTGAGGATTGTAGTTATATGAGTCTGCAACACTTACTAATTGACAGTATCTTCATTTGAAAAGGGTGGAGCATGCCACAATCATCTCTGACTGACTTTCATGCTTCAGACTTCTCCACCCCCTCGGAAATTTGGTGACATAGTATATTTTCCAGTGAGATGGCCACTACAGCAGCTGTGCCTAAATCATTGTGCTAGATCTCCCAGTAAGCCATGATGTCAGATCCGTCTCCCGTCCTCTCTGCCAGGAGGGGTTGTATGTATCATGGGGAGTACAGTATATCCTCGCTGACAGACAACTGAGGTTCAACTTCACACTTCTCGCCACATTTCATCAATACTCTGCAGTTGATGAGGCAAATAATCATCTCCCCTAACGCAGATGAGCTTAGTCTCTGTCTGTGTGCTATGTTCTGAACCTAGGGAAGACTGGGCCCCATATATTATCAGCAATTCCACTCAGCAGTGTGCCTCCCGCTTTGTACTTTATGGACTGAGAGCAGGTGCAAATTAATTCCAGATGAGGAGCGGGGGCAGTGATTTAACTTGTATGAATAATTAAGACTTGCATATATTTATAGCATTTTTGACAGTTCTCGGGGGAAATCCTAAGTTTAAGCCTTTGACAATATGGGGCAGTGTCACGGACACAGATTAATCTTAATCCTAGACTAAATTGCATTTTTAAACTGGACTAACAGAAATTGCATTTCTCAGACATGGTTTAAAATAGTCTCTGACCTTCTCTAGTCTAGATTTAAAAAGTCTGATTTCCAGAAGGACGATTAGAGTTCATATAGATCTAAGTGAAGGTTTAAATTAAACCTGGCCAGAGACAGGTTTAACTTCAGATTAAATGGATGTTAACCCCTAGGTTGACCATGACAATGTAGGAAAATGGATTACCTGGACTATTTAAATTATGATCAAAGAGCACCACCAAGACCAGACAGAAGGGTGGTTACCCACTGAATGACTTTGGTTGAATCAATTTGTGCAAAGAAAATGCACCTGGCTCTATTTGTTTTGCTTGAGCCATGGCTTTCATCTGATTCTCTTTGGGGAAATCCCATCCCTCCTTCCCTACAATTACTGATCAGCTTGAGGTTTTTGGCATCTGGAACTTTCCATCATCAAACAGGAGATTTTGTGTGGTGTAAATTAACCGACTATATGCAGAATAGTCCACAACGTCTGCAATCCCATATGTGAACTGAAAGATAATTATATCAAGCTCCCTTATGCTGCTGCCCAAGCCAACGACAATTTAGACTTCTATGAGTATGGGAACCTCCCTGGAGTCATTGGCTGTATAGATGCATGTCATATTCCCATCATGTGTAAGTGTCCCTCTACAGCAGATGCTGAGGAGTACAGGGGGAAAAACTGGTTGTCAATGAATGTACAAAGTTTGTGTACTCCCAATTTGCTGTTCTCCAACATTGTTGCACTTTAGAAAGGTACAACACATGACTCAAGGATTTTCCAAAACTCCTCTTTGTAAGCTCAGCTTGAAGGAGGAGAACCTACTGGAAACATACTTGGTGACAGTGGGTACGCACAGACCAACTTCTTTTTCAACCCCCATCTTCATGCAATGGGACATGAGCAACAACGATACAACCAGGCTCATTTACCCACCGGAGGTGTAGTGGGAGCGCAAGTTTGATGTATGGAAGAGACGTTTCCAGTGTCTCAGAAACACATTGTGCTTTGAACCAAGAAGACGCTGCATTACCATAATTGCAACAGCAGTGCTTCACAATTACCTCAAACAGCATGGCGGCTCAGATCCTCGCATTGCAGATGAGGACGACCCAGATGTTCCCACGGTGGAGGCGGACAACGACAGAAATGGACGAGCCTGCAGAGATGCTTTTCTATGCAGCACTTCTCACAACAAAGATAGTTCAAGTGATTGAAGCAAAACATAGCAATGGATTGGTAACAAAAATGTTTTTAATTCACAAATGGAAACATTGGGACCCCGAACTAGTGCTGGTTCAACAAGAACACTCTTACTACTCTGCTTCATGTTCCTCGCCTCCTCCTTCCTAGCCAACTCAACATGAGGGATTTGCATCTTCATGTCATGCTTTTCTTTTAAATACATTAGTTTGCGCTCATGAAATTCCATGGCCAGTTTCTCATGCATGCCCAGCTTCTGGGTCCTCTGGCCTGGATTAGTGACACAATCTTCCATTCTGGCTGCTGCAGATGTAGCGGGCTGACCTTCATCTCGTCTTATCCCTTCCGAGCTATGGTGATCATCTGCCTCTAGAAGATGATTATGTTGCTGTATTAGAAAACATTGCTTCCTCAACGGCTGAGTTCATCACATCATTTGAATTATGGGAGATGACTGACAACATTACATATTCCCGGCAGTCTGGGGATGGCAAATGTTGAATTAATGTGCCGTACCAAATGAGGATTGGAACGGTCCCCCATCTGAACTGTCCAAATGGTCATCATCAGAGATACCTTCCAGGGGTTGCTGGCTAAAACTGATCCCGGTCAAACAAGTCCCCCAGCTCACCTGTTTCTTGAAACAGAATTTTGTCTTATTTAAGTAGATTTTATGTTTTTCGACAGGACCTTAGAAAGACAAGACAATATATAAAGGATATTAGTAATTATGTATGATATTGTTTGTTACATATCTGTCACACAAAATACCTTATAGGCTCCACTGTGTTGTGTTACACAAGAAAACTAAAATGTCAAAGTGACTCTGATTTGTAGAAGTGGGCCAACAGTAAATGCAGTATCTTCCCTGAAGTTGTTTTGATCACTTGATCTTTTTCATTTGAGTTAAATTAATTACAAAAGGTAGTCTAGGCATTATTTTTCTTGTTTTCTGTTGATGAATCATGCTATTTGTTCTCGATAGTTGGGTGTTTTGACACAATTCGTCACAAGGATTTTTTTCAAAGTCACTGAAATTCTTTGAAAATGTTCTTTTTTACCTCTGTCAATTGTTTGGTTTAGGTGACTTTCTCCAATTCCACACCATGCTTATGTATTAGTGTCCCATCCCTGGCTTTTGAAGCATCCTCAGGTCAGCACCAAGTGCACATTGTTAATCTAATCAGGCTTCACAAAGATTAACTGGTTAGTCCTAATTTACCTTAGTCTGGGACTCCCTACTCTAAAACTAAAGTTAAGCAACATCTCAGAAAGACATTTTTTAAAAATCTGGATTAATTTAAGTAGAATTAGCCTAGTTCTGATTTAAATTAAACTCTGTCCTCAAAACCACCCCTATGTGTCTAGAACACTTCTCTGAGGTTCCAGGAAGTGGAGTATGTCCTACCAGCATGCTAACTATCCGCAGTCATGTTACTGATATGCAGAAGTAGTGGCGGAGAATTGAAGTTACCTTCAAATAGGTTTTGGTAAACACACAACTGGACCTGTAGCTGTATAACATGTACGCTGGGAGTTGAGAAGCAAGTTCAGGGAGTGTATTTAATAAATCAATTAAAATAGACCAAAACAAGAAACACGAGTAGCATACAGACATGAACACAAGAACAGAATTGACTGACAGATATAGGGAAGGTAATCCGGAAGGTGACGGAGTCCAGGTGAGTCAGATGAGGCGCTGGTGTGCGTAACGATGGTGACAAGTGTGCATAACAATAAGCAGACTGGCGACCTCGAGTGCCGGAGAGGGAGTATATGTGACAAGATGCCACTGCAAGCTTTGGCTATAGACCACTCACTATAGTTGAAGGACAGATTAAAAAAAAAAAAAAAAGCTCTTAAATGGGGGAAAAAAAATATGGAGAAGAGAAAGGGAAGGAATTACATCTTTGCTGGTGGCATTAAGCATGTGAAGTCTTAACCCACAGCCAATGTCATGGAAAGGCAGAAAAGTCACACGCTAATCATAAAATGTCCTGGTTGGCTCGGCTGTCAGTGCCACTTTCCTCACTGTTGGACACTTTACAGTCGGAGGAATATGTCATATTGCCCCCTACACGTGCCCGTACACGTACCACTCCAGTGGTAATCTACATGTCTAACCGATACATTGGGTGGGACTCATTATGGAATCGTATTTACTTATTCTTAATTCATGGGATATTGGTAGTTTCGGGACAAGATGCTGATCTAATTACAACATGGTTATATGTGCACATTATATTTGATGATACATGTTTCAACATTCTGCATCATGCCTTGACAGGCTCATGAATGCATCACACACGTGATACAAAAGGGACACACAGTCAGGTCCGTAATTATTGGCACCCTTGATATAGACGAGTAACAAATACTATAAAATAAATAACAAAATACTGAGCTATATTGTATTATCCAAAGAATTGGGAAATGACATGATTTTATATTAATACAAAAACAGTTTGTTTAGCGAGAAATACAAAATAATCTAAAAAAGATATGGGTATTTTCAATACTCCTTGCGAGTATAAGGACACTGAGCCTTTTTCTAAAATGTTTTATGAGATTGGAGAATGCGTTGGGGGGGATCTTAGACTGCGTGGCCAAAGAGCTCTTATTTTCATGTCATCTGAGTATAGCATCGGTTCCAATCCAAGTGCCAATGCCGTTTATCAAAGTCCAGGCGATGCTATGGTCAGATGAAATGACAATACAGCTCTTTGGCCATGCACATCAGTGGAGGAATGGCCTAATCTCATAAAACGTTTTAGAAAAAGCCTCAGTGTCATTATCCTCGCATGGGGAAGGTGTTAGAATATTGAACAAATCAGGCTCTGTGATCGTAACATTTTCAGCAAAACCAACAACACTGCATATCATGCCAGGGCAAATTTGACCAACCACCGCAACTATTTCTGCATAAAACAATAAAATCATTGCAATATTATCACATAAGACTGATCTATCACCGCAGTAAAAAAAGAGGGCTCGCAATTTCAACAAATCAGTGCACATTTGCCAAGTAATATGTTTGAATCAAGCCACAAGCCACAAAGCGTCAACAAACCTTTACCCCCATTAGCACATTTTCAAGAAATGTCAGAATTGCCACAGCAAAAACAAGCATTTTTGTCTGCAAATATCACTGAAAATCTCCCCGAAATCCTGGAAGGACAATTTAGAAATTCTCATGGTCACAACCATAAACTCTCAACTCCATCTCCCTGATAGATTAGGATATGGAATTTGGTGCAATTTTTATTTATTTTAATCCATGTTTATTTTATAGAGTCATAAAGCAATTGAGGAAAAATGTCATTCATACTTCGTATATACAACTTGAATGACGAAGAAAACATTTAGATTTTGTCTGTGCCGTCAGATTTTTGTCTAATGTCAACTCCGTCAGAGTGCTGAAAGATCTGATAGAATGGATTTTCAAATTTGACCAATGTTTGTGTTCCACTTTTATCTTTAGAGGCAAAAATAAACCTGTTTTGAGTTTTTGTTGTCAACTCTGTCAGTGGCTTGTCAATTCCGTCAATAATGGCTAACTCTCTGAAGAATTTTTTTGTTGTTCTCAATATTCTGAACAAATATTCTGGTCACTGTTCTGCAAAATATGCTTAAACTATTGAAGTATTTGCTGTGCTGGATCTAAGGTATAATGTTTGCTTTATAAATGTTTTATGTTATGAATCTAGAAAAACTTACCAAAATGCTAAAACCCTGGAGTATTATATAACGTATTCAAATTATATAATGTTAGAATTAAACAATCAAGGCATTTAAACACATGTTGGACAATAAAAAATGTAAAAACATCCTTTTATGATGTCTGGTGGAGTTGACATAAATCCAGTTGGTTGTAATCTATGGAAAAATGGAATTCAGATGTTTTTCATTTACATGGAGTGATAGCTGATACTTTGGTCTATCAAAATAGTTTTTCAAATGCTGTTAATATTAAGAAAAATATTTGTCCAGTCTTTCAAGAATCCCTGATTGACATAATCTTCAAACTTTGTTGTAATCGATGAGGGTTGAGTCTGAGTTTATAAACCACACATTTGGAACAATCTCATTATTCCTAAAACCTACATTCTTTATGTGACTATTGCTGCATTTTTTATGTCTCCTCTCTCAGATAGCTTATAAGTGTTTGTTTGGGTTCCTTGGAAGTCACTGTAGTGCAAGTGCAGAGGGATTCTACTCGGATGAGGACCTCGTTCTGATTCTAAGATTAATTATTTATACTGGCTATGATGCGTGTGATGTTTTATTGAGGCATACTTACCAGGGGCTATCGAAGGTGATCCCTTGGGCTCCCAGTTTTTGACTCAGCATCCCACTGGCCAAAGGGGCAGTTCCTTAGATACTCTTCTTTAAAAACCAACATAGAAAGTCCAAACACTCAAACCAAAACCCCAAACAGTTCACAAAGTTAAATCATGTTTCCCTGTGGACCGGCTCACTGTAGCCGTTAAAGCAAAGCATCATTGATTTGGGGAGAATGACGCATACATTCGGAAATGTTCGGAAAGTATTCAGACCCCTTGACTTTTTCCCATGTTGTTACATTACAGCCTTATTCCCCCTCATCAATCTGCACACAATACCCAATAATGACGAAGCAGCAACGGGTCTTTAGACATTTTTGCAAATGTATAAATAAACAAAACTGAATAATCACATGTGCATAATTATTCAGACCCTTTACTTAGTACTTTGTTGAAGCACCTTTGGCAGCGATTACAGCCTTGAGTCTTCTAGGGTATGATGCTACAAACTTGGCACACCTGTATTTGGGGAGTTTTCCCCATTTTTCTCTGCAGGTCCTCTCAAGCTCTGCAGAGCTATTTTCAGGTCTCTCCAGAGATGTTAGATCAGGCTCAAGTCCAGGCTCTGGCTGAGCCACTCAAGGACATTCAGAGACTTGTCCATCTCCTGGGGTAGGTGTGAGTATTCAGTCAACATCACCCTCCGCAGTACTGATTATACTAGCTGTCTGTCCCTCTTGTGTTGTTTATACAGCTCTAGTGGACTCCTGTGCCGTGGGGAATTTAATTGAACAGGCCCTTGCCTCCTCCCTGAACATAACCTCATACCCACTCTCATCTACGTTTCTGGTTCAAGCACCGGATAATCGACCACTGGGATTTGGGACAATAACACACATTACAGCACCAATCACTATCACTGTGGATCCCCTGCACCAAGAAAGCCTTCCCTTTCTCATCATCGAGGCACCGGTACACAGTCATCCTCGGCCTCCAGTGGCTCCAACACCACAACCCCACCATCTCCTAGTCAAGCATGGAGATTACTGCCTGGGCACCCGGATGTCGGAAGACCTGCTGTCCCTTATCCTGTGGTTCCACATCGGTTGAGAGTCCTGTGGTTGCCCTCGAGGCTGACATCCCGGATGTTTACCAGGATCTACGTGAGGTTGTCTCCCTCATCGCCCATGGGACTGTGTAATCGACTTGCTAACAGACTCTGCCGAGTCTACCCCCTGTCGCTGGCTGAAACCAAGGCTATGGAGGAGTATGTCCAGGAGGCTCTCCAACAGGGTTTCATTCGCCCATCCACCTCTTCTGCGTCGGCAGGTTTCTTCCTAATGGCCAAGAAGGAGGGGGTCCACGTCCGTGCATCAACTACAGAGGTCTCAATTCCATCACCACCAAGTACCGTTACCCCCCGTTGGTGCCGGCCGCCATTTTGTCTACAATTTGATCCACATCCGGGAGGAAAACGGCCTTCAGCACGATATCTGAGCACTACGAGTACTTGATGATGCCTTTAGTCAATGCTCCATCGGTGTTCCAGGCATGCGTGAATGAGTACTCCTGAGACGCCTCCTGGAGAAACATCTGTATGTCAAAGTGGAAATGCCAGTTCCATCAAGCCGCTGTCTCCTTTTTGGGATACCGGATCAGCCCACAGGGAGTGGTTATGGAGGAGAGGAAGGTCGAGGCAGTCAGGTCATGGGCAGTCCCAACCAACGTATAAGGACTCCAACGATTTTTGGGGTTTGCCAACTTCTTCCGGCTCTTCATTCAAAACTTCAGTTCCATCGCCTCTGCTCTCACCTCTCTCCTCAAGGGTGGAGGGTCCCTGTAATTTGGTGTTGAGTCCTGCATCCGTTGAGGCCTTTTGAAGGGGCATTTCACCGGATCTGGCTGAAACATCCAGATCCTACGCTGCCCCTCGTGGTGGAGATGGATGCCTCTGGATGTGGTTGTGGGGCTGTCCTGTCACCCACAAGAATTGTATGTATTTGCATACTATAAAAAACCTCCTGCAGAGAGGAACTATGATGTCGGCAACTGGGAGCTCCTGGAAGTGAAGATGGTACTAAAGGAGTGGAAACACTGGCTGGAGGGCACCAAGGACTCATTTGTCATCCTTACCGACCATCAGAACCTGGAGTACATACGGACAGTGAGGTGACTGTACCCACACCAAGCAAGGTGGACCCTTTTCTTCACTAGATTCAACTTCACCCTGTCATTGCACCCAGGTTTCAAAGAACATCAAAGTTTATGCCGTGTCTCATCTTCACGATTCGGGAGAAGTTCCTGTTCTGAGTGCGCCCATTATACCGCCCTCCCGAATTGTTTCCCCCACGATCCGCATCTACATCCCAACACTGGAGATAAAACCGGGACCTACTACCTGCCCTCCGGAGCGCACCTATGTTCCCATGGAGGTAAGGGATCGGCTGTTGACCTGAGCACACACACCCCTTGCTGCTGGACACCCAGGTATCACTAACACCACTCAATCCATCTCCGTTAAGTTCTGGTGGCCCACCTTGGTGCAGGACTCCTTCTCCGTATTTGCCCAATCCAAATCTCCCTGGCACGCTCCAGCAGGGAAACTCCTTCCGCTTCCCCTGCCTTCTGTTTCCCATCTGTCCATAGATTTTGTTACTGAACTTCCCCCGTCTGATGGTTTCACCATTGTTATGTTTGTTGTGGACAGATTCTCAAAATCCTGCCATTTTTTCCCTCTCTCTGTTCTCCCTACCGCTCTCTGAGGCACTGTTCCAGCAGGTCTTCCGACACTGTGGCCTTCCGGGGGACATTGTTTCGGACCGTGGTCCACAATTCATGTTGTGGGTATGGAGAGCCTTCATGGAGAAATTGGGGGTCATAGTCAGTCTCACATCCGGATACCGGTCTCAGTCCAAAGGCAGGTAAAAAGGACTAACCAGAAGCAGCGGAGGTTTCATAGGAGTCACTGTCAGGACCGGCAGGGGGAGTGAGCCCGGATCCTTCCCGAGGCGGATTTCACCCAGAACTAACTTTGTCACTCCTCCACCCTGTCAGAAGCTGAGCCCCCAGTTTGTGGGGCAATTCAAAGTCCTCCGGAGGGTCAATGGGGTAACATACTGATTACAGCCCCCTAACTACTGGATCTCACCCTCTTTTCACATTTTCCTCCTCATGCCAGTGGTTCCTGGTCGTTTGACTGATGCGTCCCCCACGACACCCCTCCACCTCCCCTGGACATCGAGGGGTGTCATGTCTTCTCCCACTCCCTCACTCCGGCGCTCGACATCGCCAGTCTGCTGTACACCAAACCTGGCAACCCATCATTACGCACACCTGTCAACCATCATTATGCACACCTGCGCCCCATCATTAGGCACACCTGGACCTCATCACTACCCTGATTACTTCCCCTTTATCAAGTGCACCGTTGTATCGCCCATCAGGCAGTATTGTTAATTTTGTCATGTTCAGACTCTACTCCTTCGTTACAGGACCAAAATGTTGAAAAAGAGAAGGAGTCTGAATACTTTCCGAATTCACTTTTTTTGCAGTTTGGTTTGCCATGGTTTTGGGTTCATAAATTGATTTCATAATTATTGTAATGCTCTTCTGGCAGTCTCTTTCTGCCTTGGCACTGCTCTTTGAGAAGGCACACCTAGTCTCAAATGGTAAAGCACAGGTGTACTGACTGCATTGACTCAGGGAACCCAGATATTAGATATGGAAGAAAGATGTAAAAGATGCTGTAAAGGGCAGTTTCAAGAGCCCACACCTTCACTAAGCTAAACAAAACCAAAACGCACAGCATCAATGATTTAGGGAACATGACCCTTATATGTAGTCAAGGTGTAATGGTGTGTAGAGTTAGGTTTTAGATTAATAAATTGTTTCATAAAAAAATGAAATAAAAGTCTGTAAGCCCTTTATAGGCCTGGCAGACACCAGTCAACCTATCCGTATGCTGACATACTCTTGGGTTTGCAAGTTTGATGTCTACACACATCCAAGGTTTTAGGATTATAGATAATAGTGTTCGAGTTCAAGTACTGTTGACCTGTGTATAATAGGAAGCGGTGGGTAGTTTTAAAGAACCATTTAACTCAGGCAAGGAGCCCCTGCATTCTGCCAACGCACATCTGCATAATGTTCCTGCCTCCGAGATGAATGCTCCTTTGGCTGTGATAATTCAGCAAAATCGATTAAGATTGACGCACAATATGTTTGTACGTTCAAAATGTAAAGCAACATGTTGTTTCCATGTGCGCCACAGATGCTCATTTTGAGCAAGTAACTCATCTCTTGTGACCTTATAAACGTCTAAAATCTCTCATGCGATGCTAATATGTAATTACATGATGGAAACAGAGAGTGTATTACACCATACCAAAAGTAATTAAATAACACTCAATAATAATAGTAATAATACACTGACTCAACATGACTTTTTTTCAGAACATTGATGAAAATATTGCTGTGAGCAAAGTAAAAGGAAACATGAAGGGGATAGAGGGTAGTGAACTGCAACACTTGCTTGACATCAGAAATAGCGGTTACATTTCACCTCTTGCCGGTGGCCATGTTTGAAAGCAGTGTATTATTCCTGCCTCAGGCAAGGGCATCGGTCAGATTGAATATTAAAGTGTTCATTCCACATAACAGAGCAAACGGCTTAACATCCCCTGGTGTATGTGAGACTTGAGGTATCGTGCTTCTCTTCCCTCATCTCATTGACTGTGACAGACATTTACATTCATTGATAGGGAGTCGCCTGCGGCCAGTAACTTCTAATGGTCTCGACGAATTGCTTCCTACTGACAAAGGTTGCCCAGTGTCTGGCCAGTAAACTAGCTTGAGTCTGTGCTTACTATGATAAGGTCGTGACATTTGCCATTAACCGGTTAACACCTATTAGGACACTACTTGTCAAGCCGTATTGGCCAAGTATTGCCTCTATTTTGATGTTATTCTTGTGAATGCGCATGTTGACTAAACAGTCACCGTGGGTGACCTAGACAGCGCCTACAGACAACAACCATCTTACGTCTGGGTTCCGATGGTGGTCATTGAGTGTGTTGTACTTCTTGAATACTCTTTTGGAATCTTGCATAAAATGCATCAGTAATCTGTCTGTGAATAAAGTTCATTTGTGCTTAGTATTAATCAACCATGTGTCTGTCTTCTGGTGCAGGGAAAATGCACATACAGTATGCATAACTGAATCCAGTCAAACGTTTGGACACACCTACTCATTCAATTGTTTTTCTTTATTTTTTACTATTGTCTAGATTGTAGAATAATAGTGAAAACATCAACTTTGAAATAACACAAATGTAATCATGTAGTAACCAAAAAAGTGTTTTTGGTTACTGCAAAAACACTTTATATTATATTTTAGGTTATTCAAAGAAGCCACCCTTTACCTTTATAACAGCTTTGCACACAGCTTGGCATTCTCTCAACCAGCTTCACGAGTTAGTCACCTGGAATGCATTTCAATTAACAGGTGTGCCTTGTTAAAAGTTAATGCTTTTGAGCCAATCAGTTGTGTTGTGACAAGGTAGGGGTGGTATACAGATATTTGTTTTTTTTAAAGTACAAACAAAGAAAAAACGTTGAATGAGTAGATGTGTCCAAACATTTGACTGGTTCTGTACCTATGGGTTCATTATAGTTCACCAATGTCCCCTTTCCCCCAAAACAAAGCCAGGGAAAAGTTGTTTTAAATTTGCTGCAACAAACAAAAATATTTTCTGTCTAACCTGCACCAAAATGCAATTCATCAAATGCACAGACATAAACACAGATAAACTCACATACAATATTTCAAGATGACAAATGTAGGGAAATGTATATCATGATATTAAAATGCATTTGCAATTGAACATTCCTTGGCTGCCAGATGTATAAATATGTAGCTGATAAAAGGCGACAGTTCTCCCTGACCGTGGCTCACAATGAGTTTCTCGCCAAGCATCGTAATATTTTTCAAACGGAAATAAGATGGCTTTGCAGTAAAAGAGAGATGTGGTGCTAAAAAAGTCTCTGCAGCTCCATGGCCACTGAATATCATCTCAAAATGATCCCATCTATGGCGGCATCTTCATTCTTTCAGATCAGACTGTACTTGAAGATGGTCTGTAGGTGAATGTATAATCAGACATGCATGCACGTAGGTACACACACACACATACGCACGCACGCACACACACACACACACACACGCACGCACGCACGCACGCACGCACGCACGCACGCACGCACGCACGCACGCACGCACGCACGCACGCACGCACGCACGCACGCACGCACGCACGCACACACACACACACACACACACACACACACACACACACACACACACACACACACACACACACACACACACACACACACACACACACACACACACACACACACACACACACACACGCACACACACGCACACACACGCACACACACGCACACACACGCACACACGATGGCATGGAGCCGACAGGACCCTGAATAGCTTCTACCCCCAAGCTATTAGACTGCTAAATAGTTAACTAAATAGCTACCGGTACTATCTGCATTGACCCTTTTTGCACAAACGTTTTGGACTCATCACATGTGCTGCTGCTACCGTTTATTATCTATCCCGTTGCTTCGTCACTTCATCCCCTCAGCAGACTCCACTGACATATGTACATACTCAATTACCTCATAACACTGCACATCGACTAGGTTGATGTACCCGTGTCATTGTGTATTTCTTATTATGTTCTTTAATATGTTATTATTATTTATTTATTTTCTTTCTCTCCGCATCATTGGGAAGTAAGTAAGTATTTCACTGTTAGTCTCTGCCTGTTGTATACGAAGCATGTGGAAAAAGTTGATTTGATTTGACACACACACTCCACGTGTAAGACCCTACGCTGACATTCTGTCCTCAGATTGTAGGGACACTTGAAAAGATATTAATTAACGATCTAGATTCCTGGCACACTCTCCCAGTTGTTCCAATGTGTCCAACAATCGATGCCATATTTCCTTCATACACCGTGTCACAAACATCATGGAGCCCAGACTGTTTCTTCACACGCCATGAGCAGACAGTTTGCTAGCGGTGAGTGTGCAGAGTCTGCAGAACACCAGTTTGTTCAGCTCAATCCACTTTTGTTAGTCACTAATCAATCAATGTACACCTTACTGCCACAGCAAGGTCTTACACTTTGAGAAACCAACATGGAGGTCATTCTTCAATATAGTATTCAAAATCAGAGTAGTTGTTTTTCACCTCTTTAGCCCGATCATTAATACTTAAGACAAACCACGTGGTTTCACGACAGTAAAGGAGTCTGTTGAGGGAGAGGGATAGGTTTTGCTGTGCTGAGAAGTTTTTTATACATTCTTGTTGAGTGGTCTATTTTATCAAGGGTTGCGGCCACATTCCCAGTCACTTTCATGCCACTTGAATTATACTGTAACTATGGTGCTTGAACTAAGTGACCTTATTTGATAGAGTTCCATATTTCCTTATTAGAAGTTCCTTATTAGAACGAGTCCTCAACACTCTCAGAGAAAATGGCTACAGTTATGGTACACTATTGCTCCTTGGGATACAACATTTAAATAAAAAATACATACATAATATACTGTACCTTCAGAGGTATATACATACAACATCACATGGTACTGTCTGGTACCTTTTAGGGTACATGTGGTATAATCTATCATAATGGTACATTTTTGTACCCAATATTTAGAATGTACAAGTACAATCATCAAACACTCTCAAAATCCACGGCCATCATTCTCATATTTCCCAGCATTCTCTATTGCAGGTAGATTTTTTTAATTGTTCGTTTCGATATGTGTGTTTCCGCATGCACATTGATTGATCTTAAGCTACACAAAAATAAATAACATACTTTTTTCGAAGCGAATCCAATCTGTTAGTAGTTGGACTGAGATGGTTGTTCCCGTTTAGATGGTTTAGGTTGTCTCATTTATACATTTTCCCAACCTTGGCAGCTGTTCTGAAGGATTGAAAGTTACATTTTTGGGATATCCTAACTCTGGCTTGATTCCAATAGGAATTACATATCACTTCGCAAGCCTGCATAATGCATAACATAATGCAGGTGACTGTATTGGGGTAAGACTAGGCTGATAAATTATGGCCTTATGATATACTGTATGCAATGTATTTTCATAAAGAGTTTTTAATCAAAACAATTGAACGCAATAATCATGTCTCTGTCACTAGCAAACAAAGTCATGGGTGGTACTGGTAACTCAAAAATTAACTTGCTAGGCGCTCTGGGAAATATGAAAATAAGACTTTACACCCTACAGTATTATTAAAACAACACCCCAAAAATGTTTTAGAGGTACATTTTTGGCATTTAAAAGGAACAAACAGCTTTGTCACTGTGGTGGTACCCTAAAAAACGTTTCTAAAAGGTGAGCTTTTGTACCTGTGGACTACATGTAAGCAAGGTACTATCTAGTCCTGTAAAATACACTGTTGGCTCTTTAAAGGTGCCAAATGCAAGGGTGCAATTACGTATGTACCCATAACTAAAAGTACAATGTGCATACCTTACAGGGTACCACTGCAGTTACATGTGTTTGTACCCCCAAAAGTCCCAGTGCAGTCAAAAATGAGATTTTCCTGTGTTGTATATACACTGAGTCTACAAAATATTTGCTATTCCCATGACATAGGCTGACCAGGGAAATCCAGGTGAAAGCTACAGTATGATCCGTTATTGATGTCACTTCAATCAGTGTCGATGAAGGGGGTGAGGCAGGTTAAAGAAGAATTTTTAAGCCATGAGACAATTGAGACATGGTATTGTGTATGCGTGCCATTCATGAGGGTGAATGGGCAAGACAAAAGATGTAAGTGCCTTTTGAACGGGGTATGGTAGTAGGTGCCAGGCGCACCGGTTTGAGTGTGTCAAGAACTGCAACGCAGCTGGGTTTTTCACACTCAACAGTTTCCCATGTGTATCAAGAATGGTCCACCACCCAAAGGACATCCAGTCAACTTGACACAACTTTGGGAAGCATTTTGACGTCTTGTTGAGTCCTTGCCCTGATGAATTGAGGCTGTTCTTAGGGGTAAAAAAGGGGTGCAACTTAATATAAGGAAGGTGTTGCTAATGTTTTGAACACTCTGTGTATATTTCCAAAGTGAGGTTGGAATGATACTGTGAAAATGGTGATAATGCCCTTTTAGTGTAAGAGCTGTTGGGAAAAAAACTGCCTGAAATGTCTGCCTGTTTTGTCCTTTCTAGTGTCATCCCCAGGCGGTAAGTTAGTTAATAGACCAATAAGAAAGAGTTCCAAACTGCTCTGCCAATACCAGCTTGTTTTTAGTTGTCCCCTCCCCACTCCCAGACTGTCCTAGCAAAATTATTGCTTGAGAAATTGCTCTTTGCTAAGAAGCTACTTTTTGAATTAATTATTTTTTTTTTTTACAATTTTAATGAAAACAATCGCAGCAAGGTACCTAATTGTTACCCAGAAATAATTTGATATTGAGGTAAAAAATAGTTGCATTGGACCTTTAAGTACAATTCTAAACCTTTTTCTCTGAGAGTGTAAGAGTCAAGTTGTTTCTATGTTTGCACATACCATTAAAAACCTGATGACTTGTCAGCTGTGCAGGAAAAAAAAAAAACATTTCGGCCAGTCATGACTTGCAATCCCAGTGGTAGTGGATTTTTCCCTAGAGAGCACACGAAGGGGTTGCAAGTCATCAACAAGCCTGTGCAGTAAAGATCATTTGAATTCAATCCGACAACTCTCTCGACTTGCAGTCCGATCACGTTACGCAAGTGAAGACTTAGCAGTTAAAAGTCAGAGACGATCCCGTTCAACTCTCTCTCCCTGAATACATTATCTAACTTCTGAAAATATTAAACAGAGTGATTTTCTAAATATCTATGCCTGTCTCAAACCCTCGGGGCCATTTTCAGATTGTGAGACAGTTTTCACACTTTTTTAAAAGCAACAACTTTTTAAAAATATTCTGATGTTTCTGCATAAGTGACTGAAGGAAATCACAAAGCTCTTAATTGAATGACGTGAGCTGGAAACTGTAGTTTGCAAGTGGAAATGGGAAAGCACAAAGGTATTTAAAAACCTTTTCACCTCTCAGGGATTGCCTTTGCTAACTAGGGAACACACACAGCACATCTGAAAGGGCAGACTGCTGACGGCGTAGTCTTTTGAGCCAGACAATATTTATACTCTCAGGCCTCTACGATAGGGTTGGTACTACACACTAGGTATGGGGTTGTCCCAGATCATTTCAATCACTTTCTGACTGCACACCGTTTGATTTGAACGAAACCTTCCATACGTTTGTCCACGGTAGAACTGGTTTGTCAAACTATTCGATCATTTCTTGAAAACAGTTGTCATTTTCGTTTTCTTTTTTTGAACCTTTCGCATCAGTAAATCTAAAAACGCGAAAACTCGAGGTGTGTTTTTATGTTCACATATGTTGTAGCCTTATTTTACATCATCAGAGGTGTTTCTGTTCTGTCCACCATCGGTTGACACACAGCATGCTCTTGAATACAGGGTGGGTGTCATGTTTTGGCTGATAAGTTAACTAAAATGTCAATAACATTGAAATGTCAACTTTCAAATGGTACCACAAAGATGGTCGGAGGTCCACACATCAGAGAATGTTGACTTGAGTGGCAATATCCATAGTTTTATAAGTGTTCCGTCAATCTTCCGTAGCAAAACTATTGAAATCATAGACATAGTCATTGCTATTCAAGTTGACATTCGACGTTTGGTGGACTGGAGGCCATCTTTCTGGTGGTAAATGAAGGCATATTTCATTTTCTTAATTCTGTTTCTATAATTAAAATGACACCCACCCAGTTATCAAGAGGATACTGTGTCTCAACCGATGACGGGCGCAACACGAACACCTAAGACAATGGAAAATAGGGTCTAAGTGACAACATTGTTATCTGAACATTTTACAAATCTGAGTTTACGTGTGTATTTCATAATTGATGTTAAAGGTTAAAAAAAAAATATGACAACTCTGTTTGTAAGCTTTGAAAAGATATCAAACTCAAATGTTTATATTTTTCAGTGATGAAGACGTCTCATGGTAGGGTGGGATATGCAGAATCGGCCAACTTTGAGCACCTCTATCAGAAAGTGATTGAATTCCTATGGAACGAAACCATGGTAAGACATTCTGTGTCAGGAACATGATTATATTTTCAACACGTTACTTTAATTCCAACCTTGCTGTCAGTAGAAATCTGTATAATAAATGCCCTATTTAATTGGAATCAATAAGACTGGGACACATGGCCAGTCCCCATTTTCTATAGCTCAAAAAGACTGTAACATAGCAATATGTTCCCATCAACTCTATATCCCATAAATAAACACACTTTCCCATTGAAGGATCAAAATACTTTAGGGACATCAGCAAAATGCATCAGTGATAAGGATTGCAATGGTAAGAAATGTTATACTAATCCTTTCGTTCCATATGTTTTGCTCCAAATGTTAGGCTGCAGCTCAATCATTTTCTCCTCTCAACGCAAACTAGGGAGGATTCTGCTGTCACTTAGCATCTCTATGAAGCAGATCCATAAGGGATTTGACACAGACCTCAACGCATGCTGTTGTACATATGGAATGGTGCTGCACATATGGAGTGGTGTTGTACATATGGAATGGTGCTGCACATATGGAGTGGTGTTGTACATATGGAATGGTGCTTCACATATGGAGTGCTGTTGTACATATGGAATGGTGCTGCACATATGGAGTGCTGTTGTACATATGGAATGGTGCTGCACATATGGAGTGCTGTTGTACATATGGAATGGTGCTGCACATATGGAGTGGTGTTGTACATATGGAATGGTGCTGCACATATGGAGTGGTGTTGTACATATGGAATGGTGCTTCACATATGGAGTGGTGTTGTACATATGGAATGGTGCTGCACATATGGAGTGGTGTTGTACATATGGAATGGTGCTGCACATATGGAGTGGTGTTGTACATATGGAATGGTGCTGCACATATGGAGTGGTGTTGTACATATGGAATGGTGCTGCACATATGGAGTGGTGTTGTACATATGGAATGGTGCTTCACATATGGAGTGCTGTTGTACATATGGAATGGTGCTGCACATATGGAGTGCTGTTGTACATATGGAATGGTGCTGCACATATGGAGTGCTGTTGTACATATGGAATGGTGCTGCACATATGGAGTGGTGTTGTACATATGGAATGGTGCTGCACATATGGAGTGGTGTTGTACATATGGAATGGTGCTTCACATATGGAGTGGTGTTGTACATATGGAATGGTGCTGCACATATGGAGTGGTGTTGTACATATGGAATGGTGCTTCACATATGGAGTGGTGTTGTACATATGGAATGGTGCTGCACATATGGAGTGGTGTTGTACATATGGAATGGTGCTGCACATATGGAGTGGTGTTGTACATATGGAATGGTGCTGCACATATGGAGTGGTGTTGTACATATGGAATGGTTTGTAAGTGTGCAGTCTGATAAAACAAAACTACATGATAGCATGTATTTCAAGGCCTACCTTCAAACTCAGTGCCTCTTTGCTTCACATCATGGGAAAATCAAAAGAAATCAGCCAAGAACTCAGAAAAAAAATTGTATCCATCTACAAGTCTGGTTCATCATTGGGAGCAATTCCCAAATGCCTGAAGGTACCACGTTCATCTGTACAAACAATAGTACGCAAGTATAAACACCATGGGACCACGCAGCCATCATACCGCTCAGGAAGGAGACGTGTTCTGTCTCCTAGAGATAAGCGTACTTTGGTGCGAAAAGTGCAAATCAATCCCAGAACAACAGCAAAGGACCTTGTGAAGATGCTGGAGGAAACAGGTACAAAAGTATATATCCACAGTAAAACGAGTCCTATATCGACATAACGGGAAAGGCCGCTCAGCAAGGAAGAAGCCACGGCTCCAAAACCGCCTTAAATAAGCCAGACTACGGTTTGCAATTGCACATGAGAACAAAGATTATACTTTTTGGAGAAATGTCCTCTGCTCTGATGAAACAAAAATACAACTGTTTGGCCATAATGACCATCATTATGTTTGGAGGAAAACAGGGGAGACTTGCAAGCCGAAGAACACCATCCTCATCGTGAAGCACGGGGGTGGCAGCATCATGTTGTGGGGGTGCATTGCACAAAATTAGATGGCATCATAAGGGAGGACAATTATGTGGATACATTGAAGCAACATCCCAAGGCATCAGTCAGGAAGTTAAAACTTGGTCTCAAATGGGTCTTCCAAATGCACAATGACCCCAAGCATACTTCCAAAGTTGTGGCAAAATGTCATAAGGATAACAAAGTCAAGATATTGGAGTGGCCATCACAAAGCCCTGACTTTGTGGGCAGAACTGAAAGAGAGTGTGTGAGCAAGGAGGCCTACAAACCTGACACAGTTACACCAGCTCTGTCAGGAGGAATGGGCCAAAATTCACCCAACTTATTGTGGGAAGCTTGTGGAATGCCACCCGAAACGTTTGACCCAAAGTTAAACCATTTTAAAGGCAATGCCAAATGCTAATTGAGTGTATGTAAACTTCTGATCCACTGGGAATGGGATGAAAGAAATAAAAGATAATAAGATAATATATAATATAATTTTGTTCAGTGTATATATCCTGCAACTGTTTGGGAATCAGGAATAGGGAATCTGAACAGAGGAAGCTTTGATGTTTCCCCATCGGGTGTTAACAAATGACAGGACTCTGAACTCATAGTGTCAGAACTCATGTTCTGTTCTAAATCAAAATGATTTTGTTCTGAAAGAAAAAAACACTTCTTGAAAGAAAAAAAACACATTCATGTCTGATCCCACGTAGTTTGTGTTTAACAACCCACTGCAAGGCCAAAAGAACTGAAGCACTCCATTCTCCGCCAAAACAGCATGAGAGGCGATCATTAAGGTAAACTTTGCATCCTTGAAATGAATAAAACAAATATTTCTTGCATTTACTCTTTTGATATTCTTTAATGATGTGAAATCCAACATTTATCTTAGAAATGTCAACATGGACATGAATATATTATGTTTCTCCCATTGTTTTTACGTAAACTTGTAACTTAATACCACCAAACACAAGGCAATTGTTACTCTGCAAAAATGTTCAATTTCAAACAAATTGTGTTGCCATGCAGCATTAAACATGCAGCATTAAACATGCAGCATTAAACACGACAATAAACACTGACGTACTGCACGTACAAAACACCAGAAACCATTCAATCAGGTATTTACTGCATGGCATCTGAAAGTGTGTACAGATGGATATGTACCACTTTCTAACCTTAAGAGTTAATCAAATGATCGAGCTGGCTTAATGTGACTGATGTGCTTTCCCTGTAGATTTGGTACATCTTCCAAAGCTGGGATAAAATCAATTAACTCCTGCCTTGGTTTTAATCCCTGTTGTGAAGGATTGCTGGACATCAACCAATCAACTCCCCTCCATCGCCATCAAGCAGAAACTTAGGACTAACCTATTTTAGTCCGTAATAATAATTTCTTTGGGTAACAAGTTATCAATAATGAAAAGGTTTACAAATACATTACATTTTCTCTAGATATTTTGTGATATAAAATCCTAAATAAAAATTTTGATGAGTAGATTTTTTTGTTAACCTTGTTGAACTGTTATAGACAGTTGTCACGGTTGTCCTCCTCTTCATCTGAAGAGGAGAGGCGAGAAGGATCGGAGGACCAAATTGCGGCGTGATATGTGTTCATCATGAATTTTAATAAAGAAAACACTGAACACTGAAACACTATACAAAAACAGTAACAAAATAACAACAGTGAAGCTAATGTGAGCTACGCTGAAACAAGCAATCAACATAGACAATCACCCACAAACAAACAGTGCAACCCAGGCTACCTAAGTATGATTCTCAATCAGAGACAACTAATGACACCTGCCTCTGATTGAGAACCATACTAGGCCGAAACATAGAAATACCCAAATCATAGAAAAGCAAACAGACTGCCCACCCCAACTCACGCCCTGACCATACTAAATAATGACAAAACAAAGGAAATAAAGGTCAGAACGTGACAACAGTGGTGTAGTTGCATATTAATCATGTAGTGATATATTCATTATTATATGCATTAACAATAATACTAGAACAGGAGCAGTCTACGGTATTGTTATTTCAGTTACTCTGCACAAACATATTGCACTGTGGTTGCTAGCACAAGATTTCAGTTGGCATCAAAACACAAGGAATTCCATGGAAAGGATAATTGTTTCTGTCACACCCTGATCTGTTTCACCTGTCCTCGTGCTTGTCTCCACCCCGCTCCAGGTGTCGCTCCTCTTCCCAATTATCCCCTGTGTATTTATACCTGTGTTCTCTGTCTGTTTGTTGCCAGTTCGTCTTGTGCATTCAAGCTAACCAGCGGTTTCCTGTCAGCGCCTATCGACTCCAAGCCCCTCTTTCCTCTTCCTCCTGGTTTTGACCTTTGCCTGACCTGACCCTGCACCCGCCCGCCTGTCCATGAGTCTGCCTGCCATCCTGTACCTTTGCTCCACCTCTGAATTACTGAACTTTGCCTGTCCCTGACCCTGTGTCCGCCTGCCGTCCTGTACCCTGGATTTTCGACCCCTGCCTACCTTGACCTGTCTTTGCCTGCCCGGTTGCTATAATAAACATTGTGACTGCATCTGGGTCTTACCTTGATTCCTGATAGTTTCATCGTCATGTGATTTTCCTTCCCTAGTGAGAAGATATTGAAAGAATTGTCAGAGCCTTTGATATAAACTCGGCTGAAGACTGGAAAAGCCAGACTAATTGTGATCACGAAGGCAATTTTTTTTTAGATCCACTCAGACCCATCTGCTTGGAGAAAACAAACCAGAAGACAAAAGGCTTGTATAATCATCACAAGCACAAAATAAAACAAAATAATGAGACTGCTGCAGAAAGGTCAACAACACATTTGTGGAAAGAAAACCGAATTTCATCTTTGGGAAATAAACCTGCCTCCAAGGCAGGTTTTTAGTAACATGATGTGGTAACTGAAGTCTGGGACTACTTTGAATACTTGGAAAAGTATTCAAGGAAAGTATGCGTCATCACAAAATCACAAAAAGTCAAGAGTGAGGCTGTTCTTCTTTGACTAAAATCACATTTTATTCCAGTTTACTTAGGAAATAAACCACCATTCAATGCATGACAAGAAACTGGGATGTGCCATTGATTTAACACTAACACTTAAAATACGCTGTGTTTTTTACAGAGCTACCATACAGTGAATCGCCCACAGGATGGGAAACACAGTACATTTTAACATTTCGGAGCCACTTGCAGGAGGGTTTAGCTCCAGGGTCTCATTTCACTTTTATCACAGTTTAGCTCCCTCTTAAACCCCAGCCAGCTGATGGGTATCTCATACTGCCACTGTTGAGGTCTTGGCCTACTGCATTTGCACAGTTGGTTGTCTCACATCAAAGCCCTGCTTGAGACAATCTACCCTTATCTCTATCATCTCCTAGATAATAGGTAGTTCGAGTTTCAAAAGTTTAACCAGAACGCTCACTTATTTAACACTTACAGTATCTAGTGTGAGGGTGTGATTAGGGGTGGCCTTAGGGAAGTAGGAAGGTGTCTTATGAACAATTATTTCTTTTTGCAGGTTTGTGTGTGGTAGTTGCTTCTCTCTCTATTCCCAAAGGCATGTAATCCTGATTCCAATGAGTGCTCCCCGGTGGCTGCATGCTGTCACGACCCTCGATCCAATTATCTCTAAGGCCAGACGTCCCTTTTCATATTGGAGAACAGTGACAGGGCCAGTCTCCAGGGAGATACCAGACACATCAACCTGTCAGCTTTACTGTGCCAGTGTATCTCTGGTGTGTGGAGCCACATCCTGGCCACACTGTCACATCTGTGTGTGTGTGTGTGTGTGTGTGTGTGTGTGTGTGTGTGTGTGTGTGTGTGTGTGTGTGTGTGTGTGTGTGTGTGTGTGTGTGTGTGTGTGTGTGTGTGTGTGTGTGTGTGTGTGTGTGTGTGTGTGTGTGTGTGTGTTGTCTATCCATCCTGTGCAACACAGTCTCTAGTCCAGTGGTATTCAAACATTTTCAGTGGGATCCCATTTTATCCGGCAGAATTTCCGGAGCCCCCCCCCAATTTGTTTTAATTTCTAATGACCCCACCGCTCCCCAAATTTAATGACACAACCTTAAAATCGTTACATTTATATTGTTTACATCAACAAATAACCCACTAGGGGTCGCGACCCCAACTTTGAATACCACTGGTCTCCTCAATGGGTTGAACCTTTTAGTTTGACAGCAGTGCTCATTTAGGGTGAACACACTTATGCCCTTGTCAGGGGTGTCAGACATGGAGCACCCGCGTCCCACCCACGTTTAATTTGGCCCTATACTCAATTTTTTTTAAACCCGTTTTTCCATTTAAGAAAGGACTGCACTTCATGTATCTAATACCCCCATTTGAATGTGTCATAAGTATTTGGACCAATTCACTTACAGTGTCCTACATTTAGTCAAACGTTTAGTGTTTGGGGCTGCAGGTAGCCTAGTGGATAGAGCGTTGGACTAGTGACTGAAAGGTTGCAAGCTCAAATCCCTGAGCTGACAAGGTAAAAATCTCTTGTTCTACCCCAGAACAAGGCAGTTAACCCACTGTTCCTAGGCCGTCATTGAAAATAAGAATTTGTTCTTAACTGACTTGCCTAGTTAAATAAGAGTAAATTTTAAAAAGTATTATTATTAATGATTATTATTATTAATAATTTATTGTCCCATGTTCCTAGCATGCAATGACTACATCAAGCATGTGATTATGTTGTGACAAATGGTAAATAATGTATTGTGTCATTTTGGAGTCACATTTATTGTAAATACATTTCTTCAACCTTTAAAAGGTTTTCTTCACTGTCCAAATAAATACGTAGGGGAGTGTAAACCTTGAATGAAGCTGTACATTGCTTATATACATATATACAAACACTTCCTTGTCCAAGGGAAAGCAGCTTACACCCAGCAGCCAGAGGACGTCTGAATCCATCTGGGCATAATCTTCAGACAGCAGAATGACAGGCAAAGTCACTGGTTTCCACAGATTCCAGTGAAAGGATATTGATGGGTAGGGAAGAGGGATAGTAGAGGGTTTGGTCGTGCATTCAGTGACCTGCAAGGTTCTGCTTATCACAGCCTCCGCAGGATTTCTTGTCAGGGTTTAAATCAGACTCTCGCCCTCCTCTTACCTTTCATATCGCCTCTGTTGTTCCCTGTGCTCAGAGAAGGGGACATCCAGCGGGCACCGCAGAGGATGATAATATCCCCCCTTCCACCACCCTGGAGCTAAGAGAAGTGATCGCAATCTCTCCCCTACCACTTTTTTTTTGGGGGGGGGGCTGAAATGTACAATTTCTCACCTACTGAAATACCTGTTTGATATGTCATTTTTTAATAGATCAACTTACAGTTAAAGCTAGCCGTAACTAGCTCGTATCTGATCGTAATCCCCCCCAAAAATCATGGTGCAAGGACGTGCATGAATGAACAGAACACAAACATTTCTGCCTTAGGCCATCCACGGTGTAAAATCCGGCACACGCACCGGGCTTCTATTTCAATAATAATTGCATACAGTATGTCACATGATCTACATATTATACAGAATATACTTTTTTTTGGGGGGGGCACCATGATGTTCTATTCTACATCTTATTTTGCATTCAAGCCTCTGTTAAGTACAGTATGCATTCCTTTTCTTTGACCGTGTGCGGGTCTCTATCTTTCAGTTGTATACCTTGAAATGATTCATTAGGTTCTTTCTCAGAATTGTATCCCTTGACTACTGAATACAAATGGCCCTAAGGGGCTATTTATATGTGGATATATTGTGTTATTGCACATTTATCTATATCAGTTTAAGGGAAAGAGGTATCAAAGTGTCTTTGCGTTGGAAAGTCTTTCTGGCACTTAAATCACCATTTTCTGAGATCAGTAATCTAGACTGCGCTAGAAAAAGCTAGCCCTCTTACTTTTGATGTCTCGGTTGCCAAACCAGCTGCCTCCCGGAAGTCCTGTTTGTCCGGAAATAGTGCCATTTTGAATTCAAGGCATACCCTCTCGTTGCAACAGGGCAGCGATTGAGACAAAGTTTGGCTTGTTGAATCTCTTCTCAGAAGCAGTTGGTACAGGGCAGATGGTCTATTCATCTGAGATTACTTACAATTAGCGGTGGATGTCATCTGAATCTCAATGTCTCTAGCACACCAGATCAGTCAGCCAAATTCAGAACTTGAAAAAGTAGAACACAAACCACCACTTTTATTCATTGATCAGGTCTCACTCTCTCAGTCTCCAGTGACATCATCATTTAGAGCCCTGCTAAAACCCAGCACAGTTTAAATGATATAGATCGAGGGTATTAGGTCAAATATCACTGAATTGGTCTTACTGATTTTGTTGTTGTTCGATTGATGTTTCTAATAACTCCAGAACTCCCTTGAATGATGCATACTGTATAGTGAACATTGATCTTCTCCTGGAAATCTATTTATAGACCCAGTGTTTAATTGGGAAAAAAGCCCCCTGTTCCTGGCTTCTCCCAAAGAAATATACTGAATATACTCTACTGTATTTGGATGGAATATATAGCTATGTATAACAGGAAGGACGGTAGTTGTTTGATACTTTGTGCATGATGGAACTTATAGAATGCTTTAGCCCTCCTCCCACCCGATCTGCAACAACTCCTATACTAATACCCTTTCATGTTATCGACTTGTTTACTTTGTGCTCTTGAAGGTCCTTATCCGTCCTCCTTAATAGCCAATAACGGGTTAAAAAACCCAGGGCCAAAACATTTGATTAAATGGCTCTTTGAATAGACATCTGATTAAACCGCTGTTTACACAGCCCGATCTGGGGGTCCAACTCGACATCCCGAGTTGGACCCCCAGATCGGGCTGTGTAAAAAGGAAACAAAGAGCTGGGGGAGTGCTGGCTAACATGCCACCCAGGGGCACAGCCAGAGGAGGGCCGGCTCAGCTAGCACACCACTGTGTGTGTGTGAATGTATGGGTGACGCTTGCCTCGTCGCCAACTAGGCTTCCCTAAAACGGGAAGCCTGGGGAAGTTCCATGGCATAAATCCACTAAAGAGGGGTTGGAAAATGCCTTCCTTGGGCAGAACTCCAAAGGTGCTCACGAGATTAGTGTCGTAGGTGCAACAGTGTGTGAGGATGGCTGGGAAATCGCTGATTTTAAACCACATTAAAATATGTTGATCTATGTCGATTTTGTGTATAAGCGCACACTCAAGGAGGTATAGCAACGAGAGACTAGGAATACACTACACAGTAAGTAATGTAGGTTGACGTGATGCAGGTTGATTCTAAGGATCCCGGAATTAAAGGATTAGTGCTATCTTTACCCATTTCTGTCTCCAGCGCTGCAGAAAAAGAGAGATAAGGTGGGGGGGAAGGACCCAGAGAAACAAAACCGCACAATACTTTGCTTACTGTTGTCACCCTCCAATTCAGTAAATTACTTCATAATGTTCTTTGCCATTGAGTTTTAGGTAAAAAAGGAAAAAATAACAACTGTCGGAACCATTTAGAGGGCAGAGCAAATGAAAATGAGATTATAGTATCTGAGGCTGACGGATAAGAGGGCATTTTACCTTTGGTTTTGTCTCTTGTTCAAAGCTCTATATCATGCAATTTGTAGGGCTTGTTTGCTTGATCATTTAAAGGATCTGCACCTTTTTAAAATGTTTGCCTAAAATGACATGGCCAAATTTAACTGCCTGTAGCTGAAGCAAGGATATGCATATTCTTGATACCATTTGAAAGGAACCACTTTGTGGAAATGTGAAATTAATGTAGAAGAATATAACACATTAGATCTGGTAAAAGATAATACAAAAAAATTGTACCATCATATTTGAAACGCAAGAGAAAGGCCATAATTCATTATTCTTGCCCAGGTGCAATAAAGGATTTGGCCTCTAGATGGCAGCCGTGTATGTGCAGAGTTTTAGACTGATCACATGAACTATTGCATATTTATTAAAATGTTGTATCAAGACTGCCCAAATGTGCCTAATTGGCTTATTCATACATTTTCAAGTTCATAATTGTGCACTCTGCTCAAACAATAGTATGGTATTCTTTCACTGTAATAGCTACTGTAAATTGGACAGTGCAGTTAGATTAACACGAATTGAAGCTTTCTGCCCATATCAGATATGTCTACGTCCTGGGAACTTTTTTTGTTTCTTACAAGCTCATGCTATTCACATTAGCCTACGTAAGCTCAACCGTCCCGAGGTCGGGACACCGATCCTGTATCAGTTAAAAAGAGATAGAAATTGGGATTCTGAATCGAAGCATAAATAAATGGTATTTTTCATGTTTTGACAGTGTTTTAGGTATGATAGGTGGTTGTTGTACAGATTGGCCTTCCCCATAATAATATGGTGTGCTAGCGCAAGCAAGATGCTAAATATACAGCATGCTGGGTGGGGGCCCGCTTCAGCCTTGGGGTTGAGGAAACTTTATTTTACCTGCTTATGTTAAGTTATACGTGCTCCTCTTTTGTATACTTGACAGACTGCTTGGCATTTGTCTCATCTAAATAGGTGGTCTCTGGCTATTGTCTTTCTGAATAGCAGATACTTCAATATCTTCTCAGTTGCAAATGGAAGAAACGAAGGGGAATGGTTGGGTTTCCAGGACAGGTAAATTATTCATTTCATTAATACTTTGCTAACTTGTATATGAGTCTTTCTATAAACTAGGGTACCAGTGAGCAGTTCTTGTAGTGGACAACTGTTTGGAGCGGTTACAAAGTAATTAATAATAATTAGCCTTTTTTTTACGTCAATACATTAAAGTGGTGAAGGGTTCATTTATACATTTCCTTCAGTGTGTCAGTGAGCTCTGGGTCATTTGTCAATTTAGTGTGTTGTCTGATTGTCTGTTCATTAAAATCTGTGAGTTTAGAGAGCACACTGCAAGATTGACACTGGACGCTCTGGCCGAGGTGTAGGTAAATTACATTTACATTTACATTTAAGTCATTTAGCAGACGCTCTTATCCAGAGCGACTTACAAATTGGATTGATCCGAGCGTTCCTCACAAAGGCACTCAAGCACCCAAGCTAACTGGCTAAAGTTGGCTAGCTTGCTAGCTTCTTCAAGACACAAATGAGAGAACCTCACTTTGAGCATTTTACTCGCCCTCGCAGAGCTGGTTAGACTGTTTACATGTTATGTAGAACGTTCATTACTTTTTTTGCGTATGTTTACTGACACTGGTCAAATTCAGCGGGTGTTGCGCATTTCGTAAATTCATCAGTTATTCTGTGCTCTGGCACACTCAGATGAGAGCGCTCTGAAATCAGAGCAGATTTCTGCCCTTTCCCTCCTGGACGAAAAAAAACACCTGTGTGAAAATGCTATTCATTAACTACAGCTCAGCATTCAACACCATAGTGCACTCAAAGCTCATAAAAATGGTCATTGGGGAGATGTAGAAAACTAAGGTCATATTGCTTTTCATTTTGTGATGTTATTAAAAACTGTATGGTCATGTAATTTGGAAAGGAAACCCCCTTACCTGTCAAGTTTCCATCCAATACGTTGTGCAAATTATATGAACAATTATGAATGCATTTTTGTTAATATAGGAATGTGATTTTAGGAGTCATAAGAGATAACCTCTAATCATATCCTTGCACAATAAGTAGCCATGCTCCGAGGAAGGTCAGAGAGCTTGTCAGCATGACGGAACGCCCCTTTTTACCTAAGGTGGAAGTGGAATCAACCTTTCAACCAGGAAATGTGAGGCGAGAGCTACAGTCGTATGAAAAAGTTTGGGCAACCAGCTGAGGCTGCATAATAATTTACTCTGTCGTCACAGAAAATGATCACAGTGGCATGCCATTCATTTTCTAATAAAAACTGAGTATTGGGGTATTGTCCAGACAAAGATTTTTAGTGTAGCAATATTAAGTTGTATGAAATTAAATCAGATGTGAAAAATAGGCTATGCAAAAATGTGGGCACACTTGTCATTCTGTTGATTTGAATACCTGTAACTACTTAGCACTGATTAAATTGGAACACACAATTGGTTTGGTGAGCTCATTAAGCCTTGAACTTCATAGACAAGTGCATCCAATCATGAGAAAGGGTATTTAAGGTGGCCAATTGCAAGTTGTTGTTCTCTTTGACTCTCCTCTGAAGAGTGGCAACATGGGGGCCTCAAAACAACTCTCAAATGACCTGAAAACAAAGACTGTTCAACATTATGGTTTAGAGGAAGGCTACAAAAAGCTATCACAGACATTTAAGCTGTCAGTGCCCACTGTGAGGAACATAGTGAGGAAATGGAAGACCACAGGCACAGTTCTTGTTAAGGCCAGAAGTGGCAGGCCAAGTAAAATATCAGAGAGGCAAAGGCGAAGGATGGTGAGAACGGTCCAAAAACAGCCCACAGACCACCTCCAAAGACCTACAACATCATCTTGCTGCAGATGGTGTCACTGTGCATCGTTCAACAATTCAGCGCACTTTGCACAAGGAGGAGCTGTATGGGAGAGTGATGCGGAAGAAGCTTTTTCTGCACACACGCCACAAACAGAGTCGCTTGCGGTATGCAAACGCACATTTGGACAAGCCAGCTTCATTTTGGATTAAGGTGCTGTGGACTGATGAAACAAAGATTGAGTTATTTGGTCGGGGCTGGATATTTCAACAAGACAACGACCCAAAACACTGCTCAAAATCTACCCGGGCATTTATGTAGAGGAACAAGTACAATGTTCTGGAATGGCCATCCCAGTCCCCAGACCTGAATATCATTGAGGATCTGTGGGATGATTTGAAGCGGTGTCATGTTCTGACCTTAGTTCCTTTGTTTTGTCTTTTGTTTTAGTATGGTCAGGGCGTGAGTTGGGTGGGTTGTCTATGTTAGTTTTTCTATGATTTTCTATTTCTGTGTTTGGCCTGAACTTGACTGGCCTGCACAGAGCCCTGACGTCAACCATGTCAAACACCTTTGGAATGAATTGGAACGCCGAGTGTGTGCCAGGCCTAATCGCCCAACATCAGTGCCCGACCTCTCTAATGCTCTTGTGGCTGAAGTCCCCGCAGCAATGTTCCAATATCTAGTGGAAAGCATTCCCAGAAGAGTGGAGGCTGTTATAGAGGCAAATTGACACACATAATGATGTTTGTTTCCAACACGTTTACCGAAAAAGTTAAATCACAGTGAAGTGTTTTCTTTTCATGCCATGATACCAGTTGAGTATTGCGATACTGGTATTGTCCCAGCCCTACTATGAGGACGAAATCACATAATGATGATAATGCCCTTTAGGTGTTAGAGCTGTTTGAAAAAAATGGCTGGAATTTCAGCCTGTTCAGGTGGGATGGAACTTTTGTCCCAAATCATGATCTCACAATGTGATCTAATTAGAATAAACCAATGACGGGGCCTCCCGGGTGGCGCAGTGGTCTGCATCGCAACTGTGCCAGCAGAGACTCTGGGTTCGCACCCAGGCTCTGTCGCAGCCGGCCGCAACCAGGAGGTCCGTGGGGCAACGCACAATTGGCCTAGTGTCGTCCAGGTTAGGTAGGGTTTGGCCGGTAGGGATATCCTTGTCTCATTGCGCACCAGCGACTCCTGTGGCGGGCCGGGCGCAGTGCGCGTTAACCAAGGTCGCCAGGTGGATGGTGTTTCCTCCAACACATGTGTGGTTGGATGGCCGCTGTGTTAAGAAGCAGTGCGACTTGGTTGGGTTGTGTTTCGGATGACGCATGGCTTTTCGAGTTGTAGCGATTACTAACAATTGGATACCACGAAAAGGGGGTAAAATATATATATTTTTAAAGAATAGACCAATGACTGTTCATCTGGGTAAGGGGGTGGGCTCTAGACCATCCTATCAGCCATCTAGGATGTAGATATGTTCAAATTTGTTTTCTTACGCCCACACAATCCGACTGAACAATACAGTAAATTATACAAAAATATATTTTTGAGTTATTTTCATAAACACAGTGATTTTTTTTTACATACAGGGAAGATTTCAAAATACAAGTAAAAGACTTCTTAAGTGCTTTAATAGCGGTCAAATCTTTTTTTCCTCTGTTCTTGGGAGAATCTCAATAGATTTTCCATGATTTGTCACATTCTCTTTCCTCGTCTCCTTCTGAAAACTCATTGAATGAGAAGGTTAGAGGTCATTCTAATCTCACCTTATTATCCAATGGGTTTTGAGAAGGAGGTGAGAAGAGAAGATGTGAGGAAAATGCAATTCAGATTCTCCCCGTGTTTCCTCCATTCCTCACCTCGCTCAAAGCACATTAGGGGAGAGGAGTGAAGGTTCCTTCTCTCAGGCAACAATGCACTTGTGGAAAGGAAGTGGAAAGGAAAAATTGGCAGCTAGTTTTCAGACAGATGCACACAATACTTGAAGAGTTTACTAATTATCATGATTTCATTATTCATTCTTACTTTTGTAAATTATTTTGTTGACAGAACCCATTGTATTATATTATTGTATGATATTATATAAACTATTACAACATATAGAAATACTGTTGCTTATCTTGACATAAACCGGTGGCCTGATACCTACTACCATAGGCACACAAACCATGTCTCAATTGTCTCAAGACATAAAAAGCCTTCTTTAACTTGTCTCCTCCCCTTCATCTACACTGATTGAAGTGGATTTAACAAGTGACATCAATACGGGATAATTAGATTTAAACCGAATTCACCTGGTCCGTCTAGGTGTTAACAATATTTTTGTTTTGTATTTGAAAAAACATGTCCCCATCGTCTACATACAACAGCAATAGATAATTCACTGAAATGGAGATGATAACATTGAAACAGATAGAACACAGAGGTGGCCGTGAAACAAGGTTCAACAGAGATCGAACACAGAGGTGGCCGTGAAACAAGGTTCAACAGAGATCGAACACAGAGGTGGCCTTGGAACAAGGTTCAACAGAGATCGAACACAGAGGTGGCCGTGAAACAAGGTTCAACAGAGATCGAACACAGAGGTGGCCTTGGAACAAGGTTCAACAGAGATCGAACACAGAGGTGGCCGTGAAACAAGGTTCAACAGAGATCGAACACAGAGGTGGCCTTGGAACAAGGTTCAACAGAGATCGAACACAAAGGTGGCCTTGGAACAAGGTTCAACAGAGATCGAACACAGAGGTGGCCTTGGAACAAGGTTCAACAGAGATCGAACACAGAGGTGGCCTTGGAACAAGGTTCAACAGAGATCGAACACAGAGGTGGCCTTGGAACAAGGTTCAACAGAGATCGAACACAGAGGTGGCCTTGGAACAAGGTTTGTGAACAACACTGCAACTAATTGTCGTGCAAAGTTCTAATGATATGGATAATAATGAGTATGAAGTAATACCCAAGGCCATCTGAGTGTAATAACAGAATGGGTGAAGAATATGTTCTGAGCTTGAGATAAAAATAACAATTCCAGCATGCACCACAATAGACATGGAGCCCTTGCTAGCATCTGAATGATTATCTAAATAGATTTTCTCACACAAAAGTCTCAAAACTAAATAAAAAATACTATTTGAAAATAAAAATGGTTAACACTTAATTTTAAGAGGTCCTTATTACAGTATACTTTCATGTGTAATTACCCTAACAAGTATTGTAATTATTTGTAATTGCAGTCTGTAATTACAGGGATGTAACAAATGCTTGTAACCATGCTTGATATAAATGTTAAAGCTTCCGATAGCATCCCAACGCACCACAATTCAGCCTGCACAAACCAAAAAACAGGTTAACAAACAATTCACATAATAAATACTTTAAATTGTAAAATAATTTACCGGTATTATTATTATTTTTTTTACCTTTATTTAACTAGGCAAGTCAGTTAAGAACAAATTCTTATTTTCAATGACAGCCTAGGAACAGTGGGTTAACTGCCTGTTCAGGGGCAGAATGACAGATTTGTACCTTGTCAGCTCGGGGGTTTGAACTCGCAACCTTCAGGTTACTAGTCCAACACTCTAACCACTAGGCTACCCTGCCGCATTTGACAATGGAAAAATTAGGTTAACCATCAATTAAACAGTTTTAGACACATTCATAAAAAGTTGTGGTTAAAATTGTGAGTCATTGGTGCTTGGTTGAATAATAGTTTATAAATGCACTTAAAACGGTCATAATACAAATTCCATTCATTCCTATGGAGGACTGCTATTGCTGGTAAGTGACAATATGGCCGATCGGGGGCTTCAAATACTCTCAATGGCCAATACATAGCATCCGGAATCCAGGGTTTACTGTATGTATATCATTGGTGCCAACACACTATAAGTAACATTAGTTCCTTTTCAATTTAGCTAAGCACTAGCTAACTTATTAGCACTACTATTGCTAGCTGGATAATACAACAACTAGCTAAGCCTAGCAAGCTATATATTATTTTATTGAACCTTTATTTAACTAGGCAAGTCAGTTAAGAACAATGACAATGACGGCCTACCAAAAGGCAAAATGCTCCTGCGGGGACGGAGGCTGGGATAAAAAAATATATATAAATATAGGACAAAACACACATAACAACAAGAGACAACACAACACTACATAAAGAGAGACCTAAGAGAACAACATAGCAAGGCAGCAACACATGACCACACAGCATGGTAGCAACATGACAACAACCCGGTAGCAACACAAAACATGGTACAAACATTATTGGGCACAGACAACAGCACAAAGGGCAAGAAGGTAGAGACAACAATACATCACGCATAGAAGCCACAACTGTCAGTAAGAGTGTCTGTGATTGAGTCTTTGAATGAAGAGATACAACTATAGAAATCATGATGATAATAACTATCGGTAATGTAGAGTGTCTACGCTAAATTGTGAATGATTCTTCTTCTCTACCACAGATTCCCACAAGGTCTCAGACTCTAGGATGGGAATTGCTTACAAGAAAGAAACAGATGAAGACAGAGTCAGACACAGAGTTGGCAATTTACATTGTTATTGTAATGTCAAAAAGGGAAGAATGAGACAATCACATTTTTCTAAATGAGCTATCTACATCTAGGCTACTCACCATACTATAGGTTACAGATTGAAGTCACCACAATAATTGTTAGTTTTATGTTACTGAGTAGGCCTATATCTTTGTTTAATCTAATTAATCACATTCTTAATCTCAATATAAAAATCCTTAATATTTTGGAAGACGTGAAAGGTCTTTTTACATGTTGCAATAAAGTTGACTAAATTAGAATCTTACCTTTTGTTTGTAGGCATTTTCAATTGGTAATGATTAATAAGTAATTATATAAATTGTGCTCAAAGCTAGCTACACTTCACTTTAAGTAGCTAAATCCTGTGGGAAAAGTAGCAACAACCTTGTACTTATGCAGATTTTACAGATGTGCCCTGTGGTGTATAACTGTGTGGTGTATTTCTCACTTGGGTGGCGCTTTCAGAAGCTGATGATTAGATTGTCAGAATTAGCAACGTACTTTGTAGGTACACTAATAACAGGTAAATACCCCTCAATATACACCCGATTAACTGGCTAAATCCTGTGTAACACCTTGCAATTACATTGTACTTGAGCAGTTATTTCACATACTCTGTGGTGCGCTTGTGGGTTTATCTTTTCACATGGATGGCAAGGAGATTCAGGTTGTCACAATGGGTAATGTGCATATTTAATTATATGTTAAAATATATATATATATAACCTGGGATAACACCTGTATGGTAGACCCCAGTCAGTGAGGTTTACTTATATCTGATCTGTTTTTGAATATTCAACCAAGTTAACCCAGAATATACACTTTTTGGGGGCAAGTACTACAGTAGCAACAACATTGAGTGGAGATTTTGAAGAGTGGCATTCACGGGTAGGTAATTAGAGCCTATTGAGCCTCCAACCTTTGTAATCTAAGACACCCAATGCATATCTCCACAAGAGATTACAACCTTGTGACAGTTATTACTAAATGAGATGCAGCTGAAAGCCAAATAAACACCATATTGGTGAATTTAGTGAAACTTGCCCATTTGTAACGAGCATGGTGACAAGACTTTCTTGTTACACCTCTGTAATTACAGATTGCAATTACCACATATTGTAGTTATAGTAGGTTGGTCTCGGATTTTCTGTTAGAACGGATATTCCAGACCTACCAATGTTGGTTAGAATTGGTCTTTCAAAGCACCACCCAGTGGTTCTCGGTTGAGTTTACTAGGCTGAAGTACTTAAACAGCTGCAGACTGTATGTTCCTCTGTAGTCTTTTTCTTCTTCTTCTTCTTCGAGAGAGAGTTTTAGAGTTTCTAACCATTTCAACGTGCAGCCATGCTCCCGTGTTTTTCTGGTCTCAAAGAGTCTCACTATTCGTGATGTCTGGTTCAATACTGTCTGCCTGCTTGGTCTGATATGTGAATTCTTTAGGAGGGGTTTTAAGCACTCGGGAAAAAGGGGGCGTTCCATGACGCCGACATAATGTCTGTGCTCACGTGGGTGTGGTCACTGACTGGGTAGAACTTTTATGTGAAAAACATTTCTCATTTTAGAAGGCTAACATCACATTTCATCTTCTCACAAATAGCTTCATATTGAATCATATAAATTCCACAACATTTAGATGTAAACCTGACAACTGTGAAATATACACATTCAGAGATACAGTTACGCTGTTACACCATCCTTAACAGGGATGCCTTCTTAAAAGTTCATTTGTGGAGTTGGTTTCCTTCTTGAATCTTCTTAGGGCTGCAATCCCGTTAACTGGATTGATATGACAACAGCCAGTGAAAGTGCAGAGCTCCAAATTCAAACAACAGAACATCTCATAATTAAAATTCCTCAAACATACATGTATCTTATACCATTTTTAAAGGAAATCTTCTTGTTAATCCCACCAAAGTGTCCGATTTCAAATAGGCTTTACAGCGAAAGCTACACAAACGATTATGTTAGGTCACCATCAACTCACAGAAAAATTCTGCCATTTTTACAGCCAAAGAGAGGAGTCACAAAAAGCACAAATAGAGATAAAATGAATTGCTAACCTTTGATGATCTTCATTAGATGACACTCTTAGGACTTCATGTTACACAATACATATATGTTTTGTTCGATAAAGTGCATATTTATATAAAAAAATCTCAGTATACTTTGGCGCGTTACTTTCACTAGTTCCAAAAACATCCGGTGATATTGCAGAGAGACACATAATTTTACAGAAATACTCATTATAAATGTCGAGGAAAATACAATTATTTGACATGGAAATATAGATACACTTCTCCTTAATGCAACCTCTGTGTAAGATTTCAGCAGTCAAAAAGATATCCGCCATATTGGGTAGTCAACAGAAGTCAGAAATAGCATTATACATTTTCACTTACCTTTGATGATCTTCATCAGAATGCACTCCCAGGAATCCCAGTTCCACATTAAATGTTTGATTTAGTTCGAGAATGTCCATCATTTATGTCCAAAGAGCTACTTTTGTTAGCACGTTTGGTAAACAAATCCAAAGTCATGAAGAGCATTCCCTAGTTGCAAACGATGTCCAAAAGTTCCGTTACAGTCTGTAGGAACATGTCAAACGATGTATGGAATCAATCTTTAGGATGTTTTTACCATAAAACGTCAATAATGTTCCAACCGGAGAATTCCGATGTCTGTAGAAAAGCAATGGGACGAGAGCTAACTCTCTCGTGACCTCGCCTCATAGCCTGTAGCAATCTGCCAGACCTCTGACTCATTCCTCTCTCATTCGGTCCCACTTCACAGTAGAATCCTCAAACAAGTTTCTAAAGATGGTTGACACCGAGTGGAAGCCTTAGGAAGTGCAACATAACCAATATCTCACTATGTATTCAACAGGGGCTGGGTTGAAAATCGACCAACCTCAGATTTCCCACTATTGTCTCGTTTTTGCCTGACATATGAGTTCTGTTATACTCACAGACATCATTCAAACAGTTTTAGAAACTTCAGAGTGTTTTCTATCCAATATAATACTATGCACATATTAGCAACTGGGACTGAGGAGCAGTCTGTTTACTCTGGGCACCTCTGGGTACCTTTCATCCAAGCTACTCAATACTGCCCCTGCAGCCATAAGAAGTTAATGCGTTTGAGCCAATCCGTTGTGTTGTGACAAGGTAGGAGGGTATACAATACCATATAATGGCAAGAACAGCTCAAATAAACAAAGATAAATGACAGTCCATCATTACATTCAAGAACTTTGAACGTTTCTTCAAGTACAGTCGCAAGGACCATCAAGCTCTATGATGAAACTGGCTCTCATGAGGACCGCCACAGGATGCAGAGGATGCATTCATTAGAGTTACCTGCCTCAGAAATTGCAGCCCAAATAAATGCTTCACAGAGTTCAACAGACACATCTCAACATCAACTGTTCAGAGGAGACTGTGTGAATCAGCCCTTGATAGTCAAATTGCTTCAAAGAAACCAGTACTACAGGACACCAATAAGAAAAAGAGACTTGCTTGGGCCAGGAAACATGAGAAATGGACATTAGACCAGTGGAAATTTGTCCTTTGGTCTCGAGTCCAAATTTGAGATTTTTGGTACCAACTGCCGTGTCTTTGTGAGAACACATCTCCACATCTCTGTATGTGTATTTCCCACTGTAAAGCAGGAGGAGGTGTTATGGTGTGGGGGTGCTTTGCTGGTGACACTGTGATTTATTTAGATTTTAAGGCACACTTAACCAGCATGGCTACCACAGCATTCTGCAGCAATATGCCATCATTTCTGGTTTGCGCTTAGCTGGACTATCATTTGTTTTTCAACAGGACAAAGGGCTATTTTACCAAGAGGGAGAGTGATGGAGTGCTGCGTCTGATAACCTGGCCTCCATAATCCCCCGACCTCAACCAAATTGAGATGGTTTGGGATGAGTCGGATCGCAAGAGTAAAGGAAAAGCAGCCAACAAGTGCTCAGTTTTTGTAGGAATTCCTTCAAGACTGTGGAAAGGCATTCCAGGTGAAGCTGTTTGAGAGAATGCCAAGGCAAAGGGTGGCTATTTGAAGAATCTCAAATATAGAATAGATTTTGATTTGTTTAACACTTTTTTGGTTACTACATGATTCCATATGTGTTATTTCATAGTTTTGATGTCTTCGCTAATCTACAATGTAGAAAATAGTGAAAATAAAGAAAATCCCTTGAATGAGTAGGTGTTCTAAACCTTTTGACTGATACTGTATTAAAAAAATAGAATAATAATAATGGTGTGGAGGTGTGGTTGGAATCCCAAGAGCTTATATGAAAACCACACCACAAGAAAACAATATACAATACATGAGTACAAACATACAAAAAGGTTTGTTAAAGCAGATAACAAAACCCACTAATCATAAATGTACAAATGGACCAATCAGCAATCACAAAAAAAAGATTAATTATGTATATGTTTTGTTTAATTATGTGTGTGCACATGTGGATGTGAGTGTGTGATTGTTGGGCTATATGGAGGAGAAGTTTGGTTAATCAGGCTGACTAACTTCATAACTTCACTTGAAGTTATTGAGGGATGATGAGGTTTTGGCAATGTGAAGATAAGAATTCCAGAGTATTGTACCTCTGTATCTGATAGAGAATTAAGTATGTGATGTGTGGCAGTGGGGAGGGTGTCTCGCAGTGTCTTGTGTTATATAGACGGATAATCCATATAAGGGTTGAGGTAAACTGTCTGGAAGCTATGAGTATTTGCAGATGAAAATGCATAATTGGCGTACGTTAATGTTGTAAATAGACAAGATTTTGAGTTTCTTAAACAAAGATACAGATGGAGCCATGTAATTAAAGGAGGTGGTTGCTCTTGCAAATTCATTTTGAATGATGAGTATTTTGTGTAGGTAGGAGGCATATGTACTGGCCCAGACAATATTACAGTATATGAGATATGGGTCAATTATGGTATAGTATAGAGTTAGGAAGCAAGCCCGATGAACCAAACCACTAATCTTTCTGATGATACAGACATATTTCATCAGTTTGCTACAGACAATTTGAATATGATCTTTCCAGGATAACTTTTTATCAATTAGAACTCCAAGGACTCTAAGTGGGCGTGACTTGTTCCAAATCATTCCCACCAATTGAGATTCTGGCTCTTTTTTTAAATTATTTTTTAAAATAATATTTCTTATTCTTACTAGTGAATACAATAATACCATTTTTTTAAATTGAAAGATAATATATTTATCTGGAACCATTCAGAAAATTTGGCCATGCCCGAGTTGGCTTTTGTTCCCAGTCTCATTACAGTGCTATGGGAGTTGAGGACAGGTAACAAAACAATACAGAATGAACAGAACACTAAATACTTCATGTTTTATAAACATTTGTAGGTTGCCAGAGAGCCGTACAGGACATTTATCTTCAAAGTCCTTTGAGCAGCATAGTGTTAACATGGGCATAGCCTACCATCAGTGTCTGTGTCCTGAATGGGGTTTGATATCACGTTTGATCCATTTTGCATCAGCTTGATGAGAGACAGTCACAGTTTAATGCACCTAATCAACTACAAAGAGGATGATCTCTGGAACACCAGCAGTGTTTGAAATTGATGAGTCTTTTGTTAAGCTAAAACAAGAGTGTTTCTATTCCAACAGAGGCTGTATGAAATCACATTTAATTATTCTCTGTCTTTGCTGTCCTCTGGGACCCATGGCTGGTTAGCGTCTGTCTGTATGCATGCAACACATTAGGCTCAGCATGAAATGTGAGTTTAAAGGTTGAAAGCAGTGTCCTTGGGGTGATCAAAATCATTTCTGCTAGGGGACTTCTGATTGCTCTGAAGAAATGTCCCCCATGTAATTGATGTTGACTTCCTATCTGGTAAAATGGCTGGTGATAGTCAATGAACTCCTCACAAGCTGACCCCCAGTCATTAGTTCACTTCAACATCTGAAAAGCCTGAGGGCTGCAAGACCTCTGTCAGTCCTGTACCTGCAGACTGTCAAAGCCTACATAAAATAATATAAATGACACACTAGCAAGGATATTACTGGCATATTGCACTTTTGTTTTACGATACCCAGAGCCAGATGAAGTCATGGATACCATTTTTATGTCTCTGCATGCAGTATGAAGGTAGTTTCGCAAGCCAATGCTAACTAGCATTAGCGCAATCACTGGAAGTCTACAGCTATGCTAGATTATAGTCATTGTAGTAACGCTTGTTAGAATTCTCTCACAAAGTGTAGGGTTGCTTGCCTAGTGGTTAGAGCATTTGACTAGTAAACGAAAAGTTGCAAGATCAAATCCCTGAGCTGACCAGGTAAAAATCTGTCGTTCTGCCCCTCAACAAGGCAGATAAACCATTGTTCCTAGGCCATCATTGAAAATAAGAATTTGTTCTTAACTGACTTGCCTAGTTAAATAATGGTAAAAAACATGTAATAATATGTTTGAGATGTCTCACAATGGGATTCACTCAGCAGATCACTAACGGCTTGAAGAGCCTACCACACAAGGTTTGTTGCAGACAGACAGGTTGTGTGGCGAATGAGGTGAGTCCCGCTCCTTCTTATCAAGCACCACTCATCCTCCCTTCTCAAGCATGCTTTTCTTCCTTCTGCTCTTGAGAGCAGGGAAATGTGAAGAGAGAGCTCACTCAAATTATCATAAACCGGGGTTACGCAAGTATCCCAAAGTTTTACTTCAAATATTCCTCTTGATGTCCCACAATGGGATATGGCCAACTCCCATATCTCAGACATGCTCCACGTAGCCAGGGCCCCGACACTGAGGACAGTATGCACCAACGAACAGTATGCACCAAGGAACCTGCAGTGAAATCCAGTCGGTAAAACAATCCTGAGGAGTGGCTCAACATGCCGCCTCGCAAATCTCTTGTGAAGAGATGCCTTTTCAAGAGTTACAGTAGCCATACCACTGGTGGGATGAGCCCACAGGCTCCCTGGGGGATGTAAACCCTTGCTATTATAAGCCAATGTGATAGCCTCTACTATCCAATGGGATAGCCGTTGACACAAAGAGTTGGTCACTCTTACGGAATGCTCTTGTTCTATCCAAATAGATGTGCAAAGCGTGTACTGACATAAACGGTGGACATGCTCTTCTTCTGTAGAAGTGATGGGTAGTGGGGTGGAAAGCCATAAGCTCTAAGGTGAGACAGTTGTATTTGCTGCTGACCTTAAGCAGAAATGTCGGGTCGGGAACAATATTACCGTGGATAACCCCGGGGCAAAATGTAGGCATGAATGGTGGACTGACAGTATGTGCAGTTCACTCACTCACTTTGCAGATGTAAGAGCAATCAGCAAAGCAGTTTTGCAGGAGAGACACTGTATTTCAACTCCAAGCTTTTCAGCGGCTCAAAAGGTTATTAATGTGGAATCGAATTAAGCAAAATAGACAGATCCCAAGATGGGCTTGCAAGGCTACGTCAGCTGACATAGGCTACGTCAACCAATCTGAAAGTATACTGTACATCCGTAAATCATTTCAAATTCAAACCTTATATATCTGAACTCAGAATCAAATAGGCATCCCAAAAATGACGTGATCGCTGTGGTAGAACATTTATTTTGATTGCCGATTTTGTGCATTCATAAAAATCCCATCAGGTAGCCTGCTTTCAGATGTGTCATATAAAGATTATTAGGGAAATAATTATTATTGCAAAGCTTGTGAATGTTTGAATCAAACTATTATATCAATCTGACTATTATCGTGGAAATTCAGTACTGAGAGAGACTTGGTCATTTCTTCAAACAATCATCTTCACTTAATATCAATTAATTATTGCAATAATGAGACAGTCCCAACAGACTACAGTGTAACAGTCTAACTGAATATGAAAAACAGATGTTATATAGGGCATAAAAAAAAGCGTATTCTGTCATTTCTAACCTTCCCATAAGCCACCTTGGTTATTTACACAGGATGTTGTTTTACCCCCAACCCGGCTTAGTTTACCAAATGCCAGGAAGATGAGACAATGAGGCATTGTTCTAAACTCTTCCAGGTTATCTCTATCTCGGGTCACACACACCACATCTTGTCTATGGAAGGCCAGCTTTAAGATCATTGTCAGCTCAAGCTATCTCTAGCGGAATAACTGCAGGAAGCTAGAGTGGAAACGATCTCTTTACAGAAACACAGAATTGAACAGAACAGAAATATCTTCCTATTTGTTAAGTATTAATTGCTAACTGTTAATATCAAACAAACCAGGGCAATATGTAATTTTTCTATCACACTATTCAACCATATTATTGTGTGCATACTCAGTGCCGGCCGTGTTCCTATTGGCACCCTCTATAACCACTGTTTATATTATTTGAACCTGCTGTTCATCTATGAATGTTTGAACAGCTTGAAAAATTATCTAAACTTTATGACCATGGGGGGGCGTATGCTTCATGGTTAACGTGACGTGGTGTTGCCACAACAACATACAGGAACTCAAGTCCTTCTGTTCACCTGATTTAGAATTCCTCACAATCAAATGTCGACTGCATTATCTACCAAGGGAATTTTCTTCGATTATAATCACAGCCGTATATATTCCCCCCCAAGTAGACACATCGATGGCTCTGAACAAACTTTATTTGACTCTTTGCAAACTGGAATCCATATATCCGGAGGCTGCATTCATTGTAGCTGGGGATTTTAACAAGGCTAATCTGAAAACAAGACTCCCTAAATGTTAATAGCATATCGATTGCGCAACCAGGGCTGGAAACACCTTGGATCATTGCTATTCCAACTTCCGCGACGCATATAAGGCCCTGCCCCGCTCTCCTTTCGGAAAAGCTGACCACGACTCCATTTTGTTGATCCCTGCCTACAGACAGAAACTAAAACAAGAAGCTCCCGGCGCTGAGGTCTGTTCAACGCTGGACCGACCAATCTGATTCCACACTCCAAGACTGCTTCCATCACGTGGACTGGGATATGTTTCGTATTGCGTCAGACAACAACATTGACGAATACGCTGATTCGAACGTTAGAACGTGCGTTGAAGATGTCGTTCCCATAGCAACGATTAAAACATTCCCAAACCAGAAACCGTGGATTGATGGCAGCATTCACGTGAAACTGAAAGCGCAAACCACTGCTTTTAATCAGGGCAAGGTGACTGGAAACATGACCGAATGCAAATAGTGTAACTATTCCCTCCGCAAGACAATCAAACAAGCTTAGCGTCAGTATAGAGACAAAGTAGAATCTCAATTTAATGGCTCAGACACAAGAGGTATGTGGCAGGGTCTACAGCCAATCACGGATTACAAAAAGAAAACCAGCCCCGTCACGGACCAGGATGTCTTGCTCCCAGGCAGACTAAATAACTTTTTTGCCCGCTTTGAGGACAATACAGTGCCACTGACACGGCCTGCAACTTAAACATGCGGACTCTCCTTCACTGAAGCCGAGGTGAGGAAAACATTTAAACGTGTCAACCCTCGCAAGGCTGCAGGCCCAGACGGCATCCCCAGCCGTGCCCTCAGAGCATGCGCAGACCAGCTGGCTGGTGTGTTTACGGACATATTCAATCAATCCCTATCCCAGTCTGTTGTTCCCACATGCTTCAAGAGGGCCACCATTGTTCCTGTTCCCAAGAAAGCTAAGGTAACTGAGCTAAACGACTACCGCCCCGTAGCACTCACTTCCGTCATCATGAAGTGCTTTGAGAGACGAGTCAAGGACCATATCACCTCCACCCTACCCGACACCCTAGACCCACTCCAATTTGCTTACCGCCCAAATAGGTCCACAGACGATGCAATCTCAATCACACTGCACACTGCCCTAACCCATCTGGACAAGAGGAATACCTATGTGAGAATGGTGTTCATCGACTACAGCTCGGCATTTTTATTTCACCTTTATTTAACCAGGTAGGCTAGTTGAGAACAAGTTCTCATTTGCAACTGCAACCTGGCCAAGATAAAGCATAGCAGTGTGAACAGACAACAACACAGAGTTACACATGGAGTAAACAATTAACAAGTCAATAACACAGTAGAAAAAAAGGGGAGTCTATATACAATGTGTGCAAAAGGCATGAGGAGGTAGGGGAATAATTACAATATTGCAGATTAACACTGGAGTGATAAATGATCAGATGATCATGTACAGGTAGAGATATTGGTGTGCAAAAGAGCAGAAAAGTAAATAAATAAAAACTGTGGGGATGAGGTAGGTGAAAATGGGTGGGCTATTTACCAATAGATTATGTACAGCTGCAGCGATCGGTTAGCTGCTCAGATAGCTGATGTTTGAAGTTGGTGAGGGAGATAAAAGTCTCCAACTTCAGCGATTTTTGCAATTCGTTCCAGTCAGAGGCAGCAGAGTACTGGAACGAAAGGCGGCCGAATGAGGTGTTGGCTTTAGGGATGATCAGTGAGATACACCTGCTGGAGCGCGTGCTACGGATGGGTGTTGCCATCGTGACCAGTGAACTGAGATAAGGCGGAGCTTTACCTATCATGGCCTTGTAGATGATCTGGAGCCAGTGGGTCTGGCAACGAATATGTAGCGAGGGCCAGCCGACTAGAGCATACAAGTCGCAGTGGTGGGTAGTATAAGGTGCTTTAGTGACAAAACGGATGGCACTGTGATAAACTGCATCCAGTTTGCTGAGTAGAGTGTTGGAAGCGATTTTGTAGATGACATCGCCGAAGTCGAGGATCGGTAGGATAGTCAGTTTTACTAGGGTAAGCTTGGCAGCGTGAGTGAAGGAGGCTTTGTTGCGGAATAGAAAGCTCTTGATTTGATTTTCGATTGGAGATGTTTGATATGGGTCTGGATGGAGAGTTTGCAGTCTAGCCAGACACATAGGTACTTATAGGTGTCCACATATTCAAGGTCGGAACCATCCAGTGTGGTGATGCTAGTCGGGCATGCGGGTGCAGGCAGCGATCGGTTGAAAAGCATGCATTTGGTTTTACTAGCGTTTAAGAGCAGTTGGAGGTCACGGAAGGAGTGTTGTATGGATTTGAAGCTCGTTTGGAGGTTAGATAGCACAGTGTCCAATGACGGGCCGAAAGTATATAGAATGGTGTCGTCTGCCACCATAGTACCCTCCAAGCTCGTCATCAAGCTCGAGACCCTGGGTCTCAACCCCGCCCTGTGCAACTGGGTACTGGACTTCCTGACGGGCCGCCCCAAGGTGGTGAGGGTAGGCAACAACATCTCCACCCCGCTGATCCTCAACACTGGGGCCCCACAAGGGTGCGTTCTGAGCCCTCTCCTGTACTCCCTGTTCACCCACGACTGCGTGGCCACGCACGCCTCCAACTCAAGCATCAAGTTTGCGGACGACACAACAGTGGTATGCTTGATTACCAACAACGACGAGACAGGGAGGAAGTGAGGGCCCTCAGAGTGTGGTGTCAGGAAAATAACCTCACACTCAACGTCAACAAAACTAAGGAGATTATTGTGGACTTCAGGAAACAGCAGATGGAACACCCCCCTATCCACATCGATGGAACAGTAGTGGAGAGGGTAGTAAGTTAAGTTCCTCGGCGTACACATCACAGACAAACTGAATTGGTCCACCCACACAGACAGCATCGTGAAGAAGGCGCAGCAGCGAATCTTCAACCTCAGGAGGCTGAAGAAATTTGGCTTGTCACCAAAAGCACTCACAAACTTCTACAGATGCACAATCGAGAGCATCCTGTCGGGCTGTATCAACGACTGGTACGGCAACTGCTCCACCCACAACCGTAAGGCTCTCCAGAGGGTAGTGAGGTCTGCACAACGCATCACCGGGGGCAAACTATCTGCCCTCCAGGACACCTACACCACCCGATGTCACAGGAAGGCCATAAAGACCATCAAGGACAACAACCACCCGAGCCACTGCCTGTTCACCCCGCTATCATCCAGAAGGCGAGGTCAGTACAGGTGCATCAAAGCTGGGACCGAGAGACTGAAAAACAGCTTCTATCTCAAGGCCATCAGACTGTTAAACAGCCACCACTAACATTGAGTGGCTGCTGTCAACACACTGTCATTGACACTGACTCAACTCCAGCCACTTTAATAATGGAAATTGATGGGAAATGATGTAACATATATCACTAGCCACTTTAAACAATGCTACCTAATATAATGTTTACATACCCTACATTATTAATCTCATATGTATATACGTATATATACGTATATACATACGTATATACTGTACTCTATATCATCTACTGCATCCTTATGTAATACATGTATCACTAGCCACTTTAACTATGCCACTTTGTTTACATACTCATCTCATATGTATATACTGCACTCGATACCATCTACTGTATCTTGCCTATGCCGCTCTGTACCATCACTCATTCGTATATCTTATGTACATATTCTTTATCCCCTTACACTTGTGTCTATAAGGTAGTAGTTTTGGAATTGTTAGCTAGATTACTTGTTGGTTATTACTGCATTGTCGGAACTAGAAGCACAAGCATTTCGCTACACTCGCATTAACATCTGCTAACCATGTGTATGTGACAAATAAAATTTGATTTGATTTGATTTGATTTACTCTTATAATCTCCAACCAGTTTGGATTTAAGTATACATTTTCTATGACTGATTCCTTTGTTTTTAATATTGTGATAGTGATCTGCGATGCAGTGCCTTAGATCGCTGCGCCTTTCGGGAGCACATAATTAATCAGGGTGATTTTTCCACAAATAGACGGGTATTTTCATCAAGGACACGTTGTTTGCAGAGTCCACAAACAGGAGGTGGAGTTCCAGAGCTCACAGGGGTACCTGGCATGGATTGTGACTCCATCTCGTTCATCGCTCTCTTCAATGCATCATTCTCTGCCTTTACTCCCCTCCATCAAGACGTTTTGGTTTGAGAATCCTATTATAACAATTGGATGACATTTGAGTGTTTTTAATATTGGCCAACAACTAAAAACACAACATCTACCCGGTAGAAATATGTTATTATATTATGAATATTGAATTCAAAACCATTTTGTTTACTATTGTTTATTAGGCTACTGTGCAGTCTGACAAGTAAACATAGCCTACAGTACATAATAAACATGGTAAAGTGTCTAATTCCTTACATAAGGGAGAGCACGCATGTCAAGACTTTCTCGGTGACCTCAAGTACTCATTAACTCTGTCTAATGCTTTTGGCTTGCCACTCCAAATAAAATGGAATATTTTTTGCTCATATAATTTAAACTGGTCGCTCTCCGACCGTTTGACGATCAACCAAAAACACAGCATCTACCGTGGTATTCCATTTCCAGCGCGACTATTTCAGCCATCGACTCACTGATGGTTGAAGATGATGAGCGATCGGCGAAGGCAATTTGGAACCTGCGTGCTGCAAAACCAGTTCGGATTTAAGTATAACTTTGTATGACTGACAGCTTCAGTGAGGGGTCTAATGATTTAATGATTTCTGCCCTCTGAATTCATATTCATTATATAAATAGGCCCATGTGCACCTCCTTCAGATGAATCGCAACACGTCAGCTAAAGCGATTTTAATTAATTAATGCATAAAATCAACCAATGTCAGCCTTTAAATACTTTCTTTTCCAAATGTTTAAAGTGCATATGGGGAACTGAGAGAATTTGACCTTTAGCACTGATCAGAAGGATCGGAAAATTGCGTCTCATTTCACATACCATGTGCCATCAGAAATCTCTCCCCAACTATTTTGCAATCTATATCTAAGGGGTACTTTTTGTTAGGGCAAATCTGTAAAATGACATGCGCAAGAGACTGTGGTAATATCTTTCCTTTTAGAGACTATAATACATGGCATCCAGGTCCGGATAACCAAAACATTTCTTTATTAAAGACTATCAGAAAGACTATCAGAAAGAATGTTGGTTCTTATTTATTTTGATCCAAAGCCATGCATGAGTGAGTCACTCAGCTGTATGTAGGTGCCAAGACTATATGACTGGGCCATCAACTTGATTATTTCGTAGACATCACTTGCTTATATCCAGTCAACACATACTGTATATCTTAAGAATATCATGGAATATAATTGAACTTTATACATCTCCTTAGCTATCATACTCTAATTACACTGATTTCTGTCCTTTCCTCCAGAAAGTGGAGATCAACACTTACACAGTTCTACTATGTGATATCTTTCAAAAAAGCAGTTAGAAAGGATTACCTACACACTGACCAGCTCAAATTACTCGGGCACCAAGCAGACGATGCTTAAGGGGTGTGTATCTTTGCCTGCTATCATAGCCCCGCATGGACAAGGGTGTGCCGCCGGTGCTGTGGCAGGGGCAGGAGATTAGGGGCCTGGTTTCCCGAAAGGGATGGAATGTAGGCTTCTACGTGTTTTAACGATGCATCTTTCCTACAACGGCCGAAGATGTAACATGCGTTTCCCAAAGATGTAACGAGTGCGTTGTTGAGGCATGTCTCGATACTGATAGGATCGAAAGAAAGGCAGTGCTACTCTCGGATCAGCTTTCTCCATTCAAATCTTCACTTAACATTATAATTATTCCACAATACTGACTCCTAGAAAGATATTATTGCATATGGCTGCAAATATTGAGGTGGTTTATTCTAACGCTTATAGTATAATAATGCTCAAAATCTAAAATTGGAACATCATCATGAAATATATTGAAACAAAATAACAGACATTAGCCTACAATTTGCAAAATAGAACTCAATTGAATAAACATGACATTTATTTCAATATTATTGAATTATGTAGGCCTATGTAGCCTGTGGGCCTAGGTTATTTATATTTGTATGGAGTCATCTTGGTTTTCCTTTCCGTCTTTTTATCCTTCTATTGTTTGCATCAATTACAAAGACTTATTTGTAGTCAACTTTGTTGTAAAATTATCAGCGCTCACAGAGAGACAGATAAACATATTGATTCTATCTTCTGTGTATAAAGTGACACGGTAAGGAAAAATGCATTTAACAAAGCACTTAGCTACTCTACGAGCGGTTTGAGGCAGTTGGTAAATGATGAGCGTTTTCAAGTGCCATTGTAGTAACGATGGTTTTGCAAAACAGCTCTGAGATTTGACGACGCTCCTACGAAAGTTCTTACGATGAACTTAGCCTAAGATGCTTTTGAGAAACTGGGCCCTGCTCAGTTCTCCCTATTTAGTGGTAGCAGGCTCCATGGCTCCGAGAAATAATATTCCTCGAGCAAAGTGTGAGCTAACTAGCATTCGCCTCACAGCTAATTTGTCTTTCGATGAACGAAGCGTGTCTCTTGACTGTCGAGCTGTGAAACTAGGGAAACTAGTCTACTCAGCTTGGCACGGATGAGCGTTGGTTGAGCTCAACACGAGAGGATAGCTAGCAATGTGACCTTTCCAGGTTGAAAAGCAAGTTTGGTTTAGCCAGCCCTGTGGCACGTTACCAAGATGAACTAATTCTTACAGCGAGAGCTAGCCCTTTGTAGTGTGGTTAGCTAGACTTCCAGCTCGCTAGCCAAGTTAGCTAAAGCCTTGCAGCATGTGCTAACCAAGCCATGTGAGGCTAGCTACCAATGGAGACTGTGAAGTAGAAAATATATGATACTCGAAGCAAAACTTTATTTTTGGCCAATACTCAACACAATCGGCAGGACCTGAGAATGAGCAGTGGGTGGGCAAGTGGAGCCTTATAAGGAGGAGAGAGGCTCACCTCATTCACCACTGGACCTGTCTGTCTCCAAAATACGTTTTGTGATTGGTTCTTTGAGCCATCAGTGATCTGATGAGCAAATCCCATTGTACCTTTAACTTCATACTGCACACAGAGACATACTGTACAATTGTATCCACAAGTTAGTTTGACTCTGGGTCAGTAGAAATGGCTTAACCTCTTAGGTCGACCCGGGACGCATGCATCCCATCTAGACATCTGGAAATGCAAATGCGCTACGCTAAATGCTAATAGCACTCGTTAAAACTCAAACGTTCATTAAAACACACATGCAGGGTACTGAATTAAAGCTACACTCGTTATGAATCCAGCCAACAAGTCAGATTTTTAAAATGCTTTTCGCCGAAAGCATGAGAAGCTATTATCTGATAGCATGCAACACCCCAAAAGACCCACAGAGGAAGTAAACAAAATAATTACCATAGTCGGCGCTATAGAAAACGCAGAAATAAAATATAAAACATTCATTACCTTTGACGATCTTCTTTGTTGGCACTCCTAGATGTCCCATAAACATCACTATTGGGTCTTTTTTCCCCCGATTAAATGGGTCCATATATAGCCTAGATATCGATCTATGAAGACTGTGTGAGCAAGGAAAAAACAGCGGTTTATAACGCAACGTCATTTTTTAAAATTAAAAAAGTCGACGATAAACTTTCACAAAACGCTTCGAAATACTTTTGTAATGCAACTTTAGGTATTAGTAAACGTTAATAATCTATCAAATTGATCACGGGGCGATGTATATTCAATAGCTTCAGTCTTCAAATCATGTTCAGAAATTTCTACTCCAAAACATCCGGTCGGAGACCGGAAGAAATGGGCTGTCTCTTGTTCGTTTGACCAAGAAACAAAGCCTAGGCAATTGACAAGACTGGTGACATCGTGTGGAAGCTGTAGGAATTGCAATCTCGGTTCCAGGTAATGTGGTTTCCATTCAACAATACGTTCAAGTGGCGCATTGATATATTTTCCCATTTTCAGTGATCAGATTTTCCTGCGCTTTTCGATGAAACGCACGTTCTGTTATAGTCACAGCCGTGATTTAACCAGTTTTAGAAACGTCTGAGTGTTTTCTATCCACACATACTAATCATATGCATATACTATATTCCTGGCATGAGTAGCAGGGCGCTGAAATGTTGCACGATTTTTAACAGAATGTTCAAAAAAGTAGGGGGTAGGATCAACATTAACTGACAGAATCTCACAGTATCCCTTTAAAATTCTGCATGATATAACAAAATGAAATGACATGACATGTTAAGTGTTATATTGATACACCCCTGATGTATTACACTAATGATTTCTTCTTCATAATTGCATTTTCTTTTGATATATTCTCCTCAACTCCCCCTAATAAACTTTTAGACTGTGCTTGTAAAGGGCAATGTTTCATTGATGCAACCCTCAATCCCCCTCTATTAAAATCAGACATTTCCACGCAGAAAAAGACACAACTCAAAAGGTCTTTCTTACTACTAACCATGGGTTGTTACCCAGATTTGTGTTTTATGTTGACACAAGAACCAGATTTTTCAGTGTGGTCACCTTTATGGAAAGTGTTGTCACGTCCTGACCATAGAAAGCCTTTATTTTCTATGGTGGAGTAGGTCAAGGCGTGACTGGGGGATGTTCTAGTTTATTATTTCTACGTGTAGTCTAGTTTTTGTATTTCTATGTTGGCCTGGTATGGTTCCCAATCAGAGGCAGCTGTCTATCGTTGTCTCTGATTGGGGATCATATTTAGGTAGCCTTTTCCCACCTGTTGTTTGTGGGATATTGTTTTTGTATTGTTGCTTTTGAGCCCTACAAGGCTGTATGTTCGTTTGTTTGTTTCTCGTTATTGTTGTTGTTGCTGGTTGACATTCAAATAAATTATGATGAACCCAAATCACGCTGCGCCTTGGTCTACCCATTTCGACGAGCGTTATAATTGTTTAGTTTCAAAATACAAGTTCGGTCTCACCCCAGTTTCGTGGGCTGTAGATGATGTTCATGTACAGTACTAGTCAAAAGCTTGGACATACCTACTCATTCAAGGGCTTTTCTTTATTTTTACTATTTTCTAAGTTGTATAATCATATATATTTTTTTACCTTTATTTAATTAACTAATTTTCAATGACAGCCTAGGAACAGTGGGTTAACTGCCTGTTCAGAATGACAGATTTGTACCTTGTCAGCTAGGGGGTTTGAACTTGCAACCTTCTGGTTACTAGTCCAACCCTCTAACCACTCATAATCATATGAAATATATTTGCACACTCTTGGCATTCTCTCAATGCGTTGAAAGTTAATTTGTGGAATTTATTTTCTTAATGTGTTTGAGCCAATCCAGTAGTGTTGTGACAAGGTAGGAGTGGAATACAGAAGATAGCCCTATTTGGTAAAATACCATGTCCATGTTATGTCAAGAACAGCTCAAATAAGCAAAGAGAAATGACAGTCCATCCTTACTTTAAGACATGAAGGTCAGTCAATCTGGAAAATGTCAATCATTTTGTCAGTTTCTTCAAGTGCAGTCCCAAAAACCATCAAGCGCCATGATGATCTTGGCTCTCATGAGGACCACCACAAGAATGGAAGACCGAGCATTAACTCTGCTGCAGAGGATAAGTTCATTAGAGTCACCAGCCCAAATAAATGCTTCACAGAGTTCAAGTAACAGACACATCTCAACATCAACTGTTCAGAGGAGAGTACGTGAATCAGCCCTTCATGGTCGAATTGCTGCAAAGAAACCACTACTAAAGGACACCAATACGAAGAAGAGACTTTCTTGGGCGAAGAAACACAAGCAATAGAAATCTGTCCTTTGATCTGATGAGCCCAAATTTGAGATTTTTGATTCCAACCGCTGTGTCTTTGTGAGACGCAGAGTAGGTGATCTCTGCATGTGTGGTTCCCACCATGAAGCATGGAGAAGGAGGTGTGTTGGTGCTTTGCTGGTGACAATGTTGGTGATTCATTTAGAATTCAAGCCACCCTTAACCAGCAAGGCTACCACAGCATTCTGCAGCAATATGACATCCCATCTGGTTTGCGCTTAGTGGGACTATCATTTGTTTTTCAACAGGACAATGACCTAACACACTTCCATGCTGTGTAAGGGCTTTTTGACAAAGAAGAAGAGTGATAGAGTGCTGCATCAGATTACCTGGCCTCCATAATCACCCGACCTCAACCCAACTGAGATGGTCTGGGATGAGTTTGACCACAGAGTGAAGAAGAATCAGCCAAAAAGTGCCCAGCATATGTGGGAACTCCTCCAAGACTATTGGTAAAGCATTCCAATTGAAGCTGGTTGAGAGAATGCCCAGAGTGTGCAAAGCTGTCATCAAGGCAAAGGGTGGCTACTTTTACATTTACATTACATTTAAGTCATTTAGCAGACGCTCTTATCCAGAGCGACTTACAAATTGGTGCATTCACCTTATGACATCCAGTAGAATAGTCACTTTACAATAGTGCATCTAAATCTTAAAGGGGGGTGAGAAGGATTACTTATCCTATCCTAGGTATTCCTTAAAGAGGTGGGGTTTCAGGTGTAGAATCTAAAATCTATTTTGATTTGTTTAACACCTTTTTGGTTGCTACATGATTCCATGTGTGTACTTTCATAGTTTTGATACCTTGACTATTATTCTACAATGTCGAAAATAGCACAGATTTAAAACAAACTTTGAATGAGTGGGTGTGTCCCAACTTTTGACTGGTACAGTATATCATAATATTTGTGGATATCATAATATGATTGTTAACCAAAACATGACATAGAGTGGGGCAAAAAAGTGTTTAGTCAGCCACCAATTGCAAGTTCTCCCACTTAAAAAGATGAGAGAGGCCTGTCATTTTCATCATAGGTACACTTCAACTGTGACAGACAAAATGAGGAAAAAAAATCCAGAAAATCCCATTGTAGGATTTTGAATTAATTTATTTGCAAATTATGGTGGAAAATAAGTATTTGGTCACCTACAAACAAGCAAGATTTCTGGCTCTCACAGACCTGTAACTTCTTCTTTAATTAAGAGGCTCCTCTGTCCTCCACTCGTTACCTGTATTAATGGCACCTGTTTGAACTTGTTATCAGTATAAAAGACACCTATCCACAACCTCAAACAGTCACACTCCAAACTCCACTATGGCCAAGACCAAAGAGCTGTCAAAGGACACAAGAAACAAAATTGTAGACCTGCACCAGGCTGGGAAGACTGAATCTGCAATAGGTAAGCAGCTTGGTTTGAAGAAATCAACTGTGGGAGGAATTATTAGGAAATGTAAGACATTCAAGACCACTGATAAGCTCCCTTGATCTGGGGCTCCACGCAAGATCTCACCCCGTGGGGTCAAAATGATCACAAGAACGGTGAGCAAAAATCCCAGAACCACGCGGGGGGACCTAGTGAATGACCTGCAGAGAGCTGGGACCAAAGTAACAAAGCCTACCATCAGCAAGGGCATTGAAGATGAAACGTGGCTGGGTCTTTCAGCATGACAATGATCCCAAACACACCGCCCGGGCAACGAAGGAGTGGCTTCGTAAGAAGCATTTCAAGGTCCTGGAGTGGCCTAGCCAGTCTCCAGATCTCAACCCCATAGAAAATCTTTGGAGGGAGTTGAAAGTCCGTGTTGCCCAGAAACAGCCCCAAACATCACTGCTCTAGAGGAGATCTGCATGGAGGAATGGGCGAAAATACCAGCAACAGTGTGTGAAAACCTTGTGAAGACTTACAGAAAACGTTTGACCTCTGTCATTGCCAACAAAGGGTATATAACAAAGTATTGAGATAAACTTTTGATGTTGACCAAATACTTATTTTCCACCATAATTTGTAAATACATTCCTTAAAAATCCTACAATGTGATTTTCTGGATTTTATTTTCTCTTTTATAGTTGAAGTGTACCTATGATGAAAATTACAGGCTTCTTTCATCTTTTTAAGTGGGAGAACTTGCACAAGTGGTGGCTGACTAAATACCTTTTTCCCCCACTGTACATTAGAAATTGCATGCCCCTAATGATGAAAATGCTATAATGTTTTCAATGGCTTTGACTGAAAATCACTGAATTAGCCTGCGATGATGTAATGTTGTATTGAGTCCCTAATAGGTGAGACGTGCTTGTCATACTTGTTTATGGTGCATATTTATCTGTCTGTAATTATGGGTCTAATGATCATCCTGGTAATCTGTTTTTCTGGCAAGTCTCATCAAAATATAAATCAGTAATTATACAGCCAGGGAATAGCTTATTGGCAAATGAAATTACAATACTGTTTGAACCTTTTTTTTCTATGGCACTGGCTATGATCTTGTTTGCTGGGCATCACTTTTTGATTAATAAAAGCTAAAATGGGTCTGGAATGCTAACTTCTCCATGTTGTCACACACCACCATCTCCATCTCCAGACATATGTATTTGCTATTCTAACCACTTGACCTATCGACTGTGGCAATATTTTAGTCATTCTAACACACTCGCCCAATAGAGTGGGGTGTGCAATTGTCCTCAACTATCTCCCGCTGTCACCTGGAGTGTTCAACTCCACTGTGCCGCCCGTCCCCAACCCGTCCCCAACCCCCGGCAGTGGGCTGTGATCCATGGCACGAGCCTCCATGCCCTGGCTCTCTGGAGGAGCTTCCCTGTCTGGTGACCACCAATAGAAGTGGATCCTCAGCTCTCTCTCTCCCTCTCTGGAGGCCAGGCGCTATGATTGATCGTGGTCTGATTGATGGCACTGCCATGCGGCTCCTCAGGCGGTACTGAGTCGGCGCGCAATGACTCTCGACATCAAGTAATGATGGACTGTCGTTTCTCTTTGCTTATTTGAGCTGTTCTTGCTGTAATATGGACTTGTTTTTTTACCAAATAGGGATATCTTCTGTGTACCAACCCTACTTCGTCACAACACAACTGATTGGCTCATTAAGAAGGAAAGAAATTCCACAAATGAACTTTTAACAAGGCACACCTGTTAATTGAAATACATTCCAGGTGACTACATAAAAAAACATTTGTGTGATTGGTGTTAGACTACACAGAACGTTTCCCAAAGATTTCTCCCTGAGAATGTATTAGAATTATTTCGGAATAATCAGGGTGCTGAGCTCTAGAGCGCTACTTCCCCTCCAAGGACAGATTTAGAAAAGAGACCCCATAGAAAGATATATGGGCAAACAAGACCTCAACAGCAAACTGAGTACCTTGTCGCCAACATGAAATGGTTCTGAACATACTAAACTTCATGACCTTGATCCTAAAAGAAAATATTCATTCAAACCAAACAATTTCCAAGACACCATTTGTATATGATCCATTGGTGTTTGCGTCACATTCTCGCAGGCTCTTTTTAGATTTTTCACTTCTGTGTATTTTAGTGCTATTGGTTGGAGGTAAAAAAAAAAATTGCTTGCATGTGACATCTGATATCCAGGTGGCTATGTGTGGCCTGTAACTTGACCAGCCTTATCATTGTTGCAACACATGGCTTGCTACAATGTTGCTGCTATTTAATTAGATCTATTTTGCCTATTTCATCACTGGCTGAGGTCATAACCTTGGCTCCCTGAGGCTAGGCTTTGTGCGTACCACGTGCCCCCCCCGAGAGCTCTCAACATACATCACAGATAAACGGCCAGCATAGTGTACATCTATGGAGCCGGCCTGTGTGACAATATGACGTCACCGAGGCTTTTAAGATCATGCGTTTTCCCTGTGTTAAATGTCTGTGTCAATCATACGCTTGTACAGCAGATCATCATTTACTTACTTCAGTGCCATTCAGTCATTAAAGAGCGATTCCACGTTAGTTTTAATCTCATAAAGATCGACATTGACAAGGAGAGCTGTTGTGCAATGCAATGTTCTGCAGGTCTACTACATAATATTTGATTGACAGTGATGAGCAGAGAACGAATTAAGCACAATGCGGCTTAACGAATAAAAAGCCAAGTATGACAGGTCTGCTATCCTTCTGTATGCAACGGTGAAATATGTCATGTAGATGTCTTTGTTGTATCTACCACTTCCCTGCTTATCCACAAGACATCCTTTCATTGGCAAAGTGATCGTTTTATAGGAACAGTAAATTGTTTTACAACGCCATCAAATCTAAATTGGACCTTGATCTGATATATGTATCTTGGATAATTATTTTTTGATTCCATCAGCATGCATGATCTCTTACGTTTGTTTTCCCTCCTGAGATCTGCAGGGTCACGATAGCCAAGTACGGCGTGGGACGTTTCATGGCAACTCTCCAGAATAGTTGGTTCTAAAACCGAGATAATCCATTTGACTAAATAATTCAATGACTATCCCCCGACTTCCTCAACCTCCCTACAGCGTTTTGGTCCAGTGACACTGTAACGTGCCCATCCCTTATTTTCAGTACTAGCTTTAGCTTTTAGACTCATTTTACGGACCTAGAAGTGTCCCCTTGATATATATTTCTATTTGGTTTATTTTGAGGATAGTATTTCAGGAACAGAGAGGCGACTCTCCTCTATCATAAGTGTAGGACAAAGAGGACATCGAAATAGCTCAAAATGTGCCTGTCCACCTTAAATGTAAGTGTATTGGGCCTTTTTTAAATGTTCTAAATGGTAAAAGAGTTTTGTACAATTGATAACCATTCTCATCCTCTGTTCCCTGAAATTGACAATCCATCATCACAGAGGTGATATGGAATTCCAAAGGCAATAACAAATAACAACAAATACATTTTGTCCTATATTTATGTAATTACCTTATGTAATCTAGGCCATTCAGCGTTTTTTGTAGGTGTTGCAGCAGAATGCTGTCACTGTTTGAAGCTAAAGGGAAATGTCACATATTATTTGGATAATAGAGTTTCTTCTATTGTCCTCGTATTCAACGAAGTAGGCACTTGTTATTGTAATGGTGAAATCGTTTTCACACTACATTGCCTCGGCACATTGATTATTGAATGCCAAGGAGGCAGACATATTTCAAGTGGCTTCAGACAGTCAGTAGATAGCTCAAATACAGACATCTCTCACCCCCCTATGTTATGTCAATCACTTGATTCAAAGAGTTCACTAAAGTACCCTTTCAGCATAAATACTGCTAACATAAACACAGGCCTTCATACTGTTTCAATAGAAAAATCTAATGTCTACCCTGCTGAGCAATCGTTCACAAGCTCGAGACCTTTCACCTGCCAAATTCTTATACCACAATACAGCACCCACACAAAATGAGCACATTTGTCTGTAGAGCCATGCTAAAACAATTGAACAGGCCTGGGACAATAACAATGTATATAATGAAAATAGGCATGCATGCCTGATATGTGCGGAAATTTTAGAGGTTACAACTATATAGATTTTTTTAAAGCTTTTTTTCCGGGTCATTCTGCAATACTGTTGAACAAATATTTACTGGGTCTAGGAAGGTGAATTGTTGGTTCAGTACTGGGCATTAACACAGGATTGTGCCGATGATTAATTGAATTTAAATAGGAAAACTCACAACATATTCATTTATCAGTATTGCTTCCTCTAATATTGTGTCACGTTCTGTATCTCCGTTAGTGAGATATAGTATGCACAAGTCTGTAGTGTTCAAAATCTTCTTAATGGTCAAAAACACAAACCTCTATGTCTACCAGTCTGGGACAATGACAGGTGAAGTCAACAGAAGGACTGCATTCTGAAAATCCAGGAGCTGCAATAACTAGGTGTGCTCAGTATGATAGTGAATTTAGCATCTCCTCGGAAGGAGCTGAACAATCCAAAGTGATGCTGAGTTGATGTTGAGCTTTTTGACCTGTGACCTGAGGCCATGTTGACACACTGGCCAGATACGGGAGTTATCAGCACAGCAGCCTGTGCTTTGTGCTAGAGAGCCGTCAGCGTGAGAGCAGGCTCTGTGGCTGAGTGTTTACCCGACTTAGCAGTGCTCCAAAGCACCCATGTCTCACCCTGTGATTAAGAACAGTCTTGATGCAACGCAAACCACTTACCCCAGTCACATATCAACCCTCAATATTGCAGGCTGTCACCGTCTCAAGGCAGAGAGAGGGTTGGCAGTAAAACAATGGCTACATTAGTATTTACGTAAGAGATCAAATGTTATTTTGTGAGGAAAATGTGTTGTTTTTTGTATCAAAAAGGTTGTGTTCATAGTCACATTGTTATGTGAAGGAGAAATATGTAATGGTACCCTAGTAGGTAGTGCTATGGCCAACCATGCATCTCCTCCTTTGCCCCATCAGTCTCCTTCTGAGGCACTGACTATTTAAGGGGATTGTGCAGTGACTAAAGCCTTTAAAAGAGAGAGAGGCCTGGTATGGCACAGTGCATGGGGCTAGATTAATGCTTAGTCATGGCCCAGTGGCAGTGAGAGGATCCTTTTATAAATGTCCCTGGGACTAGGCGTGAACACTTGCCAGACTCTGTGTGTGTGTTTGTGTGCGTGTGCATGTGTCTCTCTCCCTGTGTGTGTGTGTGTGTGTGTTGCTGTAAAACAAGACAAGAAACCAATCTGGAGGAAACAGAGAAGTACTTGATGACCCAGACAGGTGGTGCTCTTTAGCTCTGCTTTGACCTGATGGTTCATTTCCAGTAGCCTGGACCATTATGTAGTTCCCCTGTGTCAGTGTCTGATGGGCAACCACACATCTCTTGCTTTGTGACTGCGTCATGCAGTATCTGACTCCCCCAAGGCCCCTTTTTAAGTGAAGCTCTTTCACAGCGCCCAAGCCACAATCTGAGTGCTGATGCAACTTATATAAAGTACAGTATATCTGAGAAATCCACTTGGTAACAAGGAATCACACGTTTAGAAGCTACCAACCGAAGAAGCTGTTTGAAACCTAAAGATAGTTTACTGAGGCTTTATTTTAAAATGCAGCTTGAGAACAGCTGTTTATTTCTACAGTTTTCCTCACTTTATTTGGTTATTCATTACCCAAAGTCTCTTCAGACATGCATTTCTACCTCATAGGAACTATTCATTTCAGCTGAACTATGCGTTGTTAGGACTATACTGAATCATTTTGTCCTTTCCAAAAACTGACTATATTTATGGAAAATACTACACAGGCAACATTCTCCACAGAGACATAAAGTGAGGCCTTGTCCTTTCTCTCTTGTTAGCGTGGAGTTAATGGCATGTGCCTTTTCCACTGCCACTGGCATTTCACATGGTTCAAACTGCATTGACGAATGAGTAGCAATCAATGTGAGGTCCGCTCTCCACATCAGCCAAACAAACGATAACAGACATGACGTGCTTTTACACCTGCATTGTTTGCTGTTTGGGGTTTTAGGCTGGGTTTCTGTACAGCACTTTGAGATATCAGCTGATGTACGAAGGGCTATATAAATAAATTTGATTTGATTTGATTTGATGAACACAACACTATCAATATCCATTTACAGTGATTTTCGTCAACCTTGGTTTTTGACCGATCACATATAGACCGGAACACATACACTACCATTCAAAAGTTTGGCGTCACTTAGAAATGTCCTTATTTTTGAAAGAAAATCACATTTTTTGTCCATTAAAATAACATGAAATTGATCACAAATACAGTATAGACATTGTTAATGTTGTAAATGACTATTGTAGCTGGTAACTGCTGATTTTTTTATGGAATATCTACATAGGCGTACAGATGCCCATTCTCAGAAACCATCACTCCTGTGTTCCAATGGCACGTTGTGTTAGCTAATCCAAGTTTATCATTTTAAAAGGCTAATTAATCATTAGAAAACACTTTTGCAATTATGTTAGCTGAAAACTGTTGATCTGATTAAAGAAGCAATACAACTTGTCGTTGAGTATCTGGAGCATCAGTATTTGTGGGTTCGATTACAGGCTCAAAATTGCCAGAAACAAAGACTTTCTTCTTAAACTTGTCAGTCTATTCTTGTTCTGAGAAATGGAGGCTATTTCTTGCAAGAAATTGGCAAGAAACTGAAGATCTGGTAAAACGCTATGCACAGAACAGCCCAAACTGGCTTTAACCAGAATAGAAAGAGGAGTGGGAGGCCCCGGTGCAGATGTTACGTTCCCCAGTTTCTGTGTTGTAGTTTGTGTATTTGAGTGTGTTTCAGATGATCGCTTCCTGAAATCCCCCAGCAGCTGATTGTTCGACTCCACGATTAATTGGAGAGCTGACCCCGCCTCCTCGTCAGGACGCAGCTGTCTCCAATTTCCAATGCCTTCTGAAGCTATAAAAGCCAGTGTTCTGTTGTTCAGGGAAGCGATTGATTGTGATATAGAACATTGCTGAGAGAGGAGGTTGATGGCTAAGGGATATAGCATGTTGGTATGTACTATGTTAGTTGTTGTTGGTAGCAGCTTTGGTGTGGTTGCTGTTTTGTCAGAGCTTCCTTAATGGCCTGAGATAGTTTATGCTCAGTTTTGTTGTAAAGTGGATTGTTTAATATTCTGTTTCATTTGTTCCCAGGGGGGGAAGGCACCTAGGGAGTGCTTAGGCAAGAGGCCCGCGGGCATACATATACCCATAGTATATTCACTGTCTAGGCACACTAGGTAAGACCTGGGCGGACCACCCCCTTGTATTTTGATTAGCGCACCAGGTGGTGCTAAGTTAGATAAGTAGTGGGTAGGCATGTAAGATAGGAGAGGGGAGGCTTTGACATTTACTTTCTTTGCTTTGGTTCCATCCAGCCCCTTTTCCCCATATTACCGTGTGAAAGAAGAAATTCCTAGTAAGTGGTCAATTCTGCCTTTTGTCATCCTTACTCACATCTACAGTCCATACCTCTTTCGCTTCATGGAGAGTTGAGTTGTAGCATGGTGTTGCGTTCCCTCTTCATAGAGGTGTGCGTAACAGCAAGAGGACAAGTACATTAGTGTCTAGTTTAAGAAACAGACGCCTCACAAGTCTGACAGCTTCATTAAATAGTACCCGCAAAACACCAGTCTCAACGTCAACAGTGATGAGGCGACTCTGGGATGCTGGCCTTCTAGGCAGAGTTCCTCTGTCCAGTGACTGTTATTTTTGCCTATCTAAATATTTTATATTTTATTTATTTATATTATTATTTTCATTGGCCAGTGTGAGATATGGCTTTTTCTTTGCAACTGAGGCGACTCCGGCCAGCATCCCTGAGTCGCCTTTTCACTGTTGAAGTTGAGACTGGGTACTATTTAATGAAGCTCCCAGTTGAGGACTTGTAACAACGTTTGCACTGTATTTCAGATCAATTTGATGTCATTTGTAATGGACAATTTCTTTTGCTTTTCTTTAAAAATCAAGGACATTTCTAAGTGACCCTAAACTTTTGAACGGTAGGGTAGACCTTTCACTTATCCCACACCGAAAAGATACTTCAGAGTGAATGCACACAATCCGTGAATCTGGGATGAACGGCACACTGCTCTCCATTTTCCAGCCAGTCCAACACATTTGGTGTGGAAATGTATGCAGGGGGAACAGCCAGAGAGCAGCGGGAGAGCTTACACCTTCCCAGATGATTATCCACATGGCCTCCAAACACACAGAGAGGGCGTGCTAACAGGAGGAGAAGTAGTCTGTTTGGGGCTATACCCCCTAACCCTCATAATGGTATTTACCTTGTTACATGACAACTCCTTCCCCTCTGCTTTACGTCCCACCACGTCTGAAGGGAGATGAAGACATGGATAATTACCCCCATTTTAACTGATTTCAGAAGCCAACAAAAGTAATCAGCTGGGTTTCAGACTCTGTGGTTATCAAAGGTGTTCAATTGGACCGAGTCTTTACTAGGATGAATCTGTGTTCTCACAATGTGTGTGTGTGTGTGTTTCTGAGTGTAAAAGGAGGACACAAGAATCTGTGTGTGTGCGCGTGCGTGCACACGTGTAATTGAGTGCAGAGGATAAGGAGAAACCAGCTCTTTAATTGGCAACCTAATTGATGTGATTTTTGCAATTCTAAGGCAAAGGAATGTGGCCATGGGCAAGAAAAATCTTCCTCAGGCTTCAGGAAGAAAAACAAAACCATCATAGAATGGAGTGCAGTGAGAGATGCAGCGGAGAGAGTGCTGTTTCTTGATGATAAGGCTGGCCTTGTAATCCTTCGCAATAACACTCACCATTAGAACGGAACAACATCAGCCTCATATGAAAACAGTTTACCAGGGATTTTTTGCTATCCTCCATTTATATGATAAACCTAGTGTCTGGTAACACATGAAGAGTAAAGGGCAGAGCTGCTGTGCTTTTACCTCTGGCCTTCCAGTCGAGTTCAATTCAGTTAAATAACGTGAAAATATGACTAAATCTGCCCCCAGAAATCATGGAAAGTTTTAGTCCACTGCGTTTATAGTGGATACATTTGCTACCAGTCTACATTTACGTCACCGGACCAAAGCTCGTAGCGACACACAGACTTCCAAAAATCAGATTGCATTTGAGGAAGCATACTGTAAGCAGTTTCTTATCTACACCCTTTAAATGTGCACTCAGATCCCTCCATACTAGATGGAAATTCACCAAATAAAATATGTCTTTTAACATTGTTAAACTGCATCAAGGTTGCAATTTTCCGTGAATAGCTATTGTGCGAGCATCACAAAAACATCCAGACCTTATGGAGACAGAACTGGGTAAATCTGTATAAATCGTGTGCGTAGCTGCACACACACACACACACACACACACACACACACACACACACACACACACACACACACACACACACACACACACACACACACACACACACACACACACACAGCTATTAAAGGTAACTTTACAAATCAAATCAATCATGTGCCGAATACAACAGGTGAAATGCTTACTTACGAGCCTTTAACCAACAATGCAGTTTTAAGAAAAATAAGAGTGAAGAAAAAATCTTTACTAAATAAATTAAAGTAAATAATAAAAGAGCAATAATAAAACAACAACAATGAGGGTATTTACAGGGAGCTAGTCAATGTGTGGGGGTACCGGTTAGTTGAGGTAATATATACATGTAAGTAGGGTTAAAGTGACTATGCATAGATAATAAACAATGAGTAGCAGCAAATACTCCGGGGTGCCATTTGATTAGCTGTTCAGTGGTTTTATGGCTTGGGGGTAGAAGCTGTTCATAAGCCTTTTAGACCTAAACTTGGAGCTCCGTTAACGTTGAGGGAGACGTTGTTGTCCTGGCATCAAACTTCCAGGTCTCTGACCTCCTCCCTATAGGCTGTGTCATTATTGTCCGTGATCAGGCCTACCACTGTTGTTTCGTCGGAAAACTTAATGATGGTGTTGGAGTCGTGCTTGGCCACGCAGTCATGGGTGAACAGGGAGTACAGGAGGGGACTAAGCACTCACCCCTGAGGGGGCCCCGTATTGAGGATCAGTGTGGCAGATGTATTGTTGCCGACCCTTACCACCTGGGGGCGGCCCGTCAGGAAGTCCATGATCCAGTTGCAGAGGGAGGTGTTTAGTCTGAGGGTCCTTAACTTACTGATGAGCTTTGAGGGCCCTATTGTCGCGCCCTGACATTAGAGATCATTTTAATTCTCTATTTGTTAAGGTCAGGATGTGACTAGGGTGGGCAATCTATGTTTTCTATTTCTTTGTTGGCCGGGTATGGTTCCCAATCAGAGGCACCTGTCTTTCGTTGTCTCTGATTGTGGATCATACTTAGGCAGCCTTTTTCCACCTGTAGTTTGTGGGATCTTTTTGTGTAGCTGCCTGTGAGCAGCCCAGAATGTCACGTTTCATTTTCTTCTGTATTGCTTTTGGTGAGTTGCATATTTATTAAACATGTGGAACTAGAAGTACGCTGCGCCTTGGTCCATTCATTCAGACGATGGTGAAAGAAGATCCCACCACCCACGGACCAAGCAGCGTGGAGGAGGAGCATGGAGGAGCAGGGATCCTGGGCCTGGGAGGAAAGCCAGGAGTGGAGGACATCCTGGACGTGGGATGAATTCATGGCAGGACACAGAAGCCTGTCATGGAAGCAGGCGGAGGCAGCGAAGGAGCAACAAAGACTACACCGGGGTTCGCGGCCACGACGGAAGCCCGAGAGGCAGCCTCAAAACAAATTGGGGGTGGCACACAGGTCACGCCCTGACCTTAGAGATCCTTTTAATTCTCTATTTTGGTTAGGTCAGGGTGTGACTAGGGTGGGCAATCTATGTTTTCTATTTCTTTGTTGCCCTGGTATGGGTCCCAATCAGAGGCAGCTGTCTATCGTTGTCTCTGATTGGGGATCATATTTAGGCAGCCTTTTCCCACCTGTTTGTGGGATCTTGTTTTTGTGTAGCTGCCTGTGAGCAGCCCAGAACATCACATTTCGTTTTCTTCTGTTTGTTTTTGGTGAGTTGTATATTTATTTAACATGTGGAACTCTAAGTACGCTGCGCCAACTATGGTGTTGAACGCTGAGCTCTAGTCAATGAACATCATTCTCACGTAGGTGTTCCTTTTGTCCAGGTGGGAAAGGGCAGTGTTGAGTGCCTAGAGATTAGGGGCGGAATGCAAAATTAGAGTGGGTCTAGTGTTTCTGGGATGATGGGTGTTGATGTGAGCCATGCCTTTCAAAGCACTTCATGGCTACAGACATGAGTGCTACGGGGCAGTAATCTTTTAGACAGGTTACCTTGGTGTTCTTGGGCACTGGGACTGGTCTGCTTGAAGCATGGAGGTATTACAGACTCGGCCAAGGAGAGGTTGAAAATGTCAGTGAAGACACTTGCCAGTTGGTCAGCACGTTTTTGGAGTATACGTCTTGGTAATCAGCCTGGCCCTGCAGCCTTGTGAATGTTGACCTGATTTAAAGGTCTTACTCACATCGGCTACGGCGAGCGTGGTCACACAGTCATCCGGGTCAGCTGGTGTTCTCATGCATGCTTCATTGTAGCTTGCCTCGAAGCGCATATTGAGTAAGTCATAATATGAGACAGTAATATTAGATTAAACCTCACATTTATATCCCAACATGGATGACCCAGTCCTACTCAACGAGTGTATACACCTCATATAATATTTAAATGATTTTCAATCTCCCTTATAAAGAGAATGGAATAATAATTAAGATAATGAACATTATAAATCCTCCTGACTCCAGTCAACCACACTAGAAGCAATGCTAGGCTAGTAACACTAGAAGAAATGCTAGGCTAGTATTTTCTTTTGGGTTCGTCACTTCCTCACACTCCCCTCTTTGATGAACCACTTCCACACCCAGGCCACACAACACCTGGTCCATCAATCTGACTCTTGTGGGAAGAGAGGAGGATCAGAGCGGACGTCACAGTGCCCGTGCTGTGCCCTCCTTCCTCCACAGACACACAGGAGGTTATTTTCTGTTCGCTTGCCCAGGGCAGGCTCCACGATTCCACTGGCAGCACAACAAATCAATACTCCAATAGCTACCTTCATGTCTTTGTCTGCTGAATGTCCGTATCTGATTCCCCACCACATGGGATGTTTCATGTGAAATAACTCATAATAATTACTTCTTCTCTGTGCTCAGAGGAGTGACATGGTTGTTATGCTTACGGTGATGTGTGGGGAGATAGAGGGGCGTCACACTATGGAAGTGAAGGCATGCTGTGTTTGCCTGCCTCTGCCTTAGTTCCATCACCACTACATGTCTCTGCTGCTTGAAAATGCTTTATCTTTCTCTCCTCCTGTCTACCTATTCTCTGTTTCAGTCTTTATGACGTGCTGCAGGCGCCTAGAGCTTCTATATGTATATATATGTATATATGCCATTTAGCAGACGCTTTTATCCAAAGCGACTTACAGTCATGCGTGCATACATTCTACGTATGGGTGGTCCCGGGGATCGAACCCACTACCCTGGCGTTACAAGCGCCATGCTCTACCAACTGAGCTACAGAAGGACGTGTAAAAAAAAAAAAACAGGACCTGCTAGAGTGAATGAAAATGTTCTAAAGAAAGGTTACTTTGTTGGTCGTCATTTGTAACACTTGGGTAATTGCAGCAGAAGTGGAACAAAACACTGAGATCATAGTGACCCACTGGGCTGTTTATTAGTCACACTTACACTGAGTGTACAAAACATTAGGAACACCTTCCTAATATTGAGTTGCACCCTTTTTGCCCTCAGAACAGCCTCAATTTGTCGGGGAATGGACTCTACAAGGTGTCTAAAGTGTTCCACAGGGATGCTGGCCCATGTTGACTCCAATGCTTCCCACAGTTGTGTCAAGTTGGCTGGATGTCCTTTGGGTGGTGGACCATTGTTGATACACACAGTGAAATATAGAGCATGAAAAACCCAGCAGTGTTGCAGTTCTTGACACACTCTAAAACCGGTGCACCTGTCACCTACTACCATACCAAGTTCAAATACATTTAAATATTTTATCTTGCCCATTCACACTCTGAATGGCACACATACAGAATCCACATCTCGTTTGCTTAAATTGAGACATTGGATTAAAAATCCTTCTTCAAACATTATCCTCCCCTTTATCTACACTGATTGAAGTTGATTTATCGGGTGACATCAATAAGGGATCATAACTTACACCGGAATTCACCTTGTCAGGCTATGTCATGGAAAAATCAGGTGTTCCTAGTGTTTTCTACACTTAGTGTATATGGTCTTGACATTTTAAGTCCACCCTAGTGCGGTGTTGCACCCTATTCTCCTCATATGGGTAGAGATTAATCCCATGGTGCCACATACACGCACTGCACCACAGATGCCTTTCAACAAAACATGCTAGAACCAAAGGGTTGGATTACCTTCAGAACAGGCAGAGGCTCATATATTAGCTCATATATGTGTTTCCAGAGTGTCTGATACGGATGCAACAGTACAAGCTATACAGAAAATAACTCACTTTGGAGTAAAGAACCAATCTGCACACTCTTCCTCTCCCCAAAAGACAGTAGCCAACAGTGATATAGACTTTTAACTACAACAATACTTTATTCAGAGAAACGGTGATAACAGGGGAAGTCAAAAGTAGTTTGTGTTGTTGTTTAATTTTTCAAAGGTGCCCCCAAGGACATCAGCATGCTGGCCAGCCAGGTGCCTTGTTTATCTACTTGTGTCACATAGCTTGTTTCCTACTGAATGACTCCCGTTGTTAGGCTTGCTTGAGAAGGTCCCTGAACCGTGTGACCACACACACAGTGAGCTTTCTCTCTCAGTTAGGGAAGAAGAGATACAAAGAATAGACAGAATCAAACATTTGAGGCTGGGGCTAGGCATTGCTTATGGTCCCCGGGTTCATGCAGGATTCGGTTTGCTCTGCCGTGTGAGTCACCACTGGGCTCTGAGTCCCGTCCAAACACAGCAGAATGAGACAAAGTGTTACATTATCTACACCCTGGGAAAGTCTGGGGACGATATCTTATTCAGGCACGGGGTATAAACAGGAATTGGATTCACATTTCTTGTTGACTTCAGAAAGCAGATTGTCTATAACTATACCATTTGAAAGTTTCATCAGAGGAAAAGGAATCAAACATGTTTCTCTCCGTCTGAACAGCTTATGACTACAGACATTATCTGTTATATAATCACCTGATGTCTTTGCCGTGTGCGTGTGTGAGAGAGAAAGAGAGAAACGGAGAAAGAGAGAGAAACGGGCAGAGAGAGAGCGACAGAGACATATAAACAAAGAGAGCGAGAGAGTGCTAGACAGAGATCCTAACTGTAAAGTGCCGGACTGGCTGCTGTCCATGGTGCTGGAAGCAGTGGTGCTGTCCATGATGCTGAAACTGTAGTTGATGCAGTAAAGGTCTAATAAAATGGCTTCTGCTCTGTTACCCTCCACACTGACGTGTCTACTTCTCCATGGCTCACTGGCACCCACACCACAGTCACCCATTCGTGTTATTAACTACTCAAGGTGAGCTGACTGCCTCTGGGTCACTGTGGGATACTCCCTGTGCGTTCTTTTAAAGACATTAGACACACTGAAATATCACTCTGTAGTGGTTTGTTATAGGGGTTTGGCATTTGTCATGATAACACTAATAAAAAGTGACTCTTCATGATTCTTCTGTGAAGATCGGAAGGATCAGGTTACAGTGGGTCTGCTCCACAGCACCCTCTGTCTCCCACAGAGGGGGAGAGGGGTAAAGTTGGCTGTTTTACGACAGTCATAAGTACCTACAGGAACTCTCTTTCTCCCACTGTGCAGACATGGAAGTTAAAAATCGCTTTGTTACAACAGAGAGATTTTGTAGTACTGTGACATCCAAGAATGGATAAAGAAACAATATTTCTGTAATCTGAACAGTTGGAATGGTCCGTAGATACTTAAAGAACAATTATGTCAGATTAGTTGTTGTTTTGGGATCTCGTTAACTTAAGGTATAGGGGGCAGCAATTTCAACATCCTGCTACTCATGCCAAAAATATAAGATATGCATAGTATTAGTAGATTTGAATAGAAAACACTCTGAAGTTTCAACTGTTTGAATCATGTCTGTGAGTATAACATAACTTATGTAGCAGGCAAAACCCAGAGGACTAACAGATCAGAATGTTTTTTTTAGGTCTCTGTCTGTTCATTGGGATCTCATTGGGAAACGATATTTCTTAGGAACTTATTTTCTGTTTCTACCGCTTCCACTGGATGTCACCAGTCTTTGGAATTTGGCTGAGGTTATTCCTTTGTGTAATGAAGAAGTATAGCCATCTAGGAACTGCGTAACACTGTTGAGAGTAGCTTGGTTTGTTGTCTTCCTGTATTGAACACACATAGACCCGTCTTCAATTTGATCGATTATTAAAGTTTCAAAATACCTAAAGTTGTATTACAATAGTAGTTTAAAATGTTTTGGCAAAGTCTACAGGCAACTTTTGAAATATTTTGTAGTTGCGTTGCGCAATTTGGAAGCTGTTTTTTTCTGGATCAAACGTGCCAAATAAATTGACATTTTGGATATATATGGACGGAATTAATCGAACAAAAGGACCAATTGTGATGTTTATGGGACATATTTTATGAGTGCCAACAAATTAAGCTCGTCAAAGGTAAGGCATGTTTTATATTTATTTCTGCATTTTGTGTAGCGCCTGCAGGGTTGTAATATGCTACCCTCTTTGTTTACTGTTGTGCTATCATCAGATAATAGCTTCTTATGCTTTTGCCGAAAAGCCTTTTTAAAATCTGACATGCTGGCTGGATTCACAACGAGTGTAGCTTTAATTTAGTATCTTACATGTGTGATTTAATGGAAGTTAGATTTTTATTTTTGCCGCGCTGCATTTTCCCTGGCTTTTGGCCAAGTGGGACGCAAGCGTCCCCTATACCATAATAAGTTAACCTTTTTGGGATAGGGTGCAGCATTTTCACTTTTGGATGAATAGCGTGCCCAGAGTGAACTGCCTCCTACTCTGTCCCAGATGCTAATATACAGTGGGGCAAAATAGTATTTAGTCAGCCAACAATTGTGCAAGTTCTCCCACTTAAAAATATGAGAGAGGCCTGTAATTGTCATCATAGGTACACTTCAACTATGACAGACAAAATGAGATGTTTCTCTCTTCAGAAAATCACATTGTAGGATTTTTAATGAATTTATTTGCAAATTATGGTGGAAAAAAAGTATTTGGTCACCTACAAACAAGCAAGATTTCTGGCTCTCACAGACCTGTAACTTCTTCTTTAAGAGGCTCCTCTATCCTCCACTCGTTACCTTTTTAAGTGGGAGAACTTGCACAATTGGTGGCTGACTAAATACTTTTTTGCGGTAGAAAGGTTCATTGAAATCCATTCCTGGTGATTACCTCATGAAGCTGTTTGAGAGTATGCCAAGAGTGTCCTCAAGGCAAATGTTGGCTATTTGAAGAATCTGAAATATAAAATATATTTTGATTCGTTTAACACTTTTTTTGGTTACTACATGATTCCATATGTGTTATTTCATAGTTTTGATGTATTCACTTTTCTCCTTCATAGTAGAAAATAGTACAAATAAAGAAAAACCCTTGAATGGGTAGGTGTTAAATAACTTTTGACCAGTAGCGTACGTAAAGTTTTTTTTATCACTTGCTTTCTTTGATGCAAATAAATTAAACCTGAAACCTAAACCCACATCTACACTATACAAACATATGGAATCTTTCACTACTCTCTTCATTAAAAGCCCTAGTGTAAAAAGCCTATTACCTTAACTATAGCATCTGAAAGAAGCTACAAACTCTGCATATTTCCTCCTACTGCTTTTAACTGGTATTAATATTTCACAAATCAGCGAGCCCTTCCTCTGGTGGATGAATTACAGAGAATAATCATTAGGATTGGGAGACAAAGGGGGACATTCAAATTACTCTCTGCACAGTCTACATTATTCATTGGAGGTGGGCAAACATGAGGAGGACCTCAAACACCAGACTATTAATATCAACGGTAATGGAAACGTAAATGTTGCACATACAGTTGAAGTGGGAAGTTTACATACACCTTAGCCAAATACATTTAAACTCAATTTTCACAATTCCTGACATTTAATCACAGTAAAAATTCCCTGTGTTAGGTCAGTTAGGATCACCACTTTGTTTTAAGAATGTGAAATGTCAGAATAAAAGTAGAGAGAATGATTGATTTCAGCTTTTCTTTCTTTCATCACATTCCCAGTTGGTCATAAGTTTACATACACTCAATTAGTATTTGGTAGCACTGCCTTTAAATTGTTTAACTTGGGTCAACATTTTTGGGTAGCCTTCCACAAGCTTCCCATAATAAGTTGGGTGTTTTTCAAATCCAATCAAAGTATTTGTCACGTGCCCAGTGAAATGCTTATTTACAGGCTCTAACGAATAGTGCAAAAAAGTAAAGAAATAAAACAACAGTAAAAAGACAGGCTATATACAGTAGCGAGGCTATAAAAGTAGCGAAGCTACATACAGATACCGGTTAGTCAGGCTGATTGAGGTAGTACGTAAATATAGATATGGTTAAAGGGACTATGCATATATGATGAACCGAGAGTAGCAATAGCATAAAATAGGGGTTGGTGGGTGGTGGGTGGGAGAAACAATGCAGATAGCCAATGTGCGGGAGCACTGGTTGGTCAGCCCAATTGAGGTTGTATGTACATGAATGTATAGTTAAAGTGACTATGCCTATATGATGAACAGAAAGTAGCTGCAGCATAAAAAGAGGGGTTGGGGGGGAACACAATGCAAATAGTCTGTTCAGGAGTCTTATGGCTTGGGGGTAAAAATGTTGAGAAGCCTTTTTGTCCTAAACTTGGCACTCCGGTACCGCTTGCCATGCGATAGTAGAGAGAACAGTCTATGGCTGGGGTCTTTGACAATTTTTAGGGCCTTCCTCTGACACTGCCTGGTGTAGAGGTCCTGGATGGCAGGCAGCTTAGCCCCAATGATTCTTAGTGATGTACACTAACCTCTGTAGAACTTTGCGGTCAGAGGCCAAGCAATTGCCGTACCAGGCAGTGATGCAACCAGGATGCTTTCGATGTTGCAGTTGTAGAACCTTTTGAGGATCTCAGGACCCATGCCAAATCTGTTTAGTCTCCTGAGGGGGAATAGGCTTTGTCGTGCCCCCTTCACGACTGTCTTGGTGTGTTTGGAACATTCTAGTTTGTTGTTGATGTGGACACCAAGGAACCTGATGCTCTCAACCTACTCCACTACAGCCCCGTCGATGAGAATGGGGGCGTGCTCGGTCCTCCTTTTCCTGTAGTCCACGATCATCTCCGTCTTGGTTACGTTGGGGAATAGGTTGTTATTCTGGCACCACCCGGCCAGGTCTCTGACCTGTCTTGTCGTATAGACTGTTGTGTCGTCTGCAAATTTAATGATGGTCTTGTAGTCATGCCTGGCCATGTAGTCGTGGGTGAACAGGGAGTACAGGAGGGGACTGAGCACTCACGCCAGGGGAGCTCCAGCATTAAGGATCAGCGTGGCAGACGTGTTGCTACCTACCCTCACCACTTGGGGGCGGCCCGTCAGGAACTCCAGGATCCAGTTGCAGAGGGAGGTGTTTAGTCCCAGGATCCTTAGCTTAGTGATGAGCTTTGAGGGCACTATGGTCTTGAACGCTGAGCTGTAGTCAATGAATAGCATTCTCACATAAGTGTTCCATTTGTCCAGGGGGAATGGGCAGTGTGGAGTGCAATAGAGATTGCATCATCTGTGGATCTGCTTGGGCGGTATGCAAATTGGAGGGGGGTCTATGGTTTCTTGGATAATGGTGTTGATGTGAGCCATGAAGAGCCTTTCAAAGCACTTTATTGCTACGGACGTGAGTGCTATGTGTCTGTAGTCATTTAGGCAAGTTGTCTTTGTGTTCTTGGTCACAGAGACTATGGTGGTCTGCTTGAAACATGTTGGTATTACAGACTTAATCAGGGACATGTTGAAAATGTCAGTGAAGACACCTGCCAGTTGGTCAGCACATGCCCGTAGCACACATCCTGGTAATAGGTCTGGCCCCGCAGCCTTGTGTATGTTGACCTGTTTAAAGGTCCTACTCACATCGGCTACGGAGAGCGTGATCACACAGTCATCCGGAACAGTTGATGCTCTCATGCATGCCTCAGTGTTGCTTGCCTCTAAGCGAGCATAGAAGTGTTTTAGATCTTCCGGTAGGCTCGTGTCACTGGGCAGCTCACGGCTGTGCTTCCCTTTGTAGTCTGTAATTGTTTGCAAGCCCTGCCACATAAGACAAGCGTCAGAGCTGGTGTAGTATGATTCAATCTTAGCTCTTTATTGGCGCTTTTCCTGTTTGATGGTTAGTCGCAGGGCATAGCAGTATTTCTTGTAAGCTTCTGGGTTAGAGTCTCGCACCTTGAAAGCGGCAGCTCTACCCTTTAGCTCAGTGCGAATGTTGCCTGTAATCCATGTTTTCTGGTTGTGGTATGTACACACAGTCTCTGTGGGGACGACGTCCTCGATGCACTTATTGATAAAGCCAGTGACTAACGTGGTGTACTCCTCAATGCCATCGGAAGAATCCCGGAACATGTTCCAGTCTGTGATAGCAAAACAGTCCTGTAGTTTAGCATCTGCTTCATCTGACAACTTTTTTATAGGCCGAGTCACTGGTGCTTCCTGCTTCAATTTTTGCTTGTAAGCATGAATCAGGAGGATAGAGTTGTGGTCGGATTTACCAAATGGAGGGCGAGGGAGAGCTTTGTATGTGTGTCGAGTACAGGTGATCTGGAATTGTTTTCCCTCTGGTTGCACATTTATCATGCTGATAGAACTGATTTAAGTTTCTCTGCATTAAAGTCTCTGGCCACTAGGAGCGCCGCTTCTGGGTGAGTGGTTTCCTGTTTGCTTATTTCCTTATACAGTTGACTGATTGTGGTCTTAGTGCCAGCATCTGTCTGTGGTGGTAAATAAACAGCCAAGAAAAGTATAGCTGAAAACTCTCGAGGCAAGTAAAATCTAGAGACTTCCTCAGATTTCGTGCACCAGCTGTTGTTTCATATAATGGGGATGTCTGCCCTGTGGGGTGTTTGGAGAATGTCTTGTACATCCTCCTTGTTAAAGAAAAACTATTTGTCTAATCCGAGGTGAGTGATCACTGTCCTGATATCCAGAAGCTCTTTTTTGCCATAAGATACAAATAACACTCAAATCCCCCACATAATAGCACAATTGGTTGGGCGCCCGTAAAACTGCTGCCATTTCTTCCGGTGCCATTTTAACATTATCCTTAAGCCATTTGGTCACAACTTTGGAAGTATGCTTGGGGTAATTGTCCATTTGGAAGATCCATTTGCAACCAAGCTTTAACTTCCTGACTGATGTCTTGAGATGTTGCTTCAATATATCCACGTAATTTTCCCCCTCATGATGCCATCTATTTTGTGAACTGCACCAGTCCCTCCTGCAGCAAAGCACCCCCACAATTTGATGCTGCCACCCCTGTGCTTCACGGTTGGGATGATGTTCTTCGGCTTGCAAGCCTCACCCTTTTTCCTCCAAACATAATGATGTTCATTACGGTCAAACAGTTCTATTTTTGTTTCATTAGACCAGAGGACATTTCTCCAAAAAGTACAATCTTTGTCCCCATGTGCAGTTGCAAACCGTAGTCTGGCTTTTTATGGTGGTTTTGGAGCAGTGGCTTCTTCCTTGCTGAGCGGCCTTTCAGGTTATGTCGATATTGAACTCGTTTTACTGTGGATATCGATACTTTTGTACCTGTTTCCTCCAGCATCTTTACAAGGTCCTTTGCTGTTGTTCAGGGATTGATTTGCACTTTCGCACCAAAGTATGTTCATCTCTAGGAGACAGAATGTATCTCCTTCCTGAGCGGTATGACGGCTGCGTGGTCCCATGGTGTTTATACTTGCGTACTATTGTTTGTACAGATGAATCTGCTACCTTCAGGCATTTGGAAATTGCTCCCAAGGATGAACCAGACATGTTGAGGTCTACAATTTATTTTCTGAGGTCTTGGCTGATATCTTTCAATTTCCCCATGATGTCAAGCAAAGAAGCAGTGAGTTTGAAGGTATGCCTTTAAATACATCCACAGGTACACCTCCAATTGACTCAAATGATGTCAATTTGCCTATCAGAAGTTTCTAAAGCCAATCCATAATTTTCTGGAATTTTTCAAGCTGTATAAAGGCACAGTTAATTTAGTGACCCACTGGAAATGTGATACAGTGAAATATACAATTGTTGGAAAAATGACATGTGTCACTCACAAAGTAGATGTCCTAACTGACTTTCCAAAACTATAGTTTGTTAACAAGAAATTTGTGGAGCTGTTGAAAAACAAGTTTTAATGACTCCAACCTTTATGTGAACTTCTGACTTCAACTGTAAAAGCATTCAGTCTAATTTCAATCTGGGTGTGTCATGTCGTCATGTCCCATCATCTGTAATTAAGAAATCTGTGACCTATATCATGGAACCCAATTTAAAATATAGATTAATTTAACACATTTTAAGTATAACAGATGCCATTAAAAATGAATGAATAAGATGACAATACTAAATGGTTAAATCATTGGGAGATAGATATGATTTAAAGCAGATGCAGTTTAAAACTATTTCAATCTGGATTCTTGCAAGTCACTGCTGGTGGCAATCTTATAATTGGTTATCAGCATGAGACAACGTTTTGGCTAATCAATGATATCCACTCAGGATGTCTACTGCTACACCCAAAAAATGTTAGAATAACACTTGACCTATGATTTCCTCTTTCAGTCTCCTAACCCATGTTCCTCCATTCAAATTTGGCCCTACTTATTCATTGCTCTCTGTGGATTTACATGCTGACAATTTAATCCTTCAAGATATGCTTTCCTGTGTCCTGCTCAAAGGCTTTGGGTCTGTCCTGCTAGTTTGTAACTGTCAGCAAAGAGGTCAATTTCAAATATCCTAGGCAACTTTTAAAGATCATTAAGCTTTCCACGAGAACTGTGGGAAACTCAGCTTATGCCTGCCCCCGGACGACTCAAAAAAACAAACAAAAAAAGAAGTTTGGAAACTAAATAAAAATCTGAATAAACCTCTGGCGGGATGAATGTCTGAGCAGAGAGCGAGTCAGGATCAGGGGATAGAATAGAATGAGTATATTTGTGCGTTTAAGATGGAGTCATCATTCTCATGATGATGTCAAGACAGATTGCGAGAGAGAGAGATAGAGGAATCCTGTCTGGCTGCTGCAGGCTATGAAGGTCTAATAAAATGGCCTCTGCTCTGTTAGCATCCGCACTGACATGTTTACTCTCCCTGGAGAGAATAAAGTTGTAGCCCCAAAAAAGCTGGACGTTGTGTGAATCACCATTAAAGGCCTGCCCACAAAACAACAACAGGAAATGTGTGCATTGCACCGTTGTCCCAAAGTAGACCTAAAATAAAGGTCTGTTGTCTGTTTAATTTATCGGTTTTGTCTACAAGAAACCTAAAATGCGATTGTTGCTAGCGAGGATCTTCTTATGCCTTTTAATTAGCCAGACAGATAAGAAAGAGCAGAGGAGTCCTCCCAACCCTGTTTCCATGTTGCTGTTTGACAGCTCTAATTCATCTTCAAGACTTCCCAAATATATGAATCGATGCACTGTCTCTAAATACGGTGGCAAGTTAATGCGTAAATATACGAAACAAAAGTATTCCACATTTCGAATAAGTACAACATGCATTCATATTTCCCGTATCTTCATGTACTTTGTATAGATCTCACAATCTAGGGTCTTCTAGGGCAGGGGTGTCAAACTCATTCCATGGAGGGCCTAATGTCGGCAGGCTTTCTGGATTTTCCTTTGAGTTTAGACCTAGACAACCAGGTGAGGGGAGTTCCTTACCAAGTAGTGACCTTAAATTCATCAATCAAGTACAAGGGAGGAACGAAAACCCGCAGACACTCGGCCCTCCGTGGAATGAGTTTGACACGTGAAGTCGTGGAATATTTGGAGAGCGAGTGGGGTGTGCATTTATTATCTTTGCAAATACCTATTACATTGATAAATGATGCGGGCTTAGAAGTTTTACACGACTGAAATATTGTTTAAAAAGCTGTGCTCCACTGAACTTGACCTCAAAATATCTCTGGGGAAATATGGAAATTCTGCCAATAAACTGTGCATAAGCAATATCAGGGCACCAGCCGTATGTGATTTAACTGTCATGTTTTCAAATGTTTCCTCATTGACGTGTATGTGAACTCCCCTCTCATACATCACATATACATTACACACAGTATCCGGATTTGCAAATTGAATGTGATACGTACTCACATAAATCGTCATTGCTTGTTCTATCACCAGCAAACCTACAGGAATCCCCTTCAATGCGTAAGATGGTAGCTGTCAAAATACTCCAGTACATGTTGAACACAAAACAAACACTTTAAAGACTTCATTCAGGAAGGCCATGTGCGGTTGAGGATAAGAAGTTGGAACCATCTTTATCTCTGCAAACAAGAATGAGAGGAACCACGGAAATCCTGCAGGCCCGATGGTTTTGTTTTGCTTGAATAATTTACGATCGCTCCTCATACAGTATATGTGCTAATTGACACTTCCTGGCAGGAAGGCATGAAAGTAATGCTGACATCAGACGAAAATGTAATATATTCCCGTAGCAGCGTAAATTGAGGAGTGTCTGCTGCCGACACTATCCTATTGATCCCGCTTGAAGTCAGGTTTCGCTACAGTTACAGTCATCCCTTCAGAAGGGACTGTGACATTGAGATCACAGTGTTATTAAGGGTATTTTTCAGAATGCAACATAGACAAATTGTGATCCTCCAAATGTATGTTTAATGTCTCTCTGGGAATTCATGTATGCCTGATAATGGACCTCTGTTGTACACAAATATGCTGCATCTGAAATGGCAATGGTTCATTTTAATGGTAATTCCAAAAGGAGCCAATCTGGAGTTTGTGACCTATTTGTTTGTTCAAATGAAAACACACTCATAATCACCATTCATATAGAATTTCTGGGGATTGTCACAATTGTAACAGTCATTGCAGTGGTAACAACAATAACAGATGCTAATATAATTACAGATTTTCCACTGAACAAGTCTCCGTCTTGACAAAGCCCAAAATGTCAATAGCATCACTTCATGAAGAATCATGTTAATTAACTATTGTATGTCATACATAATTATAAAAGCTGATAATGAAATTCCTCCCATAAATCATTGTGCACCGGATTTAAATAACACTAGACAGAATTCATTAAACATTCTAATTTGACCACATGTACAGTGCATTCAAAAAGTATTCAGACTCCTTGAATTTTCCCCCCAAAATTGAGTTACAGCCTTATTCTAAAATTGATTAGTTATTTCCTCATCAATCCACAAACAATACCCAATGATGACATGAAAAAAATGAAAGCTGAAATATGACATTTACATAAGTATTCAGACCCTTTATTCAGTATTTTGTTGAAGCACCTTTGGAAGCGATTACAGCCTCGAGTCTTCTTGGGTATGATGCTACAAGCTTTGCACACCTGTATTTGGGGAGGTACTCCCATTTTTCTCTGCAGATCCTCTCAAGCTCTGTCAGGCTGGATGGGCAGCGTCGCTGCACAGATATTTTCAGGTCTCTCAAGAGATTTTTGATCGTGTTCAAGTCCGGGGTCTGGCTGGGCCACTCAAGGACATTCAGAGACAAGTCCCAAAGCCACTCTTGTGTTGTGCTTATGGTCGTTGTCCTGTTGGAAGGTGAACCTTAGCACCAGTCTGAGGTCATGAGTGCTCTGAAGAAAGTTTATACTTTGCTCCATTCATCATTCCCTCTATCCTGGCCATTCTCCCAATCCCTGCCGCTGAAAAACATCCCCACTGCATAAGGCTCCCACCAACATGCTTCACCATAGGGATGGTGCCAGGTTTCCTCCAGACGTGACACTTGACATTCAGGCAAAAGAGTTTCAATCTTGGTTTCATCAGACCTGAGAATCTTGTTTCTCATGGTCTGAGTGTCCTTTAGATTCCTTTGGACAAACTCCAAGCAGGCTTGTCATGTGACCTTTACTGAGGAGTGGCTTCCGTCTGGCCACTCTACCATGAAGGCATGATTGGTAGAGTGCTGCAGAGATGGTTGTCCTTCTGTAAGATTCTCCCATCTCCACAGAGGAACTCTGGAGCTCTGTCAGAGTGACCATCGGGTTCTTGTTCTCCTCCAGGCCCTTCTCCCCCGATTGCTCAGTTTGGCCAGCTCTAGGAAGAGTCTTCGTGGTTTCAAACGTCTTCCGTTTAAGAATGATGGAGGCCACTGTGTTCTTGGGGATCATCAATGCTGAAGAAATGTTTTTGTACCCATCCCCAGATCTATGCCTCGACACAATCCTGTCTCGGAGCTCTACGGACAATTGCTTAGATCTCATGGCTTGGTGTTCACTCTGACATGCACTGTCAACTGTGGGAAAATCAAATTCAATCATTTGAATTTACCACAGGTGGACTCCAATCAAGTTGTAGAAACATCTCAAGGATGATCAATGGAAACAGGATAAACCTGAGCTCAATTTTGAGACTAATAGCAAATGGTCTGAATACTTACAGTACCAGTCAAAAGTTTGGACACACCTACTCATACCATTTTTTAAAAACTATTTTCAACATTGTAGAATAATAGTGAAGACATCAAAACTATGAAATAGCACATATGGAATCATGTAGTAAATAAAAAAGTGTTAAATATATCAAAAAATATGTTGTATTTTAGATTCTTTGAAGTAGCCACCCTTTGCCATGATGACAGCTTTGCACACTCTTGGCATTCTCTCAAACAGTTTCACTTGAAATGCTTTTCCAACAGTCTTAACACATATGTTGAGCTCTTGTTGGCTGCTTTGTCCTTCACTTTACGCTCCATCTCATCCCAAACCATCAAAATTGGGTTGAGGTTGGGTGATTGTGGAGGCCAGGTCATCTGATACAGCTCTCCATCACTCTCCTTCTTGGTAAAATAGCCCTTACACAGCCTGGAACTCTGAGTCATTGTCCAAAGGACAGATTTACACCAGTCTAATGTCCATTGCTTGTGTTTCTTGGCCCAAGCAAGTCTCTTCTTCCTATTGGTGTCCTTTAGTAGCAGTTTCTTACTTGAACTCTGTGAAGCATTTATTGAGGCTGCAATTTCTGAGCCTGGTAACTCTAATGAACTTATCCTCTGCAGCAGATGTAACTCTGGGTCTTCCTTTCCTGGGGCGGTCCTCATGAGAGCCAATTTCATCATAGCACTTGATGGTTTTTGCGACTGCACTTGAAGAAACTTTCAAAGTTCTTGAAATGTTCACAATTGACTGACCATGTCTTGTGACTCACAAACCCGGATCTGGGAGCGTAATCATCGCCTGACACTAATTAGCATAAGGCAACGGACATAAATCTTCCTAGAAAATCTTCCTATTCATGAAAATCACAAATGAAATATATTGAGACACAGCTTAGCCTTTTGTTAATCATACTGTCATCTCAGATTTTCAAAATATGCTTTACAGCCAACGCTAGACAAGCATTTGTGTAAGTTTATCATAGCCTAGCATAGCATTATGCCCTGCTAGCAGAAGGCAACATTTTTAAAGAAAATAAGAAAAGCAATCAAATTAAATCATTTACCTTTGAAGAACTTCGGATGTTTTCACTCACGAGACTCCAAGTTAGATAGCAAATGTTCCTTTTTTCCAAAAAATATTATTTTTGTAGGTGAAATAGCTCCGATTGTTCTTCACGTTTGGCTGAGAAATCGACCGGAAAATGCGGTCACTACAACACCAAACTTTTTCCCAAATTAGCTCCATAATATCGACAGAAACATGGCAAACGTTGTTTAGAATCAATCCTCAAGGTGTTTTTCACATATCTATTCGATAATATATCCACCCGGACAATTGATTTCTCATTAGAAGCGATTGGAATAATGGCTACCTCTGTACTTTACGCAAGATTTTCTGCGGGAGCCATCATGTGACCATTTGCTAAATGTGGTCCCTTACAGCTATTCTTCAACATAAATGCGTAAAAATATGTCACAATGCTGTAGACACCTTGGGGAATACGTAGAAAGCGTAAGCTCATTCGTAGCCCATTCACAGCCATATAAGGAGTCATTGGCATGCAGCGATTCCAAAATATGGGGCACTACCTGATTGGATTTTTATCTGGGTTTCGCCTGTAACATCAGTTCTGTTATACTCACAGACAATATCTTTGCAGTTTTGGAAACGTTAGAGTGTTTTCTATCCAAAGCTGTCAATTATATGCATAGTCGAGCATCTTGTCGTGACAAAATATCCCGTTTAAAACGGGAACGTTTTTTATCCAAAAATGAAATACCGCCCCCAGAGTTTCAAGAGGTTTTAAAGTAATGATCGACTGTCGTTTCTCTTTGCTTAGTTGAGCTCTTCTTGCCATAATATGGACTTGGTCTTTTACCAATAATACAACTGATTGGCTCAAATGCATTAAGAAGGAAATAAATTCCACAATTTAGCTTTCAACAAGGCACATTTGTTAATTGAAATGCATTCCAGGATACTTTTTTGGTTACTACGTGATTCCATATGTGTCATTTCATAGTGTTGAGGCCTTCACTATTATTTCACAATGTAGAAAATAGTAAAAAAATAAAGAAACTCATGAATGAGTAGGTGTGTCCAAAGTTTTCACTGGTACTGTATGTAAATAAGGTTTTTCTGTTTTATATTTTTTTGTAAATTTGAAAACATTTCTAAAAATCTGTTTTCAATTTGGCATTCTATGGTATTGTGTGTAGATTGATGCAGATTTTCTTTAAATACATTTGAGCAGCATGTGGTTCTAATCAGGGTTGCCACTCATCTGGCAATCAGGGTTGTCGTTTTTCTGGTCTACCTGCATACAACTTAGTTACAAAGGAATACAGAATTATAGGGTATGGGAGCGGGCACGAAGAGCAACTCCTAAATAAACCACCCTCCATACCCGCTCCCATACCCTATAATTCTTTCCACGCTGTGCTTTGGTCCACTCCTTTTGACGAGAGGTGTAACAGAAAATCCCACCACCAAAGGACCAAGCAGCGTGGCCAGGAGGAGCAGGGATCCTGGGCCCGGGAGAAAAGGGAGTGGAGAACATCCTGGACCTGGGAGGAGGTAGTGGCAGGGGACAAGACCCTGCCATGGAAGCAGGCGGACGCAGCGAGTGAGGAAGAGCAACGATACGAGGAGTTAAGACAACGACAGAAGCCCGAGAGACAGCTCCAAAACATTTTGGGGGGGGGGCTCATGGGGAGATTGGCGGAGTCCGGGTTTAGACCTGAGCCAACTCCCCATGCTTACCGTGGGGAGCGTGTGACCGGTCAGGCATCGTGTTATGCAGTGATGTGCATGGTGTCTCCAGTGCGCATTCACAGCCTGCGCCAGCTCTACGCACGGTATCCCCAGTTCGCCAGCACAACCCAGTGCGGCCTGTTCCAGCTCCCCGCACTTGCCGTGCTACAGGGGGTTTTCAGCCAGGACGTATTGTGCCAGCTCTATGCTCCAGACCTCCAGTGCGCCTCCACGGCCCAGGATATCCTGCGCTGGCTCTACGCACTATGCCTCCAGTGCGCCTTCATAGCCCGGTGTGTCCTGTGCCAGCTCTCTACACTCACCGAGCTAAAGTGGGTATCCAGCCAGGATACGTTGTGGGAGCTCCGCGTACCAGGCATCCAGTACGTCTCCTCAGTCCGGTGAGACCTGTTCTGGCTCCACGTACGTAGCCTCCAGTGACGTTCCATGGCCTGAAGCCTCCAGCGACGCTCCATGGCACGAAGCCTGCAGCGGCGATCCGCGGCCCGGAGCCTGCAGCGACGATCCCGGTCCGGAGGTCCTGGCGCCGATCCTTGCACCAGAGGCGCCACCAAAGTGGGGGGGGGTACTGTCACGCCCTGACCTTAGAGATCCTTTTTATTCTCTATGTTTGGTAAGGTCAGGGTGTGACTTGGGTGGGAAAGTCTGTTTTCTATTTCTTTGTTTTTGGCCGTGTGTTGTTCCCAATCAGAGGCACCTGTCTATCGTTGTCTCTGATTGGGGATCATACTTAGGCAGCCCTTTTTCCCACCATTAGATTGTGGGATCTTGTTTTCTGTACCTGACAGAACTGTGCGCTTTCGTTTTCACTTTGGTTATTTTGTTTGAGTTAAAAAATAAAAATAAACATTATGAACACTTTCCACGTTGTGCTTTGGTCCACACCTTTCGACGAGGCGTCACACTAATACAAATAGTCTGGACATTATAAAACTGGAATAGTGAGGAAATACCCTATTTATTTTTAATACATCGAATGGTGACTGTCGCTAAAACTTTTCTTTTAGCCCTGAGTTGAAATGTATTTATTTGAATTAACTTGGCTAAATCACAGTATTACCTTAAATAATTGATAATTTGTCTCAAGGGTAATGTTTTCTTAGTCTGTAGGATATGGTGTGATTTGAAATCACTTGATTGAAGTGTCTTCAGCTGCAGAATGAATTCCCTCAGGTATCAGTTGCTAGAAAGTCCATGTAATAATCTTTATGATACTATTGCAATACAATAATGAAAGTAGCCCTGATTAGACCCACCTGCTGCTGACCTGTTCTTTACAAATGCTGGTCTGAACTAAAAAAAAAAACATTTGACCTACAAACTGAAAAACGTCTTAGTACGCAATACAAACATAGAAAAACGATTTTAAGCTCTATGCAACATATTTTTTTAGTGTGAACACATTCCACCTCTTTGTTAGCCTGCTGAATATGGACAGTAGTTAAACTCAACTTAGCAGTGTGCAGCCTACATCATAGCTTGGCTTACACATCTCCTTTGAAGTTTTAGTTCAAACTGAGAGACTTCAATGAGCTAAATTGAATTTAGAGAATGCATCAAAAATGTACTCTTCCTGTAACCATATCCCCAATGACTAACTATAAGGACACCTATACATACAAAGGCACTGTAATAACTAATAATAATGATAAACTCTTTAAGTTAGCAGATTCTGCAAGATTTTCAACATTGCCCAAGCAAAAATAGCAGTGCATATGTGGATGCCAGGTAACGTATAAGCAGGTATTGTATAATACCAAGTAACTATATTCTGTTAATCAACATTTGATACAAAATGTAATGTGTTGTTCAAACAACCCTGAATATAAATTAATGTTCACAATATGGAAACAGATGTTTGGAAGTCAGCCAAGTTGTCTACCAGAGAGATGTGAAAGCTGCGGAAATTCTTCTCAATGTTCAGAAATGTGGAAATGCCTGACATCCACTCTGTTTGGATTTGATTGCTGCTGACACAACACATGGCCAAGCTCAGACAGGTGTGTGTGCATGTGTTCTCAAAAGCATGCGTGTGCGTGTTTGTGTGTGTTTTAGGTTTGTATCAGCACAGTCAATCAGTTCAAATGCACACAGCTGTTGCATACACGGGTGAGCAGCGGTCGGACCCATTGCACCCGTCTCTACACAGCTCAATCACATGAATTGGCTCATGCAACTCTGCACAAGGAGGAAAGCTCAGACCCGCTCTGATTACTGATCCTCACCCATCATCGTTAGCATGACAGAGGATGATCCTTACACGTCTACTCTCCACAGTGTGATGAATGGAAGCAAACACTGCGCTTGGTTTTTGGTGATCCATAATATGAGGGTATCGAGTAAGGCCCAAATTTAAGTCATTTCAGTATTTCATGCTGGGACGATTCCATACCAGCGTAGCCTGAAAATATGTGTTAACTCAGATTGTTCTGGCAATTCTCACAAAGAAACTTCACTTAGAGGGAGGATGTTTGATGTATGTTTTAAAAAAGTATGTTTTTACATTTATATCACACTTTTTTGTGGAAAATCATGATGAAAGTGCCCATTTTAGGCCATTTTTAGAAGCCTGACGACTCGCACTAAATTCTTCCGCTGCTCTGTCACTTTCCACACACTCTCCACAATGTCTGCCATCATTGTCGTTTGTGGTGAGGAGGGGCACAAGGGGCATTGTAAAAAACAAAGTTATCAGCGACTTTACCCACGTGTGTTCAAAACTCCACTTTACCCACGTGTGATCTGGTTCTGGCCCAAACAATCATTTTCTGGACCAATCAGATGGCCCTGAATGTGTTCACATTCGGCGAACGGGGAAGTACAAAGAATTCAGACTCATTGCGTAGAAGAAACTAACGTCCGTGAGCGTGGCGTAGCATTTGGCCTAAGCATACAGCCTGGGTAGCCAGGCAACTTTTTTTTTTCAACCATACATGCCTAATGAAAGACCCTGTGATCTGTGAACTTGTCACGTTCTGGCCTTTGTTTTCTCTTTTGTTTTAGTATGGTCAGGGTGTGAGTTGGGTGGGTTGTCTATATTAGTTTGTCTATGGTTTTCTATTTCTGTGTTTGGCCTGGTATGGTTCTCAATCAGAGGCAGCTGTCAATCGTTGTCCCTGATTGAGAACCATATTTAGGTAGCCTGTTTTCCATTGTGTTTTGTGGGTGGTTATTTTCAGTCTGTGTGTCTGCACCAGACAGAACTGTTCCGGTTGTGTCTTTGTTATTCTGTTATCCAGTGTTCAGTTTTGATTTTTCATTCAATAAGATGAACACTTACCATGCTGTGCTTTGGTCCTCACCTTCCTCCACCGACGACAGACGTTACAGAACTGTACATGATGCAGACAACATCTCACTCATTATAGTGGGCTCTATATATGGAGTAAAAAATATGTCACGTTCTTTTATTCAACATTAAAGTATTAATATTTACATCTCAAAAGTGCCCTTTTTAATTTTGTAAATGTTTTAACATATTGTTTGGAATGATATACTCTACAAGTACATCACATTTCCAGTGGACTCTCTGCCAGTTCTGAAGGTATGATTCATTTTATGAGCACCACCAACACCGTGTGGCCGTGTGTAAATACCCATATTAAAGTACTACATACTTAAACTGCATACTATGTACTCATCGTACACGTAACGCTTAGTAAAAACTATGCAGTATGCCATGGCCTCAATGCAGTAGTGGCTCCTGACTGGCTGAGTAGGTGGTGTGGGGAAGAGATTTTTCCAAATTCAACAGACATGCATCGCATTAACCAGTCTGATAATAGTTCATTTCGAATTTGATATATTTCTTTAAACTCTGATTAGAACAGGAACGGAGTCATAGGCCTACTTAGGCTGGTTACAGGCAGACTATGATGTTCAACCTATACTGTAGCCCATATTGCCCATCTATCGCAAACAAAGCTCTCCCTCGCCCTCCATTTGGCAAATCTGACCATAATTCTATCCTCCTGATTCCTGCTTACAAGCAAAAATTAAAGCAGGAAGCACCAGTGACATGGTCCATAAAAAAAGTGGTCAGATGAAGCAGATGCTAAACAACAGGATTGTTTTGCTAGCACAGACTGGAATTTGTTCCGGGATTCACCACATCAGTGACTGGTTTTATAAGTGCATCGAGGATGTCGTCCCCACAGTCATTGTACGTACATACTCCAACCAGAAGCCATGGATTACATTCAACATTCACACTGAGCTAAACGGAAGAGCTGCTGCTTTTAAGGAGCACGACTCGAACCCAGAAGCTTATAAGAAATCCCTCAATGCCCTCCGACGAACCATCAAAAAGGCAAAGCGTCAATACAATACTAAGATCGAATCGTACTACACCCGCTCTGACGCTCGTCGGATGTGGCAGGGCTTGCAAACTATTACAGACTACAAAGGGAAGCACAGCCGTAAGCTACCCAGTGACAGGAGCCTACCAGATGAGCTAAATAACTTCTATGCTCTCTTCGAGGCAAGTAACACTGAAACATGCTTGAGAGCATCAGCTGTTCCAGATGACTTTGATCACGCTCTCCGCAGCCAATGTTTGTAAGACCTTTAACAGGTCAACATTCACCAGGCCGCAGGAACAGACGTATACCAGGAAGTGTACTCTGAGCATGCGCTGACCAACTGGCAAGTGTCTTCACTGACATTTTCAACCTCTCCTTGTCTGAGTCTGTAATACCAACATGTTTCAAGCAGACCACCATAGTCCCTGTGCCCAAGAACACCAAGGTAACTTGCCTAAATGACTACCGACCCGTAGCACTCGTGTCTGTACCCATGAAATGCATTATAAGGATGGTCATGGCTCACATCAACACCATTATCACAGAAACCCTAGACCCACTCCAATGTGCATACCACACCAACAGATCCACAGATGATACAATCTCTATTGCACTACACACTGCCCTTTCACACCTGGACAAAAGGAACACCTATGTGAGAATGCTATTCATTGACTACAGCTCAGAGTTCAACACCTTAGTGCCCTCAAAGCTCATCACTAAGCTAAGGACCCTTGAACTAAACACATCCCTCTGCAACTGGATCCGGGACCTTCTGACGGGCCGCCTCCAGGTGGTTAGGGTAGGTAACAACACATCTGCCACGCTGATCCTCAACATGGGGGCCCCTCAAGAGTGCTTGCTCAGTCCCCTCCTGTACTCCCTGGCCAGGCATGACTCCAACACCATCATTAAGTTTGATGATGACACAACAGTGACAACAGCCTGATCACTGACAATGATGAGAGAGCATATAGGGAGGAGGTCAGAGACCTGACCATGTAGTGCAAGGACAGCAACCTCTCCCTCAACGTAATCAAGACAAAGGAGATTATCGTGGACTACAGGAAAAAGGAGGACCAAGCACGCCCCAATTCTCATCGACGGGGCTGTAGTGGAGCAGGTTGAGAGCTTCAAGTTCCTTGGCGTCCACATCACCAACAAACTGACATGGTCCATTCACACCAAGACAGTCGTGAAGAGGGCCCGACAAAACCTATTCCCCCTCAGGAGACTGAAAAGATTTGGCATGGGTCCTCAGATCTTCAAAAGGTTCTACAGCTGCACCATCGAGAGCATGACTGATTGCATCACTGCCTGGTATGGCAACTGCTCGGCCTCCGACCGCAAGGCACTACAGAGGGTAGTGCGTACGGCCCAGTACATCACTGGGGCCAAGCTTCCTGCCATCCAGGACCTCTTTACCAGGCGATGTGAGATGAGGGCACTAAAAATTGTCAAAGACTCCAGCCACCCTAGTCAGAGACTGTTCTCTCTGCTATCGCATGACAAGCGGTACCGGAGTGCCAAATCTAGGTCCAAGAGGCTTCTAAACAGCTTCTACCCCCAAGCCATAAGGCTCCTGAACAGCTAATCAAATGGAAACCAAGACTATTTGCATTACCCCCCACCCTCTTCTACGCGGTGAACTTCTGGCACCAACAGAGATGGCCGCCACGCTTTGCGTTCCTAAGAAACTATGCAGTATTTAGTTTTTTATGTATTATTTCTTACATTGTTACGCCAGGAAATCTTAAGTTTTATTACATACAGCCGGAAGGAACTATTGGATAAAGAGCCATGTCAACTCACCAATATCACGACCAGGAATATGACTTTCCCGAAGCGGATCCTCTATTTGGTCCACCACCCAGGACAATGGATCGGATCCCAGATCCCAGCCGGCGACCCAAAACAATGGTGCTGCAGAAGGGGCAGACGGAGTGGTTTTCTGGTTAGGCTCCGTAGACGGGCACTTCGCGCACCGCTCCCGAGTATACTACTCGCCAATGTCCAGTCTCTTGACAACAAGGTAGATGAAATCCGAGCAAGGGTTGCCCTCCAGAGAGACATCAGAGATTGTAACGTTCTTTCCCTCAACGTAATCAAGACAAAGGAGATTATCGTGGACTACAGGAAAAAGGAGGACCAAGCACGCCCCAATTCTCATCGACGGGGCTGTAGTGGAGCAGGTTGAGAGCTTCAAGTTCCTTGGCGTCCACATCACCAACAAACTAACATGGTCCATTCACACCAAGACAGTCGTGAAGAGGGCCCGACAAAACCTATTCCGCCTCAGGAGACTGTCCTCCCCCGCCCTCCTTTCGGAAAATCTGACCACGACTCCATTTTGTTGCTCCCAGGCTATAGACAGAAACTAAAACCCGAAACACCCGTGCTCAGATCTGTTCAACGCTGGTCCGACCAATCGGATTCCACGATTCCATGCTTTGATCACGTGGACTGGGATATTTTCCACATAGCGTCGGACAATAACATTGATGAATACGCTGATTCGGTGAGCGAGTTCATTAGCAAGTGCATCGGTGATGTTGTACCCACAGCAACTATTAAAACCTTCCCCGACCAGAAACTGTGGATTGATGGCAGCATTCGCACACAACTGAAAGCGCGAACCACTGCTTTAATCAGGGCAAAGCGACTGGAAGCATGACCGAACACAAACAGTGTAGCTATTCCCTCCGCAAGGCAATCAAATAAGCTAAGCGTCAGTATAGAGTCACAATTCAACAGCTCAGAAACACGAGAGGTATGTGGCAGGGTCTACAGTCAATCACGGATTAGAAAAAGAAAACCAGCCCTGTCGCGGACCACAATGTCTTGCTTCCAGACAAACTAAGCAACTTCTTTGCTCGCTTTGATGACAATACAGTGCCACTGACACGGCCCGCTACCAACACCTGCAGGCTCTCCTTCACTGTAGCCAATGTGAGTAAAACATTTAAACGTGTTAACCCTCGCAAGGCTGCCAGCCCAGACGGCATCCTTAGCTGCTTCCACAAAGCATGCGCGGACGAGCTGGCTGGTGTGTTTATGGACACCATTGTTCCTGTTCCCAAGAAAGCTAAGGTAACTTAGCTAAATGACTATCGCCCCGTAGCACTCACTTCCGTCATCATGAAGTGCTTTGAGAGACTAGTCAAGGACCATATCACTTCCACCCTATCTGACACCCTAGACCCACTCCAATTTGCCTACCGCACCAATAGGTCCACAGAAAATCATAAAAAATCCTACAATGTTATTTTCTGGATTTTTTTTCTCATTTTGTCTGTCATAGTTGAAGTGTACCTATGATGAAAATTACAGGCCTCTTTCATCTTTTTAAGTGAGAGAACTTGCACAATTGGTGGCTGACTAAATACTTTTTTGCCCTACTGTATTCTAATTCATTCCTTTACACTTGTGTGTGTGTATAAGGTAGATGTTGTGAAATTGTTAGATTACTTGTAAGATATTACTGTATTGTTGGAACTAGAAAAACAAGTATTTTGCTACACTCTCATTAACATCTGCTAAATATGTGTGTGACAAATACAATTAGATTTTCTGCTACTCTCTGTTAATATCTATGCATATTCACTTAAATAGCTCTACCTACATGCACATATTACCTCAACTACCTTGATACCGGTGCCCCCACCACATTGACTCTGCACCGGTATCCCCTGTATTTTGCCCCGCAATTATTATTTACTGCTGCTCTTTAATTATTTGTTATTCTTACCTCTTGTTTTTTGGGGCAAGGTATTTTCTTAAAACTGCATTGTTGGTTAACGGCTTGTTGTATTCGACCCATGTCACAAATAAGATTTGATGTGATCCTATTAAAAAAATAACCGAAGACAGAAAGACATTGATGTAACACATATTAATTTAATCAAATAGCCTAGTACACACACCAAAACTGTTCAAATGTTCAAATCAAATGGCCTCATTAACATTAAATTAATAATGCAGCCACATCCCAAGCCCCCGGTGCAGACACATTCCGAAATAAAAACATGATTTTGTATTTCGGTCAAAAGCTCTAATGAAGGCCAAGAGAAGAAGAAACACTTTTTAATGAGAAAACGACTTCTGTTTTCAAAGATGTAGCCAATAATGTAATACTCATGATCATTTTAAAGTGAACAAAAACTACTTAGCCAACATTTGAACACCTCTACAGAAGCTTCTCTATTCGGCATCTTCCCAATTAAGTAGCCTAGTTTTGTTGTTTGGGTACTTGAAGAGAACGAGGAACTATAACCCGTTATTTCCTGTTATTTGTTGATGTTGGTAACACTTCCCCATATCTAATTGATCAGCTGTTGTCATAGCTAGCCAAAAGGAGTATGACATCTGGGCATTTAAAGTATACTAGTTTTTCGAAATGTCACATCCCATTAAACGTACTATTTTTCGCATACTCGAACAGCCTACTATTTTGGACTCAAGTATGGGTATTCAGACACGGACGGTGAATGGGGAAAATAGATTCAAAGGGAACTCCCCTTGCTGGTAATTTGCTGAATGTGCAATCCCAAAGGTTGGCTGTGATTGGTTAATGACCTATAATTTCAATATTATATGTATAAAATGGGTCTTATCATTAAAAGGACCAAAGAGCCAACTCTGGGAATTTGACGCGTTTGAAGAGGATATTGTTACAAACAATATGTGGGAACAAAAATCTACATCAAAAAGTGTACTTTTGACATATTCACATTTTTTATTTTGAATAAATGAACTTGATAACTTTTATTTCAGAATCTAGACATACTTCATATTTGAGAGCATTCTATAAGGAGTATAATGACATCAATATGTTGTCTCTATCATGTACAGTTCACAGATCATAGGTACTTACAGGATGCGTGTATAGGTCTAAAAGGGGGACAAAAATTGTCACTTTCGTCATGATTTTCTCTAAAACTGATGTTATTATGTGAGATTTGACAGAACAATCTGAGATACCCAAAAATATTTTCAGTCTACGCTGGCGTGGAATTGCCCACCTGTAATAGTGAAGATGACTCAAAGGGATTATCATAACACAATCATGTTTTACAGCTGATAATTGCATTTCCACTAGACACATTATTCCCTCTTCCAATTTCCTTTTTCACCAAAATTCATTGCCACATTGAGTCTGTATCTCACCATAAACCATTGTGCTGAACATTGCTGGACTTTTGCTGCTTAGTCATGGCATTCACTAGATTTACTGTACAATCAAACTGCGGTTTTCTCCTGCTGTTCGTCCTCTCAAGTCTAAAAACAGTGAAGGGTCAGGTATGCTCTAAGAAAAAAAAAGAGGTAAGAGAGTAAATTAAAGCAATTTCGTACCAGCTGTGAACTGAGCCCCCAAACACAGTTTCCCATGCAGACCAGTATTATTATAACATCTCCGATCATTTTAAAGAATTGTTCCATGAAGTGAAAATGCAAACTCGTGGGTGACAGTTATTGCGTGAGCTGCTCCTCAACATTCCTCCATGAGGAACATCCCTATGAGAAGAATAGGTTTGCACCACACAGACCACACTGAAGATAATTAACTAAATAGCTAAATTGACTAAGCATGCTATTATTAATTATTTTATTTATGTCTGTTTGTTGATTATGATAATGAAATACAATGCAGCATGATGAGCTATAGTAATTGAATTAGTTACTATAGATCTTTAAAACACTCTATAGTGTCATTTTAAAAGTGTGCTATCGGACTATGCATGGATTACCCTAGTTCCTTCCCAATTTGAATGCTCAATCAATACTTAATCCCACCAAACAGCTGAGATCCACAGAGCCTTAAAACCACACTGACACGGATACATGACATTGCCAGAACATCGTTATTTACGCCGTAGCGATGCAGCTAACTTTCCAAAGTTACTCCAAGAGCAATCTTCTGCCAGGCAGCCACATAATTGTGATTGAAATGGAGAACCAAACCCTCCCTCTCCATCTCCTCACCAAGGTCATGCAGAAAAATAAACTTAAAGGTGACATTTTTTTGTACAAGTTTTGCTTACACTTCACTGTAGGAACTCTTATTTTAGGTGAATAACGTGTTGCATTTTACACTATCTATCCATCATGTTCTGTTTCAGCAAAAGTTAAATAGTGCTCTTTCTGATCGGGGAATCAAACTTTTTGGTTTCAAATTACTCTCTCTTAATATGGGATGTTTGGTCAATTCACAAGAAATGGGAAGATGGGCTGTGTTGACAGTGCTGCACCATTCTGACAAATCACGTTCTAGAAGACCGATTAATTTTCTGGATGAGCACGGATAGCACACATCAAGCTAAGAGAGAGCCATTTGTTGCCTCTGCAATTCACTGATAGTCTCTCGTTTGAGGATGTCCAATTGATTGTTTTTACAGAATGCTATCAAAAGGAGGTTAGTCATCTTCTTGAGAAAAAAAGATCAAATACAAAAACGACTGTCAAGGGAAAAAAAACAAATTCAGGAGTGAGAGAGCGTCCTAGCATCCAGGAATATCTCTTTAATTAATTTACTCTAAACCAAATCATTTGGCTGTGGGCAATGCAAATACTTCAAAGTCACCACACATCTCCCAGCTTGGATGGAGTGCTTCATTTACATTTTAATCGGGGTAATTTGGCTCCAGATAATCACTATTTGTTTTGTCTTTTTCTCTTCCTCCTGTACATAGAGCCACCGACGCCTTGAGCTAGAAGCTTCTGTAAGGAGAGACTACACTATGCATAGACCTACAGTACTCCTACTCCTTGTATGCACAGCTGTGCCAACGCCGACTGCTCTCTGATGGCAAACACACAAATGGGAGTGGAAGTGTTGAGCTTGTAATTGGCAGAAGGCTCTGTCCTTCTGTTCACTCTCGCTGAGGATGCATGGCCTACCGAGTCTCGGTGACTTTGAAGCACTCAATCACATTCCGTCTACTTCACTTGGCATGAAAGGAGGGATTTGGAAAGGACATCCATCCTTTATCACCCCCTCTTTTTCTGGAGAAGTTGTGTGTTTTTTTTGAGAGCTTATGTTTTGTCGGTTTGGAATTATGGATGAAGCTTCCTGAATTGGATTTCACTTGAAAGTAACAACATATCTCTGGTTTAACACGACTGCTATTATTGTTTTCAATGTAGCTTTCCCTGTTCTTTTTTAGTTGTTGATCGTTTGTTTCGTCCATTATCAAACTCCAACACATCACCTTTCAGTACCAGGGTGGTATTAAATGTATCTTGGCTATAAAATTGAACGTGAACATTGACTACAACCTTTTAGCAGGAGGTTGTCACACAAAGCAGGCTCAAAGAGCTTATTTCTTCACTCAACTCAATAATAAAAAATAAAAAACATTCTCTATGAATCAAGCATAATTCCTCCCTCCAGCTAAACTCTTGGATGTTTCGGTCAAAGTGCAGTAATTGAGAAACATGTTGAGGGGGAATGATGCTCTTTTAATGAACGTAGTTACTCTAATGACTAAGCACGACTGAAGGACAATTACAAAGACTTTGGTCTATAATTTTCCCAAATTCAGCACAATAAACTATCTGAGTCGTTAAAGGTCACAAAAACATGTAAACATTTTTTGGAGATGTATTATTCAATGTCTGTTTTTGCTTTTTTAATTGCTACACTATATTATAGCATGGGCAACAGGTTGTAGGATGACCTTTACTATAGCTATTTCAATTGCAGTTAACATACAGTGCATTCGGAAAGTTTTCAGACCCCTTGACTTTATCAACATTTTGTTCCAGCCTTATTCTAAAATGTATTAAATAAAAACCGTTCCTCATCAATTTACACAAAATACTCCACAAATGTATTAATAATAAAACACAGAAATACCTTATTTACATGAGTATTCAGACACTTTGCTATGAGACTCGTTATTTAGCTCAGGTGCATCCTGTTTCTGTTGATTATCCTTGAGATGCTTCTACAAGTTGATTGGAGTCCACCTGTGGTAAATTCAAATGATTGGATACGTTTTGTTGAGTCACACATCTGTCTATATAAGGTCCCACAGTTGACAGTGCATGTCAGATCAAAACCAAACTAAGAGGTCAAAGGAAACTTCCGTTGCTCCGAGACAGGATTGTGTAGAGGCACAGATCTGGGAAAGGGTATAAAAATATTTCTGCCGCATTGAAGGTCTCCAAGAACACAGTGGCCTCCATCATTCTTAAATGGAAGAAATGTAGAACCACCAAGACTCTTCCTGGAGCTGGCTGACCGGCCAAACTGAGCAATTGGGGGAGATGTTCCTTGGTCAGGGAGGTGACCAAGAACCCAACGGTCACTCTGACAGAGCTCTAGAGTTCCTGTGTGGAGATGGGTGAACCTTCCAGAAGGACAACTGTCTCTGCAGCACTACACCAATCAGGTCATTATGGTAGTGGCCAGAAGGAAGCCACTCCTCAGTAAAAGGCACATGACAAGCCCACTTGGAATATGACAAAAGGCACCTAAAGATTCTCAGACAATGAGAAACAACATTCTCTGGTCTGATTAAATGAAGATTGAACTATTTGGCTTGAATCTGGAGGAAACCTGGCACTGCTCATCACCTGGCCAATACCATCCCCATGGTGAAGCATGGGGGTGGCAGCATCATGCTGTGAAGATGTTTTTCAGCAGGAGGGACTGGGAGACTAGTCAGGATCGAGGAAAAGATGAACGGAGCAAAGTACAGAGATCCTTGATGAAAACCTGCTCCAGAGTGCTCAGGACCCTAGACTAGGGCGAAGGTTCACCTTCCAACAGGACAACAACCATAAGCACACAGCCAAGACAACACAGGAGTAGCCCAGCCAGAGCCCAGACTTGATCCCGATCGAACATCTCTGTTGAGACCTGAAATTAGCTGTGCAGTGTCGCTCCCTATCTAACCTGACAGAGCTTGAGAGGATCTGCAGAGAAGAATGGGATAAACTCCCTAAATACAGGTGTGCCAAGCTTGTAACATCATACCCAAGAAGACTCAAGGCTGTAATTGCTGCCAAAGGTAAAGGGTCTGAAAACTTATGTAAATGTGATATTTCCGTCTTTTTCTTTGTGTGTGTGACAAAATAAAATGTTTTTTTGCTTTGTCATTATGGGGTATTGTGTGTAGATTAATCAGGGGGGAAAAAACAATTGAATTCAATTTAGAATAAGGCTGTAATGTAACAGAATGTGAAACAGTCAAGGGCTCTGAAAACTTCCCGAATGTACTGTATGTTTTTGAAAACCGTTACTTTGTCTAGCTGTCTTCATGAAACTACCCAATGCCAATCATGTTCAGGTATTTTTTATCTCAGGTTCTTAATCATCATGCAGCCTGGTAGCTACTACACTGTGTGTGATGTTACATGAGTTCAGAAATTCGAAGAAACAGAAGTTCACAGGATGGTGGTGCCAGGAGACCAATGGTGCAGTGTTCCAGTTGACAGATCATTTTCTGGCATAGAGGTGAAGGGTCACGACTCACAATGCTCCACAGCTGAATCAGACTTGTGGAAGGGCCTGGTGACTTTTGAGCTTCAAAGAACAATTGAACACTTGTATTTTGCTGGATTTGTACTGTCCAAGTACCATCATATTTCTCGTCTTTATGTACAGCTTGAGCTTTTGTTTTGGAGCAACTGAAAATGAATCTATTAGCTACACATTATCTGATTCGGGCAATTGAGGAAATACTAGTACTTCAATGAGTACAGTTCGAAATGTTAAGAGAAGCTTCTGTATTTTTTTTATTTTTTATTTATTTTTCAAACAATTATGGTACATAGTCTACAGTAGTCACGCTAAACATCCATTGTGTCTGGAAATTAGGACATCATAACACCTTCATAACATCTTCCTCCAACCTCAGATCCCTCACACACACTCCTTAATGTCGAATCTAATATTTATACACATACATGTAATACATTGATTGAAACCTGTGTTTTGGGACAGGGGACCAAGCTCATTCAAATGGGGGTCATGGGCAGTGCATGGCATCTGTATCAGCTGTGTTAGCAACAGCTAAATGAGATTGGCAAAGTCTGCACAATAAAGCTGACCTGATATTATGTGAAGGCGTCATTCATCACATCAGTCCCGTGAGTGCAAACTCCACCGTGGAATAATCTCATCAAGTTTTCAACTGGTGAGCAATTGCGGTAGAGATGTCATTTCTCATGCCTGTTATGAAGCCTGCTCTTCACAGGAAATGAAAAGAACAAACTAACAAAGAACACAGCACAAGCACCACATGAGACCACAGTCTTCAAACATGCCTTTTTTTCTTTTGTGATTGAATATATACAGTAGATCACAATGAGAAGATTCACAGTGAGGGATGAGGCTTGCCAGCCATAGCTCAGAGCCAACATTGTGGGTTAACTGAAGGGTGATGCAATCCTGTCATCTACAAATAGGATATGTTCTCTAACAGGGGTATGAACCATTCCTCTTATAGAGTTTAAATGATAGCTTATAATGAAATGGTTTTGCTACAGGCTTTGCACTTGTAGTCATTTTTTAATTAGCACTCATTTGACCTCAGTAAGTAACAAAAGACTGATATCAGACAATATGGTGGTTTCATGTAATTCCAATTATTTTCTGGATTCTATCTCGAAGAAGGAACAAAAGAGCTGTTACATGATCCACATAACTAATAACCAATCAATTCAGCTAAAATGAGTGGAAGTGAGAACCAGTGGCCAAATCCTTCTAGGAATTCAATTTGAGACCGCTGCTATGCAGATACCAAGGATGCAAGCTGCATATAAATCATGAAATAAGGTGGGAGTGGGACTTTTTTTATTTTCATAGTGTTTTGTAATTGCAACAAAGATTGGACAATGCGTCCTCAGCTCCTTTTTCCTGCAAATACTCCCATTTAGTCTTTGTAATTGGATCTTAATTGAAGGTTGGTGCTTCAAATAGCCATTGTGGGAAAAGCAGGTAAGATCCATAATTTGGTGAAGTGCAAGTAATTAGAATTTAATAAAGCACTGGAAGAGAAGAAGGTTTTGATGAAAATATTTGTTGCATATATAAGACGTGGGCTGAAGTGTAACTTTTATTAGATTACATTCTGCAATTGAGGGATTCATAAAGAGCACACACACACACACACACACACCATGCAGAAACTCATCTAATTAGTCTTTATTGCCAATCTAACACATCCAACCTGAGTCACTCCAAGTGTGAGCTTGAACAGAAAATGAGTTCAGAGATTGAATTTGCCCGGACTCAGATAAATTGGTTGAGTAAACGTAATAGATTTTTTTTTATCATGTATGAAAGGGAAAATATGCAGAGCACCACCTGTTTAGCTAAAAAATATATATAGAGTATACAGCACCAGTCAAAAGTTTGGACACACCTACTCATTCAAGGGTTTTTCTTTATTTTTACTATTTTCTACATTGTAGAATAATAGTGAAGACATCAATACTATGAAATAACACATATGGAATCATGTTGTAACCAAAAAAGTGTTATACATATTTTATATTCTTCAAAGTAGCCACCCTTTGCCTTGATGACAGCTTTGCACACTCCATAGCTTTCCAATGTATTTCTGTTTTTTATTTGTAATACATTTGCAAAGATTTCTCAAAACCTGTTTTTGCTTTGTCATTTTGGGGTATTGTGTGTAGCTTGAAGATGATTATTTTTTGATTTAATCAATTTTAGATTAAGGCTGTAACGTAACAAAATGTTGAAAAAGTAAAGGGGTATGAATACTTTCCTAATGCACTGTACATGAGATTTGTGCATTTCTGATAATGCTACATAATTATGGACAATCATTGTTCAAAGAAGGGAAGGAAAGGCTTCCAATCATAGACATTTTCCATCTGTAGTGTGGGTTGAAACTACCCACTGTTTTAGAGAGACTCGAGAAAGGTGCACAAAATGGCTGTCTCATAAACATTTATACGTAGTAACAGATTTTTTTATGGAAAACTGTCAGCGCTGTGTCCAGATACTCAAACAGTGCAGAGAGTATAATTATGCACAAGAGCCATCAAATATTTATGAATGGCTTTAAAATTGGATGGTATCTCACTGAGTGAACAGATAAGCATTTCAACCGTGGTGCTATTAAAGACATTATATGAGTTTTGAGAGGAAAATTGTGAGACAGCAGGAGAGTAAAAATGAGAGAGAGAGAGTAAGAGAGAGACTGTCTAAGTTGAATATTGAATATTACCATGACTAGTGGAAAGAATAAATGTTTACACTGCAAACTAGTGATGATCTCGATAACCAGTAAGCATGTTGTGTGCTGACTTCAGTGTTTTATAGTCGGTACTGGTGTCATTTGCAGCACAATCTTAGCCAAGCCATATGTGACCCGATTCAGGAAACTAGGCATATGTCGCAAGTCACGACTTCACAGGAGAGGTGTTTGAATGTAAAAAAAATGTTTTTTTATCAAAATGCATTTTGGGGCAGAAATGCCTTCACAAACATGTGCCTTAATATCAAACGTGTATGCCATATGTAAATACGAATAAAATAAAATAATTAATTAAAGTTAAATTATGAGCCTTATAACCACAGAAAAATTCAGCAACCTTCCCACTGATAAGATTGTCTAGCTATCTACATTTTCAGATATTACACATTTCTAATTTTGACAGAAAGCTGTTTAATTTCAAGTGTGCTGTTAGCTAGCTAACCTTATGTGTATGATCTTATTATTTGTATCGCAGACTAGTTATAGCCATAGAACCTGTTTGGTTAGCTACCTGCAGATTTGTGCAGGGTAGTAACGTCATGGTCCATTGTTTAGCTAACTAGATAGATATCTTAACAAAAGAGTCCACTCCAATTTTGACAAGGTATTTTATTTTCAAATCAGTGTACTCTTAGCTGGCTCGCTAACTAACGTTGTGTCATGCGTTGGGAATCATTGTTTACCTAGCTAGCTATATAGCTACATTTTCTTGACAAAAGACTTAGTGTGCCAAAGTGCAGAATAACTGATTACGCTCAACACCGGTTGAATATGTCCGGTGTCAGTAATGTTGTTGCCAGCAGCACTGTTACAGTCACCAACACTGTGGATAACATGAAAACTGCATAACCAGCTCTGCTAGGGGTAATAAAATGGTCAGAGTGGGGTGTCCTCTCATTATGTGTCTGGAAGTATTTAGCCAATGTTAGCTTGGGTGCTTGACTGTTGTTGTGAGGTCAGAGCTTTCGGAACAACCCTACTTACCGGCCAGAGCGTCCAGTGTGCGCTCTGAATGCGAAACGCCCTGATAATCTGACAACACAGTTGCAGTCACCAACGCGTTGGATAACAGACTGTAACATCCTAACCAGCTCTGCTAGGGCGAGTAATGCTCAGTGAGCTGTTCTCTCTCTCTTAGATGTCTGGAAGTAGCTGGCAAGTTAGTGCAGAACGCACAGTTCAACCCTTAAAGAGATGGGTGGGGCTAAGGCTTAAAAGGGTGTGAACGTGTGTAGACAAGGAATGGCTCTGCAATACTAGTACCAAAACATTGAAAGACTGTTTTCTCAAAAGTGAGTTCACAAGTTGATCAACTTTCAAAGACAAATTACTTCCCCATTGTTTCCTCAAATGCAGTGTATGATATATACTTTTGTAGCTCTGAGTCTCTACTTTTATCCAATGTAAAAAACAGAAATTCAAATGTTGCTACAGAAGACAGAATCCAGGTGGTGAGTCACATATGGGAATGCCTTCCCCCTCCCGCCAAGTCCAAGGAGAGGAGCTAGGGCTCTGGATCAGACCCAGGAGACTAACCTATTTATTCCCTATGGAATATTCTGATAAGAATAGAGAACATGTGTTCTGCAAGTATAACCTTGCTTTGCTCCACCTTTGCAACCAAAGATGAACATGTTTACTGTTATTAATAACAGGAAGACTTTGCATGATTGTCTGGAGAATGTGTCAGTTGGTAAATGCTGTCTCTTTACCTGGACTTGGCCCACATTCTGCACTGTTATGTAGAAAGATTCATCAGTTTTTTGGATAGCAACTGGGATAGCAACTGTAAACTATATCTACAAATATGTGCTGTATGCTTGAGGGAGCTTAACATGTGGAGGAATAGGCTAAATAGTCATTCTCCCAGGCACAGGAGCCCTAATCTGTGCAGTACTGGAAGTGCATGTTCCAAACACTTATCAAATATTCTGAGCAGTCTAATTAGCATGTAAGATAATCTGCATGCCACATCAAAAGGATAGACGTTTCCTGGGGCAGTGCCCTGTTTTAAGGAATTATAACTCCGTTTTTATCCACCCGCTATATCTCCTGCAGGTTGGACACAAGTTTCAATTGATAATAATGACATGCCGGATTCAATCTGGCTTCCCCTTTCCCAGAAAAGCCTTTTGGTGAGGCAACAAGTGGTCTGTCACGATTAAATGGGATGCAAACAGCATATGGTCATGCAAAGCCTGCCAAACTTGTACAAATATATGGACAAATATAGTACCAAACACTTTAACCATAACACCATGGCCCCAATCATGGCCAAAAGTATTGAGAATGATACAAAGTTTACTGCTTCAGCGTCTTTAGATATCTTTGTCAGTTACTATGGAATACTGAAGTATAATTACAAGTATTTCATAAGTGTCAAAGGCTTTTATTGACAATTACATGAAGTTGATGCAAAGAGTCAATATTTGCAGTGTTGACCCTTCTTTTTCAAGACCTCTGCAATCCGCCCTGACATGCTGTCAATTAACTTCTGGGCCACATCCTGACTGATGGGAGCCCATTCTTGCATAATCAATGCTTGGAGTTTGTCAGAATTTGTGGGTTTTTGTTTGTCCACCTGCCTCTTGAGGATTGACCACAAGTTCTCAATGGGATTAAGGTCTGGGGAGTTTCCTGGCCATGGACCCAAAATATCAATGTTTTGTTCCCCCAAGCCACTTATCCCTTTTGCCTTATGGCAAGGTGCTCCGTCATGCTGGAAAAGGCATTGTTCGTCACCAAACTGTTCCTGGATGGTTGGGAGAAGTTGCTCTCGGAGGATGTGTTGGTACATCTTACTTACTGGCAGCAATATCCTTGTCTGTGAAGCCCTTTTTGTGCAAAGCAATGATGACTGCATGTGTTTCCTTGCAGTTAACCATGGTTGACAGAGGAAGAACAATGATTCCAAGCACCACCCTCCTTTTGAGGCTTCCAGTCTGTTATTCGAACTCAATCAGCATGACATAGCGATCGCCAGCCTTGTCCTCGTCAACACTCACACCCGTGTTAAAAAGAGAATCAGTGACATGATGTCAGCTGGTCCTTTTGTGGCAGGGCTGAAATGCAGTGGAAATGTGTTTTGGGGATTCAGTTAATTTGCATGGCAAAGAGGGACTTTGCAATTAATTGCAATTCATCTGATCACTCTTCATAACATTCTGGAGTATATGCAAATTGCCATCATACAAACTGAGGCAGCAGACTTTGTGAAAATTCATGTTTGTGTCATTCTCAAAACTTTTGGCCACGACTGTACAGTAGTATGGCTGTAATGCAAAATATATACTGTATATCTACTGCAGCTTTCACCCACTTGTTCAGTCAAAGATCAAGCCCTTATCCAAGCTGTGTGATAAGATCAAGTATAGCTGAACATATCTGGGTCTGATGTAGCCACCAGAGAGATAACATGCCTCCATAAGCATACAATTCCTTAAAACAGTGTCCTCTGGGAAACAAACCTCTCCCTGCCTGGAAATGATTAAAATCTACCCAAGGTGGGCAAGTCCCTCAGGGGAGCAAAACATGCTCTGAATGTCTAATGGGCTGGCCTCAATACACACAATCACGAATGTCGGTATGGAAATGGAATGGTGGCCTCTCTAAGTTGCTTCTGGGACTCAGGTTTGAATCACAGCCAGGCCATACAGTTAAATCTCAACAGACTGTAAAGGGGTAAATCCTGGGCCTTGAGTTCACTGCCCTGTTAAAACAGCAGTGTAAAAAGGGATGCACAAATACAACTAGTTGTCTTAACACTGATTAGAAAAGGCATATTTGAAATGCTTGAAAGGTAGAAGACCCCAAAGAAAAATGATTGTGTATAAACCAAACCTTTTGGCCATTACCATGCATAGGGTTGACTATTGGATTGTGCACAGCTGCTGAATAAGTCATAATAAATCTTTGAACTGAGACCAATCAAAAGTTACCTCTTGAATCAGGAAGGATTTAAAAATCATGATTTATGGTTTTGCCATGACTAAGAGGCACACTTAACCCATATGTGACGCATTTCAGAAAGTAGTGACATGTATATCGCGCGTCACTACTTCACAGGAGTGCCATTTGAATGTAAACACATTTTTTGGCAGAAATACCTTCTGGAACATGTGAACTTTCATGTGCCTTAATAACAAAGTTGTATGCCATCTGTAAATACAGATACAATTGTTAAATTAGGAGCCTAGTTGGTTTAGCCACGGAAAAAGTCAGCAACCTTCCCGCTAGCCATGATTGGCTGAGATAGTGAGTGGGCTGGACAGACATGGCCGGACAGAGATGAGTTCTGATTGGTCTGCCATGTACCACGTTTCTGTCTGTAACATGAGCTGGTTAGTATGTGTAGGTAATCCCTTCTAACGCAGCTTTTTTGAAAGACATCACTTAATATAACTGCATAAGTGTTGTTCTCCACTTTCTGGAGGACAGAGTTTTGAAATGAGTGGAATTAGAATATATATCATACACTAATGATTGACAGAGGAAGAACACTTATTCCAAGCACCACCCTCATTTTGAAGCTTCCAATCTGTTATCCGAACTCAATCAGCATGACAATTTTTTTTAGGGAGATGTAGATTATTCTGGCGTTTGATTGCAAATATTATGCAGACGGAGTCAAAAAGAGAACACACAGAAGGCTGTTGTCTCCGGATTATATCTTCAAACTAAGAGCAAACATGTTATGCGCAACAGAGAGGGAGAAGCTTCCATTCATGTATGGATGTAAGATTGTCTAGCTGGCTACATTTTCAGATATTACACATTTTTAATTTAGTCAGAAAGTCATTTTCATTTCAAGTAAACGTGTACTGTTAACTAGCTAGCTAACGTTAGCTCACTGGCTCGCTAGCTAACGTTACATGTATGATCTGTGTAGTAATATTATTTGTATCCTGAGCCATTTGCATTGCTAGTTATAGCCTAATGTTAGCTAGCTAACATTGAACCTGGTTGGTTAGCTACTTGCAGATTCATGCAGGGTAGTAACGTTGTGATTTGGGATTATGGTTCATTCTTTAGCTCGCTAGCTACATGTCTAAACAAAAGACTCTACTATACAAGTAAATATTTCAATAGAATGTTTATGATGTCATGCCTCCCGGGTGGTGCAATGGTTAAGGGCGCTGTACTGCAGCGCCAGCTGTGCCACCAGAGACTCTGGGTTCGCGCCCAGGCTCTGTCGCAACCGGCCGTGACCGGCAGGTCCGTGGGACGACGGACTAGCGTCGTCCGGGTTAGGGAAGGCTTGGCGGGTAGGGATATCCTTGTCTCATTGCGCACCAGTGACTCCTGTGGCGGGCCGGGCGCAGTGCACGCTAACCAAGGTTACCAGGTGCACGGTGTTTCCTCCGACACATTGGTGCGGCTGGCTTCCGGGTTGGATGCGCGCTGTGTTAAGAAGCAGTGCGGCTTGGTTGTGTATCGGAGGATGCACAACCTTGGTCTCTCCCGAGTCCGTACGGGAGTTGTAACGATGAGACAAAAAGGGGTAAAAAAAATATAAAAAATAAATACAAATGTTTATGATGTCACTGCCACAACTGTCGATAGACGTAGCTGGTAAATTCTCTCTGGCTATTTATTCCGATTTCAGAGCACTCTTGTCTCAGTTTGCCAGAGCGCAGAATAATTGACAAATTTATAAACACTCAACAACCTTTGAATATGACCGGTGTCAGTAAACGTTGGCAAAAAGGCATAATTAAATTGTTGCCAGCAGCACAGTTACAGTCACAAATTCTCTGGATAACATAAAAGCAGCCTAACGGGAGTTGTAGCCAGCTCTGCTCGGGTGAGTAAATTGGTCAGTGAGCTGTTTTCTCATTTGTGTCTGGAAGTAGCTAGCAAGCTAGCCAAAGTTATCCAGTTAGCTTGAGTGCTTGACTGCTGTTGTCAGAGCGCTATTTCTCGGCCAGAGAGTCCAGTGTGCGCTCTGAATGCTCTTAGAGCGAAACACTCTGACTTTACGAATGGACAATCTGACAACGCTCTGAGTTCATGAACGCCCAGAGCTCTGGCACTCCAGATTAAATTTACGAACACACTCATAGTATAAACAAGCCTCTAGTCTTGAAATCTTTGATTGTTTAGTACATAGCCTCACATGTGAATTCTTAAAGAGACGGGTGGGGCTAAAGCTTAAGAGGGTGTGAACGATGCTGAATAGGTGTAGATTAAAAAAAAGTTTTCCAGTATGCACCAAATCATTCAAGGGCCATTTCCTCAAAAGTGAGGTTACAAGTTTATCAACTTTCAAAGCGGAATTACTTTCCAAATGGTTCCTCAACTGTGGTGTATGATATACCATTTTCTAGTCTCTAATTTTATCCATTGTAAAAAACACAATTTCAAACTTTACTACATAAGACTGAATTGAGCCAGTCAGTCAGATATCGTCTAGTTACACCAAATATGAAATGTGTCGTCGTCACCCTTGCATTCATGTAGACCCTCAAAGGAGTGTTCACCTATTCTCCACACGTGAGGGAATACATGCATTTCCCAGAGCAAAGACAATACCCAAGCTAATATCAAATGCAATGGGGAATCGTTTTGAGAAAATATTTATCATTTTTTTCACAGTGTTTTTGGCAGATATATTAGCATGGGAACGCACATACAACATCAGAAGTTGACATACGAGAATTCAAAACAGAACTTTATTGAGTGAAAGGTGCAGAGAGACTTTACGCTTGGGAGGACACCCGAGTCCATCTGAGAGAATTTAGATGGACAAGCCACTGTGAAACAACTAGGAAGATACCGATGTTTCCAGCCGACGTGCCACAAAATGCCATTACAGAGAGGAGTGGAAAAGGCATTTGGGCGAAAATGTGTGCACTTTATTTAACAGTTCAATCAGGACCCATCTTTGTGCTTAATAGAACGGAAATAAGAAAAGCCTACAGTTGTCAGAGGTGCATTACCCATTCCACACCGGGGCCATATATCATAATACAATACTACTCTTTGTTCTATGGGTGGCTTTGTATAAAACTACTTTGTAAAGAATATAAATATATATTTTTTAAGACAGACAACTTTTGGTTTGTACACATCAGGGTGAGTGGAGCACTAATAGAAGATGCCCTTGGAGGAAGTCCTTGGAGAGGTGTTTATTTTTTGTAGCATGTGTGTCAATAATTAATGTGTGTTTATGCAGCCGATACACTTTTATTCAGCAATGAAATTGCTTTCTGTAGTTACTGTGTATTCGTATGGCAATGTCACGCTTCACTGGATGGCTGCCTTCCAACACAGAGGAAAATAATTTGGTGTCCCACTGTTGAATGGAATTCCACACTTGCCTTTGGAAAGTATTAGATGGGAAGGAAATATGGACAGACTTATTATACAGTTATCTTTAAATGCGTTGTAATGTTTAAGTGATTACAAGGACATTACACAAAATGTCTCTACTATAGATGTAGGATATTAATTTGATCACCTGTTGTAGAAGAACTTTCCTGCAATGCAGGAAGTGTAAAACTTGTAGTGTAATTTAAGTTTAAAAAGGCTTCTGAAGTTTAGAATTTCCACTTTGAAATTGCGGACTTGATTTTCTGTTACAAAAAAATGAATCAACCCCTACACAATTTTCCATTAATTATAATCCACATAATAATTCACTTTTCTTGTTGCTGCAGGATTATTTTCCTGCTGTAGCAAACTGACTCAAATTAAGAACCTACATCTGTACTTAAGTTGACTGTTCATGTAGATGTTGATTGAAAATTATAAACAAGGCAAGGGCTTTCTCTTAAAACCACTAAGTAAATTAGTCATGATTATACGATTGCATTTATATTTCATGAACACATTGAACACAAAAACTATCATCATTGTGGTTTTTTAACTAGAGATGTGTTCTACCCTGTTAGGTAGATGACAAATAAAGTGTTACTTTTCAGAGCTTAGTATAAGGATTAGTAAAACACCGGGCCATTTCACATAGCTGAATGCAGAAAAGGGTCGTTTTGGATGAGAGCATCCTTACCTTGTCACTGCCATAGCGTTGTTTTGCTTCAATGTGCTCTCTCCTCAAATCTTAGCGGCACTATTGTTCCAAACAAATTCACCTACCATAAGCCCAAGTCAGCTGATCTTGACAAATCAATTGGAGCAAGGTGGCCCAAAAACACTATTTTCAGTGTCCAGGTTTAAGTGAGTGTTTTCCATGTACAACAAGCTATATTTGTCATGCCCTGATCTGTTTTACCTGTCCTTGTGTTGTCTTCACTCGCCTCCAGGTATCACCCATTTTTTCCCCATTATCCCCTGGGTACTTATACGTGTGCTCTCTGTTTGTCTGTTGCCACTTGGTTGTATTTTGTCAAGCCCACCAGCGTTTTTCCCTCTGTTCCTGTCTATTGATTGTCCCTGTTTTTCCCGGTGTTGTCCTTTTCTGTACGCCCTGACCCTGAGCCTGCCGGAGGTACTGTACCTTTTCCCCACTACTCTGGATTACGGAATTTTGCCCCACTACTCTGGATTATCAACCCCTACCTGCTTTGACCTGTCATTTACCTGCCCCTGTTGGTGTAATAAACATTGTTACCTCAACACGGTCTGCATTTGGGTCTTACCTGAAACATGATAATATTGAGCTTTCTCATAAACAACTTGATTTGTAGCTAGCACATAGGCCTACCCAATAGCACTGACATTTTCTCTATCTTTGCATTCGGAAAACTAATAGTGTCTCATGAAAATTAAAATACTTTGTGTCTAGGGATCTGAATTTCATGACTGCTTGAGATGGGATTTGTGGCACACTAAATGTGTCAAATGATTCTTGCAATTCTGTTGAGAAATGTGAAGTGTTGTTCCGAGAGAATGTAGAAGTACCTGGATACTTAAGTAAAAATACTTGAAGCTACTACTTAAGGAGGTTTTGGGGTATCTGTTCTTTACTTCACTATTTATATATTTTTTTACCACTTTTACTTCTACTCCACAAAATTCCTTAATAAAATTCTGACACCCAAAAGTACAAAGAGAACATCCCTGGTCATCCCTACTGCCTCTGATCTGACGGACTCACTAAACACTTGCTGTCTTTGTAAATTATGTCTAAATGTTGGAGCGAGACCCTGGCTATCTGAATTTGAAATTATTTATACTTAAAACTTCATATGGCTGGGGGGCAGTATTGAGTAGCTTGGATGAATAAGGTGCCCAGAGTAAACTGCCTGCTATTCAGGCCCAGAAGCTAAGATATGCATATTACTAGTAGATTTGGATGATTTGGATAGAAAAAACTATAAAGTTGTTTGAATGATGTCTGTGAGTATATCAGAACTCATATGGCGGGCAAAGACCTGGGAAAAAATCCAACCAGGAAGTGGGAAATCTGAGGTTTGTAGTTTTACAACTCATTGCCGATCAAATTTACAGTGTCTGTATATTAGGGGTCATATTGCACTTCCTAAGGCTTCCACTAGATGTCAACAGTCTTTAGAACCTTGTTTCAGGCTTCTACTATGAAGGAGGAGGGAATGAGAGCTCTTTCAATCAGGTGTCTGGCATGAACTGATCACACGCGCTCCTGTGAGAGCGACCTGCGTTCCATTGCATTTCTAAAGACAAAGGAATTCTCAGTTTGGAACATTATTGAAGATTTATGTTAAAAACATAATTTGACATGTTTTTACGGACTTTAACGGAACTTTTTGACTTTTCGTCTGGACCTAGTAATCGCGCCTCATGAATTTGGATTTGTGAACTAAATGTGCAAACAACAAGGAGATATTTGGACATAAATTATGGACTTTATCGAACAAAATTAACATTTATTGTGGAACTGGGATTCCTGGGAGTGCATTATGATGAAGATCATCAAAGGTAAGTGAATATTTATAATGCTATTTCTGACTTCTGTTGACTCCACAACATGGCTTGTTTTTTGTGTCTGAGCACTGTACTCAGATTGTTCCATGGTTTGCTTTTTCCATAAAGTTTTTTTGAAATCTGAAACAGCGGTTGTATTAAGGAGAAGTGAATTCTAAAATTCCATGCTTAAGACTTCTTCTTCTTTTAGCTATGTTTTTATGTAAATTGATGTGGCCCTCTGCAAAATCACCGGATGTTTTGGAACTACTGAACATAACGTGCCAATGTAAACTGAGATTTTTGGATATAAATATGAACTTTTACCGAACAAAAAATACATGAAGTCCTATGAGTGTCATCTGATGAAGATCATCAAAGGTTAGTGATTAAAACCTGTTGTGACGGGTGGGTAGTATTTTCATTTTTGGAAAAATAACGTTCCCAAAGTAAACGGGATATTTTGTCAGGACAAGATGCTAGAATATGCATATAATTGACAGTTTAGGATAGAAAACACTCAAGTTTCCAAAACTGTAAAAATATTGTCAGTGAGTAAAACAGAACTGATATTGCAGGCGAAAGCCTGAGAAAAATCCAATCCGGAAGTGACACATATTTTGAATGCTCTGCGTTCCGATGCATCCCTATTGAGCAGTGAATGGGCTACCAACCAGATTTTTCTACGTATTCCCCAAGGTCTCTACAGCATTGTGATGTAGTTTCACGCCTTTATGTTGAAGAATACCTGTAAGCGGCTACATTGCGCAAGTGGTCACATGATGGCTCTCAGAGTGATTCTTGCATAAAATACAGAGGTAGCCATTTTTCCTCTCGCTCCTACTGAAAAACCAATTGTCCCAGTGGGTATATTATCGAATAGATATTTGAAAAACAACTTGAGGATTGATTAGAAACAACGTTTGCCATGTTTCTATCGATATTATGGAGCTAATTTGGAATATTTTTCGGCATTGTCGTGGCCGAAATTTCCGGTTGATTTCTCAGCCAAACGTGAAGAACAAACGGAGCTATTTCTCCTACAAAAATAATATTTTTGGAAAAAAGAAACATTTGCTATCTAACTGGGAGTCTCGTGAATGAAAACATCCGAAGCTTATAAAAGGTAAATGATTTAATTTGATTGCTTTTCTGATTTTCGTGACCAAGTTACCTGCTGCTAGCTGGACATAATGCTATGCTAGGCTATCGATAAACTTACACAAATGCTTGTCTTGCTTTGGCTGCAAAGCATATTTTGAAAATCTGAGATGACAGGGTGATTAACAAAAGGCTAAGCTGTGTTTCAATATATTTCACCTGTGATTTTCATGAATAGGAATATTTTCTAGTAATATTTATGTCTGTTGCGTTATGCTAATTAGTGCCAGATGATGACAATGATCCCGTTCACTGGATGGGAGTTATAACAAGTGAATTATATCTATTTCTGACCTTTGTGACTCCTCTCTTTGGCTGGAAAATGGCTGTGTTTTTCTGTGACTAGGCACACACCTAACGTAATCATTTGGTGTGCTTTTGGCGTAAAGCCTTTCTGAGGAATTTTAATGATGAGATTTCTGTTGTTTGAATTTGGCACCCTGCACTTTCATTGGCTGTTGTCATATCGATCCCGGTTGCGGGATCTAAGCCATAAGAAGTTTTTAAGTATATTTAAAACCAAATACTTTAACTCAATTTGAGTTTTACTGGGTGACTTTCACTTTTACTTCAGTCATTTTCTATTTAAGACATCTATACATTTACTCAAGCATGACAACTGAGTACTTTTCCCACCACTGAACACTTTGAGGACACTGCATTTGCAATATGAACATTGATATGCTATGAAAACAGGTTCTATCATCCATGCATAAGACATGTTTTATAAACCTGTAGATAACTATGCTAGATCCAGGATATACAGTAGTCTCCTAGAACAATGTAAGACCATTATTCAAACCAACACTACGATGACTGATAAAGAGGGAGTCATAGACATTGACACAGAATATATTTTTAAAGATCACATGTAAATTAACACAATTTTGTTGTTCAGTATGACACTTGCAGCTTGCTTTCCATTGAACCATTCTCTACCACTCTCATATTATCCTCCTCTCTAGCTCTGTTGAATCTCTTTGAGGAGACTCTATTGTTTGAATTAAATATTTGCAATGGTCTGGCGGCTCCCCCAGGGGAAATCACAATCTTTTCCATCTCCCATATTGGTTTAGAATATCCCTGAGCTGTGACTCCACATACAGTGGGGCAAAAACATATTTAGTCAGCCACCAATTGTGCAAGTTCTCCCACTTAACAATATGAGAGAGCCCTGTCATTTTCATCATAGGTACACTTCAACTATGACAGACAAATTAGAAAAAAAAATCCAGAAAATCACATTGTAGGATTTTTAATGAATTTATTTGCATATTATGGTGGAAAATAAGTATTTGGTCAATAACAAAAGTTTATCTCAATACTTTGTTATATACCCTTTGTTGGCAATGACAGAGGTCAAACGTTTTCTGTAAGTCTTCACAAGGTTTTCACACACTGTTGCTGGTATTTTGGCATATTCCTCCATGCAGATCTCCTCTAGAGCAGTGATGTTTTGGGGCTGTTGCTGGGCAACACAGACTTTCAACTCCCTCCAAAGATTTTCTATGGGGTTGAGATCTGAAGACTGGCTAGGCCACCCCAGGACCTTGAAATGCCTCTTATGAAGCCACTCCTTTGTTGCCCGGGCGGTGTGTCTGGGATCATTGTCATGCTGAAAGACCCAGCCACGTTTCATCTTCAATGCCCTTGCTGATGGAAGGAGGTTTTCACTCAAAATCTCACGATACATGACCCCATTCATTTTTTCCTTTACACGGATCAGTCGTCTGGGATCATTTCACAGTCATGGTGTTCTTTGGATGCAAAGATTCTTTGTCCAAACATGCCTTTTTACCAAAAAGTTATATTTTGGTTTCATCTGACCATATGACATTCTCCCATGCCCAAATGCTGCTGATGGAGCCTGGACATGTACTGGCTTAAGCAGGGGGACACGTCTGGCACTGCAGGATTTGAGTCCCTGGCGGCGTAGTGTGTTACTGATGGTAGGCTTTGTTACTTTGGTCCCAGCTCTCTGCAGGTCATTCAGTAGGTCCCCCGTGTGGTTCTGGGATTTTTTCTCACCGTTCTTGTGATAATTTTGACCCCACGGGGTGAGATCTTGCGTGGATCCACAGATCAAGGGAGATTATCAATGGTCTAGTATGTCTTCCATTTCCTAATAATTGCTCCCACAGTTGATTTCAGGTGTTTTTTTATACTGATAACAAGTTCAAACAGGTGCCATTAATACAGGTAACAAGTGGAGGACAGAGTAGCTTCTTAAAGAAGAAGTTACATGTCTGTGAGAAACAGAAATCTTGCTTGTTTGTAGATGACCAAATACTTATTTTCCACCATAATTTGCAAATAAATTCATTAAAAATCCTACAATGTGATTTTCTGGATTTTTTTTTCTCATTTTGTCTGTCATAGTTGAAGTGTACCTTTGATGAAAATTACAGTGGGAGAACTTGCACAATTGGTGGCTGACTAAATACTTTTTTGCCCCACTGTACCTAACATTTTGAGGGTGTTAATACTATATATTGCGTCATACTGTACTATACCAATTGCTTATGGACATTACAAGGCACTGTAAAGGGGTGCGTAACTGGTGGCAAGGAAGTTAGACGCAGGAGAGCAGAACTAGGTTGTAGCTGGAGCAGCTTAATCCAAAAACCAACTGCATAAAAATACAACAGAATATGAGTACAAAACCCAACATGCACCAGTAACATGTGCACAAGCACTTACAACAAACAATTCCACACAAAGACATGGGGGGGGGGGACAGAGGGTTAAATACACAACAAATAATCAGGGAAATGGAAACCAGGTGTGTAGGAAAACAAGACAAGACAAATGGAAAATTAAAAGTGGATTGACGATGGCTAGAAGACCGGTGTCGTGTCTTTGGCTATGCCGGATTAAGTGATTTGATATATTATTCTTTAATCGTCACCTTAATTCAGTCTCATCTGAAAGTTATAAATTCTTGGTTATCTTCACGAACCCTGGCTAACAAGTTGAATCAGCAATACAAAATTGGGTTTAATTATTTATTTACTAAATACCTAACTAGTCACACAGAATTACATATACAAAGAATGAATTATACCTTGATTACAAATTACATCATAAAGGAAAACGTCCCCAGCGGGTGGAACAGATAAAACAGCTGGTTACACAAAAGAAAAGGGCTGGGTTTGAGTGAAAAAGCGGGAAGACTAGGGACAAAGGAAAAAGCTGTGCTATTGTAAATACAGTATCTTATGCATTCTAAATTACCGCCCATTTGGAAAAGGAAAATGCAATAAATATTTACTCTGAGCTGCGGTAGGTTGGTGGTAGATGGAAGGCCGTGTTGCCAAACCGAGTCCTTTGTCCTCAAGTGGTCAATTGGATACGTTGTGTGACAGACGGAATACTCTGTCTGTTCCTTCCTAACCCTTGTTTGCAGCTGCTGTTGCTAACGCAACGGCTAGGAGGTATCACTTCTGTAGTGAATAAGAGTTCAAAGTTCATACCATTCGCTACCAAAGCTCATGCTGATGTTGGCTTCGTTCTGTAGTTATTATCTGAACCATTCTGATATCGGACCGTCGTCCTCACATCCTCGGAACAGGAGGTTACATTTTCGTCAAGGCTTTATATAGTGGAGCGAGAAGGGTGTGTCTGAAATGTTTTATAACCCATGTCAAAGGGGCGGGCCACTGATTGAGCAGAACCTTAACCTTATGAAAACCCAAATCTCTCATTTGGAAGCTAAAATTACGTTTAATTTCTTCACCGATAATTTTATATTCAAACATTTAGATTGAACAACAATTCCATGTGAATCCGATAACTCTGATGTGTAGACTTTCCACGGTAGAGTTTGTCATCTTATCATCGATGAGAATGTCTCAGATGACAACCGAACTGACATCATATTCATTAAGTACCACCGCATATTTTAAATTGGTCGGATTACCAGAATATATTTCATTTCCCCCCCCACCCACCTTCTGATGTTCCCAGAATCTGTATGTTAACCAAGTGGTTTTCAAATTTCACATCAGTAGGGTAGAGAGAGGAAACGGGAGAAGAGGTATTTATGACTGTCATAAACCTATCCCCCAGGCCAACATCATGACACTGGCGACGCCGACCGCCGAACACCGCCCGAACAAGTAGAGGAAACGACTTCGGTGGAAGTTGTGACAGGCACTGTAAAAACAATATGTTCTACATGGAGTTATTATTAGTGTACCTTCAGCTTTTCAATAAGATGATTTTCCATACTATCTGAGGAATGACTGCAGATCCTTATCTGTATGGCTGTCTCTTGGGGCTGCAAACTGCTTTTGAAATTGACCATGTTGTTTGTTGCGGTAGCAACCCATAGAAATGTGAAATCGGCCATGCATAACGCCCAGGCTAATTGACTACTCCTTCAGTTATGTCAAAAAACACAATTATTTCTGCCTCTGAAAAAAGCTAGACATAAAAGCGGGGAGCTGAGCCATGCTAATATGTCTCCCAAAATGAGATCTGATCAAGTAAGAAAAAAATAAGCTTCCCACACATCAAGGTACTTGGAGTCAAACAGACAGGCCTGGATGAGATCTTTATTTTAGACCCAAGCCACCCCCTGTACCAGGACTTTGAACTACACCCCCCTGGGTGCAGGTATAGGGCACCCTTCAGCAGGAAAAACAAAACTAGACAATTATTTGTGCCAGGTGTGATATCCCTCCTAAAAAGCTTGGGCTAATGTTCCTATCGACTCAGTAAGGCCAGCAGGCTAGTCTTTTTAAATAAAAGTTTTATTGGTAAGTAACTATAATGAAAGTTGTGTTGTCAATTTTGTTTTGTATTTAAACGGCACTTTAAATGTGTACATGACACTGCAGGACAATAAAGTCAGTAAGTAAGTAAAAGCTGATGTCAACGCAACTCATAGTATCAATGTCTCTGCCATTGAACGAAGCACTGTAGAATAATGTTCAACTACAAAAATATTGTTTATTTGCAAGACAAAGATTGTTGTGACTTTTAATAATGCCTGAATTGCTTCGCCTTGTTTTTCTGATTGCCTGGCAATTTTCACCATCCCAAATATTTCAGATTTACAGGAGTGCAAGTTTCACTATGGCATGGACAATGGCGATACATTGGCACATGAGAATTATTAGCAAAATATGGCAAATATTAGTATATTATTGCATTCTATCCATGCTGGCTTTCGCAGGCTACCTGAGACATGAAACAGATAGGTGAGAGGGCATACAGCCTGTCGCCAATTTATTCATGGCAAATTCTTTGTTATCATTCAATGAGAGACGACTAATTTTCATGAACATTTTTTTATTGAGAAATAATACACCAAACATCTTAGGTAGATGTCAAATTGTGTGACTAAGATCTGCTCGGCAAAAACGTCAAAATGAATTACAGTTACATCTTAGATTCATTCTGAGAATTTTGAGGAAGTGGCTGCCTAAGGAATCTCAAAATGGACAAAGAGTAAAATTGCCGCTTGTTGTCTTATTTTTCAATCACAGGTTTTTTAAAGGAATATGCAAGCACACTTTTTTTCTGCTCGGTTATCCAAGTTCAGCTAGGCGCCAGCCGAACTGAAGCATGCTGACACCTTAAGTAAGATGTTAGTATTTTAAAAGGGATGCTTGGGAATTTGAGCTATTCAAAGTGTTCTTTGTTTTAATAATTATTTTTTAACCCCCCAATTATGTGGAAACCAGTTGGACAGAGGAACAGCGAACACTGTGTTGCAGTGCATTAGACCACTGCGCCACTTGGGAGGCCCTTATAATGTGTTTTGAAGCAAAGATGTGCTAGTGTGTCGCTATCAGCACAATTATTGCAAGTACACACTATTAAGTGCCTGTTGTAAATTATGATTATTAAAATGTTATCTATTTTCCATGTCAAGGAAAACACAGAGGCACTCTTCTGGTTTTGAATGTTTATCATTTCATTTTAAAACTTTAAGATTACGGTTTTAAGAATTAGGTACTTATTTTCGAAATATCTAGTTTAGCAAATTCAAGCTAAATCAACATTGTGTCAACAAATTATTACTTAGTACTTAAATAATTGCATTGTAATTATTTATATAAAAAAATAAATATTACACCTTTCTTTAACCAGGTAGGCCAGTTGAGAACAAGTTCTCATTTACACAGGGTTACAAAGTGTTACAACACCTCCTCACTCAAGGGTTTTTCTTTATTTTTACAAATTTAAACATTGTGGATTAATAGTGAAGACATTACAACTATGAAATAACACATATGGAATCACGTAGTAACCAAAAAAGTGTTAAATAAATTGAAATATATTTTATATTTGAGATTCTTCAAATAGTCACCATTTGACTTGATGACAGCTTTGCACACTCTTGGCATTCTCTCAACCAGATTGACCTGGAATATTTTTCCAATGGTCTTGAAGTTCCTGTATATGCTGAGCACTTATTGGCTAATTTTCCTTTACTCTGCAGTCAGATTCATCCCAAACCATCTCAATTTGGTTGAGTTCGGGGGGTTGTGGAGGCCAGGTCATCTGATGCAGCATGCCATCACTCTCCTTCTTGGTAAAATAGCCCTTACACAACTTGGAGGTGTATTGGGTCATTGTCCTGTTGAAAATCAAATGATAGTCCCACTATGCCCAAACCAGATGGGATGGTATATTGCTGCAGAATGCTGTGGTAGCCATGCTGGTTAAGTGTGCCTTGAATTCTAAATAAATCAAAGACAGTGTCACCAGCAAAGCACACCCACACCATAACACCTCCTCCATGCTTCACGGTGGGAAATACACATGAAGAGATTATCCGTTCAACCATCACGCGTCTCACAAAGACACGACTGTTGGAACCAAAAATCTCCCATTTGGATTCCAGACCAAAGGACAAATTTCCACCGGTCTAATGTGCATTGCTCGTGTTTCGTGGCCCAAGCAAGTCTCTTCTTATTATTGATGTTCGTTAGTAGTCGTTTCTTTGCAGCAATTCGACCACAAAGGCCTGATTCACCCAGTCTCCTCTGAACAGTTGATATTGAGATGTGTCTGTTGAACTCTGTGAAGCATTTATTTGGGCTAATTTCTGAGGCTGAACTCATCCTCTGCAGCAGAGATAACTCTGGGTCTTCCATTCCGGTGGCGGTCCTCATGAGAGCCAGTTTCATCATAGCACTTGATGGTTTTTGCGACTGCACTTGAAGAAACGTTCAAAGTTCTTGAAATGTTACATATTGACTGACCTGCATGTCTTAAAGTAATGATGGACAGTCATTTCTCCTGGTTTATTTGAGTTTTTCTTGCCATAATATGGACTTGGTATTTTACCAAATAGGGCTATCTTCTGTATCTTCCGGTTAATTTAAACATGATTCCAGATGACTACATCATGAAGCTGGTGGAGAGAATGTCAAGAGTGTGCAAAGCTGTCATTAAGGCAAGCGGGGACGATTTGAATGATCTCAAATATAAATTATAGTTTGATTTGTTTAACACTTTTTGGGGGGATACTACATGATTCCATATGTATTATTTCCTAGTTTTGATATCTTCACTATTATTCTACAACGTAGAAAATAGTCAAAAATAAAGAAACACCCTTGAATGAGTAGTTGTTCCAAAACTTTTGACCGGTAGTGTACAGGCAACACATTCCCCAACAATCCAAGATCATGGCCAAGTTTTTACCTTTTAACAAGCAATGTAATTGACTATATTCAAGTTGATTCACTAAATCTGTCCCTTTTTGTTCTCAAAATGGCCTAACACTGTTTTCTTCAACACATGCCTGATTTATAATTATCACCTTTCCAATATTCAGCTGACATGAATGCAACAGCGCAGGTTCATCAGTATGCCCTGGCCGTTGAGCACAGCTGAATTGCTCTGTGGGAAGCTTTTGTGAGATGCTTTAGTTATTCCTGGCAATGCGAACACGGGACAATGCCACCCTAATTAGCTGGCAGCGATCATACTGTAGAAATGCAGAAATCCTGCCCTGCTATTCTGAAGAGGCAGACCTTTATGCCAGTCAACATGGCTCTTGACATGAAAAAGCCATTTCATACATCCAGGAGAAGAAGGAGAGAGGTCCTTGGCAGACGAAAGGCAAAAACGATAGCTTTCTGTATAGGATTCTCTGCTGAAACAGAGCTCTAGTCTGACAGCATGCATTCTACAAATGAAAGGCTACATTTCTTGAGAGGGTGCCAAAGACGGATATTTTGTGCATTGTTTTCTGCCCCTTCAACACAGAGAATGCTTAAATTAAGCATAGTAATATTGAGAGCTTGAAACTATAAGGTTATATATGCAAAAATATGATGTTGAGATAATTGGTATTGAAGTTCCGAACCCTCATTGGTTTGAATGGTGTCAGTTATTTTTATCTTGTTTTATTTCATACTTAACATGAGTTGGGGTGTTTAGAGTACTATATAGGTAGAAAATATTGCAAAGAACAAGGCTGTGTCAATTACTAAATTTGGACAACTATGCGGATAGAACCTCATAGTCCCACACACTTGATATCACCAATCAATATACAAAAATAAATAAGCAGATATAAAACTCATGTATGATCTGGATACACTGACCCTGGCCGTAACCTTAACCCCACAGGACCTGACCTTACTCACTGAAGGAGAAGGCTGCCAATAAAAATACTTCTGCTCTACACCTACATATAAATGCATACAGTGCTTTGCGAAAGTATTCGGCCCCCTTGAACTTTGCGACCTTTTGCCACATTTCAGGCTTCAAACATAAAGATATAAAACTGTATTTTTTTGTGAATAATCAACAACAAGTGGGACACAATCATGAAGTGGAACGACATTTATTGAATATTTCAAACTTTTTTAACAAATCAAAAACTGAAAAAATGGGCGTGCAAAACGTCTTTCCAAAGCTGTCAATTATATGCATAGTCGAGCATCTTTTTGTGACAAAATATTGCGCTTAAAACGGGCACGTTTTTTTTATCCAATAATGAAATAGCGCCCCCATAGGTTGAAGAGGTTAACCAGCATTGCTACCTCAGCATTCTGCCACGATATAACATCACATCTGGTTTGCGCTTAGTAGGACTATCATTGGTTTTCAACAGGACAATGACCCAATTCACCTCCAGCCTGAGTAAGAGCTATTTGATCAATAATGAGAGTGATAGAGTGCTGCATCAGGGTGACCTGGCCTCCACGATCACCTGACCTCAACCCAATTGAGATGGTTTGGGATGAGTTGGACTGCAGAGTGAAGGAAAAGTATCTAACAAGTGCTCAGCATATGTGGGAACTCCTTCAAGACTGTTGGAAAAGCATCACAGGTGGAGCTGGTTGAGAGAAAGCTGTCATCATGGCCAAGGGTGGCTACTTTGAAGAATCTAAAATACATGTTGATTTGTTTAACACTTTTTTGGTTACTACATGATTCCATATGTGTTATTTCATAGTTTTAATTTTTTCACTATTATTCTACAATGATGAAAATAGTAGAAATAAGGAAAATCCCTTGAATAAATAGGTGTATCCAAATGTTTGACTGGTAGTTTATATATATATATTTTTTCATAGCCCCATTTAACATTTGTATGAAATTGCAATAGATCCACCTACATGGTATATAAGCCAAAAGGAAACCATGAAATTCATAGTTAGATAGGATGGTTTAAAATCAAGGATGACATTCTTTCTCTGCTAAACATGCTTTTGCGTTCTAAATAGATGGAAGGGCATCCAAAACGATTTGAAATTCTGCAGAATCATCTTAAAACACATTCTACATTTGTAGTTTTTAAGGGAAATATGCACCTTTCAAGGCCAGTTATTTCATCCTGTAAATATAAAAAGTATGTTGACGAAGTGTGTTTTATTTCAAGTCTATGATCAAGTAATGACCTCCCTAAAAAACATTATCCCACTCGGCATTTCTGAAATGAAGCGTATCTGTGTATCCCTCCATTAAATGGGGATAGGGCTGTCTACTGCCCCCGCTGGAGTAATTGCGTGCCCATAGTAAACATAATTTTCTTTTGTCAAAAGTTGCTAATATATGCAAATAAAAAATATTATTGAATAGAAAACACTCTAAAGCTTCTAAAACCGTTTAAATTATGTCTGTATGTAAAGCAGAACTCTCAGGGCAGTCATTCTCCCAAACTCTCTCTTGTCATCAGAAAAGTTGGCCCAACTTTGACGTCATCGCCCCCACCCTTCCCAAGCAGTTACAGTTCTGGGAACAGTCTCTCTGACTTCAGCTCGATCTCAGCTTTCAATGGGGCTTCTCATTTTGAGAATCGTGTGCTCACGAGAGTTTTGGCTGGCCGAAACCTTTCGGTCACGCGAAAAAACAGGTCACTTTTATGCGCGCTCTGGTCAAGTCCTGTCTTTTTTCCAAGATCGATTAAACGGTGCCTGTGTTTCTGTTCGTCCTCACGATTGCTGTACACCTTTATAACATGTTAAAGCTTGATTATGAAGTTAGTTTGACAAGTTTAATCGACATATAATATGTAAGTTCGACGTTTTGGTGCGCATCCACTTGACTCTTGGCTACATTTCAACCGAAATGTGTCGTTTTTGAGAACCGAAAGACGCAGACTGCAAAACTAAACGCTGTTTTTGGTAAGTATAATTCCTTCCAGGTCTTCTGATGGAAGAACAGCAAAGGTAAGGGAATATTTATGTGGTAAATTTGGGTTTATGTGGACTCCAAGATAGAGGAGCCATAATGCTACTTTTTGAGCGCCGTCTCATAGTATAGCCTAGTTAACGAAACCTGTAACTTTAAAAATAAATGTAACACAGCGATTGCATTCAGAAGAAGTGTATCTAACTATATATATGTAGAACATGCATATTTAGTCAAAGTTTATGATGTGTATTCCTTGTTAGCTGACGTTATCTGCCGGAGCTATCGTCATTTCTCAGGACATTTGAATAGCATTTTTTGAACGATGCATCATTGTAAACAGAGATTTATGGATATATATATAGCATATTATTGAAAAAAACATAAATGTACTGTGTAACATGTTATATTACTGTCATCTGATGAAGATTTCAAAAGGTTAGTGCATTATTTTTCTTTTAATCCTGCGTTTGTTGATTGCATATTTTTTTCAACTTGGCTATGCAAATTAGCCGTGTCTTCGGTGGTGGTTTGACATAAATATGTGCTATGTTTTCGCCGTAAAACATTTTAGAAATCTGACTTGCTGGGTAGATAAACAAGGTGTTTATCTTTCATTTGAGCCATTGGACTTGTTAATGTATGGAGGTTAAATATTTTTAGGAATATTTTTGCGTTCCATGCGCCACCTTCCAGCTGAAGGTGGGGGGAGTTCCCAAATTGGAACCCTAGTCCCCAACAAGTTAAAATGCCATTAGGTTGAGGTTGTGTCACTGACGTTTACAACATTGAACATTCTTAAATTGCACTCGGTTCACATCAGTGGTCTTTACTTACTCTTCGTCCGGGGAGAAGCATCTTAGACAATTTGTGCAGACAATTGCTGTATTTCTTGAATTATCCTCTTTGACCCAAACATAAGGATACATAATTGTTCAATGGCTAATATGTTCCACCAGACATCCGCAAAGACTTGATTTGAGATACACCACTTTCCGGCTACATTGGCTTATACAGTGGGACAAAAAGTATTTAGTCAGCCACCAATTGTGCAAGTTCTCCCACTTAAAAAGATGAGAGAGGTCTGTAATTTTCATCATAGGTACCACTTCAAATTTGACAGACAACATGAGAAAAGAAAATCCAGACAATCACATTGTAGGATTTTTAATGAATTTATTTGCAAATTATGGTGGAAAATAAGTATTTGGTCACCGACAAACAAGCAAGATTTCTGGCTCTCACAGACCTGTAACTTCTTCTTTAAGAGACTCCTCTGTCCTCCACTCATTACCTGTATTAATGGCACCTGTTTGAAATTGTTATCAGTATAAAAGACACCTGTCCACAACCTCAAACAGTCACACTCCAAACTCTACTATGGCCAAGACCAAAGAGCTGTCAAAGGACACCAGAAACAAAATTGTAGACCTGCACCAGGCTGGGAAGACTGAATCTGCAATAGGTAAGCAGCTTGGTTTGAAGAAATCAACTGTGGGAGGAATTATTAGGAAATGGAAGACATACAAGACCACTTATAATCTCCCTCGATCTGGGGATCCACGCAATATCTCACCCCGTGGGGTCAAAATGATCACAAGAACGGTGAGCAAAAATCCCAGAACCACACGGGGGGACCTAGTGAATGACCTGCAGAGAGCTGGGACCAAAGTAACAAAGCCTACCATCAGTAACACACTACGCCGCCAGGGACTCAAATCCTGCAGTGCCAGACGTGTCCCCCTGCTTAAGCCAGTACATGTCCAGGTCCGTCTGAAGTTTGCTAGAGAGCATTTGGATGATCCAGAAGAAGATTGGGAGAATGTCATATGGTCAGATGAAACCAAAATATAACTTTTTGGTAAAAAGTCAACTTGTTGTGTTTGGAGGACAAAGAATGCTGAGTTGCATCCAAAGAACACCAAACCTACTGTGAAGCATGGGGGTGGAAACATCATGCTTTTGGGCTGTTTTTCTGCAAAGAGATTAGCACGACTGATCCGTGTAAATGAAAGAATGAATGGGGCCATGTATCGTGAGATTTTGAGTAAAAACCTCCTTCCATCAGCAAGGGCATTGCAGATGAAACGTGGCTGGGTTTTTCAGCATGACAATGATCCCAAACACACCACCCGGGCAATGAAGGAGTGGCTTCTTAAGAAGCATTTGAAGGTCGTGGAGTGGCCTAGCCAGTCTCCAGATCTCAACCCCATAGAAAATCTTTGGAAGGAGTTGAAAGTCTGTGTTGCCCAGCAACAGCCCCAAAACATTACTGCTCTAGAGGAGATCTGCATGGAGGAATGGGCCAAAATACCAGCAACGATGTGTGAAAACCTTGTGAAGACTTACAGAAAACGTTTGACCTCTGTCATTGCCAACAAAGGGTATTGAGATAAACTTTTGTTATTGACCAAATACTTATTTTCCACCATAATTTGCTAATAAAAACCCTTTCTCATTTTGTCTGTCATTGTTGAAGTGTACCTATGATGAAAATTACAGGCCTCTCTCATCTTTTTAAGTGGGAGAACTTGCACAATTGGTGGCTGACTAAATACTTTTTTACCCCACTGTAAATGGAAGTGAGACAGGAAGAATAATATGATTGATCGGCCTTGGTTAGACACAGGCCGTGGAACACATCACATAGGTGGATGTAAAACATTTAGCCATCACACTTTCAGTAATTGTCACGGCTGTTCAAAGGAGAGGACCAAGGTGCAGCGTGGTGGGCGTACATTTTCTTAATTAATCCAAATGACGCCAAACAAAACAATAAACATTACAAAAACAAACTGTGAAGCTCACAATCAAAGAGCTCTAAACAAAGTCAACCTCACACAAACACAGGTGGGAAAAAGGGTACCTAAGTATAGTTCCCAATCAGAGACAATGATAGACAGCTGTCCCTGATTGAGAACCCTACCTGGCCAAACACAAAGAAATAGAAAACAAAAACTAGAATGCCCACCCCAACTCACGCCCTGACCAAACCAAAATAGAGACAAAAAAAGGATCTAAGGTCAGGGCGTGACATGAATACACACTGTTGTGACGTGACTCTAATTAATGTGATGACTGTTATTCATCGACTAATTACCTACTATGTTAAATTGTTATTAGATTACATGAATAATGTAACAATTAACTCATTAGGAATTTGGGGCAACACTGGAAAAGATGTTTAACAAATTACTGTATCCTGAATGAAAAAAAAAAATATATAGATATCATAACAGTCACTAGTCAATCATTTCCTCATATCAGTCTCATTCTGAATGTCGCAGACTTCGTGAATCTGCACAATCTCGAATCTCACTGATCATTCTGTACCAAACAAATGTATTTGATTATTTATTTACTAACAAGCTAAATGATAACATAGGATACACACACATGCATAGGTTATTGATTAGAAACGTAATACGATGACAACAGGTCTAGTGGACTAACACAATATGACACTTGTTACAAGAGATGGACAGTTAACCTCTTGCTCCTACCTGGCACGCAGGCGTCCCATCTAGAGCTCTGGAAATGCAAATGCGCTACGCTAAATGCTAATAGTGTTAGTTAAAACTCAAACGTTCATTAAAATACACATGCAGGGTATTGAATTAAAGCTACACTCGTTGTGAATCCAGGCAACAAGTCAGATTTTTTAAATGCTTTTCGGCGAAAGCATGAGAAGCTATTATCTGATAGCATGTAACACCCCAAAAGACCCGCAGGGGACGTAAACAAAATAATTAGCATAGTCGTCGCTACACAAACTGCACTTTGTTGGCACTCCTAGATGTCCCATAATCACTATTGGGTCTTTTTTTCGATTAAATCGGTCCATATATAGCCTAGATAACGATCTATGAAGACTGTGTGATAAACGGAATAAAATATTGTTTCATAACGTAACGTCATTTTTTAAAATTCAAAAAGTTGACGATAAACTTTCACAAAACACTTCGAAATACTTTTGTAATGCAACTTTAGGTATTAGTACACGTTAATAAGCGATAAAATTCATCAGGAGGCGATGTCAATTCTATAGGTGTCCGTCTCGAAAAAATGTCTGGAGAGAGCTCGACCAAAACATCCGGTCGGAGACCGGAGGGAATCGGTTCCCTTGATTCGGTTTGACCAAGAATCAAAGCTGAATCAAATGACAAGACTCTAGACAACGTGTGGAAGCTGTAGGCACTGTAACCTCGGGCTCATTTAATTCGGTTCACTTTGAACAATTCCTGGAAGTAGCGCAAGGATATTTATTTCCATTTTATCAGATTTTCCTGCACTTTTCGATGAAACGCACTTTCTGTTATAGTCACAGCCGTGATTTAACCAGTTTTATAAACGTCTGAGTGTTTTCTATCCACACATACTAATCATATGCATATACTATATTCCTGGCCTGAGTAGCAGGGCGCTGAAATGTTGCGCGATTTTTAACAGAATGTTCGAAAAAGTAGAGGGTCGACTTAACAGGTTAAAGAGAGAGAGAGAAAGTGACAAAGCGAGAAAGAGAAGCAACACTTGGATACATCTGGAAACGATGCTTACAGTAGCCCTTGCCCGAACTGCCACTCTTTTGAGTAAGAAGTAATGTATGTATTTACATGTTGGAGATCTTCGTTGGGTATCTCTTTTGGGCACAGGCCTTCGTGGGAAGAGTTCTGCTTGGTGAGAGGGGTTCGATTGGTCCCCAGTTCTTCGGATGGGCTTCTCCTTCGTTCTCGGGTGAAAGTCTCTGATTGTCCACAAGAGGTCACAATGTCCTTCTTCTTAGTTGTCCGTTTACTTGCACTTGTTCTGGAAGAGTGGTCTTCTGAGAATGGCTAATCATCAGTGTTGATGATTCCAGAATGGGAATGGGAGCAGTGTAGGCATCGATGACTTGAAGAGAGGAACCGGATGGTCCTACTTAAATTCACCTTCTTAGATACACTACTACAGTATAAGCAACTCAACTTAAAGTATTGTTAAAGTTTCTTTTGTCTTCTTCAACCTCGTGTTGCGTTCCAAGGTCGTGACTAGACGGACCACAAACTGCAACTTGGTTCACATTTGTCACGACTCCGGAACACAACATGAGGTTGAAGAAGACAAAGGAACCTCTTAACAATCAATTCTACGGATGAGTAGCTGTTCTGTGTCCAAGAAGGTGAATTTAAGGCTTACCGTCTGGTTATTCTCTTCAAATCATCATTGCTTACACTGCTCTCATCACCACTCTGGGATCATCGACACTGCTGATTAGCTGTCTTCAGAAGATCACTCTTCCCGAAGAAGTGCAAGGAAACAGTCAACTAAGAAGAAGGACATTGTGACCTCTTGTGGGAAATCAGAGATTTACACCTGAGAACGAAGGAGAAGGCCCTCATCTGAAGAACAAGGCCTCCCTCGAACCCTTCTCACAAAGTGGAACCCTTTCCATGAAGGCCTGGGCCTAATAGAGATAACAGACAAAGACCTTAAAAACATACATTACTTCTTACCCAAAAGAGTGACAGTTCGGGGTAAGGTATTAGGGTTATTGTGAGTGTAGTTCCCAAATGTATCCAAGTTTAGCTTCTTTCTCTCTCTCTCTTTAACTCTCCATCTTGTATAACAAGTGTCATATTGTGTTAATACGATGACAACAAGTCCCTAGCGGACTAAGTTTCTAATCAATAACCTATACCACGTGTGTGTGTGTGTGTGTGTGTGTGTGTGTGTGTGTGTGTGTGTGTGTGTGTGTGTGTGTGTGTGTGTGTGTGTGTGTGTGTGTGTGTGTGTGTGTGTGTGTGTGTGTGTGTGTGTGTGTGTGTGTGTGTGTGTATCAGAGGTGTGGACTCAAGTCATTTGACTTGGACTCGAGTCAGACTCGAGTCACAAATATGATGACTTGCAACTCGACTTTGACCTTAACACCAATGACTCGTGACTTGGACTTGAACCTTTTGACCCGACCTGACTTGATACCCTACCCAAGCCCAAATGTTAAAAATGGCGCTATTAAAAAAAGTCTGCAGTGCATCAACTCTTCATTTAATGGATTACAGTTTGAATCAGACAGCAGCCAATCAAATTTTGCCAGCTGAGAAAAAGTTGTGCATGGCAGTGCAGAGGAACATCAGCGGGTGAATTCAGATAGAGCCCTTGGAAAGATGATACCCAAAATTATTATTTTCGGCTATAAAGACGATGCTGTAAGAACAAAAATGGATTGCAACTTCCAAAACATGCAGGAAGAAAATTACAGATGGAGGCGCAACAATTTCCAACTTTGTTCAATTGTGTACAAGCCTACATCGCCTGATTGCACCCCACAGCGATCTTCGATAGTTGATCACTATCGGGGGGAGGGGGGGGTCTTTCTCATGGCTACCCATGTATTTCCATGGAAATATAACATTTATTTGGAAAGTATATAGATATTTTTAAAAGCATTCATGATTTGCGTAAATCTAATATAGTAACTATTACTTTGTTAAAAATATGAAATGGTATTACATTTGTTGAAGAGCACATTATGACTTGTTTTGGACTCGAAACTCAACGTTTTGGACTTGAGACTTGACTTGATACTTGTCTGTCTTGACTTGGGACTTGACTTGAGACTTGTGTGCTAAGACTTGAGATTTACTTGTGATTTGTAAAACAATGACTTGGTCCCACATCTGGTACGTATCCTATGTTATCATTTAATTTGTTAGTAAATAAATAATCAAAGAAATGTGTGTGGTAAGGAATGATCAGTGAGACTCGGGTTTGTGCAGTTTCACAAAGTCTGCGATGTTCAGAATGAGACTGATATGAGGAACTATTTAATGAGTGACTGTTATGATATCTATATATTCTTGAGTTAATTTGGGAGATGATAACTCGTTAAACAACTTTTCCCGTGGTGCCCCAAATTCCTAATGATTTAATTATTACTTGATTAATTTAATCTAATAAAAATTAATAAACATAGTGGGTAATTATTCTATGAATAACAGTTATCACATTAATGATAGACACAGGCTATGGAGAACATCCAAGAGGTGGACCTAAAACATTTAGCCATCACACTTTCAGGAATACACACACACATGCTGTAATTTGAATTTGTATGACAGATTGCATTCATTTAATCAGAATATAAATAATATTTGACAACCTATTACAACTCCAAGGCATGCCACTTTCCTCCATTCCTCCAAGTGTTGAGAATGTTAGTACAGCATTAGTTTGTAGCATTGCTGTGTTTATTTGTAACATAAGACAGTCATAAGGTTTTCCACTCCTACACACCACCCACCTACCTGGAGAGGAATGACTCTTGGCAGGAGGAGTCGTGTCTTAAGATGGTGCTTTCTGCTGCTCAAGTGTTGAGTCAAGTCATAGGGAAAAGAGCAGGTCTGCATTTCACAAAACATTGTTTTACCTCTATGTGTCTCACACAACTGTTCCACGCAATTTGAAACGGAACAAGATCTCACGTTGAAGTCATTATCTTTTTCAGCTCATCACTTGTGTCGAAATGGAAATATTCAAGGATAAACATGTCCTATCATTTTTTTACACTCAGCCTGACCCTGATGGGGAGCATACTCTATAAATTCATGCTGACTTCTCATTCACTGTCCCTCTTGAATAAGTATTTTACTAACCTCCTACGTACCATAGACCTAGAGTTCAAAAACGCAGACTGAAAACACAGATCGAAAACAAAGATCGATAGTTCACCAATAGGATTGGTGTTCAAGCGTACTCTTGACTTTAATTGGGTATATCAGTGATTTCGGCCCAATACACATGTTGTTATCCTGTGTTGAACCCATGTCCATGCAACGGAAAAAGGCCATTGGTTTACCTGCTTTTATTTGCCCAAATTATTTCAGAAAGTATTGGTGTTTATGCGAGCACTGCACAGATATCTTGTGGGAAAACACACAGCATTTCTAGACGTCTAACATAATTGGGACAGGGGTGAGCCAAAGAGACACTGCAGCTGGCAGGCAGACCATTACATTTTCCCTTGCAATCAAATGCAATTATCATTGAAATGTTGGGTTCTGTGCTGAGATCTTGAAAATTGTAAGGACTCTTATTAGAGTCCCTGTGTGACTGTAAAGGCATGGGGTTGTTGCAAAACAACACAATACAAGTATATTGCTTTAGAATGAGTCTACCAGGAATTTCAATGCAGTGCAAATGTGAGACCTTCAACCTTCACTCCCATTTGTAGGCTTGCTTACCAGCTGCTAAGACTAATAATGCACCAGTCATGACTCACACGTGTGATATGAAATGTGTCAGACCTTCACAGAGGATTTAATTTTCTCTCCAATGTTTCACACATAGTGAAGTGGTGTAGTCCTAAGAAAATTGCACATTACTTTTAGATGGCAGCCCTTATCAAAGTTTTAACTTCATACTTTTGTCAGTCCGTCAACTTTTTGACGTCCTTTGAAATCCAGTTCTGAAAGATTAAAACTAGTTTTGATATCACAGAGTTGTGTATGGATATTAAAATGATTATGGTTAACACATATACGGAATAGATGTCAAGTCATACACAACACTTTGTGTTGCTGTGAAGAGCCATGAAAACGGCCTTATTTTTTATTATTTTGGTCAATCACAAGGCCATTTCCTTTGATTAATATATTTAAAATGTACTCATGTCACAGACAAAAATACACTTGTTGTTAGAGTTAAATCAGATCCAAAGGATCCAAATTAAGCTTAGGTAGATAACTATCACTTATTCCTAATAGTGGTAATTGTCATTGGGGAAGTGCAGGTTACATTTGAAATACATTTGAAATATTAAGTGCACTTAAGAGGAGAAACATTTGCAAGTGATGTGTTAATTGAGTGGAAGCCCAGTGGGCGTGTTGGAATCTTTATGAGCTAAAATTCGATACACCTGGATTCATTGCACCATAAAAAAATGGAGCTCATCTCTTCCAAAGGCATGATAACTTTGGGACAGTTACTTTAAAAAGCCATTTGTTTTCACACTCCTAATCAATTCATCAGCACTGGTGTGGGAAATGTCTGACAAAACATACAGTTTTCAAATGTATCAACTGGATGGAGTTAATTCCTTCTTGACGTTTAGCAAAATAATACCTCTCAACGCACTAATACCTCTAATGTATATTAAAAGGGAAAGAAGGAAAGTGCAGAGCACATACAGTATTACCATATAGCAAAGTACATTCAATATGTTTTGTTGATGCTAATGTGTTCATGTGTTAACTTAGATCTGCAAAGCCAGATATTCCACAAACAGTTGTCCCCCCAGCATTACTGTCACGAATCCCGCCGAAGATGGTGCCTCTTCCTGTTCGGGCTGCGCTCGGCGGTCGTCGTTGCCGGCCTACTAGCTGCCACAGATTCCCTTTTCTGTTTCATTTAGTTGTGTCTGATTAGTTGCACCTGTCTCATGTTTAGGTTTTGGTTGTGGGCCATTTAAACCTGGTTGTTTTTCCTGTTTATGGTGTGTGAATATTTTGTGGATTCCATTTTTTCCGAACAGTTTCGTCCTGTTTGTTGGACTGGGTCTTTATGCGCCCTTGTGTGTGTGTGGTGTGACCGTCTCTCTGTTTTTTTTGGAAATAAAATATCCACATTTTTGAACTACCCTGCTCTCTGCACCTGACTCCTCCACACACTACCTCTAGAGGCCGTTACAATTATTCACTTACATAATTAACTTACACAATTCTAACAGGTATTATTACATCTGAAATAGTGGAATGGTATTAGGTTAAACTGCAATAATTTTGCATAGTGATTTTTAATGATTTGTAAAATATTTTTTCACCACTCTAACAACTTTAGTCTGAATTAATAAATAATTGTTATTGGTTGCTTAATTAGGTTTTAGAACACACATATAGCGTACCTACCGTCACTGCTGAGTATGAGTAGAATATATATATATATATCTTTTTTAAACTGGAGCAAGTACAACAAGTTTTGAGAAAATCACTTTCTACACATCACACCCAAGGAAGGATTCAAATACAATGCTTAAAGCCATTCAACTTTAAGCAAGGTCAAAATGTTCTATATATTTTGGGAAGCACCAGTCATTACAATTTGGGTAGAGTGAGCTCTGTCAGTCCAGTTACCAACTCGTTCAGAATGTTTGACACGTGTAGAAGGGTTGTTTCACTGTGCAAAATGGTATTGAACCTATCCTCTGAAAAGGAGCAGGAAATGAACATACCAGAATTATTCCCCATATATGGCAGGAATATTTATAAAGTAGCCTCCGGCAAGGTTTTCACAAACAGTTTGAATATCTTTTCATGTTAAAATACACAAAAACACCAGTTAACCTCTCGTCCCTGCATTAATTCACTTTTTTTTCTCTCTTTTAAGTATAGTAAACTATTGTGAGCACATTAGAAATAATTAGGAAAAGATTCATCGGCTTCCATTCAATTATTCCATTTTAATTGGAGTGCTTGTTATTATATGCTAACCAAACAAAAATGTGTAATTTTATAACAACAGAGATTAAAAGATTATACATTGAACCAACCACAGTTTTTACACCAGACCTTGATGAAAGTCAATGTACATCTGAAGAAAATAGAGAATAACAAGTCTAAAATCAGTTACAGCAGCTACATTCAGATTATGTCCTATATGACAAGGCCAGGCTACACTGAACAATAATACATATTTTATGATCTTTTATGCAGATTTAGACAAGAAAGATGGCATTTGATCTATTTTTGCTGACTGAACTCTCTCGGGGGGCTCCCGAGTGGTGCAGTGGTCTAAGACACCACATCTCAGTGCAAGAGGCATCACTGCAGTACCTGGTACGAATCCAGGTTGCATCCCATCCGGCTGTGATTGGGAGTCCCATAGACCGGCGGCACAACAGCGTTGTCTGGATTTGGCCGGGGTAGGCAGCCATTGTAACTAAGAGTTTGTTCTTAACTGGCTTGCATAGTTACATTAAAAAAACATCACAACATACTGTATATTCAAGGCAACATGAAGCCCTGTATCACAGCATGTCTAGCCTGTTGGAGATAGGGGCAGTATTTTCACTTTGGATGAATTGCGTGCCCATAGTGAACTGCATCAAACTCTGTCCTAAATTGCTAATATATGTATATTATTATTACTATTGGATAGAAAACACTCTGAAATGTCTAAAAATGTTTGAATTATGTCTGTGAGTATAAAAGAACTCATAGGGCAGGCAAGCTTCCAAACAAGTTTTGAAATTCTGAAAGTTGGGGCAACTTTGACGTCATCGCCCCCTCCCTTCCCAACAAGTTATGGATCTGGAAACACTTCCTACGCCTTCCACTAGATGTCCTCATTCAGTAGAAGGTATAATGGAGCATTTGCTCTGAACTTTGACCCAATGGGAGGGAAAATAGTCGGTGTCGCAAGAGAATGCCATTTTGCTGTGGCGCATTTCTCTGTGAGTGCTACAGCTGTTCCAATCAGCCCCAGATGAAAACGAATGATCCAGTTGGAACGTTATTGGATATATATGATTATAACATCCTGAAGATTGATTCTGCATTTAGTTTGACCCGTTTTTTTCGACCTGGAATATGTCTTTTGGAAGTTTTCATGCAAGTTATCCTGGACCAGAAGTCAGTTTTTGGGCACGTGAGCTGAAAGTGATAGCAAATGCTGCTACTTGGACACTAGTATTGGACATTATGGAACAAAACGATGTATTGTGCAACTAGGACTCCTTGCACTACATTCTGATGAAAGATCATCAAAGGTAAGGGAATATTTATGTTGTAATTTTGTATTTCTGTTGACTCCAACATGGAGCGCCGTCTCAGATTATTGCAATGTTAGGCTTTTTCCGTAACGTTTAAAACAAATCTGACACAGCGGTTGCATTAAGAACCAGTGTATCTTTAATTATATGTAGAACATGTATCTTTAGTCAAAGTTTATGATGAGTATTTCTGTTATCTGGCGTAGCTTTCTACAATTCCTCCGGATATTTTGGAGGAATTTCTGAACATGGCGTCAATGTAAACCGAGATGTGTGGATATAAAATGCATATTATCGAACAAAACATAAATGTACTGTGTAACATGTCATATGACTGTCGTTAGTGATTGATTATTTCTAATCCTGCTTTTGTGATTTTATCTTTGGCTGGAAAAAATGGCTACACTTTTTCTTTGGTTTGGTGGTGGTCTAACATAAATATATGCTGTGTTTTCGCTGTAAAACATTTTAAAAATCTGAAATGATGGGTAGATGAAAAATGTGTTTATCTTTCATTTGAGGTATTGGACTTGTTAATGTGTGGAGGTTAAATATTTCTAAATAATATTTTTGCATTCCCTGCGCCACCTTTTCAGCTGAATTGGGGGGGGGGGGTGGATCAACAGGCTAGATCAAGTTCATACTAAACAGTCCACTGAGTAGGTACCATTCTGAGCTTGTCTGGAATGCGGTCTTAGCATGCTATTGACGTTCACCTTCAATCACTGCTCTTGAACATGTCCCATAGATACTTTATTGAAGAGGAGTGGTGTCATGGATAGAATTGCCTCCAAAAAAGTCACACAGATGTTGCACACGCTTTGGAGAACGATAGCATGCCAGTTTAAATCAGATCACTTGTCGCTTGTACTGGATTGTGAGGAACAGCAGGTCCTTGGGTGAAAAGTATATGCCTGACTGGTCCTACCTCCTGTGGTTTCCTTTTCAGGTCATCCTTTATTCCAGGTAATAATGATAAGACTTTTGCCCTCTTTTCCATTAAGTAAACTCAGATAGCTTTTTCAATTTTGTTCTTCAGCAGTTCACTTTTTTATTTTTTTACGTAATATTCCTGACAGATCACATGGATTCAGTCCTATGTAGCAAAATTTGAAATTGTGTTTTTTACATTGGATAAAAGTAGAGACTTGTAAAATTGTATATCTTGCACTAAAGTTGAGGAACAATGGGAGATCATTTCTGCTTTGAAAGAAACTTGTCAACTGACTTTTGAGAAAATGGACCTTGAATGTTTTTCTACACATACTGGAGAGCTCTTCTTTGTCTACACTCATTCACATCGTTCACACCCTTTTAAGCCTTAGCACCACTCATCTATTTAGGATTCACATGTGAGGCCATGTGAGGCTAAACAAAGGCTGGTTTATACTACATCTATCGACAAGTCTGTAGACAGTTATAATAGTGACATAATGGAGATTCTACTGTCTTCTGACATCAAACTTGCCATTGCATTTTGAAAAAGTACAAGCACAAAAATGACAGACTGCTTGACATCAGCAGCCTGATGGTCCAAAATAGCATAACTGGTGTATTTTAACACCAACAAACCCATATGTTTAAAAATATATTTAGGATGTACAATCTAGCAAACCACACAACTAAAAGCAACTTTCTAAGTAATATTTAGTTTCTAGCTTGTTAGCTAGCTAACATTAAACTTACTGATGTGAGTGTGATGAAATAAAAGCAGGGCATTCTACAGGGGATTTTAGAACCTGTACACTGTCTCGTTGGCCTAACATTATAACCTAATTTGACTTTGCAGGTCATGTTGTACTTCACATTACAGTCTCTGGTAACCACACACTGTATCAAATAAAATCAAAGTTTATTTGTCACATGCACGGGATACAGAAGGTGTAAACAGTACAGTGAAATGGTTACTTGCATAGTGAAATCCTTTGTTTAGACATGTAGCTAGCCAACTAATTAGCTAGCTAAACAACAAAACATAATCCCAACTCATAACGTTACTACCATGCATGAACATGCAGGTAACTACATTTAACCAACTAGGTTCATTGTTAGCTAGCTAGCTAACATTAGTCTATAACTAGCAATGTAAATTGCTTTCAGAGATACACATAATATTACTACATAGATCATACACACAACGTTAGCTAGCGAGCCATCCAGCGAACATTACCTAGCTAGCTAACAGTACGCTTTAACTTGCAACGAAAAGTACTTTCAGACAAAATTAGAAACAGATCACAAAATGTAGCTAGCTAGTCTCTCTTACCCATATACATAGATGAATGCTTCTCCCTCTCTGTCACAGATGTTATGGTTGCCCTTAATTTGAAGATGTAATCCGGAAACAGGTGTTCTCTTTTCGACTCCCTCTGCATAATATTTGAAATCAAACGCCAGAATTCTCTTCATCTCCTTACTTATCATACTCACTTCCACCGGGCATTAAACTGATTTCAAAACTTAGTCAACTTCTTCTTTGCAGGTTTTTGTGATATCTTTAAAAAAAAACTGTGTAAGAAAGGATAACCTACACATACAGAGCAGCTCATCTCTCTCAAATGTCAATATGTCAATATGCCTGGTATACTGTTGTTCAGGTTTGTTATTATTGTTTTAGTTTACAATGGAGCCCCTAGTTTCACTCTTCATACCCCTGATACCTCCTTTGTCCCACCTCCCACACATGTGTTGACCTCACCCATTAGAACCTGCATGTCCAGAGATACAACCTCTCTCATCATCACCCAGTGCCTAGGCTTACCTCCGCTGTACCCGCACCCCACCATACCCCTGTCTGCGCATTATGCCCTGAATAATAATAATAATAATAATAATATATTCTACCATGCCCAGAAATCTGCTCCTTTTATTCTTTGTCCCCAATGCTCTAGGCGACCAGTTTTGATAGCCTTTAGCCGCACCCTCATACCACTCCTCCTCTGTTCCGCGAGTGATGTGGAGGTAGACCCAGGCCCTGCATGTCTCCAGGCACCCTCATTTGTTGACTTCTGTGATCGAAAAAGCCTTGGTTTCATGCATGTCAACATCAGAAGCCTCCTCCCTAAGTTAGTTTTACTCACTGCTTTAGCACACTCTGCTAACCCTGATGTCCTTGCCGTGTCTGAATCCTGGCTCAGGAAGGCCACCAAAAATTCTGAGATTTCCATACCCAACTATAACATTTTCCGTCAAGATAGAACTGCCAAAGGGGGAGGAGTTAGCCTGCAAAGTAATGTCCTACTTTCCAGATCCATACCCAAACAGTTCGAACTACTAATTTTAAAAATGACTCTCTCCAGAAATAAGTCTCTCACTGTTGCCGCCTGCTACCGACCCCCCTCAGCTCCCAGCTGTGCCCTGGACAACATTTGTGAATTGATTGCCCCCAATCTAGCTTCAGAGTTTGTTCTGTTAGGTGACCTAAACTGGGATATGCTTAACTTTTTGGATATAGGGGGCGCTCTTTTCATTTATGGATAAAAAAACGTTCCCGTTTTAAACAAGATGTTTTGTCACGAAAAGATGCTCGAAAGAAAACACTCTGACATTTCCAAAACTGCAAAGATATTGTCTGTGAGTGCCACAGAACTAATGCTACAGGTGAAACCAAGATGAAATTTCATACAGGAAGTGCCCCAGATTTTGAATGCGCTGTGTCCAATGTCTTCTTATATGGCTGTGTATGGGTTACGAATGAGCTTAGACTTTCTGTCGTTTCCCCAAGGTGTCGACAGCATTGTGACGTATTTGTAGGCAAATCATTGGAAGATAGACCTTAAGAGACTACATCTACCAGGTGGCCGCTTGGTGCACTCCGTCGCAATTATTGCGTCAAACACAACTGCCACGAATGATTTATCATCGAATAGATATGTGAAAAACACCTTGAGGATTGATTCTAAACAACGTTTGCCATGTTTCTGTCGATATTATGGAGTTAATTTGCTAAAAAGTTTGGCGTTGTAGTGACCGCATTTTCCTGTCGATTTCTCAGCCAAACGTGAAGAACAATCTGAGATATTTCATCCTACAAAAATAATATTTTTGGAAAAAAGGAACATTTGCTATCTAACTGGGAGTCTCCTGAATGAAAACATCCGAAGTTCTTCAAAGGTAAATTATTTAATTTGATTGCTTTTCTTATTTTTGTGAAAATGATGCCTGCCGCTAGCAGAGCCTAGCATAGCATTATGCCATGATAAACTTACACAAATGCTTGTCTAGTGTTGGCTGTAAAGCATATTTTGAAAATCTGAGATGACAGTGTGATTAACAAAAGTCTAAGTGTCTCAATATATTTCATTTGTGATTTTCATGAATAGGAAGATTTATGTCTGCTGCGTTATGCTAATTAGTTTGAGGCGATGATTACGCTCTCGGATCCGGGTTTGAGAGTCACAAGAAGTTTTAAAAACATCATAAAGATTGATTCTATAATTAGTTTGACATGTATCTTAAATCTTTGTTTTTAACTTTTTGTCCGATGTTCTGCTGGACCTGCATGCGCGTTTGGATTTGCTTACCAAACACCCTAACAAAAGGATATATTTGGACATAAATGATGGGTATTATCGAACAAATCAAGCATTTATTGTGGAACTGGGATTCATGGGAGTGCATTCTGATGAAGATCATCAAAGGTAAGTGAATATTTCTAATGCTATGTTTGACTAATGTTGACTACCCGATATGGGGGATATCGCTTTGAGTTCTTTGTTGTCTGAGTGCTGTTTTCAGATTATTGCATGGTTTGCGTTTTCCGTAAAGTTTTTTTAAAATCTGACACAGCGGTTGCATTAAGGAGAAGTATATCTCTAATTCCATGTATAATAGTCATATCTTTATCAATATTTATTATGAGTATTTCTGTAGTTTGATGGGGCTCTAAGCTAAATCATCGCATGCTTTAGAACTACTAAACGTAACGCGCCAATGTAAAATTAGATTTTTTAAAATATAAATATGCACTTTTCCGAACAAAATATACGTGTATTGTGTTACATGAAGTCCTATGAAGATCATCAAAGGTTAGTGATTCATTTTATCTCTATTTGTGCTTTTTGTGACTCCTCTCTTTGCCTGGAAAAATGGCTGTGTTTATTCTGTGGCTTGGTGGTGATCTGACAATCGTTTGTGGAGCATTCGCTGTAAAGCATTTTTTAAATCAGACACTGTGGCTGGAATAACAAGAATTATATCTTTAAAATGGTGCCTAATAATTGCACGTTTGAGAAATTTGATTTTTAAGATTGATGTTGTTTCATATTTGGAGCCCTGCAATTTCATTGGCTGTTTGCGAGGGGTTCCGCTGGCGGAACGGGGTTTAATCCCCAGAATTACAGATGATTCCGGTAATTTCTTCAAATTACCGGTAGATTTGTAACCCTAGACAGGGGGAATGGAAGCGTGTTGTGTGCAACAGGGACTGGCAATTGAATGCAAGCTTCACAACACCACAATATAATTGTTCAAACATTCTTGCCTGTCGATCTATGGGTACAGGGTTTACGTGTTGTGGTCAACTTGTTTAGTTTTCAACCGCAAAACATTGACAAAAAGAGTAAAACTTTCTCACCTGCTTTAACACTATGGTTTGACGATTAAATGTTCAATGTTTCTTTCAAATTGTTTATTTTATAGGAAAGGTTTCACCATATTAAAACGAACGTTCAGTTCATGTAACAGTGTTGACCTTAAAATGAGAGACAGACATCCCATTAATTACTAATCACATGAAATGAATAATAATTTTCAGAAATTACTTTGTCAAAGCAACACAACAACGGGGGCTTTACAGTTATGGTGAAAACTTGGATGCATGTCAGGGTTAAGTGGGTGAAAACTAGAAGTGACACAGGGTTGACGGAGGAACATGTCAAAATGACACATTTTGGCAATTTAGCAAGTCTTGATTCATATTCAAAATCAGATTTATTGACTTCTCCACGTGGTCTATATTAAAGGGCAATTCCATTAATATAACAGGCTTTTTAAAAGTAAATATTGGTGCACAATTTCCACTTAAAATGTTACCGCAAACATTACCCATTCTGTTGAACAACCCATCTGCTCTTCAGACTGCACACATTGTTTGTGAGTACATGAATCGAAATGTCTATGTCAGCACAATAATATATTTGTAAACCCCTCTTGGATGTCTGATAACCTGGCTTGATTGAACAGGCCGCAGGTATCAGATAATCAAGGCACTTTAGACTACACACTTCCAACACTGTTCCGGTTCTCATACTGCTATTCATTTGCCATGTCTTTCTGAGAGAAGCACCATATCCTGCTCAGACCTTGCAGTGGGTTCCTGCAAAACTGAGCTAAACCACTGCCATCACACTTGTTTGCTTATCTGGAGTTTTGGGAAAGTGCGATGGCCTCCTTTCAAATAGATATCCTGTGGGACACTGCCTGTCAGACAAGCGGGAAAAGCCATGCATGAGGTAAAAACCAGAAATAAACACTTTTTACATAAACTCTGTGAAACTGACAAAGGTGTTTAAAATCAAGTTTGTGTTTGGGGGAAGGGGGGTGTGATGAGGGTGAAAGATGTTAATTTGTTTGGGAAAGCATGACACAAGTGCAGCAGCCACAGTGAAATTATTCAAAGATGTCAGAAAGCAACCACCATTGCCAGCTTAGTTGAGCTTTTCCCGAAACCCAGAGCTTTTGCCAAGTTTGGAATCAACAAACCTTTGTTTGAGCTGATGTTCAGGCATTCCAACATGCTGTGTATTATTTGTACAGTATATGCTGACAGATGCACTTACAGGTTTGTATTTGTTTAGGCTTGATCACTGTCCTGTCCTGACAGTGATATAGCAGAATCAGTAATCTGTCCATCTGTGTAAGGGTAAACACATCCACACTTGCAAATGTGAGAATTCAATGCGTGATTAATGGATTGTGTAGGTGGAGCGTTGTGAATGTGGTCTAATAGCAGGAGAGAGGGTGGAGTTATCCTAATGCCACAAATGACGGACACCAATTTGTAATGGGAGGGCAGTGCCTCCGGGTCCATTACATTAACATTTCTCTTGCTTTTGACATTTTTTAAATATTAATTTGAAGGCAGACACACAAAGCGTGAAAACAAGACTGAAAAGTGCACCGCTCACTTTCAAGTCAGAAACAAAATTAAATCGTACGCACTTTTAAGGCTGTCATTTGGGAGCCTTTGTTGTTTTTTGATGGATACTTCACTGCACGACTCCATCTTTGTCTATGTACTTTTAAAAATCTCCAGGATATGTCAAGCTTCAAACAAAACTCAGGGGGAAGAAAATTAAAATCAAAACATTTGATCCTGGTTCGCACACTAATATAATAGGTAAGCTATGTGTGCCTAACCACTAACCACGTTCCAGTTTATGTTGTGACATTTTTTCAACTTTAGTTTGTCTCAACCTCAATTTGCGTGTTCCAGTTGCTGATTGCAACCGGTTGCTAGATTTTTTTCAACGGAAACCAGCCTTTTGTTCCCATGGTAACAAATATAATATACTGTGCTACTTGGAAAGCAAGATGACAAATTGCATGTGTTTGACATGTAACCTATGCTATTTGATGGTATTTGAAACATCACATTTCATGAAAAAATGTAAACGTTGAAAATTGCTCAAACTTAAATGTCAAATATGATGAATTTCAAATGCAGTCATCAGGACCAAATCAACTAGCTATAGTACATTCAGGGCCATTGACATTTTTAAAAATAGACTAACGCATTGCTGTTCTCGAGAACAACGGGCACCATCTGTACATGGCCACATTCACTTGACGGGCCTTTCATTCTCTCTGTTGGAGGTATAAACATGAGCCCACTCCCATCCCTGCTCCCCCACCTGCCAGCTCCCTAGCAGCCCAGCACAATGTCACAGGGATTAGGCAGAAGGCAATTCAGCTCCATCCTTGAATCCAATCCAAAGCTTTGATAATCACGCTTTATTTCCCCTTTCTCTCTTTTCTGAGGCCACCAACATGTGTTAAATTGCCTCGGCCCCATGTCCATTATGAAACATGGCCAGCTGGGTAACACACTGGCCCATTGATGGTAGCCACACTGATTTTGCTACATGCAGCAGGCTATGATAATTGAAAAAATAACAACAACCCCAAAATGCCACTACATTACCAAACATTCCAAAGACTCTATTGGACTTTCTTAGAGATATACAGTGTAAAATTGATCTTGTGTTTATGAGCTAGGTGTCATATATCAAAGTGTGTCTCTGCGGACGTGGGCTGTAGACGCAAGAGACAGAGCTTCTCTTTGAATTGCATTGTGTTGACTCTTAATGAATCTTAGAGGGGTCCACCGGGACTCACAGATTATACCGTGTCGGTGATTTACAGCCCTGACTGGACATATCGGACTTCTATAGGATTGGGAGTCTACACCTGTTATTAATCATACATAGCAATAGCACTAAGGTATGCAGGATTGGAGAATAGACATTTGCAGGAACTGTTTAAATTCAAAGATGACATGCAACCTACTTCCTCGTGCATACGTGATGCACTCATGGCTGTAACATGCTTTTTTCATGTGCATTTATAGTGTATGGATGTCTTTAATAATACATCCTGGATGGACCTTAGTGTACTTGTTTGTGTGCGTTCAAGAAAGTGCTTGACTCAATGCTAGAGTCCAAGTATAGTAGTTGGATATTTTCACCAATGTGAATGCATGCCAGTCTACTTTTGGTGGCATTATGTGTTCCTGTGGAATTGGATGTACAGTCCTTTGGTATGCTGGGATAACATTGTGTTAGTGGAGAGTAATGCAGACCTCTCAGGCTTGACTCAGAGTTGAATTAGTAGCACTCCTTTCTGGACTCAAGGCATAGCCCGCTGTCTGCAGCTCGCTGGGGACTAATTAAAAACCCCACCTAGCTAAACCTGAGATACAGGTTTATTAAGCTACCTTATCTCCCAAAGACACACATTCACTACCACAGAGACAACTATATTTTAACACATAGGTCAGAACTCAGTGACAAGCAAAAGGAACCGATTGGCTGGGTTATCTCAAACTCAGTAATGTAGTTAAAGGAGTGAACATCATTTATAGTAAGGGTTACATGGATTACTATCTCTCTGAAATGAAAATGGATGGCCCTCCCTTTCAAGTCTCCATGAGGGCTTGAAAATAAAAACAAGTGACCCTTCCCTATACCTAAAATAATCATTTTAAAATGGATAGCAGAGAACATTCTTACCTTTCACCCTCACTTCTTGGACAGACCAGAGCCTTAGATATCCCATTCTAGAAACTCGACTTCGTCCTGTAAGTATTACAGAGCAACACAGGACTTTTGACTTTTGGGCTGCGGGCCAGAAGGTTGTGGGTTCACAGACTACTGTGGACAAGAGTAGGGGTGGGAATTAGAGGTCGACCGATTAATCGTAAAGGCCGATTAATTGGGGCTGATTTCAAGCTTTCATAACAATCCGAAATCGGTATTTTTGGGCGCCGATATGCTGATGATTATTATTATATATATTTTTTTTTTATATACCTTTATTTAACTAGGCAAGTCAGTTAAGAACACATTCTTATTTTCAATGACGGCCTAGGAACGGTGGGTTAACTGCCTTGTTCAGGGGCAGAACGACAGATTTTCACCTTGTCAGCTCGGGGGATCCAGTCTGGCAACCTTACAGTTAACTAGTCCAATGCAATAACGACCTGCCTCTCTAGTTGCACTCCACAAGGAGACTGCCTGTTACGCGAATGCAGTAAGCCAAGGTAAGTTGCTAGCTAGCATTAAACTTGTCTTATAAAAAACAATCAATCATAATTACTAGTTAACTACACATGTTTGATGATATTACTAGATATTATCTAGCGTGTCATGCGTTGCGTATAATCTGACTGAGCATACAAGCATACAAGTATCTGACTGAGCGGTGGTAGGCAGAAGCAGGCACATAAACATTCATTCAAACAGCCCTTTCGTGCATTTTGCCAGCAGCTCTTCGTTGTGAGTCAAGCATTGTGCTGTTTATGACTTCAAGCCTATCAACTCCCGAGATGAGGCTGGTGTAACCGAAGTGAAATGGCTAGCTAGTTAGCGCGCGTTAATAGTGTTTCAAACATCACTCGCTCTGATCCTTGGGGTCGTTGCTTCCCTTGCTCTGCATGGGTAATGCTGCTTCGATGGTGGCTGTTGTCGTTGTGTTGCTGGTTCGATCCCAGGGAGGAGCAAGGAGAGGGATGGAAGCTATACTGTTACACTGGCAATACTAAAGTGCCTATAAGATCATCCAATAGTCAAAGGTTAATGAAATACAAATGGTATAGAGGGAAATAGTCCTATAATTCCTATAATAACTACAACCTAAAACTTCTTACCTGGGAATATTGAAGACTCGTGTTAAAAGGAACCACCAGCTTTCATATGTTCTCATGTTCTGAGCAAGGAACTGAAACGTTAGCTTTCTTACATAGCACATATTGCACTTTACTTTCTTCTCCAACACTTTGTTTTTGCATTATTTAAACCAAATTTAACATGTTTCATTTTTTACTTGAGGGTAAAATGATTTTATTGATGTATTATATTAAGTTAAAATAAGTGTTCATTCAGTATTGTTGTAATTGTCATTATTGCAGATATATATATTTTTAATCGGTATCGGCTTTTTCGGTCCACCATAATCGGTATTGCGTTGAAAAATCATAATCGGTTGACCTCTAGTGGAAATATCTAATTTATAGCAAGCATTGCATGAATCTATCATTGTATTTACAGGTACTAGAAAAAATGGCCTTTTGTTAAAATTCTACATGAAATTCATTCTACAACTTTACATATTAGCAGAATGTGTCTTAATTACCACACGAATTACCAAAATTACAGGCTAACACTGGACAGGAAAATAGGCCTATGTATTCATCTTATCATATTTCTCCAATGCCAAATCAGTGTGTCTTCTTTGCAAAGAAACTGTCATTGTTTACAAATAATTGCATCTGAGATGTCATTAGGAATCTGAGAAGGGTAGTTTCAAAAGTGAGGCCTTCCTTTCCACCCCAGACAGTAGGCCTACTGATGCAGAATGTTAGCTTTAACTGCTGGAATTTCTTCTTCCGTGGCTTTATCCAACAAGAGAAGGTCACAAGTGTTTCCCTAAGAGATGCCTATTGTACAGAAAGTGAATAGCTTAATCAATTGATAGTGGCAGAATTAGATTACTTCCCAAGCAAAGTAGTTTTTTTATGTCCTCGGTTGTAGCTCAGCCTCTGAATGTTAAAGAAACAAAACAATGATATCCCCATATGCATTTGACTCACTTCTTTCCTGGGTATTTTACAGCTTCTTTCTTGCATAACGGACGAAGGCAATGTTATGGATCTCTTCATATAATCGGATCTATTTTCTTTTCTTCAAAATCTTAACTTAAATATTGGTAGGCCTGTGCTTTTTGTCATTTTCTTTAAGAAAATGTATGCCTATGGCACACTCTCTCATACCTCCTCAATTCGAGTTTAAACTTGACAGCCCTTCACTGATACTGAGGTAGGTTATTTAAAGAGTAGATGGTGGGTGGAGGAATTGGTCGACAAAATCTACAGTGCTTTCAGAAAGTATTCACACCCTTTAAATGTTGAACAAATGAATTAAAAATGAAAAGTTCAAATGTCTTAAACCCTTATTATATGGAAAGCTTAAATAAGTTTGGGAGCAAAAATGTGATTAACAAGTCACATAATAGGTAGCATGGAGATTTTTGAATGACTTACAGAAAACAATCGCCTTCTGGGTCATTACAGAAAGTAATTACTTCAGAAAATGATCAAACCCATTGACTTTTCCACAATTTGTTGTGTTACAGCCTGGATTTAAAATGGTTTAAATTGAGATGTTTGTCACATACTTACACACATTACACCATAATGTCAAAGTGGATTTTTTTTCTTCAATATTCACCTAAAATGACATACCCAAATTTAACTGCTTGTAGCTTAGGCCCTGATGCAAGGATATGCATATTCTTTGTACCATTTGAAAAGGAACAGTTTGGAAATGTGAAAAGAATGTAGGAGAATATAACACAATAGATCTGGTAAAAAATAACACAAAGAAAAAACCAACCGTTATTTTGTATTTTTTTGTACCATCGTCTTTGAAATGCAAGAGAAAGTCCATAATGCATTATCCCAGCCCAGCTGCAATTTAGATTTTGTTCACTAGATGGCAGCAGTGTATGTGCAAAGTTTTAGACTGATGCAATGAACCATTGCATTTCTGTTCAAATTTTGAATCAAGACTGCCTAATATGTTTATTAATAACTTTTCATGTTCAAAATGATGCACTCTCCTCAAACAATAGCATGGTATTGTTTCATTGTAATAGCTACTGTAAATTGGACAGTGCAGTTAGATTAACAAGAATTTAAGCTTTCTGCCAATATCAGATATGTCTATGTCCTGGGAAATGTCCTTGTTACTTACAACCTCATGCTAATCGCTTTAGCCTACGTTAGCTCAACCGTCCCGTGGAAGGGACGACAATCCCGAAGAAGTTTTGAACATTAATTTTGAATGACGACCTCATCTCTGTACCCACACATACAATTGTCTGTAAGGTCCCTGACGATTTCAAAAACGGATTCTTCCACAAAGACCAGGGAGGTTTTACAAAAAGCCTCGCGAAGAACTGCACCTATATCCCTTTGAGTATGGTGACGTTATTAATTACACTTTGAATGGTGTATAATCACACCAAGTCACTGAAACGATACAGGCGTCCTTTCTATCTCAGTTGCCGGAGAGGAAGGAAACCGCTCATGGATTTCACGATGAGGCCAGTGGTGACTTTAAAACAGTTACAGAGTTTAATGGCAGTGAGGATGGATCAACAACATTGTAGTTACTCCACAATACTAACCTAATTGACTGAGGGAAAAGAAGGAAGCCTGTACAGAATACAAATATTTCAAAACATACATCCCGTTTGCAACTTTTTATCCTGAAGACAAGAGTTTTATGCTTGGGGCAAATCTAATATAACACATTACTGCTCACCAGTGGTGGCTGCATCATTTTATGGTATGCTTGTAATTGGGGAGTTTTTCAGGATAATAAAATGTATGTAATGGAGCTAAGCACAGGCAAAATCCTAAAGGAAAACCTGGTTCAGTCTGCTTTCCACCAGATACTGGAAGATGAATTCCCCTTTCAGCAGGACCTAAAAACAAGGCCAAATCTCCACTGGAGTTGCTTACCAAGAAGAAAGTGCATTTTTCTGAGTAGCTGTGTTACAATTTTGACTTAAATCTACTTGAAAATCTATGACAAGACAGTAAATCTAAAAATGATCAAAAACATTTCACAGAGCTTGACTAATTTTGAAAAGCATAATGGGCAAATGTAGAATAATCTAGGTGTGGAAAGCTCTTAGACTTGTCCAGAAAGAGGCACAGATGCCAGAGTTGTTTCTAGTAAGTATTCACTTAGGGGTGTGAATTCTTATGTGAAGTTGATTTCATTTTCAATAAATGTACTAACATTTCCCCTAAAAAAATATATACACTACTATTCAAAAGTTTGAGGTCACTTAGAAATGTCCTTATTTTTTAGAGAAAAACATTTTTTTTGTCCATTAAAATAACATCAAATTGATCAGAAATACAGTAGAGACATTGTTAATTTTGTAAATGACTATTGTAGCTGGAAACGGCTGATTTTTTTTTTTTTATGGAATATCTACATGGGCGTACAGAGGCCCATTATCAGCAACCATCACTCCTGTGTTCCAATGGCACATTGTGCTAGCTAATCCAAGTTTATCATATTAAAAGGCTAATTGATCATTAGAAAATCTTTTTTCAATTGTTAGCACAGCTGAAAACTTCTGTTCATATTAAAGAATCAACAAAATGGGCCTTTAGACTAGTTGAGTATCTGGAGCATCAGCATTTGTGGGTTCGATTGCAGGCTCAAAATGGCCAGAAACAAAGACCTTTCTTCTGAAACTTGTCAGTAGATTCTTGTTCTGAGAAATGAAAGCTATTCCATGCAAGAAATTGACAAGAAACTGAAGATCTCGTAAAACGCTGTGTACTACTCCCTTCACAGAACAGGGCAAACGCCTGAAAGTACTACGCCTGAAAGTACCACGTTCATCTGTACAAACAATAGTACGCAAGTATAAAGACCATGGGACAATGCAGCTGTCATACCGCTCTGGAAGTTCTGTCTCCATGTGTCCCATGGTCTTTATACTTGCGTACTATTGTTTGTACAGATGAACGTGGTACTTTCAGGCGTAGTACTTTCAGGCGTTTGCCCTGTTCTGTGAAGGGAGTAGTACAGATGAAGGTACTTTGGTGTGAAAAGTGCATATCAATCCCAGAACAACAGCAAAGGACATTGTGAAGATGCTGGAGGAAACGGATACAAAAGCATCCATATCCACAGTAAAACGAGTCCTATATCGACATAACCTGAAAGGCCGCTCAGCAAGGAAGAAGCCACCACTCCAAAACCGCCATATAAAAGCCAGATTACGGTTTGCACATGGGGACAAAGATCTTTTTGGAGAAATGTCCTCTGGTCTGATGAAACAAAAATAGAACTGTTTGGCCATAACGACCATTGTTATGTTTACAGGAGAAAGGGGGAGGCTTACAAGCCAAAGAACACCATCCCAACCATGAAGCACAGGGGTGGCAGCGTCATGTTGTGAGGCTGCTTTGCTACAGGAGGGACTGGTGCACTTCGCAAAATAGATGAAAGCATGAGGTAGGAAAATGATGTGGATATAATGAAGCAACATCTCAAGACATCAGTCAGGAAGTTAAAGCTTGGTCGCGAATGGGTCTTCCAAATGGACAATGACCACGAGCATACTCCCAAAGTTGTGGTAAATTGGCTTAAGGAGAACAAAGTCAAGGTAGTGGAGTGGCCATCACAAAGCCCTGACCTCAATCCTATTGAAAATTTGTGGGCAGACAGAAAAAGTGTGTGCGAGCAAGGAGTCCTACAAACCTGAGTCAGTTACACCAGCTCCTCCAGGAGGATTTATTTTACCAAAGTTAAACAATTTAAAGGCAATACACTCAATTAGTATTTGGTAGCATGTAAACTTCTGACCTACTGGGTGGTGAAATGTGATGAAATAATTAAAAGCTGAAATAAATCATTCTCTACTATTATTCTGACATTTCACATTCTTAAAATAAAGTAGTGATCCTAACTGACCTAAAACAGGAAATTGTTACTTCGATTAAATGTCAGGAATTATGAAAACTGAGTTTAAATGTACCAAGGTATATTCAAACTTCCGACTTCAACTGTACCTGTCAGCAACGGGTGTGGCTGAACTAGCCTAATCCACTAATTGGAAGGGGTGTCCACCTACCTTTCTATATAGTGTATCTTCAGTATATTTTTGCTCTGTGCAACTCCGAGCATGAACTTCGTAGCTTATAGGCTATAGGCTATGGATCATTGCAACGGCATTCAGAGGTGGAAGAAGGATCAGACCATGCAGTCGCAGCGTGGTAAGTGTTCATCATTTTAATTAAAGAAAGAACTGAACAGTGAATCACTACAAAACATAACAAAATTAACGGACAAAACAGTCCTCCTGTCTGGTGACATACACACGTAACACAAAGACAGAAAATAAACACCCACAAGTATAAGTATATAAGTATAAGTAAACTTATACTCTGTTTTATTATATCTGATTAACAATATGAGTTCATAAGAAGGGATTGTGTGACACAGACAATGAGTAATTAAAGTTAATGAACACCATTCCAACTAGGCAGAAACAAATGGGTTGTGGGTTAAGTAAGCAGATAAGGTAGTTAACCTATGGTTGAATCGAGAACTTAGCTCTGGGGTTTTTTAGATAAGACAGTGAGTGCTTTCCTAGGTTTTCTGTTAATTAGAACTGTCAGCTAAGTGGTGATCTATAATGTTGATTGGTCAAAAGTTAATTCAATTATGTTGTGTGACCTGTGAGTGTGTTCGTAAGTTAGAATGAACTTTTAACCTCACTTTGTCCTGGTCGAGAGGAGGGGATTCTGTTAAGCAATGAAATGACGTCATGTTATTGTATATAAACTGTTGCTCGTGGTAACGTGGCAGCGCGCTCCGAGAATAAATTCTGTTACCTATTATTGATAACACTGGTCTCCGTCTATTTTATCCAAACAAGAATCTTACAAATTCTCATAAAATAGATTAAGGGAATTCAGTTAATGAAAACACGTTGGTATAATGAAATTACAGTAACAGTATTGCACGGCAAGCAGAGAATCAGAGATGAGGGGCAGCAATCATGCACACATCGATGTATAGCCTAATAAGCAATTAATTTTAAAAGCACTGAGAAAATTTGAAACGTCCTCAAATACAAATTACATGACCCTCCCCTATACTATATAAAAACAAAAATACTCAACCCTTCCATTGACTGAAATTGAAAAAGCATGACCCTCCCTCCTTTTCCTCCAGGTACCCATTCTGTACATTTTGATCCATCTCTAACTCACAAGGTCACTTTGTTCATATCTCTCAATTATGGACCGACCAGCATGATATACAGTGCAGTGTGTTGATTACTGTAACTTGATAGAAAACTCTTGGTTTAATTGGTCTCACTTTCAAAGCTGAAGTGTTACTAACCAAAATCCACTGGGCACATATGTCAATTCACTGTCTATTCCACGTTGGTTCAACATCATTTCATTGAAATTGTGGAAACAACGTTGATTCAACCAGTGTGTTCCCAGTGTGCAGTAATCAACAAAACTGCTTTAGGGCATATCAACACATAGCACCCAATGATTGAAATCCTTTTTTTGACCTGAATGACTACCTGGCTCTGTAGTAGGAAACTGGCAGTTGCAGTTGGAAACTCTGTGGCTCTGGCAATGGTGTTTGACAAATGCACATTGCCTCCAAACTGCTGTTCAAGGCATTTTTTTTTATCTCAAAAGACAGGTTGTGAGCTGACAATAGAACACAGAAAGCCTCTGTTTTAAGGAAATCTCCCTAAATTACCATGTCCAACTCTTTGGGACTCTTGGGGTAAATCTATGTGTCTGTAAATCTAAGTATATTTTATGGACAGGAATTATGTTTAAGTCAGGTTAGCTACAACTGGGGTTGGAGTGAAAACTAATGAAAGGCAAAAGCAATGCATTTCTGAACAACCAGTGCTTCCGTGCTTCATAGACTGTGCCTGGTGGAACAGGGTTGAAGAGCCCTGGTGTAGACAATATGATAATGTTAGAGGATTTAAAAAAAATACATCCTACTTAATTATCCAGGTGCCCCGATTATTTACAACCTATTTAGAATGGGTTCCAATGGTCATTGACTGGGATGTGAATGGAGTGAAATTATTAGCTGTTCGTCCACAAGGCACGGGTGGAGAGTGTTTGTCCACAATACTGAATGTCAACAAAACCTGAGGAAAAAAGGGCACATGCAGGATAGGAGGGCAGCAATCACTCTCTCTCTCTCTGACATAGAATGAGGATGTCTGAAAAAGCCAGATAGGACCACCCCAATGGCACTTCTGTCTCATGCTGTGCCATGCTAAGTGTGCATGGACTGCAGATTTTTACCAGCGTACAGCCTCAACCCACCATGACTCAGCTATGACCTCTGGCTCTGCAAGCTATGACTCAAACAGCTGTCACTCATGGTCATTCCAGGATAATGCCCTTTGCTACCCGGATCTGTCAGCATAATGTTACAGGTTGAGGCCTATCCTTCACAACTGACTCAGAGAGATAAGATATCAAAGAGGCCACCCACAGTCTCGGAGAACATCTGAGTGAGATGTATTTCCATAGATATAGCCACAACATCTCCATCAATATCCTAGTGTGTTATCGGCCGTTGAAGGTGCTGGCGAACCCACACTCTGTTCTCTGTACAGCACAACATCGGGTTGATCCCTTTGAACTAATGAAAGGCAAAAGCAATGCATTTCTGAACAACCTGTGCTTCAGTGCTTCATAGACTGTGCATCTCCTCCCCTCACTCAGTGTACTAGTTCTCTTGTGTGTCTTTGTGCAGATAAAAAACAATGCATTTTTTAGGGAACCATGTCTCATTTCTTATACAGAACCGCCTACACTAGAGATTGCATTCTCCGTTCCAGTGCCTCCCCCCCCTGGCTCTCCACACAAGTATTTGTTATAACGTACATTTGTGTACTGGATATGAAACAGTTTCCCTTTGCCTCCCTCTCCAATGGAGGAGTGAGTGCTCCCTAGCAGCCAGCTCCCGCTGTCTTTTCTTTATTTCTGATCAACAAGGTCCTCCCTTCAGGAAAACTCATGTAGGGGATCCTGTTTTAATGTTGAAGTGCCTCTCTTTTATTCACATCCAGGTTGGAGGTCACATGGAAGGGTTGATGGTGTAAGCGTAACAGTAACAATACCACAACAGGCAACTCATGTTTTTTTCCCATGTGATGCAACACTGTTGGCTCTGTAAGACTACACCATTCTTCATGTCATTAATGCTATAGAGTAAGAGGGTTATGGTTAAATTAACAGGAATATGGGATTTAACACTGACAAATTATTATTTAAAATCATGTCAGAGGAAATCGTATTTAATGTAAAAACACCCAGAAATTTGTTCAGAATTAAATCATTTTGGCCCGATGGATCATGCTGCATTGGATGAGATGATCCCTGGTTAGGGTGTTCATTCAGAGTGGGAAATGTTTCACCTGTCCTTGTGCATGTCTACACCCCCCTCCAGGTGTCGCCCATCTTCCCCATTATCCCCTGTGTATTTATACGCGTGTTCTCTGTTTGTCTGTTGCCAGTTCATCTTGTTTGTCAAGTCAACCAGTGGTTTTCTCAGCTCCTGCTTTCCCCAGTCTCTATTTTTCTCGCCCTCCTGGTTTTGACCCTTGCCTGTCCGGACTCTGAGCCCAGCTGCCTGACCACTCTGCCTGAGCCTGCCTGCCATCCTGTACCTTTGCACCACTACTCTGGATTATCAACCCCGATCCTACCTTGACCTGTCGTTTGCCTGCCCCTGTTGCTGTAATAAACATTGTCACTTCAAAAGTCTGCACTTGTGTCTTGCCTAAAACATTATAGCATGAGTATGAGAAAGCTACGTTGAATTATTGATAGAGCGAACAATGCACACATTTTTACACACAACTTCTACAAGACTGCAAACATCCCATATCCTTTTGGCTGGCAACCGTTGAAAAAAAAAACTATTCATTCAGCCACCCGTGGGTTGCCATCCATTGCATATGATACACCTTACAGTAATGTGGTGTCAGGGCTCAGTAAACCAGCATTATTCATTTCACCGGTTAACAGCCACTCCAGTCACTGTGAAATACCTGTGGGTCAGTTGAGACTTGACACAGTGTGAGGGGTGTCAAAATATGAAGGAGATGTCGGAAGGCAAAGACCATATTGTGATTGGCCAAACGGCTACTCTTTGTGAATTTACAGATGGATGTTTCTCCCGGTTGAGTTCCTGCTGATCATGACTACTGTAACAGAGCTGCTCATCTGGTGATTGAGTGCTAATTGAAAAGAAGCATCAGATTTCTGTAGTGAGCTAAATCTCATTAGGGATATGGTCATAGTCAAGCCTTCCTTCACTATGAGGTAACAGAGCCTTTTGTGCAATTTGGTTTCTTTGGAGATTAGATACACCTGCTCCCCCCCACATATCTTTTTCATCCTCACTTAAGAACAAACAGGACTGCTTGAAATTCAGGAGGGCAGATGGTAACACATGTGCTATGAGACAGATGGTAACACATGTGCTATGAGACAGATGGTAACACATGTGCTATGAGACAGATGGTAACACATGTGCTATGAGACAGATGGTAACACATGTGCTATGAGACAGATGGTAACACATGTGCTATGAGACCCACCGGAAACAGCACACATTCCAAACGATGGATGAATGTTAAATTAACATTCATACCATGTCTTTTAAAGGCATTATACTCTCATATTTCATAAATACATTTTCAGCTACATTTACACTTGCGTAATTTAGCAGACGCTCTTATTCAGAGCGACTTACAGTAAGTAGTGAGTGCATACATTTTCATGCTTTTCATACTAGGTCAATTTTAATGTCAGATTTTCTGTTAATATGTAATGAAATCAAATCGAATTGTATTTGTTACATGCTTCGTAGACAACAGGTGTAGGCTAACAGTGAAATGCTTACTTACATGTTCATTTCCAACAATGCAGAGGTAAAGATGACGGAAATTGATAGGATAAAGAAATAGTGACACAAGGAATAAATACAAAGTGAATATCGATTTGACCAGTATTATGCAAATTCACGAGTGTCATTAATATTGAGGCAGTCTGTCCCTACATCCTATTGTCGCTCAAGTTGGTAACAGATTGGCTTTAGTCAGCGAGCTAGCGAGATCCTCAACTTCAAATCCAAGATGGCAGCATGTCAAGTCGTTTGTCTGTGACTAGTACATTTTAACCCACTAATAACCTATTTATTTATGGTTGCGTAACTTCGTTGTTGTGTAGTGCAAACTATTTTATTTTTTTCTGGTGTAAAGATCACGGGTCCTCCTCTACTCGGCATTTCATTATTTGAAGTTTACCAAAGTAACCCTATCCCTGGCTGGCCTGAGTTCCTCCTTCATCCGCGGAGTGTCTTGTCCAAGCTGCTCCTTTTTCCTCTTTGCCTGGCTGTCAGTGGCAGCTCAACAATCCCCAACCCGTTCTCTCTATCAACCTCAACACCCAATCTACTCACACGCGCAAACACTCACATTCAGACTCATACATACACGCTCTCTCTCTCTCCCCTTACCTTCGTTGGCCTCTAATCTTTATTTATTTTTGTCAGAGAAAATGACAGTTTTCGAGGAATTGCTTTGTGCACTGACTTTACTGAACTCTGGAGGAAACGAACATTGTCGCTGGGTGAGTACATTTGACAATGTGCTCTCCCGTCCATTGGACATTTTGTCTGCAGGAACTCGCTCTTTTTCACTCAGTCCACTCGTCCAAGTGCCAATTTATTTGTGGCACGATGTGAACAGTATGGATTTGTGTCACTACCAAAGTCTAATGGTTTTAAATGACTGTTTTGTATTGTCTGGAAACTCACTTGTAGAATTCGCTTGCGGTAGGTCTCTTAAAAAAGAGAAGCCGTGCAAGGTTATTAAACACAGGCGCCTAGTTATTCTTCTTTTGTTGATATCAGGTAACGTGCAACCTAACCCTGGCCCTGATATGCAATGTCTCCAAACCACCTCTGATTTTAAATCAAGATCTGGTTTGGTATTTTTCATTTAAATGTACGCATTTAATGTACGCTGTTGTCAAAAATTGATGGGGTTAGGATTTGGGCTAAATCAACTGATGCTGGTGTAATTGTGTTTTCTGAAACCTGGCTCAGCAAGTCTATCTGATAAGGATATTTGTATAAGTGGTTACAATGTTTATCGCACTGTTCGGGTTAAGAAAGGAGGGGGTGTGGCTATATATGTCAAATCTAAATTCCATGTGAGTGTGGCAAAGTCTGAAACTATTTGTAAACAGTTGGAATTTCTTGCTTTGAATATTGAGGTTTCAAAGGGCCTCTCTATAACTGTGATTGGCTGTTATAGACCCCCCTCTGCTCTCGGTGATGCATTTTCTTCTTTGACGCACCTTATGTCAACTTCTTTACAGTGAAATGATCTTGATTGGTGATCTCAACTGGTGTTGGTTAAAGCTGGTGTCTGATTTAAAAATGTTTTGTAATTCTATGAATCTTACCCAGTTGATTAACTCACCCACTCTCCCAAATCTTAAATGCCCAGATAAATCTACCCTGATTGATTTGATATTGACAAATTTTCCACATAAATATTCTGCGGTTGGTGTTTTTTGTAATGATTTAAGTGATCATTGTGCTGTTGTTGCTGTTGGAAATACTAGGGTTCCAAAGATGAATGTTAATGAATTGCCGTCATGTGTTTTGAAGGACTCTGTTGCTATATATGACAAAACTAAAATGCTGAGTTGTTTCAATGAGCACTTTGTATCATCTGGTAGGCTGTTTGATTCAGTGTCCTCTGTCTCTGTACAACCCTGTGTGGATGAACCAGTTAGAGTTAGTCAAACTTTGAGCTTTTTGCCATTCTCAGTGCAGGTGGTACATAAAGCCCTGAAATCATTAGATCAGAGAAAGCCTGCAGGTCCTGATCTTTTGGATCCCTGCTTTTTAAATCTGGCAGCTGATTTCATAGCTGAACCACTTACATCTCGGTTCAATCTAACCCTGGAATGTAATGAAATTCCAAAGATCTGGAAATCAGTATTTGTCCTATCACTTTTAAAAGGGGGAGATCCAACTCTTTTAAATAACTATAGGCCAATCTCAAAGCTGTCACCCCTGATGAAAATACTTGAAACCCTTGTAAGTGAAAAACTGAAATAGTTTTTATTTACTAACTCTATTTTATCAATGTATCAATAGGGCTTCAAGAAGAAGCATTGCACAATTACAGCAGCCATGAAGGTTTTAAATTATATCAAACAGCACTGTGTCTCACTTTGTATTGATCTCTCTAAGGCTTTTGATACAGTTGATCATGCTATACTAAGGCAGAGATTGTCAAGTGTAGGTCTTTCAGAGCATGCAGTTGCATGGTTTGCTAACTATCGCTCTGATAGAACTCAGTGCACTCAATTTGATGGGCTTATGTCTGTTAAATTGTCTGTCTTGAATGGTGTGCCCCAAGGCTCTGTACTTGGTCCTCTCTTATTCACTATTTATATAAATGATTTAGACAAAAATGTCCAAAATGCACAACTTCATTGTTATGCTGATGATACTGTTATTTACTGTTGTGCCTTGTCTCTTACAAAAGCTTTCCAGAACATGCTGCAGTGTCTTTACTATCATTAACTGAAGACTGATAGTTTTTATCAAAGATTCTCTGTAATTAGTTAATACGCGATTAGACTGATTAATCATGTAACTGTAATTACTAGGATGTCGGGGAACCAAGGAAAAATATTCGGATTACAAAGTTATAATTTCCTAAAATAACTTTTCAGATATTTTATCTGAACAATTAGTCTTCGAATTTATAAATGATTTACTTAACTTTTTTTAGTCTCATTCCAAACGTATCTGGACAAACCCAGTCCTCACTATGAGTCATCCATACATCAATTGTCTTAAATCATTTATTTATTACTAACTAAATAATTCACAGAAATGCATAAACAAACAAACAAACAAACAAACAAGGTAAATATGGTTACATGAAATGATAGGAGAATGTGCCCTAGTGGGCTAAACCGGCATGGCGGCTTGTTAGACAAAAGGAGAAGTGGGTGTCGACTAAGAAGTCACTACAGAGTTAATAATTATAACAATTTAAATTCTAATCCTTTACACATGCACGCTCCCTCATTTGGGAACAATTACAATCAATATATATAGTGTGTCGTCTTGATCGCTGGTGAAAAGTTTGTTTCTTTTGTAGAATTGTCCGTCTCTCTCCCTCTCGCTTTCGGTTGTGGTTAGAGGGGATTGTTCATAGTCACATTCGTTATAGAATGGAGGTTTCGGCGGTTGTCGTTCTTCGCGTTCAATGATACCGAATTCCTAGCTGCAGACTAGTAATTAATATCAAATACTTGTTCTTATTCTGTCGGTATCGATAGTCTAAGAGTTTAACCACGTGGTATGGTTAAAAGATTCAGCAATGGTCTCCAAACCTTTGTCCTCATAATGGAGAAAAACATGGTCTGCAACCTTTAGCCATCTCGTAATTGAGGTCTGCTGATAATTTCCCAAAGTTGGGTTTTATTCGGAATGGCAGAAAAGGGGCTGTCCCAGGAGGCCTCATAAACCTCATATCTGAGGCTATTTATATCAACAGCGTTATGGTAATGGGTAATGTGGCCACACCGTCTCCCATGAGCTTCCCAAGTTGTGACAAATGGACCAGTTCGTAGCTGGATTCTTCACCGATCTTTTATACTTTCTCCGGAACATGAAATTTGTTCGTACCTCAAGTTCTGTGAGGTGGAAGAAATTCCTTTGTGCTCCATGAAAATCTACTCTCTCTATACTGTGTGTCCATGAGGAGGTCTTCTCAGGAATTTACAACCTCTGACCACAGTAGTTGAAGGAGGCAAGGGGGAGGCAGGCAGGGAGAGGTGGATGGGGTTGCTATACCCAAAGATGCCAACGTCGAGACAATGCAAACTGCTATTTATACTGTTCAACATACCTTGTGTCAATTGATGCCTATCCTCAATACTGACAAAACTAAACTAATGGTGTTTTCTAATGCAAGAAATAGACATCTGAACCTTTCATCTATTACTACCTCAGGGCAAGGAGATTGAGGTTGTAACCTCATATAAATATTTTGGAATTTTAATTGATGACGGCCTCTCTTTTTAAATTGCATATTCAATAACTTACAAAAACATTGAAGCTGAAATTGGTATTTTATTTTAGGAACAAGGCCTGTTTTCTTAAGCCAGAAGGAGGCTAGTAATCAGCTACATTTATGCCTTTACTAGACTATGGGGATATTTTATATATGAATGCTTCCAATCAGTGTTTGAGATCAATTGACACTCTTTACCATGGCACTTTGAGATTTATTTTAAACTGCAAAACCCTTACGCACCACTGCACTTTGTATACCAGGGTTGGCTGGCCTTCTCTAGTCACTCGTAGGTTCAGTCACTGGTATAATTTTATTTACAAAGCCATTTTGGGTTTACTATCTTTTTATTTGTGCATTTTTATTGTTCAGAAATGTAGTGGGTACTCTCTTCGTTCGCTGGACTTTCTCCTGCTAACTGTTCCAAATGTCCAAACTGAATTTGGTAAAAGGGCTTTCATGTACTCTGCGCCATCGTCTTGGAACACCTTACAAAATACTTTTAAACTGGAAGAACTTGTCCCGATTGGTGTTTTTAAATCACCGATGAAGGATATTGAGGCTGATTCCCTGACCTGTCAATGTTTTTAATTTGCTATTTTATACTCTTGTGAATTCAATGGTTTTTACTAGATTACTTGTGGTTTTTCATGTTGTCTGTCTGTATTTTGTTTTGTAATGACTTGGTGCTGCCTATCTTGGCCAGGGCGCTCTTGAAAAGGAGATTTTAATCTCAATGAGCCCTTCCTGATTAAATAAAGGTTAAATAAAAATGTAACATAATAGTTGATATTAGAGCTATGAATCTGCTTCTTACAAGGTTTTGTGTAACTGTCATTTTGCGAGAGTCCATTTTCCCTCCCATGTCATGGTAGGTTTGCCAGCAATGGCTCACTCTCTGTATGACATCATTGAGATGCAATGTGTCAAACAGTGTTATATCACTGAATAATATGTCAACCCTGTGCCAGTTGTCCAGTTTACTGTGGAAATATTGGTTTATAAATTGTAAACCACTGCTTTCAATGATTTCATCTCATGTGCAAAGTGTCAGTCTGAGGTCACACATTCAAGCTTGTGTTCCCACCAAGCTAGTCACACATCTCATTGTGAAAGTTCCCTTCTGTGTCTCAATACTTGGCATTTAAATGGTTTAGGTGAGAAAATATCCCTCTTCTGTTTCCAAGTCAGATATTAGGCTGCGTTTAGACAGGCAGCCCAATTCTGATATTTTTTTCACTAATTCACTAATTTCATTATTCTTCAAATCAAATCAAGCTTTATTTATACATCCATTTCAGACATGGAATTCAACGCAATGTGCTTTACAGGAGAAAAAAAATAAGAAAAAAAATGAACAAAAAAGCTGAAATATTCACTACACAAACAGATAAAAAAACGTAATGATGACAAATACAAATCAAATGAATGACACAAACTGAACAACTAAAAAGCACCCGAAGGAAAATAAAAGCTATTCAGGCAGGCTATTCCAGAGGCTGGAGGCACGATACCTAAAGGCTGCCTATCCATGCCTCTTGGTCCTAGGCTATGGAATCACTAAAAGGCCAGTGCCAGAGGACCTGAGGGACCTACTGGGTACATAACTTAAAAGCTTGTCTGACATATATTGTAAGCATGTCTGACATGTATTGTGGTGCACAATAGTGAATTGATTTAAAAATCAATAGAATAATTTTTAAATGAATTCTAAAACTCACAGGCAGCTAGCGTAGACACCTTTAAACCAGTGGAATGTGTGATCTCCGTCTGGTCTTGGTCAGTACCCGTGCTGCAGCATTCTGTATGTTTTGCAGTTGACCAATGGCTTTCTTGAGGAGGCCAGACAGGAGTGCATTACTGTAGTCAAGCCTGCTTGTAATAAAGGCATGGATGGGTCTCTCTGTATCAGGCTGAGCGAGAAACAGGCCACACTTTATTTATTCTCAGGTGGTAAAAATCTATTTTGGTCACTTTCCTAATATGTGATTCGAAATTGAGTTTAGAATCTAAAATAACACGTTGTTTATTAAAAATATTTTATCATTATTGCCCGTGAATTAAAATGTGCAGCTAGATTCTCTCTCTGTGCTTTGGCTCCAACAATATAAGGACATCGGTCTTGTCTTGTCTTAGCAGGATGAAGTTGTGAGCCATCCAAGTATTTAAATCACTAATGCAGTCTAATAATTTATCAGTGGAGCTAAAAATCCTCTGGTGACAGAAATGTAAAGTTATGTTTCGTAACACTGAAAATCAATGTAGGGCTTTCTGATGACGCTGTCAAGGGATAACGTATATAAACTGAACAGTACTGGACTCAAAAATGAACCTTGTGGAACGCCACATGTGATATGTATTTTCTCTGAGTTATGTTCACTGAGTCTAACAAAAAACTCTCAACCACTTTTATATAGGTCCTAAACCAATTTAGATTTATTTAATTTAGAAATATCTAAGAGCTGAAGAATCGAGATTACTGTTCTTCAGAAGGGATTTCACTATAGCAGTTTTTAGTGGTGGGAAAAGTGCCTGGGAACAGGGATATATTAACAATAGCTGGCACTTCTTCTTATATCAAATTAAAAACTGTTCTGAAGAAGGTAGTGGGGATAGGATCCATGAAGGCTTAAGTTGTGATATCATTTTCCTGGGAATGTCTGTGTCAACCAGGGAGAAACAAATCCATAGTGCCTTTGCATGGTAGGTTAGGGCACATATCATCAAACTTCTCATCGGGTCTTGCTTGATTGATACCCAGCCTAACGTTGATTATCTTATCTCTGAAATATGCTGCAAACTCATCACATTTAGATGTGGAGGAAAGTTCACATAGGTTTGCGGTGGTAGGATTTATCAGGACTTCAATGGTTGATAAATGAATTATTCTGATTAATAGGGATCAAGTTAGAACATCTCATATCCACCTCCTACACAAAAAGGGACTCAGGAAAATTGAAATGGTCTCAGAACAGGGCAGCACGGCTAGCCCTTGGATGTACAAAGAGAGAATAATAATAATAATAATAATATTATGCACCTCAAATGCTCAAAGTGGAGGAGAGATTAACTTCATCACTAGACATGTTGAATGCACCGAGCTGTGTGTTTGAACTACTGGTGCACAGCTCGGACACCCATGCACCCAACAAAACATGCCACAGTCCCCAAGTCCAGAACAGACTATTGGAGGAACACAGTACTAGATAGAGACATAACTACATGGAACTCTATTCCACTTCAAGTGACTGATGCAAGCAGTAATATTTGATTTTAAAAAAAAAAACACTTTATGGAACAGCGGGGACTGTGAAGCAACACAAACATAGGCACAGACACATGCATACACACACACACACACACACACACACACACACACACACACACACACACACGATAACATACACACTGTACACATGGATTTTGTATTGTAGATATGTGGTAGTGGTGGATTAGGGGCCTGAGGGCACACAGTGTATTGTGAAATCTGTGCATGTACTGTAATGTTTTTAAAATTGTATAAACTGCCTTAATTTTGCTGGACCCCAGGAAGAGTATTGATAATACATGCAAATACAAATACCCTAGGCTGGCCTTTGTTACTTTGTCATGGAAAATGTTTCTACAGTGCCCTATAGCCATTCTACACACATATAGAATCAACAGAGTGTGTCCAACCATCTGATTGTCTGAAAAAGTCTGATTCCCTTGTAGATTACATGAACCTGTCTCAGAGAACACCTGGGGTCCTGTGCAATAGTCTTTAGCATCTTCACTGTCCTCCAACAAATCAGAGAACAGCAGGCTTACCTTGGCTTCGCCAAGCTGTTACCGTGGTGACTAGGAGGGCCGATTTGCCACGGTTCCTGAAGCATATCCATCTGACTGCTAGCCGTGAATAAATATTGTATTTTATACTATACCCAGGGAAGGAGTCATTTGTCTTTGATGAGAATCAATGACTCTGCAATGCATATTTTAATTGTAAAGTTCTAGGTCTTACATCTTATAAAATCACAAATTTGTGCAGCAAGGGTGATGGAGGTAATGATTTTAGCAAAAAGAACAGGCAAGGTGGTCTGAAAATGCTGAACTGAGAGACTCACAGATTTGGCATTACTGCACTCTTAAAAATAAAAGGTTCCTGAAGTATCCTTTGGGGTTCTTCAAATTGAAACTGTGTAGGAACCCCTATAAGTTCTTCGAATAACCCATTAAAATAGTTCTTAATGGATCATAGAATAACCTGTTTGGGTCTATTTTTGAACTTAATTATAATACGCATAACAATAACAAAAATAACACCATATTTTATTTGTCAGTAAACTCCCAGCAGAGGCCCAAGTCCAATGGGTATATCATCTGGTGTGTTGATGTTAATGTGTTGATGTTCTCCATGTCCATAGCCAGAATAATTTTGCAGTGCACGGTGATCGAACAGGGTTCCTGTTGTAGGGAGGGTGAAGTCTGTGAATCCAAAAAACAGTAGTAATACTGATGATTAACAAAATATGCACATGACAGTATTCATACCTTGGTTTTTGTGGTATATGTGAATTAAATATTTATTTTTTGATTATGTTGTTCATACGTATACCTTGTCCATAAAGTAGAGGCCTATGGGATATTCAATGAACAGTTAGCCTTCAACATATTCGTATAGCCTACATACTCTTACCGCTTTGTTGATTGATTTCCATTGATTTTTTGTCAATTTTGTGTTTGAGAAAGATTTGCACAAATATGGAAAGACTACCTTAAATTGAGACCTTTCCTGTGCCTGCACCTGCTGTCCTTTCAAACTCAGATCCAAATGTTTCAGTTGGGCAGTTCCTGCAAGAACAACCACCAACTTAGGAGGTTCCTCAAATAATCTTTTGGCCAAGGACCATGAGGGTCTTAGAAGAACCCTTGTTGAACCCCTAATTTTTAGTGTGTTGATCTTAAAACAAACAAGCATGCACAAACACACGTGCATATGAATACACATGCACACAAATATACACGTACACACACACATGCCCACACACACACCATATTGCCCATTGCTGAGCAGAGGTGATTGCAAACAACAAATACCTAAAAATAATTCCTTTTTACAGATTGAATCAATACAAGGTGTCATAGTTCACTAGTATAGAGGACCTTCAACCAGGAAGAAAGATATCAATTCCTTCTTCTTCTCTGATGAGCTGACTGTAGTGATGTGTTCTTAGAACTATCAGAAATCTGTCTTGGTGGATATTGGACATTGAATGACATGCGTGACTCGTTTCAGGAAACTAAAATGTTCAGATATACTGTAGGCATATGTCGCACGTCACTACTTCACAGGAGCGGCATTTGAACGTAAGCATTCATTTTTTGTCAAAATGTGCTTTTGGCAGAAATACCTTTAGGAACATGTGAACTTTCATGTGCCTTAATAATAAACTTGTAGTCCATCCATGAACATGAATACAATTGTTAAATTACGAGCCTAGTTGGTTTAGCCATGGAAAAAGTCAGGAACCTTCCCACTAGCCATGATTGGCTGAGATAATGGATGGGCTGGACATGCTGGGAGATGAGTTCGGATTGTTCTGACAAGTAGCATGCTTCTGTCTATAACGGGAGCTGTTCAGTAAAACGTGAGCTGTTCATTTTTGAAAGGTATAACGTTAGCCATCGAGAAGTACAAAAGTTTTGCTACTTTTCTCAACGACATTGATGCCCTGAATTTAGCAGGCGCTATCAACAGATCAGTTGGAAAAAGTGATGGGCTGCTTTTCTGCACACGCCACGGTCAGTGTGAACTAGAGTGACTTGACACAACGCTGGCCACACAAGATGTAGCATCAAACAAAACAGAGTTAAATTGTTCCAGTCATTCCGTGAAGCGTTCATCCATGTACACGGGTAAGAGTCTAGCTACTTTCTCAGATATAAGTTTCTAATTTTGTCAGAAAGTCATTTTTATTGCAAGTTAAAGCATACTGTTAGTTATCTAGCAAACGTTAGCTTGTTGGCTCGCTAGCTAACATTACATGTATGATCTGGGTATTAGTATTATTTGAATCAGGAAACCATTTGCACTGCTTGTTATAACCTAATGTTAGCTAGCTAACATTGAACCTAGTTTGTTAGCGTTATCTACCTGCACATTCATACTACAGCTATGACAATGTTTGTATTGGTAGTATTTTTATTTGATTATATTTATTTAACCTTTATTTACCTAGGCAAGTCAGTTAAGAACAAATTCTTATTTACAATGACGGCCTCCCAAAAGGCAAAAGGCCTCCTGCGGGGACGGGGGCTGGGGTTTAAAAACAATATATAAAGGACAAAACACAAATCATGACAAGAGAGACAACACAACACTACATAAAGAGAGCCCAATGACAACAGCATAGCATGGCAGCAACACATGGCAACATAGTATGGTTGCAACACAACATGACAACAACATGGTAGTAATACAACATGGCAGCAGCACAACATGGTAGCAGCACAAAACATGGTACAAACATTATTGGACACAGACAACAGCGCAAAGGGCAAGAAGGTAGAGAAGAAAAAACATCACACGAAGCAGCCACAACTTTCAGTAAGAGTGTCCATGATTTAGTCTTTGAATGAAGAGATTGAGATAAAACTGTCCAGTTTGAGTGTTTGTTGCAGCTCGTTCCAGTCGCTAGCTGCAGCGAACTGAAAAGATGAGCGACCCAGGGATGTGTGTGCTTTGGGGACCTTTAACCCTCCAGTTGTGTTCGTTTCATGTTAATTCATTGTGTGTTCCCTGTCCAAAATGACCACCCCATTATAGCTGATTATAAATCCATAATAGTACATATAGTATCACCTAATGTTGTGTTAGATATTTTCATTATCTAAAGTTCTTGTGAACAGTACACATTTTAAACTTCTATTTGCTATTTATGACCTGTAGGCCTCATTGACCTGAGCTCACACAAATTGTTTTTGAGCAAAAAGTACAAAATGTATAAATTATTTTGACTATAACAAATACTCAGATGAAACATATTGTGCTATTTATCATAGACTTACTTTGTTTCAAAGTTGAACAAGGACATTTGTTTTGAAACCATTTCAAATGTTTAAATAGTGGCACAAAATAACATCTGTTGTGTTCCCGGTCAAAACTGACCGGTAGGATTTTATCAGTAAAGAAAGGACATAGGCCCAAAACTACACATGAAAACTGTACCGTATTACAAAATGAATGTCTGAACACATTAAAGAACAGCAGTAATAATAACAGTATTACTAACAATAACAAAAACATTAAAATGTTCACAATCTGTCAATCAATGGGGGTTACATTTTGTGTGTTCTCGTACACATGTTGGACAATACGTGGTGGTTGTTGCATGTGCGTGGACTTGGGTTACAGATGAGTGGCAGGTGCTCCACCCACTTGTGCCAAACCTCTCTGATCGCTGCCAGCTTGTCTTGTTGACGGCGGCCTGGTCTTGTTATCACGGTTGTCGAAGCGAAAATTGTCCTACCACACTCTGCATCCCATAAACTGGTGTTACATTAATTTCTGGGTCTGTACACACCAGCCAAAACCAAGAGGCCCACGTATGCTTGGACGTCAGTCCGGTCTACCTCCTTCCAGTTGTCTTTGTAAACGCGTCTCCCTCTCCAGGTTGGGCATGTTGATCACTATAGTTTTGATTGACTGTCAGGAAGAGTTTGAAGCAGGATTTTATGCCATCAACCTGGGATATGGCATATTTCTTTGGCCCTGGGGTCATGCTGATTACATTTTCAACCGACAGCTGACCTCTTCTCTCAGGTGGGGTTGAAGACCAGGACAAATTCCCATTCTTTGACCGGATTGCAACAACAACCTCAGCAGGGTCCTCTTCCTCATCACTGGAATGTAACAACAATCTCAGCAGGACCCTCTTCCTCATCACTGGAATGTAACAACAACCTCAGCAGGACCCTCTTCCTCATCACTGGAATGTAACAACAACCTCAGCAGGACCCTCTTCCTCATCACTGGAATGTAACAACAACCTCAGCAGGACCCTCTTCCTCATCACTGGAATGTAACAACAACCTCAGCAGGACCCTCTTCCTCATCACTGGAATGTAACAACAACCTCAGCAGGGCCCTCTTCCTCATCACTGGAATGTAACAACAACCTCAGCAGGGCCCTCTTCCTCATCACTGGAATGTAACAACAACCTCAGCAGGACCCTCTTCCTCATCACTGGATTGTAACAACAACCTCAGCAGGGCCCTCTTCCTCATCACTGGAATGTAACAACAACCTCAGCAGGGCCCTCTTCCTCATCACTGGATTGTAACAACAACCTCAGCAGGACCCTCTTCCTCATCACTGGAATGTAACAACAACCTCAGCAGGACCCTCTTCCTCATCACTGGAATGTAACAACAACCTCAGCAGGACCCTCTTCCTCATCACTGGAATGTAACAACAACCTCAGCAGGACCCTCTTCCTCATCACTGGAATGTAACAACAACCTCAGCAGGGCCCTCTTCCTCATCACTGGAATGTAACAACAACCTCAGCAGGGCCCTCTTCCTCATCACTGGAATGTAACAACAACCTCAGCAGGACCCTCTTCCTCATCACTGGATTGTAACAACAACCTCAGCAGGGCCCTCTTCCTCATCACTGGAATGTAACAACAACCTCAGCAGGGCCCTCTTCCTCATCACTGGATTGTAACAACAACCTCAGCAGGGCCCTCTTCCTCATCACTGGATTGTAACAACAACCTCAGCAGGACCCTCTTCCTCATCACTGGAATGTAACAACAACCTCAGCAGGGCCCTCTTCCTCATCACTGGATTGTAACAACAACCTCAGCAGGACCCTCTTCCTCATTACATTTACATTTACATTTAAGTCATTTAGCAGACGCTCTTATCCAGAGCGACTTACAAATTGGTGCATTCACCTTATGACATCCAGTGGAACAGCCACTTTACAATAGTGCATCTAAATCTTTTAAGGGGGGTGAGAAGGATTACTTTATCCTATCCTAGGTATTCCTTAAAGAGGTGGGGTTTCAGGTGTCTCCGGAAGGTGGTGATTGACTCCGCTGTCCTGGCGTCGTGAGGGAGTGTGTTCCACCATTGGGGAGCCAGAGCAGCGAACAGTTTTGACTGGGCTGAGTGGGAACTGTACTTCCTCAGTGGTAGGGAGGCGAGCAGGCCAGAGGTGGATGAACGCAGTGCCCTTGTTTGGGTGTAGGGCCTGATCAGAGCCTGGAGGTACTGAGGTGCCGTTCCCCTCACAGCTCCGTAGGCAAGCACCATGGTCTTGTAGCGGATGCGAGCTTCAACTGGAAGCCAGTGGAGAGAGCGGAGGAGCGGGGTGACGTGAGAGAACTTGGGAAGGTTGAACACCAGACGGGCTGCGGCGTTCTGGATGAGTTGTAGGGGTTTAATGGCACAGGCAGGGAGCCCAGCCAACAGCGAGTTGCAGTAATCCAGACGGGAGATGACAAGTGCCTGGATTAGGACCTGCGCCACTTCCTGTGTGAGGCAGGGTCGTACTCTGCGGATGTTGTAGAGCATGAACCTACAGGAACGGGCCACCGCCTTGATGTTTGTTGAGAACGACAGGGTGTTGTCCAGGATCACGCCAAGGTTCTTAGCGCTCTGGGAGGAGGACACAATGGAGTTGTCAACCGTGATGGCGAGATCATGGAACGGGCAGTCCTTCCCGGGAGGAAGAGCAGCTCCGTCTTGCCGAGGTTCAGCTTGAGGTGGTGATCCGTCATCCACACTGATATGTCTGCCAGACATGCAGAGATGCGATTCGCCACCTGGTCATCAGAAGGGGGAAAGGAGAAGATTAATTGTGTGTCGTCTGCATAGCAATGATAGGAGAGACCATGTGAGGTTATGACAGAGCCAAGTGACTTGGTGTATAGCGAGAATAGGAGAGGGCCTAGAACAGAGCCCTGGGGGACACCAGTGGTGAGAGCGCGTGGTGAGGAGACAGATTCTCGCCACGCCACCTGGTAGGAGCGACCTGTCAGGTAGGACGCAATCCAAGCGTGGGCCGCGCCGGAGATGCCCAACTCGGAGAGGGTGGAGAGGAGGATCTGATGGTTCACAGTATCGAAGGCAGCCGATAGGTCTAGAAGGATGAGAGCAGAGGAGAGAGTTAGCTTTAGCAGTGGGGAGCGCCTCCGTGATACAGAGAAGAGCAGTCTCAGTTGAATGACTAGTCTTGAAACCTGACTGATTTGGATCAAGAAGGTCATTCTGAGAGAGATAGCGGGAGAGCTGGCCAAGGACGGCACGTTCAAGAGTTTTGGAGAGAAAAGAAAGAAGGGATACTGGTCTGTAGTTGTTGACATCAGAGGGATCGAGTGTAGGTTTTTTCAGAAGGGGTGCAACTCTCGCTCTCTTGAAGACGGAAGGGACGTAGCCAGCGGTCAGGGATGAGTTGATGAGCGAGGTGAGGTAAGGGAGAAGGTCTCCGGAAATGGTCTGGAGAAGAGAGGAGGGGATAAGGTCGAGCGGGCAGGTTGTTGGGCGGCCGGTTGTCACAAGACGCGAGATTTCATCTGGAGAGAGAGGGGAGAAAGAGGTCAGAGCACAGGGTAGGGCAGTGTGAGCAGAACCAGCGGTGTCGTTTGACTTAGCAAACGAGGATCGGATGTCGTCGACCTTCTTTTCAAAATGGTTGACGAAGTCATCTGCAGAGAGGGAGGAGGGGGGAGGATTCAGGAGGGAGGAGAAGGTGGCAAAGAGCTTCCTAGGGTTAGAGGCAGATGCTTGGAATTTAGAGTGGTAGAAAGTGGCTTTAGCAGCAGAGACAGAGGAGGAAAATGTAGAGAGGAGGGAGCGAAAGGATGCCAGGTCCGCAGGGAGGCGAGTTTTCCTCCATTTCCGCTCGGCTGCCCGGAGCCCTGTTCTGTGAGCTCGCAATGAGTCATCGAGCCACGGAGCGGGAGGGGAGGACCGAGCCGGCCTGGAAGATAGGGGACATAGAGAGTCAAAGGATGCAGAAAGGGAGGAGAGGAGGGTTGAGGAGGCAGAATCAGGAGATAGGTTGGAGAAGGTTTGAGCAGAGGGAAGAGATGATAGGATGGAAGAGGAGAGAGTAGCGGGGGAGAGAGAGCGAAGGTTGGGACGGCGCGATACCATCCGAGTAGGGGCAGTGTGGGAAGTGTTGGATGAGAGCGAGAGGGAAAAGGATACAAGGTAGTGGTCGGAGACTTGGAGGGGAGTTGCAATGAGGTTAGTGGAAGAACAGCATCTAGTAAAGATGAGATCGAGCGTATTGCCTGCCTTGTGAGTAGGGGGGGAAGGTGAGAGGGTGAGGTCAAAAGAGGAAAGGAGTGGAAAGAAGGAGGCAGAGAGGAATGAGTCAAAGGTAGACGTGGGGAGGTTAAAGTCGCCCAGAACTGTGAGAGGTGAGCAGTCCTCAGGAAAGGAGCTTATCAAGACATCAAGCTCATTGATGAACTCTCCGAGGGGACCTGGAGGGCGATAAATGATAAGGATGTTAAGCTTGAAAGGGCTGGTAACTGTGACAGCATGAAATTCAAAGGAGGCGATAGACAGATGGGTGAGGGGAGAAAGAGAGAATGACCACTTGGGAGAGATGAGGATCCCGGTGCCACCACCCCGCTGACCAGAAGCTCTCGGGGTGTGCGAGAACACGTGGGCGGACGAAGAGAGAGCAGTAGGAGTAGCAGTGTTATCTGTGGTGATCCATGTTTCCGTCAGTGCCAAGAAGTCGAGGGACTGGAGGGAGGCATAGGCTGAGATGAACTCTGCCTTGTTGGCCGCAGATCGGCAGTTCCAGAGGCTACCGGAGACCTGGAACTCCACGTGGGTCGTGCGCGCTGGGACCACCAAATTAGGGTGGCCGCGGCCACGCGGTGTGGAGCGTTTGTATGGTCTGTGCAGAGAGGAGATAACAGGGATAGACAGACACATAGTTGACAGGCTACAGAAGAGGCTACGCTAATGCAAGGAGATTGGAATGACAAGTGGACTACACGTCTCGAATGTTCAGAAAGTTAAGCTTACGTAGCAAGAATCTTATTGACTAAAATGATTAAAATGATACAGTACTGCTAAAGTAGGCTTGCTGGCAGTGGCTGCGTTGTTGACTTTGTAGGCTAGCTGGCAGTGGCACACTAACTAATCAAGTCGTTCCGTTGAGTGTAATAGTTTCTACAGTGCTGCTATTCGGGGGCTAGCTGGCTAGCTAGCAGTGTTGATTACGTTACGTTGCGTTAAAAGAACGACAATAGCTGGCTAGCTAACCTAGAAAATCGCTCTAGACTACACAATTATCTTTGATACACAGACGGCTATGTAGCTAGATATGTAGCTAGCTACGATCAAACAAATCAAACCGTTGTGCTGTAATGAAATGAAATGAAAATGTGATACTACCTGTGGAGCGAAGCGGAATGCGACCGGGTTGTTGAGTGCGTAAGTTCTATTCAGTAGACGTTGGCTAGCTGTTGGCTAGCTAGCAGTGTCTCCTACGTTAAGGACGACAAATAGCTGGCTAGCTAACCTCGGTAAATTAAGATAATCACTCTAAGACTACATGCTCTAAACTACACAATTATCTTGGATACGAAAGACTTGGACAGCAAAGACAACTATGTAGCTAGCTAACACTACACTAATCAAGTCGTTCAGTTGAGTGTAATAGTTTCTACAGTGCTGCTATTCGGTAGACGGTGGACGTTTGCTAGCTGGCTAGCTGCTGGGCAGATAGCAGTGTAGACTACGTTAGGACGACGAAATACGAAGTTGCAATAGAAGTGCTGACTGTTTCACTTTGTTGTCCTCTTTCTTTTCCTTTTTCTTCTGTCCTTCTTTTGTCCTTATTTTGTCTTCCTTTCTTCTGTTAACTAGATATTTTTGTTGTTATTCTTTGTAAGCTAGCTAGCTTCTTCCAGGAGAGTCCCTAGCAACTGCTTAGCAACAAGTAAACAATTCTGCTAGCAATTCAGCTAGCTAAGATAACTGTACAATTTTATGAAAAATAGTTAATTTTTCAAAAGCCTGTCTTTTTTTGGTTTGTTCCTTGTTTTGTCTTCTATTGAGTCTTGCAGTTTTCTCTTGATTTTTTCGATGTACTTCACTCTAAAAAAACATTTAAATCTCAATATATACAAGTATTCAATGACAGCTATAGAATGAGTCACTGGAATGAATCACTCATCACTGGAATGTAACAACAACCTCAGCAGGACCCTCTTCCTCATCACTGGAATGTAACAACAACCTCAGCAGGACCCTCTTCCTCATCACTGGATTGTAACAACAACCTCAGCAGGACCCTCTTCCTCATCACTGGAATGACAGCTCCTTGCAGACTGGCAGCTCCTTGCAGACTGGCAGCTCCTTGCAGACTGGCAGCTCCTTGCAGACTGACAGCTCTGGCTGCTTCATACAGACTGACAGCTCTGGCTGCTTGATGCAGACTGACAGCTCTGGCTGCTTCATACAGACTGACAGCTCTGGCTGCTTGATGCAGACTGACAGCTCTGGCTGCTTGATGCAGACTGACAGCTTTGGCTGCTTCATGCAGACTGACAGCTCTGGCTGCTTCATGCAGACTGACAGCTCTGGCTGCTTCATGCAGACTGACAGCTCTGGCTGCTTGCTGCAGACTGACAGCTCTGGCTGCTTGATGCAGACTGACAGCTCTGGCTGCTTGATGCAGACTGACAGCTCTGGCTGCTTGATGCAGACTGACAGCTCTGGCTGCTTGATGCAGACTGACAGCTCTGGCTGCTTCATGCAGACTGACAGCTCTGGCTGCTTCATGCAGACTGACTGCTCTGGCTGCTTCATGCAGACTGACAGCTCTGGCTGCTCCATGCAGACTGACAGCTCTGGCTGCTCCATGTAGGCTGACAGCTCTGGCTGCTCCATGTAGGCTGACAGCTCTGACTGCTTCATACAGACTGACAGCTCTGGCTGCTCCATGCAGACTGACAGCTCTGGCTGCTCCATGTAGGCTGACAGCTCTGGCTGCTCCATGTAGGCTGACAGCTCTGACTGCTCCATGCAGACTGACAGCTCTGGCTGCTTCATACAGACTGACAGCTCTGGCTGCTCCATGCAGACTGACAGCTCTGGCTGCTCCATGTAGGCTGATAGCTCTGGCTGCTCCATGCAGACTGACAGCTCTGGCTGCTCCATGCAGACTGACAGCTCTGGCTGCTCCATGTAGGCTGACAGCTCTGGCTGCTCCATGTAGGCTGACAGCTCTGACTGCTCCATGCAGGCTGACAGCTCTGACTGCTCCATGCAGGCTGACAGCTCCTTGCAGACTGACAGCTCTGGCTGCTTCATACAGACTGACAGCTCTGGCTGCTCCATGTAGGCTGACAGCTCTGACTGCTCCATGCAGGCTGACAGCTCTGACTGCTCCATGCAGGCTGGCAGCTCCTTGCAGACTGACAGCTATGGCTGCTTCATGCAGACTGACAGCTCCTTGCAGACTGACAGCTCCTTGCAGACTGACAGCTCCTTGCAGACTGGCAGCTCCTTGCAGACTGGCTGCTTCATGCAGACTCACAGCTCAGGCTGCTCCAAACAGGCAGGAGGCTCCGGCAGCGCTGTAGAGGAGGAAGGCTCTAGAAGCGCTGAACAGGCGGGAGACTCCGGTAGCGCAGGAGAGGAGAAAGGCTCTGATAGCGCTGAACAGACAGGAGACTCCAACAGCGCTGTAGAGGAGGAAGGCTCTGATAGCGCTGAACAGGCAGGAGGCTCCGGCAGCACAGGAGAGGCGAGGCGCAATGTAGGCCTGATGCGTGTTCCTGGCACTGGTGGTACTGGGCCGAGGACACGTACAGGAAGCCTGGTGCGGGGAGCTGCTACCGGAGGACTGGTGTGTGGAGGTGGCTCTGGATAGACCGGACCGTGCAGGCGCACTGGAGCTCTTGAGCACCGAGCCTGCCCAACCTTACCTGGCTCGATGCCCACTCTAGCCCGGCCAATACGAAGGGCTGGTATGAACCGAACCGGGCTATGCACCAGCACTGGAAACACTGTGCGCTCCATAGCATAACACGGTGCCTGCCCGGTCTCTCTAGCCCCCCGGTAAGCACAGGGAGTTTGCGCAGGTCTCCTACCTGGCATAGCCATACTCCCTGTAAGCCCTCCCCCATTAATTTTTTGGGCTGACTCTCAGGCTTCCATCCATGTCGCCGTGCTGCCTCCTCATACCAGCGCCTCTCCGCTTTTCCGCCTCCAGTTCTTCCTTGGGACGGCGATATTCTCCAGGGTGAGCCCAGGGTCCTTTTCCGTCTAATATCTCCTCCCAAGTCCAGAAGTCCTTTGATCGCTGCTCCTCACGATTAACAGGGAGAGTTGGCTCAGGTCTGACTCCTGACTTTGCCACTCTCCCTCTGAGTCCCCCCCCCCCAATACATTTTTGTGGCTGACTCACGGGCTTTCCTCTGCGCCGTCGTGATTTCCTCTCCAACTCCATTCTCCTATAGCCCTCTTCGCACTGCTCCAGCGAATCCCAGGCGGGCTACGGCACTCTCTCTGGGTCGACCGCCCACCTGTCTATTTCATCCCACGTCGTCTACTCCATAATTCTGCTGTCCATAATGTCCTCCCTTCGCTGCTCCTGCTGTCGCTGCCTGTAACCACGCCACTCGGTCCGTGTGTGGTGGGTGATTCTGTAACGGCGTTCTTCGTTCGTCGAAAGAGAGTTGGACCGAAATACAGCGTGGTGGTTACTCATGTCTTTAATGTAGAAGAGCGCGATACATGAAATAACTTATAAATATACAAAACAACAAACGGAACGAGAGAACCTATACAGCCTGTCTGGTGAACAACTACACAGAGACAGGAACAATCACCCACCAAATACACAGTGAAACCCAGGCTACCTAAATACGGTTCCCTATCAGAGACAACAAGAATCACCTGACTCTGATTGAGAACCGCCTCAGGCATCCAAGCCTAAACTAGACACACCCCTAATCAACCACAATCCCAATGCCTACAAAAAAAAACAATACGACAACACAATAAACCCATGTCACACCCTGGCCTGAACAAATATATAACGAAAACACAAAATACAATGACCAAGGCGTGACAGTGGGGTTGCCATGGAAGCCAAGAAGGGGAGTGAGGTGTGTGTGTGTGCTCAAACACACATACATGTGGGGGTCTGGGAGAGGAAGTATGTCCATCTGATGAATGGGCATGCCCCTGAACTACATTTTATACACTAAATTGTAGTCTCACCCATTCATTTCCAATGACTGGTCATTTTTGACTGGGAACACCATAGGTGTACAAAAGTTTTTCATAAAACACCCAACATTTTGTGAAAATCATCAAAATCGGTCCAATTCAACTGGAACACAACAGCAGGGTAAACAGCATGTGACTGGCAGAACATGTGTTGTATTTGGAGGATGAGGGCTGCAGTAGATATCTCAGATAGTGGAGAATGAGGCCTAAGAGGGTTTTATAAATAAACATCAACCAGTGGGTCTTACGACGAGTATATGGAGATGACCAGTTACAGAGGAGTATAGAGTGCAGTGATGTGTCCTATAAGGAGCATTGGTGGCAAATCTGATGGCCAAATGGCAAAAAAACATCTAGCCGCTCGAGAGCACCCTTACCTGCCGATCTTTAAATGATGTCTCTGTGATCTAGCATGGTCAGGATGGTCATCTGAATCAGGGTTAGTTTGGCAGCTGGGGTGAAAGAGGAACGATTACGATAGAGGAAACCAAGTCTAGATTTAACTTTAGCCTGCAGCTTTGATATGTGTTGAGAGAAGGACAGTGTACTGTCTAGCCATACTTCCAAGTTCTTTTATGAGGCGACTACCAAGCTCTAAACCATCAGAGGTAGTAATCACCCTCAGAGGTAGTATGAGTTGGGATTAGGCCTGTTCATTGTTACATGGCTAAACACAAGACTCCACTTCGGACGGATTATTACATGACCCATCAAATTAGCCAGGTGTGTCTGGGAGTGATTGCAGATATCTATTGTAGTTCATGTGTACATTTCTAGACAATAGTGACCCATCCACTTAGCTATATGTGGTTGGGGGTGGTTATAGCATTTCCTTCACATGACCCATCAATTTAGACAAGTGTGTCGGGTAAGCGTCATCTAAAAATGATCAAATATTGACAAAATATTTTTATCTGGGCACTTTCTGTTTTTGATATTGCTACCATGCAAGCAACCACTACACTATACCATTTACACCTTCTGTATCCTGTGCGTGTGACAAATACACTTAGATTTAATTTGATATAGGGTGTGTTTACCACATGTCCTCACATGTGAGTCCTTAAAGAGGTGGGTGGGGCTAAGGCTTAAGAGTGTGTGAATGATGCTGAATGGCTGTAGATAAAGAGATCTCCAGTAGGTAGACCAAAACATTCAAGAGCCATTTTCTCAAAAGTGAAGTTTATCAACTTTCAAAGCAGAATTACTTCCCCATTGTTCCTCAAATGCAGTGTATGATGTACAATGTTCTAGCTCTGAGTCTCTACTTTATCCAATTAAAAAAAAAACATCATTTTACTACATAAGACCAAATCGAGGTGGTCGGTCACATATTGAAATGTGTGGCCAGTATTGACCTTGGGGAACGCATTTGTTTGTTTGACTGAGCTCCCATTTTATCGATAGTTTAATATAGGCTTGCAGGCTCCATCTGGTTAGTTCAAAGTTTAATCTGGAACAGACGGTAGACAAAACAGCAGCATTTATTTCTATCAACCTTCTATTGACTTTTATTACAATAACTTTTATTACAGTCCCCTCCACTGACAGCACAATCAAAGTAAATTAGTGAGGGTGAAAAAACACTGGAAAACATTTCAGTAGACACTCTTATCCAGAGCGACTTAGAGTTTACAGACATACATTTGGTCGTATTTGTCCCCTGTGGGAATCGCACCCACAACCCTGGCATTGCAAGCACAATGCCCTACCAACTAAGCCACACAGGACACCTGTACAGTGTCTTTAATCACAATACTTTCATATATGATATGCAATAACCATTATACATAGATTTTTATTGCATGTTTGTGTTCAATTTGCACATTGTGACATTCATAGTTATCCCTCTAATGCCATGAGTGACTGTCATTTTTAAAGACGGCATTTTCGACATTCAGAGAAATGCAGTTATGTTTATATATCCATGTGTGGCTGAGCTGGGCAAAGTAAACATCCTCCCACTATGACAGTAGTGACAGATCACACAGCCAAACTTTCATTTGTGTAGCACCATACAGGAGGAAACAGCTGAGCAGGAGAGCTGTGCCGAAAACACAAAAGGAACGCCCTCTCAATCTCTTGTGACAGAAATAATGGAGAAATGTGTTGGACCGACGAAGCAGCGGGGTATGTGTGCCCGATCCTGTGATAGGCCAGACAGCTTGCTGACACAGAGGAGAGGAACAAGATAAACAGAATAAAAATCACATCAACTCAGATAATCCGTCTTAACAAAAACATAGAAGAATACAGATATTGTCTAGTCAGTGGGAGCAAACGCTGGGATTGAAACGCGTATCAGTTTAAGGTTGACTGCACTTTCACGCTTACAGAATTCTCCAAATGACTCAGATGCAGACACTATAGTCTTGTGGATCCAGAAGGTGTAATGTCATGTTAGCTCTGCGCTCAATACGTATTAACTAGGTAACATAGTACATGTTGTAGCTACTTCGTTAACATTCTCATTGTTTATCACTGTAAGTAAAAAAAAAAAAATCAATGATGACTCCCAAAGATACCGATTTGTTATGGTCAAAAAACAGCCGTAGTCTTTGGCTAAGTTCCTTGGGGGGGAAAAATTATTAACACCGTTTAGTTTGACAAGGCAGGTATCCTCCAACATAGTATTCTCACAGTTTTAGCCCAACAATGCATCTGAATCCCACAGGCTTTGCAAGGGAAAAGTCTGGGAATCTATCCTTCCACTGACCAGTGCAGTACCTCATTTTCCTCTGCACTACTCAATTTACCCTCCACCAGATGAAGATGACGAGATAAGGGAAGACAACAATGGATTGTTCTCCCAAGTCAGTTTGCTTTGCAGCCCTTCTGGACAGCAGTAAACCAGCCCATAGCTGTCACTCTGCTGATAACAATGTTACGTTTTGGGGAGGACTGTTTTTTTCCTTCCTGAAAGTGAAGGTGACCCTGGACTCACAGAGTGATGGCAGGAGTGAACATTGAGTTCAGGAGTGTGTGTGATTGAAATTTGGCTACATGATATGAGACTTGTGGACATTCTGCTCAGTTGAAAATCAGAGAAAGTGAGTGTTGGGGGATGTTTGACAGTGCCATGTGTGATTTTCGTAGACTGAAGTTGAAATGTGATACTTTTGTTTTGCCTTAGGTGCCCACTTTCATTTCAATTCCATTCATGAATTGGTTGCTTGTATGCTGATAAACTGACCCTGTATTTGAACAACCACTTGGGTACCGAAGACCCAGTTTTAACATAACCCCACTGAATAAAATACGAACAAAACTGTGACACTAGTAGTATCATTTGAGGGGTGGAGTTCTTCGGCCAGATCTGCAGGACGGAGACCGCCAGTGGCTGGCTGAGTTTGGGAAGAATGAGTTGTAAATCAGATGTCAACAAATGGCCCCTTTCATGTGAAATAAAACTTTTTAAATGCTTTCTGGAAGGAAGTTGTATGCATTTTCTATTATTAGAAAACATTTAAAACATTTGTAAAGCAGAAATCCTAAAAGCACACGCACGCGCACACACACACACACACACACACACACACACACACACACACACACACACACACACACACACACACACACACACACACACACACACACACACACACACACACACACACACACACACACTAAATCATAGCACTATTTAGGTAATATCATGCAATATTATGGGTGCTTGCCGCGCTAACTATGTGGAGCAAATAGAGTGGAATCAATTTCTTTTCATCCAGAGAATGAAGCACGGATGGAGCTTAGTGCTGTATTGATTCAGCAGGATTCTCTGTCCAAGCCACATCAGCATATTGGAAATATTAAGCTAATGCATGAATAAGGTTTCTCTCACACTCTCCTACTCCACCGAGGTCCAAAAGCGTCATGCTATGACCAATTGTGTTTAAACATCAAGCCGGGTCCTAATCCCCATGCAGTACCATGATCCTCTAGGGCCCTGGCAGACACCGTTGTTCATTATCTGGCCTCAGTTTGATAAATCCAGTGCCGAAATATTCAAGCCATCAGGCTGAATCAAGGGTATGAATAATCCTGACACCACCACTTTCCCCCGAGACAGCCCAGCAGTCTACACACACGCCATCAAAACTAGGACGATTTTTCCATTTCAATTGAATTTCATATGAGATGATTCTCTCGGAAGACACTGTTCCAGAGAGTGTTCTTTTTTTTGTTCAAGTGTGAATTCATGACTACGGCCAAATGGTTTGTGGTGATTTGTTTTGAAAAGGGATAAAAAGTGACATATGAATACTGCATAATAGCTTACTGATTGCCAACAGAAATGCATTGTTCAGTTTTTACACTGTATGTCAAATCACTTGCTAATCAATTCTGTGTGCATGTGTGTGTGTGTGGCTTGGCTCACTGGCAGACCTGCTTAACATCTCTTCCTTTGTTGCTACTTCTCCCTGGATGCCAGTGGCGGTCAGTGCAGTTTAAGATGAGGGAGGACGATCATCTTTTTATGAGCATGGCCTTATTTCTATTACAGCATATTTGGATGACTGACCTTCATATTCCATTCACCGAGATCAATGTAACATCGATAGGTTTAGGTTAAAACATGATACAAAAATGTTCCCTATACCCTTCATGAAGTTGCTACAACCTATCCTGAGAATAAAAGTTTACAAAGTAGGTGCACAGGTCGAGATATTTTTTTTTTCAGTAATCAAGGTGACAGAGTGACACATTCAATACTGTCTTGCACTCTTGCCTGAATCTAGAAGATCTAAGGTGTAATCCTTAGTCCAACAGCTGCAAATGAGAGTTTAATTTGGACAAATTCAGGAATGTTTATCCCACTTTCCTTTGCTTCTGTTAAAGAAAAGTTTTTCAACAGAATCGGCGGACTGAATACACCCATGATCACCGCAAACATAGTTCATTTTCATAGCAGCCACATACAAACAGCATGATCATTTGCTCGTTGTATAATTCCTTCTTGTATCTACGCGCACCTCCTCTCACCTTTTCCCTTCGTTTTTCTCTGTGACCAGGCGAAAAAACCTTTCCAAGCCAAACCTTCCCACCATATCAGCTACACACAGCCTACATCGTTGTCACCATATTAGCTAATGTCGTAGTTAACATAGCTAGCTGCTAGAAATAACGCGTTAATAAACCTGCTACAATCATGCAGTACAGTGTACAGCAAGCAGCATAGCAGTTACACCAGAGGGCCCCGGTGGCAATAAATTAATAAAACCAATAGCTTACCTTGACTTGGAAGAGTTCCAGTGTTGGATAGCCATAGCTAGCTAGCTAACATCGCATCCCTCTCTGTTTGAGTAGGCTAAACAAAGCAAAAAAATACTACGAAATCTCTCTCTCTCTCTCAATTTGTTCAAAACTGTTCAACTATTTTATGCACTGCAGTATTAGCTAGCTATGCTTATGCTTATGCTTTCAGTCCTAAATTCATTCGCTGATCATTTGATATGTCAGTTCATGTTACAACTCCTATTACTAGCCTGTTCAACCTCTTTTGTATCGTCTGAGATCCCTAAAGATTGGAAATTTGCCGCTGTCATCCCCCTCTTCAAACGGGGAGACACTCAAACTGTTAGACCTATATCTATCCTACCCTGCCTTTCTAAGGTCTTCGAAAGCCAAGTTAACAAACAGATCACAGACCATTTAGAATCCCACTGTACATTCTCCGCTATGCAATCTGGTTTCCGAGCTGGTCATGTGTGTACCTCAGCCATGCTCAAGGTCCTAAATGATATCATAACCGCAGTCGATAATAGACAATACTGTTCAGCTGTATTCATCAACCTTTCGACTCTGTCAATCACCACGTTCTTATCGGCAGACTCAACAGCCTTGGTTTCTCAAATGACTGCCTTGCCTGGTTCACCAACTACTTCTCAGACAGAGTTCAGTGTGTCAAATCGGAGGGCCTGTTGTCCGGACCTCTGGCAGTATCTACGGGGGTGCCACAGGGTTCAATCCTCGGGCTGACTCTTTCTCTGTATACATCAATGATGTCGCTCTTGCTGCTGGTGATTCGCTGATCCACCTCTACACAGACGACACCATTCTTCTGGCTCTTCTTTTGACACTGTTATTAACTAACCTCCAGACGAGCTTCAGTGCCATACAACTCTCCTTCCGTGGCCTCCAACTTCTCTTAAATGCAAGTAAAGCTAAATGCATGCTCTTCAACCGATCGCTGCCCGTATCTGCTCACCCGTCCAGCATCACTACCCTGGACGGTTCTGACTTAGAACATGTGGACAACTACAAATACCTAGGTGTCTGGTTAGACTGTAAACTCTCCTTCCAGACTCACATAAAGCATCTCCAATCCAAAATTAAATCTAGAATCGGCTTCCTATTTCGCAACAAATCATCCTTCACTCATGCTGTCAAACATACCCTTGTAAAACTGACGATCCTACCGATCCTTGACTTCGGCGATGTCATTTACAAAATAGCCTCTAACACTCTATTCAGAAAATTGGATGCAGTCTATCACAGTGCCATCTGTTTTGTCACCAAAGCCCCATATACCTCCCACCACCGCGACCTGTATGCTCTCATTGGCTGGCCCTCGCTTCATATTCGTTGCCAAACCCACTGTATCCAGGTCATCTATACGTCTTTGCTAGGTAAAGCCCTGCCTTATTTCAGCTCACTGGTCACCATAGCAGCACCCACTCATAGCATGTGCTCCAACAGGTATATTTCACTGGTCACCCCCAATTCCTCATTTGGCTGCCTTTCCTTCCAGTTCTCTGCTGCCAATGACTTGAATGAATTGCAAAAGTCACTGAAGCTGGAGACTCATATCTTCCTCTCTAGCTTTAAGCACCAGCTTCCAGATCTGGTGCTTAAAGCACCAGCTCACAGATCACTGCACCTGTACATAACCCATCTGTAAATAGCCCATCCAACTACCTCATCCCGTTATTTATTTTTTTGCTCCTTTGCACCCCAGTATCTCTACTTGCACATTCATCTTCTGCACATCTATCACTACAGTGTTTTAATTTGCTCCATTGTAATTATTTCGCCACTATGGCCTATTTATTGCCTTACCTCCCTTATCTTACCTAATTTGCACACACTGTATATAGACATTTCTATTGTGTTATTGACTGTATGTTTGTTAATTCCATGTGTAACTCTGTGTTGTAAATGAGTACTTGTTCTCAACTGGACGACCTGGTTAAATAAAGGTCAAATAAAAAAACAGCTCTAATAGGTTGTAATATAATAATAACTTCCTCTGGAAGCTGCAATAATTACTGTGTAAATCTATGGAGTCAATGTATGCAGAGGAGGACGGCAATCAGCTGTTCTCAGGCTACACCATGGTGCTACCCTACAGAGTGCTTTTGAGGCTAAGGTAGACAGACCTTCATTGCAAAACAGTGTGTTTTAAGAAATTATTTGGTGACGTGAATATATTTAGAATACTTTGATTTATTTTTGTTTCTCCTTTTACAATTCAGTGAGGAGGATGGTCCTCCCCTTCCTCCTCTGAAGAGCCTCCACTACTGGATGCTCTTGTAGAGTTCAGTCCTTTCTCCCATAGTCCCATGCGTGTGGAGTGATGAAAGGAACAGGCTTTCTGCGGCGTACACTGATCTTCCCTCCATGTCACAAACGCCTAGTTACTCTCCTCGCACTCTCCACGTTTCAGTCTGTTCATATTTATCAAATCAAATCAAAGTTTATTTGTCATGTGCGACGAATACAACAGCTTACAGTGAAATGCTTACGTACAGGCTCTAACCAATAGTGCAAAAAAGGTGTTAGGTGAACAATGGGTAAGTAAAGAAATAAAACAACAGTAAAAAGACAGGCTATATACAGTAGCGAGGCTATAAAAGTAGAGAGGCTACATACAGACACTGTTCAGTCAGGCTGATTTAGGTAGTATGTACATGTAGATATGGTTAAAGTGACTATGCATATATGATGAACAGAGAGTAGCAGTAGTGTAAAAGAGGGGTTGGCGAGTGGTGGATGGCGGGACATAATGCAAATAGCCCAGCTAGCCAATGTGCGGGGGAGCACTGGTTGGTCGGTCCAATTGAGGTAGTATGTACATGAATGTATAGTTAATATGACTATGCATGGGTTGGGGGGGTCACACATGGCAAATAGTCCGGGTAGCCATTTGATTAGCTGTTCAGGAGTCTTAAGGCTTGGGGGTAAAAACTGTTGAGAAGCCTTTTTGTCCAAGAATTGACAGTCCGGTACTGCTTGCCATGCGGTAGTAGAGAGAACAGTCTATGACTGGGGTGGCTGGGGTCTTTGAGGCTCGACAAAACCTTTGACCGAATGCTATGTGAGGTATTAAACTGTCTTGTTTCAGCTGGTCTCTGAAAGAAAAGGGATTTGTTTTAAAAACACCTTTGTTTCATTTCATCAATGTTATTTTCTTCATTTCATTTGATAAGAGCTCAAGTTTCAAGCTGTGCTTCTGTTCACCTGTCCATATGTTGTTTGTTAGGTTCTTGCTTCAATCACAGTATCCCCACCCAAAACATCCTACACACACACACACACACACACACACACACACACACACACACACACACACACACACACACACACACACACACACACACACACACACACACACACACACACACACACACAAAATCGCACAATCGCACACTTTCACTCACTATCTCGAACACGATTTCCCCAAACACCACATCAGCAATCAACACAGCAATCTCGGAGCTCTCACAAGTTTTCAACACCCAATAATTTGCTGTTGATACACTCCAGAGTAACGGGAGTCTAACAATCATCGGGAGAGGCCCTCGGGCACGGAGTGATTGGTGAAGATTTCAGCTCGTGGCATCGCCAGAGGCATTCTAATAGGACTTGATGAGACTGGAGATCAGATTCAATGAAGTTGGCTAACCCTGGAGACAGTGGAGTAGCAGCAAAGGGGAAATACCGCCTTAGCAACCACGTTAGAGGTAACCCTAGTACAAGCTAGGGGCTAAAGTGCTAAGTGCATTTCAATCTTCCTTTACTGTCAAGTTACTGTCTCATTTACCATCCTGAACTATTTACTCACTTTTTAAAAGCATTGCAAAATAAATCATGCAAAAGAAGAAACAGTCCTGACCATTTAGCATGGCTGTTGCTGATCTGCATGGGTTACATATAGAGGAGTGCTTCTTACCTACGTGTTGGCCCCACAAGCTGCTAACAAGGGAAGCGGCAGCCCAAGCCCGGACTCACAGTGACAACGGCAAAAACTTGAATTGGAGAGCACCTGTTCTACTTCAAGGATAGATTAAAATCTTGTAGATGAAGAGACATTTTGAGTTGAATCGTCCTAAAATAGCTGGTCAGATAATTGGATTTAATGCAACAGAAATGTTTTTGGAGGAGAGGATCATTAGAGATAAGAAATAGACCTTATGAGGAAACAGTGTAACAACCAGCCCTTAGTAAATGACACGTACGTGGACACAGACTTGGCTGAATCCGCTCTGGAAAACAGGTTAGTTGTTCAGAAGCTAGCTTCAGAAACTATCCCCAGGAAGTAGCGCTGTGCGTGCGATTGTTTCTTTACTACTCAACGTGGTCTCAGAGCGTTTCGTATTATCCTGTACCTAAATCTGAGACACTCCATTTAGTGTGATATGTAACATTTCACATGCATGTGTTCATTTGTGGATGCCCATCATTCATTTTGTTTGATGTGTTAAAAATTACAATTTGTTGTGGCTAACCTTAGCTAGGTGGCTAATGCTGATGTTAGCTATGTGGCTACCGTTAGCTAGGCTTGAGGTTAAGTTTAGGGTTAAGGTTAGTATTAGGAGTTAAATTTAGGGAAGGGTTAGCTAACATTCTAAGTAGTTGTCCATGATGAGATTCTAACACAACCTTTGGGTTGCCAGATGGCCTCCCGAGTGGCGCAGCGGTCTAAGGCATTGCATCTCAGTGCTTGAAGGTTACAGACACCCTGGTTCAAATCTAGGCTGTGATTGGGAGTGCCATAGGCCCAGCTTAACCCAGGTTTGGTCGTTGTAAATAAGAATTTGTTCTTAACTGACTTGCCTAGTTAAATTGAAAAAAATACACCTAACCTAACCTTTTGTTTTTGTCTTAATAAGTAACCTTCTGTCTTATGTAACCATACCAGACATATCATACTAATTTGAGTGTCCCGGATTTACGTTTACTATGTTACTAGTCCAGGCTGTAGAATTTGATCCACTACACTTTCCCTTGTACTTATCTTCAGTTCAAATTTAGTGTCAAATTTAGTGTCTCTCTCGCTCTCCCTCCGGCCCAAGTCGTGTCACAGCCAATCACGTTGCTGTAACTCAGCATTACTGATTTCATCCGCAACATTTTCAAAAGTGGAAAATGTCTAATCCCATACGTTTAGTATTCAATGGAGCTCAGACTGTCGTAGAAAAATGAATACAATGAAAAACCTGACACGAAATCAAATGGCTGGTTCCTCTCAAGTAGAGAACAGGAACAAAAGTATGCAGGGAGTACAGTTAGCCCCAGGCAAGGAGAGGCCCATTGCTTCCAAACCTAACAGGGGTTCTCATTGAGGAGAAGAGTCACATCAGGCAGGTAAGGAACTGGCGGCATTTGAGGAGTGACAGGAAGCTCCATCAAAGAACGGGAGCTATGACATTCAAGGGAGGAAAACACACATCAATTAGAGCAGAATTAATCAGCAAGGGGGCGTGAGCAAGTGTGCTTTCCAAACTTTAATTACACAGGTCTAACCATTTGCTCATGCATGCATCATTACACCTTAAAGCTGTAGAACGCCCTTTATTCAGACAGAACTTTGGAATGGGACGCTATGACGCCCATCCATTCATCAGTGATGCTCCACGATGGCACTTTGCGGCTATGGGGGCTTGTCAATGTAAGTTCCCTGGATGAATAGGAGGCACCATTACTGTGCGCGTCTGGTTCTGCTTCCTTTATCACCTCGCCATGGGGTTGACCTCCAAGCTGTCAAGTTGCTGAAGCGTCAGTGACGATGCAAGGCTAATGTGTTACATCATGCGAATGAGGGTCAAGCCCTCCGTAAGTAGAGAATGAACAGTCTGTCATCAGAGGGGACTGAGTCACTCCATTCCAATCTCCTCGGGGCACAACATGGCCAAATAAGCAACAGTTCTGACCCAGTGAATCACATCACTGTAGTGGTGTTGAGCTGCACTGTGCAGGCTGACACTATGATTGGGCTAAGTTACCTGGTGGGAGCACATACCGTGACAATCCTCTCAAAACACAGCCAATGGGAACTCTCCAGGATTATTAATCCTTGACCTTTCTGATGATCGTTTCACACTTGAGTGCTCCATGAGTGGGCCAGCAGCAGTACCGTTTCCCTAAGGACAGGTGTTTCTCTTTGCTCTCTCGACCCTCCCCAAAAGTGATGTTCTTTGCACAGAGCCAACTCTAAAATGCTGCAGCATATGATTTAATTTCACTCACAGTGGTGAGTGATAGGACATTCCTTTTCCATTCTCCATACTATCCTTGAGTGCTGTGCTGTGAGTTCATGCGATTGCCATGTATAAGAAGAATTGGCATTCATTTGAGCTTTCAAGTTGTTGCCATTGAAAGACTGGATGCTAAGATGTTATGATTCCGAGAGAATCATTACACCGAGCTGAACATGAACAAAAGCAATGGGTGAAGAGGCCATCAATGACAGTCATGCATGATGCCATTTACTCTCTCTAACACTTAAACCCCACATACAGTGCACACAAGGCACTGTTCCATTGATTCTCTCCTCCCTTATTATAACCCAACAGAGAGTTGTGTGCCTGGTAGTGTCACTCTCCCCGTCTATTTATGAGCTAGCCGATGAGATGAATTCTCTTGGCATGGAAACTCATCAGGGAGAATAATTGGAAACCCTAGCGTTACTCTGATATACGGACTACAGCTCCCACTACTGCATTTTGATGACTTACGAGATGCCTGAACAAGACAAAATGGACTCTCCTCCGATGTGAAATGTGACAGAAGCATTCACAATTAAATCCACCTATTTCATGGCCAAGGTCCATTCCTCCATCACAGAGTTTATGACATACAGCGCTGCATTGAATTCAATCATCACTTCAAGTCTAGTCCACCGGGGCAGGAGAGACTGGAGAATTAGACCCAAGGAGGACTGCCTGGACAGGCACGTGGACTGAACATGAAGACAACTAGACCATTATTGTAGTGTATTGGCTTTACAGAGATGGAGGAGCTGACGTTATCGTTTATTGTTACAGTTAGCCTGATTGAAGAAGCATGTGTCCCATGCAGTCTGATGTGTCAGCCTGGTGTGACTGCTATGAAAGATTACACTGCACACTTCATCTGCAGTGATGGGCTGACACAGACACTTTGTCATTTGCATTGCCTTGACACGGAAGGTTGATTTAGTGATGGCCCTTTTCTTTTAATATAGTTTGCTCTTTCTTCTCATGTCCATGAAAGACACAGGTTATATGTCCAGCACACTGAGACTGAGACTGGGGAGTAAATTAATAAAAGTTATTCGGACGACATTCAATCAATGTAGCAGGTCAACATTTAAAATGGCAATTTAACACCAGTACAGCAAGATTGGATCATTCTCCATTGCAAATAGTTTCCTGAATGAATCTTAAAATACTAAAGCAAGTAGCTTAAGTCCTCCAGGAGTTTGATTGCACATCACTGCAGATGTTTACAGTGAGTAATTATAATGCAGTTATCCACTAAGTAGTGGTGCATTCATCATTCTAAAACAAACAAGTTTCTGCCTCATACCAACCCACTTTGTTGTAATGTCAGAGCAGTTGCCCTGAAGGCACATATGATACAGAGACTCATTGGAAACAGAGCAACAGCTATAAATAATGGCTATATGGGGAATGTTAGTGCCTTGCAGGATGCACGGATCGAAAGGGCACCAGGCTAGCTTATCACCATCTTCCTCCACCACAGGGAATTGGGGAAAGGGTAATGTGCAAGGGAGAGCTGTTGCTGGGGTTCCCATTTGGCTTCCCAGAGCAATCAACAGAAATTCAGGTGGAGTCTTTCATACATCTGGGTAAAAACAAGCAAACAATGTTTTGTTGTTGGCAATGGCGTATCAGCATTCATAGGTTATCCCCTTACACTGTGTATAAGACTGTAGTTTTGGAATTGTTAGTTAGATTACTTGTTGGTTATTACTGCATTGTCGGAACTAGAAGCACAAGCATTTCGCTACACTCGCATTAACATCTGCAAACCATGTGTATGTGACAAATAACATTTGATTTGATTTTGATCAGCATTCATATTGTTCAGTTTCAGCAGTATGAGGTGTGTCTCTCTCTCTCTTTCTCTACCCACCCCTCTATCTCTTTGTATTCCCCCCCCCCCCACCCTCCCTCCCTGGCCTTATGTCATCTGTACCCATTTTCTCCTCTCTCACCTCTCTCTGACAAGCATGGGATGAATCAGCCAAATCATACTGGGGCTGGGTAGCTCCTTGGAGAGATGGCACAGGTGCGGTTTGGAGCTGTGGTTTGATTCATTGCACATCCTTCTCAGGAAAGGTGAGCTAACCAGCACACTGAATAATGAGAGGGCTCCTGTCACTACCATAGCACCACAGGTAAATCCTCCATTATGGTTTCTCCTTTAGGGCACAGCCAAGACGACACTGCCATTCTTCTTCTTCTGAGGAAGGACATGGGAACTCCAATGCTGTCTGTGAATCTCCCACTGTTTCAGAGTGAAGCAGATGTCTCTATTCCATTAGCCACAGTAATTAGCTGAATTAGCTCTCAGGTGAAATGAGAAACAGAATGATAAACCAAGTCACACACTGGACAGGCTGAAGGTGAGGAAATATGGCTGCTGGGCCGAAGCTCTCTGAGCCGTGAATGACGAGAGAATAACACAAGGCAACACCCCGCTGGTGATGATAATCTACCTTCCGTTGTATGTAACATCACATCCTCCCTTTTCTCCTCCTCCTGTGTTATTCAGCTCTAAGCTGCGTCTCTGTATTTCTCCTTCTGCAGCAGATGGCTCCATGGGGTTTCTCAGTGTTCTCCGAATGCCTGGAGACCTTGGGAAAATGGGTGTGTCATGGCACAGAGAGAGAAAAAAATATGAGCTCTGATGCCCAGGTGTACCACACTCTTCAAATGTAATCCAGCCTCACATTTCATCCGGGCCTAATCTCATTACGATTTTATGGCCTCTGTGACCAGTGGTGGATCACGCCACAAAATAGACTCTCTCCAAAGCAGCAGGCACCAAGCTAGTTTCCAATGAAAGTGAGTTCCAAACCTCACTTTATCTTCAACAAAATCCTCTACTATCTAAAGGTAACCAAAATATTTGGCAAGGCTTGTGGTTTGCTCATGAAGGGAAGGGGAGTTGTTATATCAATCCACACCACAGCTATTTGCTGTTCCGTAAAAGTCAAAAGTGTTTTAAAGCTAATGACGCCAATTAGAGCTATAGCTGGAGAGACTTTGCTCAATTTTACGCAATGGAGTATGACTTGCTAACACAACAAAGCATGAGTAACTGTGTTGTAAGAAGGGAAGAACAGCCTCACGTTTAGCAAAAATGTGTTTTCATGTCAGCTTTAATTAACAAACTCCATTGTTAAATGATGTTGTGACAATGGGATCTGATGACCGAAAGATCCCTTTTTGACGTCCAAAAAAGAGAGGACGTATCAACGGCATACGTGCTACACCCTGCAGTCATGCATCAATAACAATTGTTTTTCACACGTATTAATTGCTATTGTCATTTACTGGGTGTTATTATGAATTCCTTCACGCAAAAAAGTTGGATGACATTTTTTGCTCGCGATAGCAACACAAATAATAACACTCAAAACAAATGTCAGTGAAAGAAGAATAATAATGAATTTCATTTTCATTATCCTTAATACTGTGTGCTCTCTGGGAAACCTCCATAGGTTCAGGTTCATTGTTTTCATCCTCTAGCAGGTGGAGGCTCTTCCCCCTCCCTCTGTCTCAGTCTAATTTAGTGTTGACAGCAGTGTGCTTCGTTTGGAGCGGATGATTTGCCCCATCTGTCTACGGCACGTTGATGTGTTATTTCTATCGTTGTGACGGTGAATGAGCGAGTGTGAGGATTGCTGGGTCCATATCACCCTGGGGACTAAGAACAGCCCAACATCGCACTGCACTCCCAACACGTACACACCTCTCCCTTATCATTCAGACACAAACACACTGTACTGAGGAGCAGTCATCTACCGAAATGAATACACTTGTTCTGCCTCCAAACTGCACACCCCTCTACACGCATCCACATGCACATACATATGAATGCATGCCCTGTGGTCCCATCTCTCTCCATACACAGACACAAAGACACGAACGAGGCTGTGGGTCTGGATTCCAGGGCGTGGGTGGAAATGTATAGTGCTGAAAATCACTGTCATTGCCTGACATACCGTATCTCTCATTTGCTAAGCATCAGTATGCTAACAGAAATGCCTTGGAGTTGATTATACTGTGTGCCATATCAACAAGAGGAATAACTACCTCTTTAATGTTCCCTTCAGAGGGATAGAGTTATCATTTCTCAAGTACCCCAATAGAAGTGGTTTGCAGTCAGTTTTCAGGCTGACTGTCAAACAGTGAAAAGCATATCTCACCTGCCTTCACAATTTCTCAATGCAGGTGTCTGGACACGTATAAAGTTGAATCATTTATACTGTAAAAAGGGAATTTGTAAGGCTTGTGTGAGCAATTTTTTGGGGGTCTCCTCGACATTCAGGTTATTGGCGGATTTGAAAATGTTACGACCACCTCGTCCCACAGTCTTCTGACGACCTGTCAGGCCAGAGCGAGAGACAGAGTAATGTACGTAAAGGTGGTGAAGAGGGGGAGGTGGGGAGTGTGGACGCTAGTGGTGGTGGTAGCGGCAGATTGGCCCAGTGACTGACAGATTGAGAAATTAGCATTCAGATCCATTCCCGTCCTTTGATATCTTCTTGCCGCAAGCCACCGGAACTCCGGAACCCATCCTCCATTCCACGGACTGGCATTTGCAGGCTTCCGGCATCCTCACCACCCCACTTCCCCACCTTCCCTCTCTCCCTCCTGCCATCTTGTCCAAGCTCCCTCAACAGAACATGTGCCAGGGACTGGAAACACATGAAGAATCTGTTTCCCGCTCCAACAGTACTCCCAGGCTTCACAGAAGTGCAGACTGTCATTATGGGGAAGAAGTCCTTGAGAACCTGCATACTTGTCTCACAATGGACTACAAAGCCAGATACTTTACAGTTATATTGTATCACCACCTACCATTTGACTCAGAATAAACACTGCCTCAAAATACATTAGGGAGAACCACAAAGTTATGGGGATGTTACAAGTGAATAGGTCACTCATGCTAACATATATTTGGGGGGTGGAAGTAGCACAACATTAATATTCAATAGCAAACATGGTGTTCTTGTAGTAGGTAAGATTTATTTCAACCAAACATTGTAATGAATCACAATTGAAACAATCGCTGGAGAAAAGTCTGTTCGAGTTCAATGCATCAGTTGAATAGAAGGTTACTCACTTTCTAATTCCTATGCAGATAGTCTGTGTGCCTTCCCCCATCCCTCTGGAACTGAAAGTGATAGGTTGCAAACTTAGGCATCCAATATGTTATTTATGTTTTACTCAACACGTCTGATATAAAAATGTCATGGCTCTATTCAATCTGTCTTCCACATTTAACTCTAGGCAATGTTCCTGTCTTAGAGACTTCCTTCAAGGTAAATGCTGCATATGTTGGCTCAATCATAAATTACTTTCTATTGTGGGTCTGCTATAATTAAATAGATGTTAAGTTTATAAAGGCTTCTTAAAGCATTCATAAAGCCATAAACGCTACATAGATGTGTTACACATCATCTATAACCGTATGTAATGCTTAATAATGGGTTCATAAATGTGGCATAAATGTGTGATATAACCACCAATGTCAAATGTGACATAACCCACTGTCAAATATGACATAAACCTGTGCTTTAAAAAGGGTGACATAAGCACTGCTTAATAAAGGCCTTATAAAGCATATTACATTGGGGCTTCAAAAAGCATTTATAAACCTGTCGTGCATCTTGGTAGAGCATTACAATGCCATGATATTGGGTTCGATTCCCAGGTGTCACGCCTTGGTCTTAGTATTTTGTGTTTTCTTTAAATATTTGTTCAGGCCAGGGTGTGACATGGGTTTATTGTGTTGTCGTATTGGGGTTTTTGTAGGCATTGGGATTGTGGTTGATTAGGGGTGTGTCTAGTATAGGCTTGGCTACCTGAGGCGGTTCTCAATCAGAGTCAGGTGATTCTCGTTGTCTCTGATGGGGAACCGTATTTAGGTAGCCGGGGTTTCACTTTGTATTTCGTGGGTGATTGTTCCTGTCTCTGTGTAGTTTCACCAGATAGGCTGTAATTAGGTTTTCACGTTCCGTTTGTTGTTTTGCATTTGTAATAGTTATTTCATGTATCGCTCTTCATTTATTAAAGACATGAGTAACCACCACACCGGGACCACCAATACGTAAACATTTATCCATTTGTCCTTTGAATATGTTTTAAATCCCAAATGTAATACAAATGCCACTTAAATATTAACAAATATGAATCATTGTTAATGTTTAAACGAGACGCCGATCATTTAATGAGTTTGCAAATCAAATACAAACTTCTTTGGGATTTGTGTCCCTTCCACGGGATGGTTGAGCTAACGAAGGCTAATGTGATTAGCATGAGGTTGTAAGTAACAAGAACATTTCCCAGGACATAGACATAACTGATGTTGGCAGAAAGCTTACATTCTTCTGAATCTAACTGCACTGTCCAATTTACAGTAGCTATTACAGTGAAAGAATACCATGCTATTGTTTGGGGAGAGTGCACAGTTTGGAACATGACAAGTTATTAAGAAACAAATTAGGCACATTAGGGCAGTCGTCATGCAAAAGTTTTAACAGAAATACAATGGTTCATTGCATCAGTCCAACACTTTGCACATGCACTGCTGCCATCTAGTGGCCAAAATTGCACCTGGGCTGGAATAATAATGATGGCCTTTCTCTATATCATATTGCATTTCAAAGATGAAGGTACAAAGAAATAGAAAAAAACAGTTGTTTTTTCCTTTGTATTATTGTTTACCAGATCTAATGTGTTATATTCTCTTACATTCCTTTCACATTTCCACAAATTCCAACGTGTTTAGTTTCAAATGGTACCACGGATATGCATATCCATGCTTCCGGGCCTGAGTTACAGGGAGGTCGATTTGGGTATGTCATTTTAGGCTATTTTTTTTTAAAGGGGCGGATCCTTCAGAGATGAAGTTTTATTCTTTGTAATTGAAATTAGTTTGTAGTAGTAAGCTCATTGTTGAGTTAGATTACATACTGTATCTAACTCAATTGTTATTTAAAATAATTTCTGTGATGTCACAGCCAAAATGTAGCTAGGTAAATACAAATCCCCTAGATACATCCATGTCTCATAGTCATGTCATGAGATTTGTATATGAATGAGGAATATAATAATACAAAATGAATGGAGTTTCTCATCTTCCCATTTAGAGTTTCTGGCATAGCACAGAATTGCCCTTATCCAGATGATGCACCAAAGGTATTTCCTAACAGGCCTGCTAACTTTCTTTTGAACCAACATGCCGTACCCCCAGCAGCAAGAGACGCAAGAACCATTCGTCAGCCAGCTCAGGGGACAAGCTAACCTATTCATAGCCCTGTGTAATGTTCAATGTAATTGCATTGCTGGACTTTTTGAAACTTGAAGTATTTGTATTGTTTTAGAAATGTACAAATAAAAGGAAATGTAGTTTTTAAACATGTCTATAATGTTTTTGTTTTTTTTAGCTATTAGTGACAATTCCCTAAGTGTTAATACATTTGTGTTTACATCATTAAGCCTTAATGTATGCATTATGAATGACCAAAGGTGTCTGCCTTTATAATAAGTACAGCGTCATATGATATAAGCCATGTATGTATGTGTTATTAAATGAATGAATGAATGACCAAAAGTGTCTGACGTTTATAGTAAGTCCCGTGTCATATAATTCAAGGCATTTATGTACAGTGCATTCGGAAAGTATTCAGACCAATTGACTTTTTCCACATTATGTTACCTTACAACCTTATTCTAAAATGTATTAAATTACATTTTTTATTCATCAACATACACACAATACCCCATTATCACAAAGCAAATTTACCAAACACCTTATTTAAATGAGTATTCAGACCCTTTGCTATGACACTCAAAATTGAGCTCAGGTGCATCCTGTTTCCATTGATCATCTTTCAGATGTTTCTACAACTTGATTGGCATCCACCTGTGGTAAATTAAATTGATTGGACATGATTTGGAAAGGCACACACCTGTGTATATAAGGTCCAACAGATAACTGTGTATGTCAGAGCAAAAACCAAGCCATGAGGTCAAAGGAATTGTTCACAAAGCTCAGAGACATGATTGTGTTGAGGCACAGATCTGGGGAAGGGTACCAAAAATAAATCTGCAGCATTGAAGGTGCCCAAGAACACAGTGGCTTCCATCAATCTTAAATGGAAGAAGTTTGGAACCACCAAGACTCTTCATAGAATGGCCCCCCTGCCAAACTAAGCAATCGGGGGACATTGGTCAGGGAGTTGACCAAGAATCCGATGGTCTCTCTGATAGAGCTCCAGATTTCCTCTGTGGAGATGGAAGAACCTTCCAGAAGGACAACCATCTCTGCAGCACTCCACCAATCAGGCCTTTATGGTAGAGTGGCCAGACGAAATCCACTACTCAGTAAAGGGCACATGACAGCCCGCTTGGAGTTCACCAAAAGGCACCTAAAGATTATCTGGTTTGATGAAACCAAGATTGAACTCTTTGGCCTGAATGCCAAGTATCACCTCTGGAAGAAACCTGGCACCAATCGTCAAGTACGGTGACGCATGGTGGTGGCAGCATCATGGTGTGGAATATTTTTCAGTGGCAGGGACTGTGAGACTAGTCAGGATTGAGGGAAAGATGAACAGAGCAAAGTACAGAGAGATCCTTGATGAAAGTCTCTGAATGTCCTTGACTGGCCCATCCAGAGCCCGGATTGAACCCGATCAAACATCTCTGGAGAGACCTGAAAATAGCTGTTCAGCGACGCTCCCCATCCAACCTGACAGAGCTTGATAGGATCTGCAGAGAAGAATGGGTGAAAATCCCCAAATATAGGTGTGCCAAGCTTGGGGCGGCAGGTAGCCTAGGTGTTAAAGCGTTGGGCCAGTAACCGAAAGGTCGCTAGATTGAATCCCTGAGCTGACAGTTCAAATCTGTTGTTCTGCCCCTGAACAAGGCAGTTAACCCAATGTTCCTAGGCTGTCTTTGTAAATAAGAATTTGTTCTCAACTGACTTGCCTAGTTATTTTTTTTTAATTGTAGCGTCATACCCAAGAAGACTCTAGGCTGTAATCGGTGCCAGAAGTGCTTCAACAAAGTACTGAATAAAGGGTCTGTATACTTATGTAAATCTGGTATTTCATTTATTTTCTTCTCTATAAACTTGCAACATATCTAGAAACCTGTTTTTGCATTGTCATTATGTGGTATTGTGTGTAGATAAAAAAAAATATTTAAAACATTTTTGAGTAAGGCTGTTACGTAACAAAATGTAGAAAAGGTCAAGGGGCCTAAATACTTTCCGAATACACTGTATGTGTTATAAATGACCAAATGGGTCTGACTTCATAATAAGTACAATGTATACTGAGTAGTTGTACTAAAATGTCATACTTGATTAAAAGTAATGATACCTGAAAATTACTCAGTGAGTCACCCAATAACATACTACTTGAGTAAAAATCTAAAAGTATATTGTTTTAAATATATACGTAAGTATCAAAGTAGAAGTTAAAGTATTAATCATTTAAAATTCCTTATATTATGCAAACAAGACAGCGCAAATGTTTATTTTTTAATTTATTATTTACGGATGGCCAGGGGCACACTCCAACATTCAGACATTAATTTGCAATTGAAGCTTTTTTGTTAGTGTGTCCTCCACATCAGATGCAGTAGGGATGACCAGGGATGTTATCTTGATAAGGGCATGAATTGAACTATTGTCCTGTTAAAATGTAACGAGTACTTTTGGTTGTCAGGGTAAATGTATGGAGTAAAAAATCTATTATTTTATTTAGGAAAGTAGTGAAGTAAAAGTAAAAGTTGTCAAAAATATAAATAGTAAAGTACAGATACCCCCCAAAGTTTCTTAAGCAGTTTGACTTAAGTACTTTACACCACTGGTGCTGAGGAACATGTAACTCAGTTCCATAAAAAGACACTTTCAATGTATTTAGGTTGGGGTCTTTGATTGAGGTAAGTGTATCTTTGTATAAAATCGTTCCCGGCTATTGCAGACAAGCACATAAGCCATTTGGCCATAGTGATAGTGACCATGGAATTCTATAGGAGTGACCTTACTGAATAAAGTATTTGTCATCATCACTACTTAACACAGTCAAACAAGTCAAATATTTGCTAAACCCTGCTAATTTCCACAATTTATCTTCTTGAAGGCCAAGTTTGATGCGTTGGGTCACCAGACCTACCGCACATTTGGGGCGGAATTGTCTGGGAATGAGATGAGGTGTTATGTGACTAACATGACATCTCTTTAAAGCATATGTTAACCTTCAGCACACCATGTCACCCTTTATGAAGTACATGTTTATATCATATTCGACCTAGTGGGTTATGTCACATTTGATATTGGTGATTATGTCACACAGTTAAATCGACATTTTAGTAACCGTTTAAAGCATGAAATATGGTTATAGATGCTTTGTAACACATTCATGTAGTGCTTAAGGCTTTATGAAGCCTTTATAAGCTGAACGTCATATTGGTCAAAAATTGGTTTAAAAATTGTGAGCTTACGCTGCGGGACTTAGTACGGTACCCTGCGTCACCACTTCATTGGTCCAGTCCAAGGGGGAGTTAGAGCACTGATTATGCTTCTGGGTCCTACTGTGTGTCTCTAACTGACAATGAATGGGCGACATAAACCTAATCAGAAACTGATAATGATGCACGACTTGAGTATTACTTACTAAAACTGTTGTTACACTAAGGTGTTTATTATTTAATTTTGTTGGGATGATTTTGGTGTTACTGTAGTACTGTAGGCCACTTCAAACTGGTCAGGTTATACAGCTCCTGAGTGGCCCAACGGTCTGAGACACTGCTTAGCATTGCAAGCTGTGTTGTTACAGATGCTGGTTCAACACCCGTGGGCTGATTGTACGTATTTGGTTTCTCTCCCTCTGAAAACGGAAATACATTTTTCTAAATAACATGTTGGCTTTATTTGCAAATTAGTAGCAATGTCTCACTCCATGTTCAAGATTGGCCTTTTATGTTGTTGCCCATTTTACATGATTTGAAAACGAAATCATCTCCAAAATATTATTTTATCAACAAAGCGATTACTATTATTGTAATTATTAATTTAGAATGATATAAAAGCCCGTTGGATGTTCTCACAGATATATTATTAACCCTGTTACTAGCAGGACAATATATATTGCCTTGCGGTTCTCCAGCTGTATCCACTGAAAGCGCACGAGGTTAAAGGCACGAGGACAGGGGGCAAGGGATGGGCAGAAGACGCACAGAAGACCGACCTAGCGCATGGGGCTGGGAGTAGGAGGAGGGGGAGGGGCCACACTCACTGGCAACACTTTAAGGGCCATTGCAGTAATACTGGAGCTGACAAAGGAAACGTTCCCGCTGCTCTGTTCTTAGCGCCAGTCTGCACATTCAAACTAAAACAGTGTAACTAATAATGACATCTTTATGCTTTCGTTAATCAAATAATGACTCTTTCAAAATGACAATATTTATTTAGTTATGGATCCATAACGAATTACTATGGGAATAAATGTTACTGGATTACAGAAATATCCTCCAATCCTCTGTGTGTAATTATTGGCGGAGAGTCAGGTCATATTTTTCCATATACTGTAGGCCTACCGTAGGCGACATGAATCTCGTTAGTGTTGAGTAATGTGCTGTTAAAAGTGGTGTCGGTCTTATTTATTTCAAGAGCATATTGAAGATAGAAGCGAAAGCCAACAACTCACCGTTTCTCACTGCTCTGAGACAAGCATGGGGACTGGTCTTGATAAATCAATGTGACGGTTATAGATGCTTTGTAACACATTCATGTAGTGCTTAAGAGGGCTTTATGAAGCCTTTATAAGCTGAACGTCATTAAAAGCTTGGCCATATTGGTCAATATGTAACCATGGTACAGTAGCAATTGAAAGAAAACATTAGACCAAAGGCAAAATGCACAACAGTTCACCTGACAGTCTGTTATGTGTTATGTGCATTTTACATTTACTGTGCTTTTCACTGCATTTATTGATAACAAAAATGTGAAAATACTCTGGATATATTCAGTAACATAAGACTATTCCTTGAGTGAGAGGACTAACTGCTGTCTCCAAGTGCCACACATCTCTCCAATGTGTGCACAGTCTTAATTCATTTCAATGCACGTTTATGACTCAAAGAAGAGTCTTCAACTGTAAAGTATTTTTTGGAGCTCTCCGAGCTGTGCCACTGAGGAGTTAGAGCAAGCAATACTTGTTGTTTTGTTTGGAACTCAACCCTGCATCCCTGCCAACACACAATTACTGTTATTGCTTACGCAATCCAAAAAACGGTCCATTATAAATCGCAATCTGGGTCAGGTGGGCATGATTTGAAGCTTGTTCATTTGGACTCACCGGTGTTTGGCTTGCTTGTATGAAATCAAAGAGGTATTTACTATAATCTTCAACATCTCATAATTCTGCGTTTCCCTCACACAGACAGGAACATGTTTTGCCCAATTAGAGGGATGGATGGGGCATTGTCTTTCTGCTCTTCATACAGCGCTGTGAAGCGCAGAGCCAGAGCTCTGACATCATGTGTAGCATCTTACACTGACTTTATTAATTGTGCACTCCTCAATAATTCACTACAGCATTGATTGTACACGCCTGTGTTGAAAATCGAATTATGGCACATTCACACTGGTTTGCCTCGGAATGACCTAGTTCGAAATTACTGGGGTTCTAACTTTTTACCCAGATGAATACCAAACTTCTCATTAGGAATAAACAGCTACAGCTTCCTAGGTCTGGGGCTACAGAATATTAGTAACTTGCAACTAAGTAAAGAGGGCCAGGCAGAACATTTCCTATGTTCATACATCTACAGTTATTTTCTTATCTCGTCTGTACTCTTTGTCTCCATCCACACCTTGGTTTTTCACTGGTGCAGCGTACTTAGTGGAATTGATTAATTGGGCTTGAAAGACTCCTTGAAGACAATAATATCAAGGGGGAGGCTACATAGTCATGTCCACATAAGGTTGTGATTAATTGTTTAATTATGTTCTGTTAGAAGATTAATGGGGCCTAATTGAATCGTGTGTATGACTCCGTGGAGCTGGTTGCTAACAGAGTTGTTGGGAGCATCACAATTCTTGTCGAGCAATTTGTCACCCAAGCACATCGGAGAGTCTTCTCATGTCTCTCATTAGCACTGTTTGGGACGATTATCCATTATAAGATGAAGGCACAAATAGATATGATCACCTGTGTTTAAAGTACAAAACTAAAGGCGTTCATTAGCATCATCATGGAGAGATACGCATCATTACTATGAACATGAACTCTTACATCGTCAGAAGAGTGTGAAATGAAACCCTCTATTTTCCTAAATCCGAGGGCACATTGGTACGTATTCGTTTTCATTAGGAAGGTGTGCGAGAAAATGTGATATCAATCTAAAGAGTCATCCCCATTATGACGACATCAGCCTCCATGGGAATTTAGACCAAATTACCTGGCTTATTTTGCTCTGACGAGAGATGCTTTTGAGAAAAACTGTGCGTGCAGGGCACCAAAAAGTCAAATAAATGTCACTAAAATGACTTTCACAATGACTGTATAGAAAAGAGCAGCTCCAGGACAGGAGTTGATTGGATGTCCTCCCTCTCTGCACACTAGAGGACAGTCAGCCAGTCAGCTATTGTTCCCAGATGTACTCGGAGCTGAACTGTATGTGGAAGCGGCTGTGGTAGCTGTAGGCAATCTGATCTGAATCCTGTTTCTTTATTGTGTGTTAAATGCTTAATCATTAACTGTGGAGGGGCAATGCCATGTCAGCCGTGCATCCTCCCCCGAGCTGTGAAGAGAATTGCTCCCAAGATTAGGTACAAGTAGTGTCCTTGTTTCAAACCCCCTTTGGTGCTGGGTTTCGTGTAGACCTCCCACTAATCTTCTATACCATACCCCCTCATTGGAATGACAAGCTTCTTGACATCTTTTCTCATCAATTCTGAAACCGCTTAATTATTGGGGTTTTATGTACCTGGGCAAAATGAGCGTCTGCTGGTACGCTACATGACAGGCATCCATAGTGGTATGCCTGTGTAGGCATGATTGAAATGAGTGATAGACAGAGAGGGGGCTGGCGTTACAATCAGAGCCATCAAATGGGCGATCGATGGTGAGACAGGGAGAGGGGGTCTTGGGTGCTTTGGTGATTGCCATGGAAAAAAGGGCTGAGATACTGTGAGCATGGTGAAACACAAGAATAGTATTGTCCCTGTGTTTCTATCCATCACATTGCGATGGAGCTGTCACGTTCTTTCAAAATCGAACCCAGAAGCAGACCAGGACAAGGAGAGTAGGAAGAAGGTGAGTATTTATTTACAAGTGAATGTGAATGGGTAGATATATCCAGGTGGCGTAGCGGGCAGCGGTGGTGAGTTGATGGGAGTAAATAGGTGGATCCAATGGGGTAGCGGAATCCTCCGACGACCAGGCGGGAATGGGGTAAATGATCCGGGTGAGTAACTGAAGACAGAACAAACGGAGGTAAGTTTAAGGCAAGCAATACGTAAAAAACAACAAAACAAATTCTGTCCAACTTGAGGCTGATACTATGGCACAACATACTGTTCATGGCTAACGATCCGGCAGGGAATGGATGTCAGGTCCGGGCTTATGAAGAGGAGAGATGATGATCAGGACCAGGTGTGCAGATAGCTGATGGGATACAGGTGCGGGTAATCAGAACTCCCAACTGGCTACATTGCCCGGCAACCAGACACGATGCGTTCCAGGACGCCGGAAAAAACACTCCAGGAGAGAACACAGGCAAAAAACAGACTCAGGAAACGGGATTCGTGACAGGAGCTCTCTCTGTCTACTATCAGCTGTGTCTGACATCATAACTGTGTAATTAGTGCCTGCGAGCCTCTCGCTCAGTTGAAGCAATACAATAAAAAAAAACTGAGAGTTGCTATTCACCTTCCATTACTGCACTGTTCACTTGACAGGCGTTAAGTCACATATTCAAGGCCTCGCTGTCATTGTTGCTGTCATGTGTGTTGAAGGAAAAACAAACCCAACAGAAGGATAATGTGCCATTTCACTTGAATTTGCATCGACCATAATAATTACAGCATGACTGATTATTCCACAATGTGCCTGTCTAACTAAGTGCCCAGTTTACATCAAAGGCACATACAGGTCTTGGTAATTGTATGGATGCTAGCTACATTGTCCAGCATTTGTCTAAGATCATCTCTTGCGGACAGATGCACATAACCTAAAATGGTAGAGTGGCGTCTGTAAAAGACTGTGGGATGCGACAAACAACGAGGAACCTTGTTGCGGCACACAGATATCTTTTGTCACTGATCACTCCGGCATATCCCGATTTCGTAGGTCTCAGCATCTTTCAAATGTAGTAAGGGGTGTGGGACATTTGGCCAATAGACTTGCCCGAAACTGGCTAAGATGTTCTGATTAGTGGGGCGGAGACATCGCTTGTCGCCTTAGTATAGTTTATAAACACATCTTCCCTCTCGAACTTCATCGAGCATCTGTGTAACGGCTCTCTTCTATCTCCTCCTCTGATGAAGAGGTAGAGCAAGGATCGGACCAAAATGCAGCGTGATGATGATTCATGATATATTTTAATGAAGGAAAATCTATACATGCAGAACTACAAAAATAATGAAATGAAATAATGAAAACCGAAACAGCCCTATCTGGTGCAAACACAAAGAGAGGAACAATCACCCACAAAAAACACACTGTGAAACCTAGGCTACCTAAATATGGTTCCCAATCAGAGACAAGGAGAATCACCTGACTCTGATTGAGAACCGCCTCAGGCAGCCAAACCTATGCTAGACACCCCTACTCAGCCGCAATCCCAATGCCTACAAAACCCCAATACGAAACACAACAAAATAAACCCATGTCACTGTAACGGCGTTCGTCTGTTGAAAGAGAGTCGGACCAAAATGCAGCGTGGTGGTTACTCATGTTCTTTAATAAAATAGAACGATACATAAAATAACTGAGTAACAAAACAACAAACGGAACGCGAAAACCTATACAGCCTATCTTGTGAAGACAAACGCAGAGACAGGAACAATCACCCACAAAACACACAGTGAAACCCCGGCTACCTAAATATGGTTCCCAATCAGAGACAACGAGAATCACCTGACTCTGATTGAGAACTGCCTCAGGCAGCCAAGCCTATGCTAGACACCCCTGCACAGCCGCAATCCCAATGCCTACTAAACCCCAATACGAAACACAACAAAATAAACCCATGTCACACCCTGGCCTGACCAAATAAATAACGAAAACACAAAATACTAAGACCAAGGCGTGACAGTCACACCCTGGCCTGACCAAATATATAACGAAAACACAAAATACTAAGACCAAGGCGTGACAATCTGTCACAATTGTGGAAGATTTTAGTTCAGGGTGCACAGATTAGAGATACCACTAGCATAGAGAGCAGGGATTTTGTGGTACAAAAAAAGGCGGTAAATGCTGAACGTCAGCCGAGGTGACAGGTGGCAAGTGACATATAAACGGGAACAGAGCTTATTTGGTGTCGCAGGTGCACTATTCGCTATTTATTTCATTGCCCCCCCCCCAGCAAAAAAAGAGGGACATGCCCCCTCATGCCCCACCTGTTACGAAGTATTAGATAGAAGATACTGCAAAATCTGCTGTTTACAATGTGTCACAGCCAAGAAAAGCTCAGGGGCTTTTCTATGCATTCGATAAATAGGGCAGGATTCTTCATTGTATAACTAATGTGACACCTCCATTACATGGAGTTATACTTTGCACAGATATGCACCCACTGAGACTCATTTGAATAATCAATGTCTGCACGATTCAGTTTCTGACTTCCAGAACAGCCTTTTCAGTTTCCAATAGCTCATTAATATTTTAACGCAGGAACAGCATTACCATGGCCTTATATGTCAAATTGGCTTAATTGACTTGCATGCCGTACACCACCCCTGCCTACTATCTTGCTCGGTGAGGATGAAATTCCTGTTCCCACATGGTTTCCAATGATCCTTTAAACTTAGCACGATGCCATTTCTGCTCTACCGTAGGTTTTCTTACCAGCATGAGTTATGCTCACTTTCAATGGGAAAGTAGAAGGATGAAATGGGTTAGCTGGGATGTGTGGCAACAGGACATACGTTTATTGTTGATATGTAACGTTTGGTAGAGATTCTTTTAATTATCCCTCAAAGTTCGGAGGTTAATTGGACTGTGCACTAAATCCAGCCACACATGGCTATATTAAGGTGAGGTGTACTTTGATGTACTTTTGATCTTTAAAACGATTTCCCTCCTAACGTAGAGAGATAGTGGTGTGGTCAATGGAAGTACTGGAGCATGAAGTTCTGGGTTCCATCCTTCTACCCACTGTGGTTGCTTCAGTTGGATTGATATTTAACCATCATGCTTTAGAATTTATAAAACAGAAAGGAGTTCACAAGGAATGAAATTACTTTGACATTACTCCAACATACATTGCCTTGACCTATTCTACATTTTGTTGTGTTACAGCCTGAATTCAAAACGGATTACATAGATGTTTTGTTTCCGCCTACTACGCACAATACCCAATAATGACAAAGTGAAAACATGTTTTTGAAATGCTTGTACATTTATTGAAAATGAAATAAAGAAATGTCTAATTCACACCCCTGAACACCTTTGGCAGTGATTACAGCTGAGTCTTTCTGGGTCAGTCTCTAAGAGCTTACCACTCCTGGATTGTGCAACATTTGCCCATTATTCTTTTCAAAATTCACAAAAATCATTGCAGGACATCCATTTTAAGGTTTTCCCATAGATTTTCAAGCAGAAAGGTGAATTTGTCTCCCAGTGTCTGGTGGAAAGCCACCTGAACCAGGTTTTCCAATAGGATTTTAGATGTTTCTTGTTTAACCTGAAACTCCCCTGTTCTTAACGATTACAAGCACACCAATAACACGATGCAGCCACCACTATGCTCAAAAATATAAAGAGTGGTGCTCAGTAATGTGTTATATTGATTTGCCCCAAACAACACTTTTGTATTCCGGACAAAAAGTGAATTGCTTTGCCATTTTCTTTCAGTATTACTTTAGTGCCTTGTTGCAAACAGGATGCATGTTTTGGAATATTTTTATTCTGTACAGGCTTCCTTATTTTCACTCTGTTATTTAGGTTAGTATTTTGGAATAACTGCAAGGTTTTTGACCCATCCTCAATTCTCTCCTATCACAGCCATTAAACTCTGTAACTGTTTAAAAGTCACCATTGGCCACATGTTGAAATCCCTGAGCGGTTTCCTTCCTCTCCGGCAACTGAGTTTGGAAGGACGCCTGTATCTTTGTAGTGACTGGGTGTATTGATACACCATCCAAAGAGTAATTACAAATTAATTCCCCATGCTCAAAGGGATGTTTAATGCTTTTTTTTAAAATCACCCATATACACTTTGCGAGGCATTGGAAAACCTCCCTGGTCTTTCTGGAGGAATCTGTGTTTGAAATTCACTACTCGACTGAGGCACCTTACAGGTAATTGTATGTGTGGAGTACAGAGATGAGGTAATCATTAATAAAATAATGTTAAACACTAGTATTTCACATAGAGTGATTCCATGCAACTTGTTATGTGACTTGCCATAACAAAGGGGTAGAATACCTATTGAATCAAGACATTTCAGCTTTTCATTCTTTATTAATAAAAACATTGTTGGGTGTAGGCAACTGGCAAAACATCGCAATTTAATCTATTTTAAATTCAGTCTGTAACACAAAAAAAAATGGAAAAAGTCAAGGGGTGTGAATACCTTCTGAAGACACTGTAATTACCCAGAATGTGATGGTTTTAATGTATTTTACATAAAAAGCGTGATTATTACATAAGAGCATGAACTGTTCCAGAATATATTCTGAGTCACTTGCAGCATGTGCTGATCATCCCAGGTGATTGAATTTCAAACTGCTGATCTTTTCTATGGCTGTCCGACACTTGGAGCAGGCTTGCTTTGAAACTTGCCTGGCTTTCAAAGTGCTTCACTCAACTGAGCTGAATCGTTCTGCAGGTAGCCATACCCATGGAGTTGGCTCCACCTCTTCAGTATTACCATGTTAATTATAGTTTGATTAAATACATCAGCCACTTCGGTCATTTCATTAATTACACTCAGAGGTTGTAATTAACATTAAAGAGGATAAGTATTTGTGTTATCCTGGTCTTAGCCAGTATTCCAGTGTTATACTGCGCTGGGGTAACATATTGTAGCTACTGCCAAGGCAATATCTTCTGTTAAAAATATCACAGCATTGCAGCACCATCAGGGAGCTATAAGTAGAGCACTAATTTGACAGGTGTCAAACCTCTTTGTCAAGAGCAATGCTGCATGCACCATGACCGCCGACATCTCATGTCAGACGTGATTGACAAACTTCCACACTCACCGACCCTTCCCCTCGCACACTCCCACGCCAGTTCCCTTAATCGTTTCCTCATCCGGATTCTCCACAGCAGTACTTGTACGTTGGATCGCCGTCAACAATGCAGTATATTGTTATCATTTGTTTTCTTCTCCGTAAGACAATGATGATTCGGCGCTTGGGAAAGCTGTTTGCAGTCAGAGAGCAAATTTAAATCCTATATTTGTAATCAAATTGTCAAATTGACAGATACAATAGATTGGAGCCGGACTTCCTCATTACACCCACATATCGACTTCAGCCATTTTGTGTTGATTGTTTAGCTGCATGCCATCGAAGCCAAGCTATTTTAAATGACAGCTAGTTTTACCTCCAAAGACAATCAAACATAACTATTTTGAACAACTTCAGTTCATGTAACATTTTACAAACAGCCAGTTCATACAGTTAATATTATCCAGCCTACACAGTACATTGTGTACTTGTAGTATCTATAAAAGTATAGATACCTTAATAGAAAGTGAAAGTCAACCAGTAAAATACTACTTGAGTAAAAGTCTAAGGTTTTAAATATACTTAAGTATCAAAAGCAAATGTATAAATAATTAAACATTCCTTATATCAAGCAAAGCAGACAGCACCATTTTCTTGTTTAAAACATTTACAGATAGCCAGGGGCACACTCCAAAACTCAGACATGCATACAGTGGGGCAAAAAAGTATTTAGCCAGCCACCAATTGTGCAAGTTCACCCACTTAAAAAGATAAGAGAGGCCTGTAATTTTCATAATATGTTTGGAGTAATATTTTCTTTATGAATGTAGTGAAGATAAAGTAAAAGTTGTCAAAAACATAAATAGTCAAGTACAGATACCCTCCAAAACGACTTAAGTAGTACTTTAAAGTATTTTTTATTTAAGTACTTTACACCACTGGTTGCCTCAGAGCGCTAGCTACCTCCTCTGGCATGTTAAATTGAGCAGCTTTTAAAGGAAACTACCTCTCAAAAACTATATTTTGGTATTTGTTTCATTAGTCCACTGTTGAAACAGTACAGACCCAAATTGCTTTCATGTCAGCAATCAAGTTTTCAAGATATATAACTAAGCGTCACAGTATGATACGTTTTCCATTTTGAATAGAAGAGTGCAGTCCATAAGAGCTGACGAAGGATATCAAGGATCTGGACATTTTCTGTATTGAGGAATGGTAGAATATCCCCCACAATGTGCACCAATCTCATAAACATTTTAGAAAAAGGCTCAGTGTCACTATCCTCGCAAGGGAAGGGTGATAGTGTATTGAAAACAGGGGTGCCAATATTTTTTTAGCCCTATCTTCTTGAGATGTCTTTATTACTTTTTAAACAAAATCTCTTTGTATTAGTATAAAATAACATAATTTCCCATTTTTGGGGGAGCAGACAGTAGCTATGTATTATTTATTTTGTACTGTAGTTTTTGCTCATCTTTATCAAGGCTACCAATAATTATGGACCTGAATGTATGTCTGTTTTTGAGCATTTGCTTGTTTCCCTGTGGATATAATGTGCAATTGCTGCATGTTGCACTTTGAAGCACACAATGGGTAAACAATCCCTTTCAGCAATACCACTGTTGGAGTTCAAACAAAAATAATATTTGAAGGGTAGGAGCGTCAATATCTATCGCCTCCGGAACTAATGAAGTCGCTGTATGTTTTAATATTATGCAAATAATAATAGCATAGTAATGGAGCATTGATTAATCTAACCCAGAATGTTGTTCATATAATGCATATAAACAGTGAACAGGGCTGACTTGCATTAGGAGCACATCCAGCAAAGCTAAAGTTTTTTTTTTATTGACTGAAGAGTACTGTAGTAATGTGGTTGCTTTAAACAATGTCCCAACATTTTAACTAGGCCACTTCTACAGACGCCTTTACAGGGTTGGTTTCAATGCATTTCCCCATTGAGAGTTGCAGCCAAATTATATTTGTTGCCCACAAATAATTGTCCGGGTTGTCACACAGTTCCAGGATAATAAAATATATTTTTTATTTTGTTATGGTGGTTGGAAACTGTGGTTGAAAACTGTAACTCCTTGGCGTCTTCTATTCAGGCTTAAACACCTGTTCCAATTGTCTACATTGCGGTCATCTTAGGTTTAACCCTTTAAATGCTGTCCTAACCCAAAAGGGTGTCAACAGGTGTCACAATAGCAATACAAATTGAATTTCTATATTAACATAAACCATTAAAAAACAGTGACTGTTTCCATATAATTCTAAGCAATAAAATGTTTACCAAAACATATTCTATACATGTCATTTTACATATATAAAATGGCTCTTACAGTTACACTCAGCCTCCCAGTTGTATTCTCTGTGGCCCTGTCTTATTTGCCCTGAGGTGAGCGTTCCCATCCAAATCCACAGCCATCAACATCAGAATGGCATGCTAGACAAAGGCCTGTGAGTCATGGGCCCGGCCTTTCACTTTCCCATGGTGTCATTTATCATGGATGCCAGTGTGTTCTGACAAGGACGCAGCTGCTAACTGCTGGGGAAAGCAAAGAAACCCCTGCTTCTTCCTGACCGACGTGCAGTTATGGGTTTAGATCAGTGTCAGACCAGTGCTCAGGTGGAGCAATGCAAACATCGCCCTCAGTTCTAAGAGGCAGAATCATATGGACATATATGGAGAAGAAATTACCTTAACCCTGTTTTGTTTCGGATGACTGGCGTGCCCAAAGTAAACTGCCTGTTACTCAGGCCAAGAAGCTAGGATATGCATATACTTGGTAGCATTGGATAGAAACCACTCAGTCTCTAAAACTGTTAATAACTTCTTACGGTATAGGGGACGCTTGCGTCCCACTTGGCCAACAGCCAGGGAAAATGCAGCTCGGCAAATTTAAATAAATTCCTATAAAAATCAAATTTTCCTTAAATCACACATGTAAGACACGAAATTAAAGCAACACTCGTTGTGAATCCAGCCAATGTGTCAGATTTTTAAAAGGCTTTTTGGTGAAAGCACAACAGTAAACAAAGAGGGTAGCATATTTCAACCCTGCAGGTGCTACACAAAACGCAGAAAGAAAATATAAAACATGCCTTACCTTTGATGAGCTTCTTTTGTTGGCACTCCAATATGTCCTATAAACATCACAATTGGTCCTTTTGTTCGATTAATGGCGCGTTTTATCCAGAAAAAAACAGCTTCCAAATAGAGCAAAATATTTCAAAAGTGGCCTGTAAACATTGCCAAAACATTTCAAACTACTTTTGTAATACAACATTAGGTATTTTTAAATGTTAATAATCGATCAAATTGAAGACGGGTCTAGCTGTGTTCAATACAGGAAGACAACAAACCAAGCTACTTTTCAAGTCTTGCGCAACTCTCAACAGTGTTACGCAGTTCCTAGATGGTTGTACTTCTTCATTGCACAAAATAATAAACTCAATCAAATTCCAAATACTGGTGACATCCAGTGGAAGCGGTAGGAACTGAAAACAAGTCCCTAAGAAATATTGTTTCCCACTGAGAACTCAATGAACAGATAGAGACCTCAAAAGAAATCTGAACGGTTTGTCCTCTGGGTTTTGCCTGCTACATAAATGATGTTATACTCACAGACATGATTCAAACCGTTTTAGAAATGTCAGAGTGTTTTCTATCCAAATCTACTAATAATATGCATATCTTATATTCTTGGCATGAGTAGCAGGAAGTTGAAATTGGGCACGCTGTTTATCCAAAAGTGAAAATGCTGCCCCCTATACCTTAAGAAGTTAAAATGAGTTTGTGAGTGTGTGAGTTTAACAGAACTGATATGGCAGGCAAAAAGCCGAGGAAAATCCATCCGGAATTATACTTTTTTTTAGGTCACAGGCCATTTCAGTGCTAGCCTTTGGGAAATACAAATAGATAGGACCCAGATTGCAGTTCCTATGGCTTCCACTAGATGTCAACAGTCTTTAGAAATGTTTTCAGGCTTGTTTTTTGAAAAATCAGGAAGAACTACAAGGTGTCTTATTAGAAAAGTAGTCTTGTTGGCGCGAAAATGAGGTGCGCGCTCTTCGTTATTTATCTTCCCTATTGAACATAATATTATAATTTATTTAGATATTAGAGTACCCGAGGATTTATTAGAAACATCGTTTGACTTGTGTAGATGAACTTTAACGGTAACATTTTGGATTTGTTTGTATGCCTGTTGAACGAGTGGATTACTGAGATCATTGGTGCCAACTAAACATACTTTTTTGAATATAAATAAGAACTATATTGAACAAAATGACCTTTCATTGTGTAGCTGGGACCCTTGCGATTGCAAACAGAGGAAGATCTTCAAAGGTTAGTGATTTTTTTATCGCTATTTGTGATCTTGTGACGCCTGTGCTGGTTGAAAAAGTATTTTGGTGTGGGGCGCTGTTCTCATACAATCGCATGGTATGATTTCGCCTTAAAGCCTTTTTGAAATCTGACAATGCGATTGGATTAACAAGGAGTATGACACTTGTATTTTCATGAACAATTAATATTACGATTTTTGTGTTTTGAATTTCGCGCTTTGCAATTTCACCGGATGTTGTCGTAGGTGTCCCGCTAGCTGTTCATGCACAAAAAGAGGTTATTAATAATAAACTTGTATGCCGTCTGTAAATACAAATACATTTGTTATATTACGAGCCTAGTTGGATTAGTTACGGAAAAAGACAGGTATCTCCCTGCTAACCATGACTGGCTGAGATAATTCAGGTGGGGTGGACATGCCGGGAGATGAGTTCATATTGGTCTGCCATGTAGCACGCTTCTGTCTATACCATAAGATGGTCAGTAACTGTAGGTAATCCTTTCTAACGCAGCTTTTTTGAAAGATATCAAGGAATCGCTTTGCTCTCCAATTTCTGTAAGATCGAGTTTTGAAATCAATGGAATGCCTAATGAAATTAGAGTATGATAGGAGATGGAGAAAATTCTGCCGTTTGATTGCAAATATGCAGAGAGTCAAAAAGAGAACAAACAGATGGCTATTGTATAAAACACCTGTCTCCGAATTGCATCTTCAAACTAAGGGCAAATATGGTCTCCGTGACAGAGAGGGAGAAGTGTCTATCCATGTATACGGGTAAGAGAGTCTACATTTTCAGATGTTACACATTTAGTCAATATGTCGTTTTAATTTCAAGTTAAAGCATACTGTTAGCTATCTAGCTAATGTTAGCTGGCTGGCTCGCTAGCTAACGTTACATGTATGATCTGTGTAGTACTATTATTTGTATCTCAGAGCCATTTGCATAGTTATAGCCTAATTTTAGCTAGCCTAGCTAGCATTGAACCTGATTGTTTAGCTACCTGCATGTTCATGCAGGGTAGTAACATTACGAGTTTGGGATATGGTTCATTGTCTAAACATGCCGACACAAAATACTAATTTCAATAGAACGTTCATGATGTCACTGTGACAACTGTCGATAGACGTAGCTAGTAAATTTGTTCTGGCTATCTACTCCGATTTCAGAGCACTCTCATCTGAGTGTGCCAGAGAGCAGAATAACTGTCAGTGAATGTTGACAAAAAAGCATAATTAAATTGTTGTCAGCAGCACAGTCACCAAAGCTCTAGGTAACATAAAAACATCCTAACCATGTCTGCTAGGGGAAGTAAAATGGTCAGAGTGAGCTGTCTCATTTGTGTCTGTAAGTAGCCAGTTAGCTTGGGTGCTTGACTGCTGTTGTTAGGTCAGAATGTTTGAGTCAACCCTACTCCTTGACCAGAGCATCCAGTGTGCGCTCTGAATTTAGAAACGGACAAGCTGACAAAGTTCTGAGTTTATGAACACCTAGAGTGCACTCTGAGCGCATTCTGGCACTCCAGATTGAATTTACAAACACACCATAGCGTAAAACCAGCCTTCAGTCTTGAAATCTTTGGTTGATTAGTACATGGCCTCACATGTGAATCCTTTAAAGAGATGTGTGGGGCTTAAACTTAACTGTTACGGCTAGACGTTTCGCTAGCGGAACATCTCGACAACATCCGATGAAATTGCAGAGTGCAAAATTCAAATAAAATTATTATAAATATTTAACTTTCATAAAATCACAAGTGTAATACATCAAAATAAAGTGAAACTTCTTGTTAATCCAGCCGCCATGTCAGATTTCAAAAAGGCTTTGCGGCGAAAGCAAACCACGTGATTATCTGAGGACAGCGCCCCATCATACAAATGCATGACAAACATATTTCAGCCAGGGAGGTGTGACACGAAAGTCAGAAATAACGATATAATGAATGCCTTACCTTTGAAGATCTTCTTCTGTTGGCACTCCAAAATGTCCCAGAAACATCACAAATGGTCCTTTTGTTCGATAAATTCCTTCTTTATATCCCCAAAATGTAAATTTATTTGGCGCGTTTGATTCAGAAATACACCAGTTCCAACTTGCCCAAAATGACTACAAATTATCTAATAAATTACCTATAAACTTGGTCCAAACATTTCAAACAACTTTCCTAATCCAACCTTAGGTATCCTAAAACGTAAATAATCAATCAAATTTAAATAGCACATGAAAGTTCACATGTTCCAGGAGGCACTTCTGCCAAAAAACGCATTTTGAACAAAAAATAAAGTTTACGTTCAAATGGCTCTGCTGTGAAGTGGTGACGCACAACAAATGCCTAGTTTCCTGAAACGAATTGCATTTTGGTGCTTTAAAACTTCTTAAGGATGACGCAGAATATAGTTCCCATGCAGGAACATCAATCAGCGGAAATTTCAGAGCGCGACCTATAGTTTTTGATAAAACTCAAACTTTCATTAAAACACACATTCAAGGTAATGAATTAAAGCTACACTCGTTGTGAATCTATCCACCAAGTCAGATTTGTAAAATGCTTTTCGGCGAAAGCATGAGAAGCTATTATCTGATAGCATGCAACCCCAAAATACTGCAACGTCACCGAAAACGACAGATTTTGCGGTAGCCGGCGCTACCCAAAACGCAGAAATGAAATATAAAACATTCATTACCTTTGACGAGCTTCTTTCTTGGCACTCCTAGATGTCCCATAAACATCACTATTGGGTCTTTTTTTCGATTAAATCAGTCCATATATAGCCTAGATATCGATCTATGAAGACTGTGTAATCAAGGAAAAAACGGAGTTTGATAACGCAACGTAATTTTTTTTAATTAAAAAAGTCGACGATAAACTTTCACAAAACACTTCGAAATACTTTTGTAATGCAACTTTAGGTATTAGTAAACGTTAATAATCAATCAAATTGATCACGAGGCGATGTATATTCTATAGCTGTACGTCTGGAAATAATGTCAGGGTAAATCTCAACCAAAATATCCGGTCGGAGACCGGAAGAAATGCGCTGCCTTGTGTCCGTTTGACCAAGAAACAAATCGTAGGCAAATGACAAGACTGTTGACATCGTGTGGAAGCTGTAGATATTGCAACCTCGGCCCCATTTAATGTGGTTTCTTTTCAACAATACATTCAAGTGGCGCATTGATATATTTTCCAGTTTTCAGTGATCAGATTTTCCTGCGCTTTTCGATGAAACGCACGTTCTGTTATAGTCACAGCTGTGATTTAACCAGTTTTAGAAACGCCAGAGTGTTTTCTATCCACACATACTAATCATATGCATATACTATATTCCTGGCATGAGTAGCAGGACACTGAAATGTTGTGCGATTTTTAACAAAAAGCTGCGAAAATACGCATGATCCATAACAGGATCATTATTAAGAGGGTGTGAACAATTCTGAATGGGTCTAGACAAAGAAGAGCTCTCCAGTAGGTTTACCAAAAATTCAAGGGCCATTTTCTCAAAAGTGATGTTAGTAGTTATCAACTTTCAAAGCAGAATAACTTCCACATTGTTCCTCAACTGTAGTGTATGATATACACATTCCTATCTCTGAGTCTCTACTTTTATCCAATGTAAAAAACCACAATATCCAATTTTGCTACATAAGACCGAATCGAGCAGTTCGGTCAGATATGGCCTTTTGTTAGAACAAGACACCAGATGTACGGTATTCTACAGGAACATCATCTGGATCTTGCCTGACAAGCTTGTCACAATAGTCCAGCACATCATGTTCACCAGTACTAATGAAGACACAAGAGACAACGTATAATTATGTTGCCTGAAATACAAACAGGATATAGGACACTACGGATTTTTCATACAGCAGATAGTTAAGGCACCTGCAACCTTTATACATACTGTACATTTACAAAACAAAACATTACGGCTCTCTGTGTTGCTTTCCCCTTGTTTTGATACTGCCTGAGAAGAAGCAACACTTCAAATCCCAAAGTATTTTGCTGCATCCTCTCTTGTACTCAGCCACTGTGTAATACTTTCACTTTGGCCAGGTTTTTATTTTGTACGTCTCCATTTCAACCACTCAACCCCTCTCGTTTTGACAACCGACCACTCAGGAGGAATTACAGCCCACGCTTGCCCGCGTGTGTTGGAGAAGGATATATTGTGCACGCTAGTGCATTGTGTCCACAACAAGGCTCGTCTTGCCACTGTAAGCATGACGGCTCTTCCACGATGGAGAAGGTCCCCTTTAAATCTGCACTACCCTGCAGACATCTGGTCACAATAGAGGGATATTTTTAGGTCAGCAAAGCACTCTGGGATAGGAATCATAGATCAACATGAGCATTGGTGAGAAGGAGGTGAAAGTATGAGAGAGAGAGAGAGTGTTTGACTTGACAAATAGAATTGGATGATTCCTTGGTTGAAGTATGTGTTTAACTATCAATATGTTGTCTTTTCCCAGCTAAGCACATCTCTACCATGACAGAATAATAACAGGAGAGAAATAGAATATAGGCATTATCTTCTTCCAATTCATTATATTGCCATCTATCTGCCTCTATTATAAAATAATTAATAACATATACCGTAGTAATTGATGCTGAGATAAAGTCAAATCTCCATAAAAAATATCTATAAATGGGATATGGAGTATTGAACCAAGGTGACAGATTCATCTCAAGGCCCACACAATTCCTGTCAGACTTTCTTTTTGGGGACTGTGTATGCACAGCTTGCTGCACAATGTTTTAGACAGCCCAGAAGGTGCAAAGCTTTTAAAGAAAACAAGACAGTCACACCTGAGTGTCTGAACATATGACTGTCCCACTGTGAACTCCCCCCAGGTAATTAACCAACCCTGGGGAGCCCACTGGTGCATATCCCTCCACCCTCCACCCCTCCCTTCACACCTTTTCACCTCCATTTCTTCTCTCGCTTTCTTTTTTTTCTTTTTCTCTCACCTCAACTGCCACTGTTCTCGGCACAGTGCTAGCTAGAGGCGTTTTCTAAAAATAATCTTCCTATTGGGGATGTCTTTGAAGTCTGGGGAAAGGCCATGCCTAAAGTGTAAAGGTCTAAGGTGTACAGATTAATGCAGAGTTGTTATTGGATTTCTCTTCTCCTGCCAAGAATCATAGTTATGGTAGTATTTGCATATAGTCCTGGCATCCTCTCTGCACAGTAAATCTCAATGTAACATGATTCGTTCTCCTATTCATTCATTATTTAGAATGATGTTCTAGATTATTCCAATATACACCGCATGGGCAAAAGTATGTGGACACCCCTTCAAAATAGTGCATTCAGCTATTTCAGCCACAACCGTTACTGACGGGTGTATAAAATCGAGCACACAGCCATGCAATATCCGTAAATAAACATTGGCAGGAGAATGGCCCGTACTGAAGAGCTCAGTGATTTTCAACGTTGCAATGTCATAGGATGCCACCTTTTCAACAAGTCAGTTCGTCAAATTGCAGCACTGCTAGAGCTGCCCCGGTTAACTGTAAGTGCTGTTATTGTGAAAAGCAAACGTCTAGGAGCATAACGGCCCAGCCGTTAAGTGGAAGGCCACACAAGCTCACAAAACGGGACATGCAACACTCACTACCGAGTTCCAAACTGCCTCTGGAAGCAACGCCAGTACAATAACTGTTCGTTGGGAGCTTCATGAAATGGATTTCATTAGCTGAGCAGCCTCACACAAGCCTAAGATCACCATGTGCAATGCCAAGCGTCAGAGTGGTTTAAAGCTCGCCGCCATTGGACTCTGGACCAGTGGAAGCGCGTTCTCTGGAGTGATGATTCACGCTTCACCATCTGGCAGTCCGACAGACAAATCTGGGTTTGGCAGATGCCAGGAGAACGCTACCTGCCCCAATGCATAGTGCAAACGGCAAAGTTTGGTGGAGGAGGAATAATGGTGTGGAGATGTTTTTCATGGTTTGGGCTAGACCCCTTAGTTCTAGTGAAGGGAAATCTGAACGCTACAGCCTACAATGACAATGTAGACAATTCTGTACTTCCAACCTTTTTGTCAACAGTTTGGGGAAGGCCCTTTCCTGTTTCGGCATGACAATTCCCCCGTGTACAAAGCAAGATCCACTCAGAAAACTGTTTGTCGAGATCGGTGTAGAGGAACTTGACTGGCCTGCACAGAGCCCTGACCTCAACCACATCGAACACCTTTGGGAGGAATTGGAACGCCGGCTGCAAGCCAGGCCTAAATGCCCAACATCACTGCCCGACCTCAATATTGCTCTCATGGCTGAATGGAAACAAGTTCCTGCAGCAATGTTCCAACATCTAGTGGAAAGCCTTCCCGTGAGAGTGGAGTTGTTAATACAGCAAAAGGGGTACCGACTCCATATTAATTCCCATGATTTTCAGAATGAGATGTTTGACCACATACTTTTGGCCATGTAATGTATCTTTGAAACTTTGCACAAATATTTTTGCAAAGATTATTGACTTCCACCACTATTGATATTCTGGCAACCAGCCACCTATATTGCCTCTAAAACTATGAACAATAATTACACTGTTTCACACTATTACACTACTGCCACATGAGAATACACTCAAGTAATACCATGATGTTATTAATAATAATGGTTCACTCTCAATCAATCCAAGTCTTCTCATCATAAAAAGGCACCTCGCCAGTTGCCACAAGATATTTACCAGCAAACATTTACAAATGCTATTTGCTGTCTTCCTCTGAGCTGTCATTTCTAGTGAGTCATCCCCACCCAGGCACTCATTGGCAGTCAGGCCGAGTACCTCCATCAAGACAGTGACGAGTTGGAGCTATTATATACCAGAGTACATTTCTCATCTCAACTTCTCCTACTCAAAAGTGAATAGAAAGAGACAGGGAATGGCAAACAATCTTTCAAACTGATGCGCAAGTCCAGTATGGAGGGATATGATCTTTCTTTTGGTTGTTTTCAGTCGACTGGTTGATTTAAGTTATTGATTGCCTTGTGAGTCCGCTCTCCAGCAGTCTCTAAAACTGATTCTGCAGCTGACAAACAGCGGAAATTGATGAACATTGGAGTGTGTGTTAAATTGTGCTCTAATTTCATTACATCTAAAATATATATACAATATGTGTAAGCAGAAAAGGTTAATAATCTATCTTCTACCAAACCAAACAAGCAATGTGCTTAATATGAAGGATTTCCCTGTTATAAGGATAGCATAAGATAATCTAAACATTAGACAGCCATCATTGGCTTATTACTCACAGGCAAGTAAATGCCAGTACAACTCAGAGCCAAGATAATAAACACACAGACTCATTGTTTGGACCAAGATCTCAGCTCTAACAGATAAGGAAACATGTTTTCACACTCCTATGTCCTTAAGAAAAGCGCTAACACGAATCATGTTAGTCATTAGCAATTTGATATAATGTCAAATGACTGAGGACTGTAAATAGTATGTGATGCAGAGACTTGACTAATAGACAGAGTCACAAAGACGTCATTAGACCAAGAAGACATCGTCATGTGTTACACAATCTCAGAGAGTACAGTAGAGAAAAGGAAAGGATCTATGGAGAAAAATAACTTATCCTTAGGTGTACGAGAGAAAAAGGTGTGCCTGCGCTCCGGAGAGGTCCCTTTAGTGTGATACAGGGCTTTCTCTTTCTATGTCTGCATCACTGTAAATAAGCCTAAACCAAAATATAAAAACAATATGTAACAATTTCAAAGATTTTACTGAGTTACAGTTCACATAAGGAAATTAGTCATTTGAAATACAATCATTAGGCCCTAGTCTATGGGTTTCACATAATTGGGAATACATACAGTGTACGCATCTGTTGGTCACAGATACCTTTAAAAAAAGGTAGTGCCCTGGATCAGAAAACCAGTCAGTATCTGGTGTGACCAACATTTGCCTCATGCAGTGCGACACATCTCCTTTGCGTAGAGTTGATCAGGCTGTTAGTTGTGGCCTGTGGAATGTTGTTCTACTCCTATTCAATGGCTTTGCGAAGTTGCTGGATATTGTCGGGAACTGGAACACGCTGTCGTACACGTCGATCCACATCTCAATGGGTGACATGTGTAATGAGTATGCAGGCCATGGAAGAACTGTGACAGGTTCAGCTTCCAGTAATTGTGTACAGATCCTTGCGACATGGGGCCGAGCATTATCATGCTGAAACATGAGGTAATGGCGGCGGATGAATGGCACAACAATGGGTCTCAGGATCTCGTCACGATATCTCTTCGGATTCAAATTGCCATCAATAAAATGCAATTGTGTTCGTTGTCTATAGCTTATACCTGCCCATACCATAACCACACCGCCACCATGGGGAGCTCTGTTCACAACATTGACATCAGAAAACCACTCGCCCACACATTGCCATACACGTGGTCTGCGGTTGTGAGGCCAGAGACCACAACCGATGTTGGCCTCCACTTCTCTGGCAAGAGTTTTGGTGGACATTCCTGCAGTGGCATTGGGTTGTGTGAAAAAAACTGCACGTTTTAGAATGGCCGCTTTTTTTTGTCCCCAGCACAAGGTGCATATGTCTAATGATCATGCTGTTTAATCATATTCTTGACATGCCAAACCTGTCAAGTAGATGGATTATCTTGGCAAAGAAGTAATGCTCTCTACCACAGATGTAAACCAACTTGTGCACAAAATTCGAGAGAAATACATTTTTTGTGTGTGTATGGAACATTTCAGGGATCTTTGATTTCAGCTCATGAAACATGGAACCAACACTTTAAATGTTACGCTTATATTTTTGTTCAGTGTAGTATTAGAAAGAGCAGATTCTTAGGTTTCCAAAACCTTTACGATTGTCAAATAACTCTGAAACTGAAAGGATTATTTTTCCAATACCTTATTTGAAATGTATTTATTAGACTGTAAGAATGTTCAAGTAAAAATGAATGCTCTAAGCCTGGCTTCTATTGTGTTAAAAACCAATCTGACACTATTTCAGTTGATTGCCAATAAAGTGCATACACCAATAGACATGGTAGAGACAAATTTGACTCGTAAGACAATCTGGAAAGCCGAGTCCTATGATTGACATACAAATGTAATCAGAAATCTCCACATCTTTTGCCTCATTTCCCTGCGAAAACGTGTAACACAAGCGAGAGACTGTTCACCGGCATCATAAACGCCAGCAACACAAGAAGAGTATATAACTAGAAATCAATGCACTGAAACGTTCTTGAAACTCAGTACTCTTTGTCACATAATCATGTTCTTTACTTTGATTGTTGAGATAGAAGGTCCAACGAGGAGGTCAAATTGCCTGCAGGAGTTATAATCAATTATTTGTAAATTATATGTTGTAGAAATGTGTCGTGTGGAGCAATGAATACCTAAAGAGTCGAATATATGTGGTTTGCACTGTGCCTAGAATTGTATGCTCCCACTGACTCTGCAAGAGGTCGGGAACCCGTTCAGTGCAACAGATGATGAAATTAGCATCACCGCCAGGGACTAATCCAACCAGAACTAATGGGAATTTGTTACATTTAACGTAAAGTAGGGAGGACACATTTAGTGCACTATCAAACAAATGGGAAAATTGACTAAATGAACAAAAAAAAGTCTGTGTCAAAAGATTAAATACATATCTACACCATGCAAATGCAATAGCACACGGCAGCGAACGTGCGCACGCACACACACACACACACACCGCACTCACACACTTACACACAGCACCATTGAACCTCTATGATTCAATTAGACTATTTGGCCAAGGGCTAGCCCCACAGTTCAGCCCCATGACAATTGTCAGAGGTTCATTTCTAGCTCTCAGGGTGTCATGTAATGTGGAGTTTGGAAGCCACAGGATGTACAGTGCCTTGCGAAAGTATTCGGCCCCCTTGAACTTTGCGACCTTTTGCCACATTTCAGGCTTCAAACATAAAGATATAAAACTGTATTTTTTTGTGAAGAATCAACAACAAGTGGGACACAATCATGAAGTGGAACGACATTTATTGGATATTTCAAACATTTTTAACAAATCAAAAACTGAAAAATTGGGCGTGCAAAATTATTCAGCCCCTTTACTTTCAGTGCAGCAAACTCTCTCCAGAAGTTCAGTGAGGATCTCTGAATGATCCAATGTTGACCTAAATGACTAATGATGATAAATACAATCCACCTGTGTGTAATCAACTCTCCGTATAAATGCACCTGCACTGTGATAGTCTCAGAGGTCCGTTAAAAGCACAGAGAGCATCATGAAGAACAAGGAACACACCAGGCAGGTCCGAGATACTGTTGTGAAGAAGTTTAAAGCCGGATTTGGATACAAAAATATTTCACAAGCTTTAAACATCCCAAGGAGCACTGTGCAAGCGATAATATTGAAATGGAAGGAGTATCAGACCACTGCAAATCTACCAAGAACTGGCCGTCCTTCTAAACTTTCAGCTCATACAAGGAGAAGACTGATCAGAGATGCAGCCAAGAGGCCCACGATCACTCTGGATGAACTGCAGAGATCTACAGCTGAGGTGGGAGACTCTGTCCATAGGACAACAATCAGTCGTATATTGCACAAATCTGGCCGTTATGAAAGAGTGGCAAGAAAGCCATTTCTTAAAAATATCCATAAAAAATGTTGTTTAAAGTTTGCCACAAGCCACCTGGGAGACACACCAAACATGTGGAAGAAGGTGCTCTGGTCAGATGAAACCAAAATTGAACTTTTTGGCAACAATGCAAAATGTTATGTTTGGCGCAACAGCAACACCCTGAACACACCATCCCCACTGTCAAACATGGTGGTGGCAGCATCATGGTTTGGGCCTGCTTTTCTTCAGCAGGGACAGGGAAGATGGTTAAAATTGATGGGAAGATGGATGGAGCCAAATACAGGACCATTCTGGAAGAAAACCTGATGGAGTCTGCAAAAGACCTGAGACTGGGACGGAGATTTGTCTTCCAACAAGACAATGATCCAAAACATAAAGCAAAATCTACAATGGAATGGTTCAAAAATAAACATATCCAGGTGTTAGAATGGCCAAGTCAAAGTCCAGACCTGAATCCAATCGAGAATCTGTGGAAAGAACTGAAAACTGCTGTTCACAAATGCTCTCCATCCAACCTCAACTGAGCTCGAGCTGTTTTGCAAGGAGAAATGGGAAAAAAATTCAGTCTCTCGATGTGCAAAACTGATAGAGACATACCCCAAGCGACTTACAGCTGTAATCGCAGCAAAAGGTGGCGCTACAAAGTCTTAACTTAACTTACTTTATGTTTGAAGCCTGAAATGTGGCAAAAGGTCGCAAAGTTCAAGGGGGCCGAATACTTTCGCAAGGCACTGTATTTACAGCTCAATTCTGTTCACTGGAATCTCACTGTACAACCTGAGTCTTCCATTATCCTATGGAAGACACCCTTTGTTTGAAAAAAATAATGTTCTTTCTCTCTGTCCATCTTTCCCCTTCTCTTTCTCTCTTGCAGACTTCGTATATTGTTAGTTTGGTGCAATTCCAAGATAAGAGCCATCATACCACATGTATGGATGGTAGTGTATCTAATGCCTGGAGTCAAAAAGCATCTCAGAGAGGATTACGTCTCTTTAGTACATTAACACTAGAAGAGACAAATCATCTGAACACACAAATCATCTGAACACACAAAATACATTTTGATGAATTTCATTAAATTTGGGGTGTTTTATTTAACTTTTGTACACCTGTGGTGTTCCCGGTCAAAAAACTACAATTAGTGTATAAAATTGAGTTCAGGCACATGCCTATTCATCAGATGGACACACTTCCTCTCCCACTTCCACACACACACGCACACAAAATCACACACACACACACACACACACACATACACACACACCTCACTCCCCTTCTTGGCTTCCATGGCAACCCCCACGGGAACCTTTCCCCAATAGACTCTTTCCCCCATGGAAGCACACCTGTTGTCATTCTCACAAACAATCTCAACATTGTTTCAATAATATATAGAACTCATCTCGCAGCTCTGTTTTGCTTGTTATTTTGGCATTATTACGTGTCACATCAGTTTGCAAACAATGTAAAAAAGTTTTTATTGAGTTAATAAAGCTGCATACAAACATGGTTTCTGCTGTTTTTGCTTTCTTGAGTAAGGCAGCACCAAAATGCAGGTGTTTCAGCCCAGCTCAGTGCTTTCTGTGGTGGTGGGGCTTGCCAGCAGAAAATACAGAGCATTGCACCTGGTTGGCTCAGTTTTCTGTCATGTTTGGCTCAGTTTTCTGTCACTCATGGGACAGTACGTCATCACCAATTCTAAGGTTAGAGCTTGAAAATGTTAGCCCCTTCGGTTGGGCCATAGAGTTATATTAGAAGTGCCCATCCAAGAAGGCTCAAGGTAATTGGCCACAGATAGAATGACATTAAATCACATTATATCTACAGTAGCTTTGATTGGAATGATCATGTCAACATCTTACTTTCAGAGTCTTAGCTAGCAGTCTTCAACAATTGTCATCATGTCGACCATCTACTGGCAAATCATTTTTAATTGTGATATGAAGAGAAATTATAGATAAAACTTATCGGTGCTCATCGACCATTGTACATTAAGATTACACAACAGGTAGGAAATCGCAAATTCAACAATGAGTCATTTGGAAGGAATCAGTGGCCACCTGCAAGCATTGCAGAGAAACCACTAACGTTAGCCTGCTATTCAATGAAGTAGCTGTGTTTTTTTCCCCAGAGTTCGCACCATAAATCCTGAGAATCCCACTCTTTGATGACAAAATTTGCCGACGAAGGACCACTACGCCACCTTCACAAGGTGAGTCTATCATGACACAAGGAGAGACCCAGATGCAGAAACAGGAGGCAGATGGTTGGAGTCTTACAATATGCATTAATCCAATAAGGTAAGGCAGGAGACTGGTCGTGGACAGGCAAAAGGATCAAAACCAGTTCAGAGTCCAAAAGGTACCGAAGGGCAGGCAGAATCGAGGTCAGGGCAGGCAGCATCAAGGTCAGGGCAGGCAGGATGATCAGGCAGGCGGGTCAGTAGTCCAGAGTCAGGCAGGGGTCAAAACCGGGAAGACTATCAAAAGGAGAACAGCAAAAGGTGTACGGGAAAAACACGGTGGTTGACTTGACTAACATACAAGACGAACTGGCACAGAGAGACAGGAAACGCAGAGATAAATACACTGGGGAAAATAAGCAACACCTGGAGTGGGTAGAGACAATCACAGGAACAGGTGAAACAGATCAGGGCGTGAATGAGTCCAAAAATGTATTGTGTGCTGCTGCGTAAATGATGCAATATGCAAGGGAGAAATGTATACTGTAGCTAAGAAAGTAATACTAAGTGTATGTTGTGTAGTAAGCTGTTAGTAACCAATATGCCTCACCCTAATAAGTTGGTCTATTTTCACCAACACGACATTGTAAACACATAGAGGTTGTGGTGCTTGGCCTGCACGTGCAAATTCAGCACACACAACATTCTATAATAGAATTGTGTTAGTTGACGTGTCAAATAGTGCTATATGACGTATATTTTTTGACACGCAAAGACCCAAACGGCGTTCAATGTGCCTCGCCCTAATTATTTGGTCTATTTTCACCTCTTCATTTTGACCTACTGTTCTAACTTGGTGGTGCACAAACAGCCTATATAACCTGTTTAACTATGACAGACAAAATGAGAAAAACAAATCCAGAAAATTATATTGTAGGATTTTTAATGAATTTATTTGCAAATTATGGTGGAAAATAAGTATTTGGTCACCTACAAAAGAGCAAGATTTCATAGTTGAAGTGTACCTATGATGAAAATTACAGGCCTCTCTCATCTTTTTAAGTGGGAGAACTTGCACAATTGGTGGCTGACTACTGTTTTGCCCCACTGTATATTGACTACGTTCGTCGTTGCTTGCTAATTAATGTCTTAATCGAAATTACTGATTGCCTCTTGTCCGCTTGTCGTCCCCTTATGCCAAAGTTTGTACATCTCAATTCTCAGTAGAAGCCACATTTGTTTAAGCAAGTCTGCCATATCAATTATGTTTTGAAAAGGCAGTAAATGAAGTTGAATGAACTGTTTCGCTGCCAGACAAGGCCCCGCTGAAAGCCAGGCTTCGCAGTGGTAAGGTGTTGGGACTCTGCTGTTGGGACAGCTTTAAGTAGGAGCTAACCATTTGTGGGCACCGTTTGTCACTGTTATAGTGCAATACATGTATTGTTAAGTGTTGTTTTGTGTAGTGGCTTTGCTGGCATGCATCCCACTTTTTTTTGTTTGCCCCACCAAGAATTTACATACTCATACTAAAATCACCACTGCTACGGAGTCACATACAGGTAAGACGTTGATTTCTATATAGTATCAGAAAGAGCAGATTCTGAGGTTTCCAAAACCCTGTCCATTGCCAAATAACTCTCAAAGTTGAAGAAATTAGCGATACAATGTTCCATGCGCCCCCCACGTGAGCATGTGGCAGCGGATAGCCTACTATACATAAATGCAATGAAGCGTTCTCGCAACTCAACACTCTTTATCACATAATCACGCTTTTCACTTTGATTGTGGCGTTAGATGGGGAGGTCAAATTCCTGCAGGAGTTATAATCAACTGTTTGTAAACTATATTTTGTAGAAATGTGCTGTCTTGGGCACTGAATACCTAAAGAGTAAAATATACGTGGCTTGCATTGTGCCTATAATTACATTCTCCCTGTGACTCTGCAAGAGGTCGGGAACCCGACGGAGCAACAGATGATGAAATTAGCATCACCGCCAGGGACTAATCCAACCAGAACTAATGGGAATTTGTTACATTTAACATAAAGTAGGGAGGACACATTTAGTGCACCATCAAACAAATGGGAAAACGCACTAAATTAACAAAATATTCAGTGTCAAATGATTAAATATATATATTTACCATGCAAATACAGTAGCACACGGCAACGAATGTTCGCACACACACACACACACACACACACACACACACACACACACACACACACACACACACACACACACACACACACACACACACACACACACACACACACACACACACACACACACAGCATCAGTGAACCTCTACGATTCAATTAGACAATTAGGCCATGGCTAGTCCCACAGTTGAGCCTCCTGACAATTGTCAGAGGTTCATTTCTAGCTCTGAATGTGTCATGTAATATGGAGCTTCGAAGCTACAGGATGTATTTACTGAAAGTTCAGTGTACAACCTACTGTTTTCAGGAGGGCAACAATTACCTAATGGAAGACCCCAATGCCTCCCCCTCTGCTTGGAAAAACAAATTATCTCGCTCTATCTCTCTCTCAGTTTTTCTCTCTCGTTCTACTATACCACAAGCCAGTCCTCTGCTCTTTTCTGATAAAGTACCAGCCAGATAGTGAGCATGCTGTTCAGTGAGAGTATGCTCTCCTCTGACTTCTCCCACTGCATGACGAGACTAATGTCTTATCTACACTAGCACACAGTGAAGCCTACCTGCATGTTGTGTGATCATTATTACATAGCCCCACATGCTGGTTTAGGTGGACATGCAAGTAAGGGAGTGTGTAGAAAGGTACAGATACTGTAGTTATTGCGCTAGTATATTTAATTGATAGTCCTCCGACTCGACTGTTGGGCTGAGTGCCTAGCTAGAAACCTCTAAAAGGAAATGTCTTGAAACAAAATTGATGTTGTGTGTTGCTCCCCGGGGGATGTCTCGTCTTAAGTTAGCATGACCACTGCACATTAGTATTGAAATTCATCCCTGTCCTTGGCTACTCAAAATATTTGTATAACAAAATCGTTCTCTGTGTTGCATGTAATCCTTCCCAAGAGGTTCAGAGCCTTCACAAATCTAAAGTGCCACCCTGATAGGGAAACCTAATGATATTTGGAAACGACATCCTCTATTGCCGCTGCTGTTTATATACAATATAGCAACGGAAGACATTGCATTTGCACAATTTTAAACCATCCTGTCATATAAAGTCTCCCATCAAAAGACAATATTGCAAACACAAAGGCGTGTGCAGACTCGTAAAGATCATCTCATCATACATTGTACTACTCACAGATGGACATAATGTAAGTATCTTCATTTCAGTTTATTTCCCCTCTGGCCCAGGTAAGCCTCCCACATACGAGTGCACTCAACATGCCCGTTTCCCCTGTTCTATTGGAACCTGAAGTGGGTTTACTCCGGTTCCCACCAGGGGGGCTGCTTCAGTTCACAAACCACTCGCTTATGGTCAGACGAGTTGTGACAGTGTGCAGAGTCGAGGAGCCAAAGCTGGCGGCGGTAGGTATACAATCTGTGTATTCCGAGTACAGACCTTGACAGGCAGGAAATGTCACAGACCGCTCCACACTCCAGTCCCCCTCCACTGCCTCTGGGAATTATCCCACTCTACTGCCAGCCCAACTCAGCCCCGGGTAGCAGGACAGACCACAACCACCACACCAGACATAGCAACAAGTCAGAGAACAGGAACTGGGAGACAATAGAAAACACCAGAATTATAAACTGCAGAACAAGGATTAACGACAGATATTGTATATCAACAAGTACAATAGTATCTGCCTCGGATAGGAGAATATGTCTGAACAACAGCTATATCAAGTAATGTAACCAGATTGGGATTATTCCTTCTTATCATTTGGTATCAGCTGTTGCCCTCTCTTTGAGGCCACTCACCAAATCCTTGTCATTCTGGCAGTTACCATGTGTGTTCTGCGACCCATAGTCCCTACACCCCATCTGCTTGTCACCCCGCTATGTGTTCCCAGTGCCTTTAAATATCAACATATGAAATGCCCACAGCATCTGGATGCACATGTTTGTCTGCCTTGGTATTTGCAAAGGGCTCAAAGTGGCTTTTATAACAGCATTAGTGACGTTGCCTGACTCCCAGAGAGAGTATTCGTTCTTGTGAAATGTCACAGCATTTGAAAATGGGTCTCAAGCATTCAAAATGAAGGGTGGTAGAGAAGTGTATGTATTTTATCTGGCTAAGTGCAGGTAATAATACATCCTGGTCTCATAGACAAGACATAACATAGTAAAAGTAAATCCAAGACACTCAAATTAGTATGAAATGTTATGTTTGGTATGGTTACATAAGACAGAAGGTTACTTAAGGCAAAAAAGGAAAGGAGGGTGGTTGGTCGAGGTGGATGGGTGGGTGTACAACACGAACGTCTAGCAAACAAGAGGACAACTTTTGGATTTTAGCTAATTAGCAACTTTTCAACAACTTACTACTTTTTAGCTACTTTGCAACGACTTGGTACCTTAGCTAACCCTTCCCATATCCCTAACCCTAACCTTAACCCTTTTAGGTAACCCTTCCCCTAACCCTAACCCCTAGCCTTGCTAATGTTAGCCATCTAGCTAACGTTAGCATTAGCCACTTAGCCACAACAAATTGGAAATTGGGATATATCATACATTTTTTTTATTCTAACATTGTACATTTTGCAAATTCGCAACATATCATACGAAATTTAATTCATAATATATCATACAAAATGGACGATGGACATGGACAAATGTATACATACCATACGAAACGTAAAATATCATACCAAATGGAGTGTCTCGGATTTATGTACAGAATAATATGAAATGCTCTGAGACAAGTTTGAATGATGGGATACATCATACTCACATACTGTACAGAAACATTTGAATGATGTTATAATTTGAGAACATTTACAGCATGGACCATAAATGGACTCCTTGTTACCACACCAATGAACCACCACTGTATAAATCGTGAAGTCTTGTGGTATGTTCCAGCCTTCCGCGGAGACGAACTGGGAAAGCCAATATAGAAAAAGCAGCTACAAGTATTTGAGGCTCTTGTGTCACACAGCATCCCCCCCTTGTCCCTAAGGAATCATTCACTGCTCCCTCCATCAGTGCCCATGAGAGCAGCAGCCTGCCATTAAAAGGGGAGCATTATGGGGCATGTTTCCGCTTCGGTGACATCCTGCAGAGCACAGCTCCCTGCTAGCCAAACAGGGCATCATGGAGTCACTCTGTATGCCAGCTTTTCTCCTCTAATGATGACAGCTCTCAATTAAGGCTTTCTGTCTCGATGATGATCGGGCCTTCTAACAACAGTTTCCACATGGACACCTTCAGACTGTCTGACTTGGTTTATCAAAGAAGCAGCAGGATTGGAGATTCGGGCAGTCTGGTGACTGTACATTGTGCATTTCCTCTTCACAGCAGCCATTTTGGCTGAAAAAACAATAACCTCTCCCCAGCATCTCAATTTTCGTTTTGGTGCTGTTTTGGTCTTTCAATATCACTAAGGTTGAACAAGGGTTAGAAAGGCATGGGGAGTGGATTGGCCCTCCAACCTAGCACGTCAATGTGTTTTTAGAAATGTAGGGCTCTATTTTCAGCTGGTGTTAAGTGTCAAACACATGTTAGTTTGCAATTTAGTCATGTAAAAACGGGCGCACTGGCATTTTCCAGCCCTAACGCCAGGTTTGGAAATGTACCTCTCTAACATCAGCACACTTACACTCAGATGGGAGGGTTTGGAAATATTTTTTGTGTGTTCTTAAAAACACAATCCAACATGCTAATTTCAGGCAGCACTGGTAGGGATATGTAAGACCTACCAAAAGGTTTTAGCAGTAACACAGCTGTATATGGCATGAATTTTGAAATGGAACCAATCCAGACGTGAAGCATACTACCCATATGTGCATGGAACAAGAGCAGCCTAATGTGCGTTTGGTGCCTGTATACATTTACATTACATTTACATTTAAGTCATTTAGCAGACGCTCTTATCCAGAGCGACTTACAAATTGGTGCATTCACCTTATGACATCCAGTGGAACAGCCACTTTACAATAGTGCATCTAAATCTTTTAAGGGGGGGGGGGTGAGAAGGATTACTTTATCCTATCCTAGGTATTCCTTAAAGAGGTGGGGTTTCAGGTGTCTCCGGAAGGTGGTGATTGACTCCGCTGTCCTGGCGTCGTGAGGGAGTGTGTTCCACCATTGGGGAGCCAGAGCAGCGAACAGTTTTGACTGGGCTGAGCGGGAACTGTACTTCCTCAGTGGTAGGGAGGCGAGCAGGCCAGAGGTGGATGAACGCGGTGCCCTTGTTTGGGTGTAGGGCCTGATCAGAGCCTGGAGGTACTGAGGTGCCGTTCCCCTCACAGCTCCGTAGGCAAGCACCATGGTCTTGTAGCGGATGCGAGCTTCAACTGGAAGCCAGTGGAGAGAGCGGAGGAGCGGGGTGACGTGAGAGAACTTGGGAAGGTTGAACACCAGACGGGCTGCGGCGTTCTGGATGAGTTGTAGGGGTTTAATGGCACAGGCAGGGAGCCCAGCCAACAGCGAGTTGCAGTAATCCAGACGGGAGATGACAAGTGCCTGGATTAGGACCTGCGCCGCTTCCTGTGTGAGGCAGGGTCGTACTCTGCGGATGTTGTAGAGCATGAACCTACAGGAACGGGCCACCGCCTTGATGTTAGTTGAGAACGACAGGGTGTTGTCCAGGATCACGCCAAGGTTCTTAGCGCTCTGGGAGGAGGACACAATGGAGTTGTCAACCGTGATGGCGAGATCATGGAACGGGCAGTCCTTCCCGGGAGGAAGAGCAGCTCCGTCTTGCCGAGGTTCAGCTTGAGGTGGTGATTCGTCATCCACACTGATATGTCTGCCAGACATGCAGAGATGCGATTCGCCACCTGGTCATCAGAAGGGGGAAAGGAGAAGATTAATTGTGTGTCGTCTGCATAGCAATGATAGGAGAGACCATGTGAGGTTATGACAGAGCCAAGTGACTTGGTGTATAGCGAGAATAGGAGAGGGCCTAGAACAGAGCCCTGGGGACACCAGTGGTGAGAGCGCGTGGTGAGGAGACAGATTCTCGCCACGCCACCTGGTAGGAGCGACCTGTCAGGTAGGACGCAATCCAAGCATGGGCCGCGCCGGAGATGCCCAACTCGGAGAGGGTGGAGAGGAGGATCTGATGGTTCACAGTATCGAAGGCAGCCGATAGGTCTAGAAGGATGAGAGCAGAGGAGAGAGAGTTAGCTTTAGCAGTGCGGAGCGCCTCCGTGATACAGAGAAGAGCAGTCTCAGTTGAATGACTAGTCTTGAAACCTGACTGATTTGGATCAAGAAGGTCATTCTGAGAGAGATAGCGGGAGAGCTGGCCAAGGACGGCACGTTCAAGAGTTTTGGAGAGAAAAGAAAGAAGGGATACTGGTCTGTAGTTGTTGACATCGGAGGGATCGAGTGTAGGTTTTTTCAGAAGGGGTGCAACTCTCGCTCTCTTGAAGACGGAAGGGACGTAGCCAGCGGTCAGGGATGAGTTGATGAGCGAGGTGAGGTAAGGGAGAAGGTCTCCGGAAATGGTCTGGAGAAGAGAGGAGGGGATAGGGTCGAGCGGGCAGGTTGTTGGGCGGCCGGCCGTCACAAGACGCGAGATTTCATCTGGAGAGAGAGGGAGAAAGAGGTCAGAGCACAGGGTAGGGCAGTGTGAGCAGAACCAGCGGTGTCGTTTGACTTAGCAAACGAGGATCGGATGTCGTCAACCTTCTTTTCAAAATGGTTGACGAAGTCATCTGCAGAGAGGGAGGAGGGGGAGGGGGAGGAGGATTCAGGAGGGAGGAGAAGGTGGCAAAGAGCTTCCTAGGGTTAGAGGCAGATGCTTGGAATTTAGAGTGGTAGAAAGTGGCTTTAGCAGCAGAGACAGAGGAGGAAAATGTAGAGAGGAGGGAGCGAAAGGATGCCAGGTCCACAGGGAGGCGAGTTTTCCTCCATTTCCGCTCGGCTGCCCAGCCCTGTTCTGTGAGCTCGCAATGAGTCGTCGAGCCACGGAGCGGGAGGGGAGGACCGAGCCGGCCTGGAAGATAGGGGACATAGAGAGTCAAAGGATGCAGAAAGGGAGGAGAGGAGGGTTGAGGAGGCAGAATCAGGAGATAGGTTGGAGAAGGTTTGAGCAGAGGGAAGAGATGATAGGATGGAAGAGGAGAGAGTAGCGGGGGAGAGCGAAGGTTGGGACGGCGCGATACCATCCGAGTAGGGGCAGTGTGGGAAGTGTTGGATGAGAGCGAGAGGGAAAAGGATACAAGGTAGTGGTTGGAGACTTGGAGGAGTTGCAATGAGGTTAGTGGAAGAACAGCATCTAGTAAAGATGAGGTCGAGCGTATTGCCTGCCTTGTGAGTAGGGGGAAGGTGAGAGGGTGAGGTCAAAAGAGGAAAGGAGTGGAAAGAAGGAGGCAGAGAGGAATGAGTCAAAGGTAGACGTGGGGAGGTTAAAGTCGCCCAGAACTGTGAGAGGTGAGCCGTCCTCAGGAAAGGAGCTTATCAAGACATCAAGCTCATTGATGAACTCTCCGAGGGGACCTGGAGGGCGATAAATGATAAGGATGTTAAGCTTGAAAGGGCTGGTAACTGTGACAGCATGAAATTCAAAGGAGGCGATAGACAGATGGGTAAGGGGAGAAAGAGAGAATGACCACTTGGGAGAGATGAGGATCCCGGTGCCACCACCCCGCTGACCAGAAGCTCTCGGGGTGTGCGAGAACACGTGGGTGGACGAAGAGAGAGCAGTAGGAGTAGCAGTGTTATCTGTGGTGATCCATGCTTCCGTCAGTGCCAAGAAGTCGAGGACTGGAGGGAGGCATAGGCTGAGATGAACTCTGCCTTGTTGGCCGCAGATCGGCAGTTCCAGAGGCTACCGGAGACCTGGAACTCCACGTGGGTCGTGCGCACTGGGACCACCAGATTAGGGTGGCCGCGGCCACGCGGTGTGGAGCGTTTGTATGGTCTGTGCAGAGAGGAGATAACAGGGATAGACAGACACATAGTTGACAGGCTACAGAAGAGGCTACGCTAATGCAAGGAGATTGGAATGACAAGTGGACTACACGTCTCGAATGTTCAGAAAGTTAAGCTTACGTAGCAAGAATCTTATTGACTAAAATTATTAAAATGATACAGTACTGCTGAAGTAGGCTAGCTGGCAGTGGCTGCCTTGTTGACTTTGTAGGCTAGCTGGCAGTGGCTGCGTTGTTGACACTACACTAATCAAGTCGTTCCGTTGAGTGTAATAGTTTCTACAGTGCTGCTATTCGGGGCTAGCTGGCTAGCTAGCAGTGTTGATTACGTTACGTTGCGTTAAAAGAACGACAATAGCTGGCTAGCTAACCTAGAAAATCGCTCTAGACTACACAATTATCTTTGATACACAGACGGCTATGTAGCTAGCTATGTAGCTAGCTACGATCAAACAAATCAAACCGTTGTGCTGTAATGAAATGAAATAAAAATGTGATGCTACCTGTGGAGCGAAGCGGAATGCGACCGGGTTGTTGAGTGCGGAAGTTCTATTCAGTAGACGTTGGCTAGCTGTTGGCTAGCTAGCAGTGTCTCCTACGTTAAGGACGACAAATAGCTGGCTAGCTAACCTCGGTAAATTAAGATAATCACTCTAAGACTACACGCTCTAAACTACACAATTATCTTGGATACGAAGACAGCAAAGACAACTATGTAGCTAGCTAACACTACACTAATCAAGTCATTCAGTTGAGTGTAATAGTTTCTACAGTGCTGCTATTCGGTAGACGGTGGACGTTTGCTAGCTGGCTAGCTGCTGGGCAGATAGCAGTGTAGACTACGTTAGGACGACGAAATATGAAGTTGCAATAGAAGTGCTGACTGTTTCACTGTTGTCCTCTTTCTTTTCCTTTTTCTTCTGTCCTTCTTTTGTCCTTATTTTGTCTTCCTTTCTTCTGTTAACTAGATATTTTTTGTTGTTATTCTTTGTAAGCTAGCTAGCTTCTTCCAGGAGAGTCCCTAGCAACTGCTTAGCAACAAGTAAACCATTCTGCTAGCAATTCAGCTTGCTAAGATAACTGTACAATTTTATGAAAAATAGTTCATTTTTCAAAAGCCTATCTTTTTTGGTTTGTTCCTTGTTTTGTCTTCTATTGAGTCTTGCAGTTTTCTCTTGATTTTTTCGATGTACTTCACTCTAAAAAAACATTTAAATCTCAATATATACAGGAGCTCATTTTTCAGCAGCTGCTCAATTTAGAACTCCGGAACATATATACTTTACATGTATACTTCATATTTGGTTAAAAACCAACAGTAGCCTCCCTTCCTCTCAATGAAGGCTTTCTTTGGTGTCTGCCCAATGCAATAGCGAAGTAGGCAAGACTATAAATAAAGGGTTTGGTTCCTGAGACAGCTTGGAAATAAATCTTAGGAGCGTGGGGAGGTGAATTATTGGATGCCTTTTTTGTTCATATATTTTCCTGGATTTATTGACCATATTTTGTTTTGCTTAGTTTTGACATCTCCTTTCGTCTTGTATTCAGCCCAACTAAGAAGCTTAAACTGCTGGAGAAGACTGAATCCAACAAATATATTTTTGAGGATCAGCCATCCATCAATTTTTAGTTAAGTAAGAAACTTACCAACTGTATAATGCTGAACAGTCTTGTTGATACATTTCAATGTTAAACAAATTACTTTAAACATTAACGCTACAATTAAGATGGCTGCTGCAGTTGTGGCGATCTCTAGCGATGCAAAAACAGATGTCAAGGAAAATGAGACCTGGAGCAAGGTTGTGGTATGAAAAGACCCAAATGAGACGGTTTTACCTATTGTTATCATGGAGAGAGAAATCCTGACAAAAGAGGAGGTCATAGACAAACCCCAAGAGGAGAGGAGAGGAGAGGAGCTCTACCACAGTCGCACACATTACATTCTTCCTAACCACTTGAGGTCAGTACAGAGAGTATGTGCACTCTGGTGTATATATATCTTCTCGGTAAAGAAGCAAGGGCAAAGCTTATGATCAGAGGATTAACAGTTGTGTTCAAAGAGAATAATCCTTTCAGTTTGAAGTTGCCCGTGACTAACCAGAACTCAATTCAAGTTACAATTAAAGAACTACCTGAATCAGCAGATGATAGTGTTGTGACTGAGTTTCTGGCTAAAGCTGGATGTATAAGGTGGTCGGGGAGGTTGATGAGGCGCATGACAAGATACAATGGTCAACTCACAAACGGCTCCAATGGATATCGTTTTGTATATGTTGAAACAGCACCTATCACTCCCATGACGCGGTCTGTGAAGATTGACCCTGAATGGATCAAAGTCATTTATGATGGACAAGGCACTGGAGCGTAGATGGGACTGGCAGACAAAATCCCACCCTAGAAGGGGTCAGGAGATGGGCGAGTACAGTCCTACTACACTGGAAAACATAAGCTCCAGAGAGGAAACTTTTTCACACTGTATGCAGGACAGTAATCCTGTCCCCATGAGTAGGGCAGATGTACCACATATCCGAGCCGAAATGACAATGTGAGACTGAGGTTGAAGAGGATAATTTCAAGGCTCCCAAGGGACAAATGCGAAGTGAATGAAACATTGTAGTTGGTACCTGGTGAGCCAGAGTCTACAACAGTGACCTCTCATTCCAAGAAAAATAAGAAGAGGCAGAAGAAGAGGAAAAGTGCTAAAAATGAAGCTAGGAAAGTGGCTACGTAGACCAGTGACAATCATAACCCAATAGAAATATCTGAGCATAATAAGGGGCCCCAAAGGCGGTGCAACTCTCTGGGGAATGCAAAAGAAGGCTGCCAAATATCTGGCCTTCATTCAATCAATCCAGAATCAACAAACACCCAAGCGGCTCAGGGTAGGGGGCGGATTGCTTATGTACATGAAAGATAGTCGTTTCACATTGAAACATGCCAATGACCTTGACTGTATGGGGCGGAATGTTTTCCTCTCCCCTCTGTCTCTCACTATTATTGGATTATGTCAACCCCCAACATCTGACACCTCATTTTATTACCATCCGAATGCAATGCTAAAAGAATGTGATCATGAGATCACATTTCTCCCAAATTCCAGATAAAAAAATATTGTCATTTAGAGCATTTGTTTGCAGAAAACGACAACTGATGCTATAAATGACAATATATTTATTTGGAATTTGGGAGAAATGTCAGTAGTTTAAAGAATGAAACAAAAAAATTAATTTTGCCCAAACACATACCAATAAATAGTAAAACAGGAGAAACTGATAACTTTGCAGTTGGTGTCTTCATTTTTCCAGAGCTGTATAGTTTAGTGGCTTATTTGAAGTTGTATAATCCAAACTTGACTGTGTTAACCACCTTCTTCACTTCAGTTGTTTCTTAGATGTCAAGTTGGAGTCCAAAATGACGCTGAGATACCTGAAGATAGACACAACTTTTAGATTCTCACTAATGACAAGATCAGCTCTTTGGGTAGAATCAATGGCGTTCTTAGAGAAGTACATACAAACAGTCTTGTGACAACTGGTCAAATTTCACAGTTGGTTCGAGACCTGTAGAAGTCTACAAGCCACAGTGTCTCGCACCCACTGTGAAATTTGATGGAGGATAGGTGATGATCTGGGGGTGTCGCGAACGTCGTCAGGGAAATGACCGAACCAAGGTGCAGCATGGTGAGCGTGTATTTCTTTTTATTATAAATGTCGCCAACAAAACAAACAATAACAAAAAACGAATGTGAAGCTTACTAGGGCTATACAGGCCATTAACAAAGTCAACTACCCCAAACTAAGGTGGCAAAACAGGCTGCCTAAGTATGATTCACAATCAGAGGCAACGATAGACAGCTGTCCCTGATTGAGAACCATACCAGGCCAAAACATAGAAACAGAAAACATAGAAATAAAGAAACTAGAATGCCAACCCTAGTCACAAGGCTGGAATCGGGGCAGATTTGTCTTTGTGAAGGACGAATGAATCAAGCCACGTACAATGTTGTCCTGAGCGAAAACTTGCTTCCTTCTGCTCTGACAATGTTCCCCAACTCTGAGGATTGTTTTTTTCCAGCAGGACAATGCTCCATGCCACACAGCCAGGTCAATCAAGGTGTGGATTGAGGACCACCAGATCAAGACCCTGTCATGGTCAGCCCAATCTCTGGACCTGAACCCCATTGAAATCCTCTGGAATGTAATCAAGAGGAAGATGAATGGTCAAAGCCATCAAACAAAGCCGAGGTACCTGCATTTTTGCGCCAGGAGTGACATAAAGTCACCAACATCAATGTGAAAGACTGTTGGAGAGCCAAGATGCATGAAAGCTGTGATTACAATGAGTGTTATTCCACCAAATATTGATTTCTGAACTCTTCCTAAGATAAAACATTAGTATTGTGTTTAAAAAATAATTTTTACTTATTTTCATCATTCGAGGTCTGACAAAACTGCATCTTTATTTTGTTATTTTGACCCGTTTTAATTTTCTGCAAATAAATTATCTAAATGACAATCATTTTATTTGGAATTTGGGAGAAATGTTGTCAGTAGTTTATAGAATAAAACAAAACAAAATATTTTACCCAAACACATACCTGTAAATAGTAAAACTGGAGAAACTGATAATTTTGCAGTGGTCTCTTAATTTTTTCCAGAGCTGTATATGCATTATATGGTCTTCTCACATCTGAGATATTGCCTCACATGTTGATCACAAGCAGGAGCTACTATTCTGAAACCATTTGAATCACTCTACAAACAAACACTTAAGATTTTTGATAACAAACCAAACAGTTACCACCATTGTCACATCATTCACAAACATAATTTATTCAGTCTAGACAGCTTTGTTGGTTTGGGGGTCAACTTTGAACATTGTTATACTAAATACATGAGAGATCAGAACCATTGTATATAAAATAGTGATAGAGACTGTTTTTTATGTCAGAAGTGAATGGTTCTCTGTAGAAAGACAGAATTGGCTGTGGAATGTGCTGGGTGGTCGGGAGGGAGTCACAGAATTGCGATAGGTGATACAGGAGGACATCTGTGGATTAAGCGAAGGAGTCATTAATGTCAGTAGGTCAGGTTAGATCCCCCGGGGGGAGAAATAATGGCTTATTATACTATTACCCTCATCAGATTCCAGGCTTGGAGAGAAGGAGGAGTGTCTATAAGTGGAGTATATATACTTGTGATGGTGGGAACATGTCTTGGTTTGAATTCCAGCTGTACTGACCCTTTGGGAAGAATTAAACTTGGTTATTAAGCTTCTCAGTGTCAGTGAGTTATTTACTCTGAAAAATTAGAACCTAACACATGGCGCTGCGAGCAGGGTTCACCACGATTTGTAGTCAAACCAAATAGTCCAGATCAGTGGAGCAGAGCTGGTAACAAACAAGGTAGGCAAGTTCCTATACCTATTCCACTTATTTTGACATCTTGGGGAGATGAGAATCGTGGGCTGAACAATTTATGGAATACGGACCTGGAGAGCCTGAGTTTAATTCGGTAGGCCCATTGTGTAACGACCGGTCGCAGCTTTGTGGTATATGCTAGTAGTTTAGAGTAAGTCCCGAGCGGGATAGATCCTGTGGAGGGTAACTCATAGCTTTAAAGAGAGTAAGTCCCGAGCAGGATAGATCCCGTGGAGGGTAAGTCTCATAAGTCCAGAGCAGGATAGTTCCTGTGGAGGGTATAATTTTAAGAGTAAGTCCTGAGCAGAATATATCTGTGGAGGGTAAGTCTCATAATTCCAGTATGATAGTTACTGTGGAGGGTAGAATCTCAGTCTGGAGCAGAAATCCTGTCGAGGGTAAAATCTCATGGAGAGAGGGGAAGTCCTGAACAGGGTAGTCCTGTGGAGAGTAAAACCATAGTGTAACGGTATATTGGCCAGACCAGTAAGGGTGGAAGCCCAGTATGTGAGTGGGTGTGTGAAAGAGGTTAGATTTGTGCCCTGTTGGGGTGGTGGACCATGGTAGATTATGTGGAAATAGGAAGACAAGTGTGAATAATTTTGGTGATGGGTGTTATCAACAATAGGGATATTGGAGGCAATACGGGAAAAAGCCATTAAGTCATCCGTATTCTCCAGTAATACATTTGCAGACACTATGGTATCGGTTCTAATACAAGGTATTCACTTCTTCGGGATCGGTGTCCCTTCCACGGGACGGTTGAGCTAATGTAGGCTAATGTGATTAGCATGAGGTTATAAGTAACAAGGAAATTTCCCAGGACTTAGACATAGCTGATATTGGCAGAATATCTTGTTAATCTAACTGCACTGTCCAATTTTCAGTAGCTATTACAGTGAAAGAATACCATGCTATTGTTTGAAGAGAGTGCACAATTTTCAACATGAAAAGTTATAAATAAACAAGTTAGGCACATTTGGGAAGTCTTGACACAACATTTTGAACAGAAATGCAATGTTTAATTGGATCAGTCTAAAACTTTGCACATACACTGCTGCCATCTAGAGGCCAAAATCTAAATTGCACCTGGGCTGGAATAATATTATGGCCTTTCTCTTGCACTTCAAAGATGATGGTATAAAAAATACAAAATAACAGTTGTTTTTTTCTTTGTATTACCTTTTACCAGATCTATTGTGTTAAATTCTCTTATATTCTAATTATTATCCGGGGAAGAGTGTAGCGCTAACTTGTCAAATAGTTAATAGAAGGTCTGTATTATAGACAGGTAGAAGAAATCTAAATTACCCTGAACACCGTCGGGAGAGTTTAGGGAATAATAACTATTGATATGGCGACAAACGGCTCCAATTCTCCCCATAATATGGAGCTAGAGGGTTTAATAATGCCATGGAGGCGCTGAAAGAAGTGCACCAGCATTCTACCAATTTGGCTCGGATATGGATCAAATTGGGCAACACTTCCCTGCTGACGGAGAATTCAAATCAAATAAAGAATTCAGGGAGGCAATTTTGACTTGGCACAAAGACATAAAACCAGAATCAAAAGCTCAATATACCAGCGTTTTGATGTCAGCATTCTATCAACAAAAAAATACATCACGATAAACCCGGAATGAGTACCAGTACGCTGCCACAGAAAGACTGGGAACGGGAGTGCATTGATAGAATTTGCACTTAAGCTTTGATGGCTGGTTTGAACCCTATGATCAAAATGGTAATGGATTCAAAACGTTAGTGGATTCAATTCAAGAGGATGTTTTGAGAGTGGAATTTAACTCTGTTCACTTCGCAGACATGCAAGGGGTTAACAGGACCATAGGGAAAAATCACAAACTATAGTTTCTGTTACGCACGCCTCTATGAAGAGGGAACGCAACACCCTGCTACAACTAAACTCTCCGTTAAGTGAAAAAGGTACGGACTGTAGGTGCGAGGAAGGATGACAACAGATAGAATGTGGTACTGTTTACAAGGACTTTATTCCTTTACACGGTAATATGGGGAAAAGGGGCTGGACAGAACCAAAGCAAAGAAAGTAAATCTCAAAGCCCCCCCTCGCCTATCTTACCTGCCTACCCACTACTTACCTAATTTAGCACCACTTGGTGCCCTAACCAAAATACAGGGGGTGGTCCGCCCAGGTCTTACCTAGTGTGCCTAGACAGCGAATATGCTACGGGTATATGTATGCCCGCGGGCCTCTTGCCTAAGCACTCCCTAGGTGCCTTCCCCTTCCCCCCTGGGAACGAATGAAACAGAATATTAAACAATTTCAAACAAACAAACTAAGAAACAAAGGACATCAAATAAGCTCTATCTGAGCAACAAACTCACAGAACATACCAACTCTCAGCAAAATCTCTAGCAAAATCTCTAGCAAAATCTCTCTAGCAAAATCTCTCTAGCAAAATCTCTCTAGCAAAATCTCTCTAGCAAAATCTCTCTAGCAAAATCTCTCTAGCAAAATCTCTCTAGCAAAATCTCTCTAGCAAAATCTCTCTAGCAAAATCTCTCTAGCAAAATCTCTCTAGCAAAATCTCTCTAGCAAAATCTCTCTAGCAAAATCTCTGCAATGACCTCCCAGCAAATATCTTCTCCTGAACAGAACACTGGCTCTTATATAGCTTCAGATTGAATGGGTAATTGGAGACAGCTGCCTCTTGACGAGGGGGCGGAGTCAGCTCTCCAATTAGCCATGGAGTCGACCAATCAGCTGCTTGAGGGATTTCAGGAAGCCATTTCCTGAAATAAACACCTGCAAATACACAAACTACAACACATAAACTGGGGAACGTAACAGTTTCAATGGCCAAGATAAGTCAAAGAAATGTAGCAGAAAAGCATCAAAGCGTAGGGACACAGAGTTCCTTTTTAGGAGTTGGGCTATTGGTAATTGGAAATGGGAGCGTAAAGTGGGTATGGAGCGTGCTGCATTCGAAGGAAATTACGGTATACAAGCGTTTGCATCTTTTTCAAAAGAGCAACAAGTCCCCGGGAAAGTAGCAGGACAGGAACTTTCACCTAGCGGTATATAGCCTCTGTTCGATCGATACGTGGTTCATAGAGATTACAGTTTCTATGTGAAGGAAGACGTATGAGAGCACGCCTTACTTAACATTTTAGTAGAGGCCAGGGATCAAATATTGCAGATTCCTTGCGATGAGAAATTGGCTAAATTTGCCACAGGAAAATTGAAATTATATGGCTAAACACTCCTCGCAAACTCAGAATTCCTTGGGGAGTTTTTTTTTATGTGCTTTTATTTTTAAATAGATTCACATTTTTTTATTGTCTGATTCTGGAATTGATTTCTAGAATGGACAAAAGGGTGGAGGGGTCACGGAATTAGTATAGGGGTTACCAAACCTAAAATGAACTTGAACATTTGTATGTGGTTTAGGAGAATCATGGGGAAGAGACCAGTGAATCGTTAGACTCAGTGGCAAGATAATGTCACTGTGTCGAAGGGTAGTACATGCTAAATAAAGGATGGGGTAGATGAAAACAAACATTTAATGATTGGAGTAAGGACAGTGGATTTACAATTAACAGGTTTGCTTTATAATTCATATTTTTGGATTTCTGATTAAAATGTAGCATATTGAATGCTAAAGAAATCTGCACTCTCTTTTCCAAAAGAGGGGGTTTCATTATTTTTCATAGGAAGGTCCCCGGAGACTGTGGGGAGAGAGCAGTTTGTGATATGTGGCAGTTTTAAGTATAAAAGTATCTGGATTAGGCCAAAAAACGAGTTCCAGATAATAAGTGAGACCTACGGTTCACCAACACGCGCACACTATTTACTGGCTAAGAATGTGCGTTGGTGGTGTGTTGATACTGTGCACTTATTGGGTGGGGTCTTTTCAATTGGGTATGCAGAATTTACCTTTATTTAACTAGGCAAATCAGTTTAGAACAAATTCTTATTTTCAATGACGGCCTAGGAACTGTGGGTTAACTTCTCGGCGCACCCATCCCGTTAGCGGGATCATTTTCGTCAACATCCGCGGAATTGCATCATAAAATCACAAGTATAATATAGCAAAACACAGTTTTGCTTGTTGTTAATCCAAGCTATTAAGTTAGGACATCTCTCTCAGCAGATAAAACATTACAAACAGCTAGCAGCAAAGTAGATTGGTCACGAAAGTCAGAAAAGCAATAAAATGATTTGCTTACCTTTGATGGGCTGCGGATCTTTGCACTCACAAGACTCCCAGTTACACAATAAATGTTCCTTTTGTTCCATAAAGATTATTTTTATATCCAAAATACCAACATTTGGTTGGCACGTTGGGGTATGTCTCCACAGGTTCAAGCGGTCACGACGGGGCAGATGAAAATTCCAAATAGTATCCGTAAAGTTCGTAGAAACATGTCAAACATTTTTTTATAATCAATCCTCAGGTTGTTTTTACAATAAATAATCAATAATATTTCAACCGGACCGTAGTTTTTTCAATAGGAGAGAGAGTGAGAAAATGTCTGCTCCAAGCTGTTGCGCATGCAAAACTCTGCTGGCACCCAGCCATCCACTGACTCGAAGTGATCCTTCTCGCTCATTTTTCAGAATAAAAGCCTGAAACTATGTCTAAAGACAGTTCACACCATGTGGAAGCAATAGGGAAAGGAATCTGGTTGATATCCCTTTAAATGGAGGGAAGGCATGCAATGGAACAGGGAGATTCGTTTCTCTTAGGCACTTCCTTGTTGGATTTTTCCTCAGGTTTTCACCTGCAATATCAGTTATGTTATACTCACAGACAATATTATATAATAACATTTGGACAGTTTTGGAAACTTTAGAGTGTTTTCTATCCTAATCTGACAATTATATGCATATTCTAGATTTTGGGCCTGAGAAAACGGCAGTTTCATTTGGGTACATTTTTCATCCATACACTGCCCCCTACACTCAAAAGGTTAACTGAATAACAGATTTGTACCTTGTCAGCTCAGGGATTTGAACTTGCAACCTTTTTGTTAATAGCCCAGAACTATACACTAGGCTACCCTGCCACCCAAGAAGGATGGAAATGTTTTGAAAATGTGTTTATATGTTTTGAAAATGCCCTGTATTCCGACTTTTTCTGGTGAGGCCTAATCAATTTCACAAGGGAATTTAATTTTAAAATGAATAAGGAACACCACTCTATTCAAATCATACCACTACTTTAGGAGATTATTATCATTTCAGTAGGGAGTAATAAAGAGTTGTGGTCCTTCTGTAGCTCAGTTGGTAGAGCATGGCGCTTGTAACGCCAGGGTAGTGGGTTCGATCCCCGGGACCACCCATACGTAGAATGTATGCACACATGACTGTAAGTCGCTTTGGATAAAAGCGTCTGCTAAATGGCATATATTATTATATTATAGTTGTACTTCTAAGTTGATTAGTTATTCAAATGTGTTTATTTTTTATTTAACATGTTTTTGAATCACGTGTTTGAAAGGGGAAATGACCAGTTCCCTGGGGTCCTGGACTTTGGGTAAATACACAGAGGTACTGGGGGGGTCGGGTGTTGGACTACACACTGTGAAAAATGTAGACTAAGAGTGCATTGAAATACTGATCTTCCATTACCAGGCCACTTTGGTAATTGAGGAGCTGGAATTTGAGTCCTACACTCAAAGTAAGCACTAAGGACTGTCATTCTAAATTTGGGTTGGATCATTTATAATACACTGCTCAAAAACTTAAAGGGAACACTTAACAACACAATGTAACTCCAAGTCAATTACACTTCTGTGAAATCAAACTGTCCACTTAGGAAGCAACACGGATTGACAATACATTTCACATGCTGTTGTGCAAATGGAATAGACAACAGGTGGAAATTATAGGCAATTAGCAAGACACTCCCAATAAAGGAGTGGTTCTGCAGGTGGGAACCACAGACCACTTCTCAGTTCCTATGCTTCCTGGCTGATGTTTTGGTCACTTTTGAATGCTGGCAGTGTTTTCACTCTAGTGGTAGCATGAGACGGAGTCTACAACCCACACAAGTGGCTCAGGTAGTGCAGTTCATCCATGTGAGCTGTGGCAAGAAGGTTTGCTGTGTCTGTCAGCGTAGTGTCCAGAGCATGGAGGCGCTACCAGGAGACAGGCCAGTACATCAGGAGAAGTGGAGGAGGCCGTAGGAGGGCAACAACCCAGCAGCAGGACCGCTACCTCCGCCTTTGTGCAAGGAGAAGCACTGCCAGAGCCCTGTAAAATGACCTCCAGCAGGCTACAAATGTGCATGTGTCTGCTCAAATGGTCAGAAACAGATTCCATGAGGTTGGTATGAGGGCCCAACGTCCACAGATGGGGGTTGTGCTTACAGTCCAACACCGTGCAGGACGTTTGGCATTTGCCAGAGAACACCAAGATTGGCAAATTCGCCTCTGGCGTCCTGTGCTCTTCACAGATGAAAGCAGGTTCACACTGAGCACATGTGACAGACGTGACGTAATCTGGAGAGGCCGTGGAGAACGTTCTGCTGCCTGCAACATCCTCCAGCATGACCGGTTTGGTGGTGGGTCAGTCATGGTGTGGGGTGGCATTTCTTTGGGGGGCCGCACAGCCCTCCATGTGCTCGCCAGAGGTAGCCTGACTGCCATTAGGTACCGAGATGAGATCCTCAGACCTCTTGTGAGACCATATGCTGGTGCAGTTGGCCTTGGGTTCCTCCTAATGCGAGACAATGCAAGACCTCATGTGGCTGGAGTGTGTCAGCAGTTCCTGCAAGAGGAAGGCATTGATGCTATGGACTGGCCCGCCCGTTCCCCAGACCTGAATCCAATTGAGCACATCTGGGACATCATGTCTCGCTCCATCCACCAACGCCACGTTGCACCACAGACTGTCCAGGAGTTGGTGGATGCTTTAGTCCAGGTCTGGGAGGAGATCCCTCAGGAGACCATCCGCCACCTCATCAGAAGCATGCCCAGGCATTGTAGGGAGGTCATACAGGCACATGGAGGCCACACACACACTACTGAGCCTCATTTTGACTTGTTTTAAGGACATTACATCAAAGTTGGATCAGCCTGTAGTGTGGTTTTCCACTTTAATTATGAGTGTGACTCCAAATCCAGACCTCCATGGGTTGATAAATTTGATTTCCATTGATCATTTTTGTGTGATTTTGTTGTCAGCACATTCAACTATGTAAAGAAAAAATATTATTAATTTAAATGTATTTTTATTTGGATTTCATCTAATGGACATGCACAAAAGAGTCCAAATTGGTGAAGTGAAAAAAGTAATCTAAGCAATCTAAGTGTCACATGATCTATTCTGAAATGCATTGCAACACCACTAAGCAAGGGGCAAAACCAATCAAGTGACAATATGAAGACCAAGGAGTTCTCCAAACAGGTCAGGGACAACGTTCTGGAGAAGTACAGATCAGGGTTGGGTTATAAAAAAATAGTCCAAACTTTGAACATCCCATGGAGCACCATGGAGCACCATTAGGATTTGGATAAAAGCGTCAGCTAAATGGCATATATACATATATATACAATATATATACAATATATATACAACAAACCTGCCAAGAGAGGGCCGCGCACCAAAACTCACGGACCAGGAAGGGAGGGCATTTAATCAGAGAGACAACAAAGAAACCAAAGATAACCCTTAAAGAGCTGAAAAGCTCCACAGCGGAGATTGAAGTATCTGTCCATAGGACCACTTTAAGCCGTACACTCCACAAAGCTTTTCTTTACGGAAGAGTGGACAGAAAAAAGCTATTGCTTGAAGAAAAAAATAAGCAAACACATTTGGTGTTAACCAAAAGGCATATGGGAGACTCCTCAAACATATGGAAGAAGGTACTCTGGTCAGATGAGACTAAATTTGAGCTTTTTGGCCATCAAGGAAAACGCTATGTCTGGCGCAAACCCAAAACCTCTCATCATCCAGAGAACACCATTCTCACTGTGAAGCATGGTGGTGGCAGCATCATGCTGTGGGAATGTTTTTCATCGGCAGGGACTGGGAAACTGGTCCGAGTGGAAGGAATGAAGGATGATGCTAAATACAGGGAAATTCTTGAGAGAAACCTATTTCAGTCGTCAAGAGATTTGAGACTGGGATGGAGGTTCACCTTCCAGCAGATCAATGACCTTAAGAACATTGCAAAAGCAACAATTGAGTGGTTTAAGGGGAAACATTTAAAAGTCTTGCAATGGTCTAGTCAAAGCCCAGACCTCAATCCAATTGCGAATATGTGGTATAATTTAAAGATTGCTGTTCACCAGCAGAACACATCCAACTTGAAGGAGCTGGAGCAGTTTTGCCTTGAAAAATGGGCAAAAATCCCAGTGGCAAGATGTGTCAAGCTTTTAGAGACATACCCCAAGAGACTTGCAGCTGTAGTTGTTGCGAAAGGTGGCTCTACAAAGTATTGACTTTGGGGGGGGGTGAATAGTTATGCACGCTCAAGTTTTCAGTTTTCTTGTCTTATTTCTTGTTTGCATCTTCAAAGTGGTAGGTATGTTGTGTAAAGCAAATGATACAAACCCCTCAAAAATCCATTTTTAATTTAATTAAGTTTTAAGGCAACAAAATGCCAAGGGGGTGAATACTTTCGCAAGTCACTGTAAGACGACAGTTGATTTTAGTGTTTTTATTACAAATAAGTTGTTCTAAACATTTTGTACTGGATGTAATGTATTTTCTATTGTTTTAGTGAGTATTTGTATTTGTACTGTGGCTGTGTAATTACCCTTACCTGCCTTGGGACTACGGGTGCAAATTAGCTTATTGCTAACCCACATTTACAAAATTAATGTAGTTCTATCCTTAAGCTTGTCTTGTCTATTAATGTTCTGTAATATGTCATGTTTCATGTTCTGTGTGGACCCATGAAGAGTGACTGCTGCCTTTGCAACAGCTCATGGGGTTCCTAATAAAATACAAAATAAATGGATGTTGCGTTATTGTAATATTGACTCATGTGCAATGACCCTCTAAACATATTAATAAAATAATAAAGTATTTAGAAAACATAAAAAAATAAAAACTGTTTTCCCATTTAGTTTATTTGGTCAAAAACCAAGCGTAGCTGTCACGACTTCCGCCAAAGATCTGTGGTCAACGTCACCGGCTTTCTAGCCATCGCCGCTCCATTTGTCATTGATCCATCTGTTTTGTCTTGTTTTGCATTTCCCAATCACACTGCATGTATTTACTCCTCTGTTCCCCTTCATGTCTTTGTGTGATATTGTTTGTGTTAAAAAAAAAATTGACGCACCAGACTGGTGTTCGTATATTCTGTGTTTTGTCACGAGGTATGTTTATTTGTTTGAACATAATTATTGGGACTGTTTGAGCATTTTTTGCACTTTTGCCAATTGGCTGGAGGCTTTGACGCAGTGGCGTCCGTCTGTTGGTTTGTCCTGCCTCAATAAAGTGTGCGCCTGTTCACAACTCTCTGCTCTCCTGCACCTGACTCCGCTACCAGTACACACACCCCTGACAGAATATCACACTACCCATGGAGTCAGCAGAAGCAGGTACCCCGGTCAGAGGAGTCGAGGAGCGCGTCCGGGAACACTCGGCAATGCTACAACATCTCGGTGCCATGATGGATCGCGTTGTCCAGACCATGGACCACTAGGAGTGGCAGGAAGTCTCTCCAGCGCCTCGACCAGCGCAACCGTGGTTACCTCTACCCGTCCCTCCTGGATCCAGGTCCAGTGGCATGCGTCTCTCCCTTCCCAGGGAGTATGATGTGACGGCAGCATGGTGCCAGGGGTTCCTATTACAGCTAGACCTATTTCTGGCCACCATTCACCCAGCTCCTTTGGGAAGGGAGTGGGCAAACGCCGTGTGGGGAGAACGAGATGCAGTGTTGGACCACTTCTTCTCCCCACACAGCGTTTTCCCACTCCCTTCCCAAAGGAGCTAGGTGAATGGTGGCCAGGGGGAACGGCTCTTCCACTTGAGGCAGGGAACGAGGAGCGCCCAGGAGTTTGCCCAGGAATTCCGGACCTTGGCCGCCGGAGCAGGATGGAACGACAGAGCCCTTATCGACTTCTACCAATGCGTCCGACGGGAGTTGGCCTGCAGGGATGCCACCATCACTTTTGACCTACTGGTGGATCCGTCCATCCGGTTGGATAACCTGCCGGTCACCCGCGGACGTCCAGAGAGGGCTCTGTCGGTTCCATCTTCCAGGGGCCGCGCGTAGGGAGGCTGGAGGAGGAGCCTTCACATGCACCATCTGTGGCTACAGAGGCACAATGCCGGTCGGTGGCTGGATGGTTCCTCTGGGAGTCAAGGCAGCAGTCAGGGCACTCCCCAGGTGAGTCTGCACAACTCTCATCCAGAGTCCTCTGTTGTCCAACTGTTTGTACCTGTCTGTTTTCCTGAGTTTTCCCTGCATTCCCAGCATAAGGCACTCGTCGATTCGGGCGCGGCTGGGAATTTTATCGACAGAGCGCTCGCCCTTAGTTTAGGGCGGTAGCACCAAAGGGATCCCCATTATTCCTGTGGTTAGACCTTTCCCGGTACACGCTCTGGATAGTCAACAATTGGGGTCCGGGTTAATCAGGGAAGCCACCATCTCCCTGGCTATGGTGATGCAGGGGGGTCACGAGGAGAGAATCAGTCTCTTCCTCATTGACTCTCCTGTGTTTCCCGTGGTACTAGAACTTCTCTGGTTAGCTCGTCATCACCCCACCATTTCATGGCAACAGGGGGTGGTCACGAGAGTGTTCGGTTTCCGTTGGTGCTACCATGGTGGAAAGTCCAGACCAGGTCTCCACCATGCGCATCCCCCCCAGAATATTCCGATTTGGCTCTCACCTTCTGTAAAAAGAAGGCGACTCAATTACCACCCCATCGACGGATGGATTGTGCGATAAATCTCCTGGTAGAAGCTGCACTTCCCAGGAGTCATGTGTATCCCCTTTCGTAAGCTGAGAAGGAGGCTATGGAAACATATACAGGGGTACATTCGGTCATCCACTTCACCCGCCTCCTCGAGTTTCTTTTTTGTGAAGAAGAAGGATTTTTATTTTATTTTGCCTTTATTTAACTAGGCAAGTCAGTTAAGAACAAATTCTTATTTTCAATTACGGCCTAGGAACAGTGGGTTAACTGCCTGTTCAGGGACATAACGACAGATTTGTACCTTGTCAGCTCGGGGATTTGAACTTGCAACCTTTCGGTAACTAGCCCAACTCTCTAACCACTAGGCTACCCTGCCACCCCGTGCATTGACTATTGAGGTCTCAATCCAATCACGGTGAGGTATAGTTACCCGCTACCTCTCATCGCCACGGCGCACGGGCGCGCTTCTTCACTAATCTGAATCTCAGGAGCAAGTACAACCTGGTGCGTGTCCGGGAGGGAGACGAGTGGAAGACGGCATTTAGTACCACCTCAGGGCATCAGAGTACCTCGTCATGCCGTACGGGTTAATGAATGCTTCATCAGTCTTCAAATCCTTTGTAGACAACATTTTCAGGGACCTGCACGGGCACGGTGTAGTGTGGTATATCGATGACATTCTGATATACTCCGCTACACGCGCCGACCATGTGTCCTTGGTGCGCAGGGTACTTGGACGACTGTTGGAGCATGACCTGTACGTCAAGGCTGAGAAATGCCTGTTCTTTCAGCAGGCCGTCTCCTTCCTGGGTATCGCATTTCTACATCAGGGGTGGAGATGGAGAGTGACCGCATTTCAGCCATGTGTAATTGGCTGACTCCCACCACGGAATAGGAGGTGCAGTGGTTTTTAGGGTTTGCCAATTACTACCGGAGATTTATCCAGGTTTTGGCCAGGTGGCTGCTCCCATTACCTCACTGCTGAAGGGGGGTCCTGTATGTCTGCAGTGGTCGGTTGAGGCAGACAGGGCTTTTGGGCACCTAAAAGATCAATTTACCTCAGCTCCCGTGCTGGCCCATCCGGATCCCTCTTTGGTGTTCATAGTGGAGGTGGACGCGTCCGAGGCTGGGATAGGAGCCGTGCTCTCTCAGCTCTCTGGCACGCCACCGAAGCTCCACCCCTGTGCTTTCTTCTCAAAGAAGCTCAGCCCTGGCGGAGTGGAACTATGATGTGGGGGACCGGGAGCTGTTGGCTGTGGTTAAAGCTTTGAAGGCGTGGAGACATTGGCTTGAGGGGACTAAACACCCTTTCCTCATTTGGACTGACCACCGCAACCTGGAGTACATCCGGGCAACGATGATTCCTCATCAGGCAATGTGGGCCAAGTTCTTGACCTTTTTTGTGTTTATCCTGTCTTACAGACCAGGTTCCCAGAATATGAAGGCAGACACACTGTCCAGGCTGTATGACACAGAGAAGCAACCCATGGATCAGACTCCCATACTCCAGGCCTCCTCCCTGGTAGCGCCGGTCGTGTGGGAGCTCGACGCGAACATTGAGCTGGCGTTGCGTACAGAGCCCACTCCCCTCCAGTGTCCCGTCGGGTGTCTGTACGTTCCGTCTACTGTCCGTGACAAGTTGATCTTTTGGGCTCACACGTCACCCTCCTCTGGGCATCCGAGGATCGGTTGGACGCTGCGCTGTCTGATTCGGAAGTACTGGCGGCCCACCTTGGTAAAGGACGTGAGTTTTTTTTTTCTCCTGCTCGGTGTGCGCCCAGTGTAAGGCTCCTAGACACCTGCCCAGAGGTAAGCTTCATCCCTTACCCATTCCACAACGGCCTTGGGTACTGTCACGGCCTCCGCCGATGTCGGCTCCTCTCCTTGATCGGGCAGCGTTCGGCGATCGACGTCACCGGCTTTCTAGCCATCTCCGATCCATTTGTTTTGTCTTGTTTTGCACACCTGGTTTGAATTTCCCAATCTCACTGCATATATTTATTCCTCTGTTTTCCCTCATGTCTTTGTGTGATATTGTTTGTGTTATGTGTCATTTTTGACGTTCCAGACTGGTGTTCGTATATTCCGTGTTTTGTCACGAGGTATGTTTATTTGTTTGCTCGTTTTTGCACTTTTGCCAATTGGCTGGAGGTTTTGACGCAGTGAAGTCCGTCTGTTGGTTTCTCCTGCCTCAATAAAGTGTCCGCCTGTTCACAACTCTCTGCTTTCCTCCACCTGACTCCTCTACCAGTACGCACACCCCTGAGAGAAGCCTCACCTTCTCTCAATTAAGTTTTTTTTTTCCCTGCCCAATGCAATTGTGACGTAGTCAAGACTACTGATAATGGGTTTGGCTCCTGAGAACACTTGGAAATAAATGTTAATCAACAAAGTTTTTATTAAAATATGAATAAAATAAAACATTGAGCTGACATTGCCTTTTTATCTATGCATTGTAGGCAGGCCCACATTATTGTAGCCAAGCAGTCTGCGTTGTGCCTACCTTGAGAAATGCTGGAGGCTGAAAGTCTGACATAGCCTATTTAAAACAAGCTGTTGTTTCGTTTTGTTTAGAATTTGATTAGAATTATTTGTTCACTTTTTTCATCTTATCAATAGTGAATTTCATCTTGCTTATTGACAATGGCATGTCCATGCTCAGCCATAATTCAATTTATTGCAGGCCTAGCCGCGATGCTAGTGAATGCTATTGAAGCCATGCAATTACGTAGAACAATGTGGACTACAAATGGGTTCAAGCTAACGTATTTAGCAAAGATAGGTCTACATTTTGTTATTTTGTGTCTGTAAGCCAAACTATGACAGACTAACATTGGAATTGGAGTTGATTCCAAGGCAATACATAGAAGACTGTAAATACACAACTTGAAGCAACCACATATTTCACAATGGTGCATGCTCTGATTGGCCAGTGAGGGGCTAAGCCTCGACATACTCATAACATGTTTATTCATCAAACCCAGCTCTCTCGTGCCAATTTCAGCAAGTGGGGCGATTGTTATAATAGCGAAAATAGGTCAAATATTTCTGACACACCCCTGAACCTACAGCTCTTCCACCTGCGCTTAGATTTACCATTGCGTTTGGTTTGTTAAAATTGAGCCCTAAGTCTGTAGGCCACTGGTTTACTCTGAGCTTTCTCTACCATTCCTTTGCACAAACAAAATACGGCCCAGGCAAACAAGCTCCCATAATGTGTGTTTTGGGAAATAGACAGAATCACCTTGCGTACAATAAGAAGCATATCATGCCAGGTACAAGGAAAAATCCCCCATTGAAAAGAGGAGGCAAGATGCTGCTGCTCAAGGCAGTGAAGTGAAGACGTTAAATCATCCATAAAAGCACTATTTGACTTTACTTACCGTGTTAAGTAACGATGACTTTCCTCACGAGTGACATGTTTTTCCTCGTCTCTGACTGTCTCTGCTTTTGAAACTGTTTTAATATGACAATAGAATGCACTCCTAATGCACACTAGCTGTCCTAATGCACACTAGCTGTCCTAATGCACACTAGCTGTCCTTTCCCCAAAGTGTGAAAATTGAAAACAACATAAATGTCTGTTTTCATGATATTACCTGGAGAATAATTAGATAGCTGCAGAGGGATGAGTAGGGAAACTGTCAGATGTGGTGTGAAAAGTTACATCAATCCTTTTCAGATGGGAGACTCTTGATTTCAATCCCAAAGTGTGGTTTGTAGACAGGTTTCAACATGCAATATGTAATATGTTTGTTTAAAGGCTGAGCTATCTTCTAGTTTTACACAGTTGCAGACTCCCCTTTGGGACCTCTGCTCTGTGAACACTGCCCTACTTTCCAACGTTACTGAGCCACAGAACAATAGATTATGAGCCATGCCAGGAAGATCAGGCTAGGGAAAAATGCAGACGAAAGCATGGAGTTGGAAATGACACAGTCTGAAAACTTGTGATCTGAAGTGGTGAGATTTCTCAGAATGTATGTCACACTTCAAATCTCTCATTTGAGGACTGGTTTCTGCCTCAGTGTCGGGTTCTAATTAGGCAAACATATCTGGAACCATATAGACAGTCAGGAGAAACAAGGTCACTCAAAGACAAAGGCTTACAGTACTTTGATCATGAAAAACATCCCAAGTATTGAATGTCCTCAGAGATATTCTACAGCAAGACAGATGCCCATCTATCCTACAGAATAACTGCAATGGTGTGGAGACGTGACAAGAACTCTGTCGCGTTCCTCCATATCTGTCGCGTTCCTCCATATCGTAACAAGAAGAAAAACAAGTCTGAAGCCGGATGTAAAACACAACGATAACAACATGCAACTGCAGTTTGTACTCCTCCAGCGCTGATAGAATTTCGAGAGATCGTTGAAATGTAGTGTGTCCAAGTTCAGTAAAACACAATTTCCCCAGAAGTTGACTGCTCATGCGAGATCCAATCCCAGGGTTTTAGTGGGATTGTTCTAAAAACCAGCTGTATCTGATCTGCTATCTCCCAATAGGGGCTTTCTCCAGAGTGGCGAGAGGGAAGGATAGTAGCTTGAATCATCCTCTTCATCTTGCAGTAAATAGATTTTGGCAGAGTGACAAGAAGAACTTCGTACAGCCATACTGTGGCATGCTCTGCAGTGGCTTGCACATGTCTTTGTGCCTGAATAGATTGCTTTTTAAAATCACAGGTAGGATACTTTGTGGAGAGAAGTCCTCAAATGTAATGCTACAGAATATTGGACCAAGTAGGTACATCCCATGTAGAAAATGAGAGGCATCCACAGCGCACATTTTGAAATGGCTGCGTATTTGTCACACCCTGATCTGTTTCACCTGTCTTGTGCTCGTCTCCACCCTCCACCTGGTGTCTCCTATTTTCCCCATTATCCCCTGTGTATTTATACCTGCGTTTTCTGTCTGTCTGTTGCGAGTTCATCTTGTCTCGTCAAGTTATCCAGTGTGTTTTACGTGTGTTACCAGTTCCTGTTTTCTAGTCTTCCTGGTTCCGACCTTTCTGCCTACCCTGAGCCTGCCTGTCGTTCTGTACCTTTTTAACTCTGCCTTGGACTACGAACCCCTGCCTGCCCCCGACCTGCCTTTTGCATGCCCATTCGTTATAATAAACATTCTGAGAACCGAACCATCCGCCTCCTGTGTCTGCATCTGGGTCTTATCCTGAGTCGTGATAGTTTTACAAAAAAAAAAAATGCTATTTGGAGAACAGCAAAACCAAGCAAAAATAACCGCAGCCATTATCACCTTGGCAGCTGTAGGTTCATTCACCTCAGTCGATCTACAAAACACATAGCTTATTAGCTATACAATTGTAAGCTTATACCCCTGAAAGGGCGGAAATACACACAAAAAAAAGATGAGGTTTCCTCAAGTTTCGATTGTCAAGTATGACATTTTAATGTCACATGCACAAGTACAGCGAAATGCCTTTCTTGCAAGCTCCAAACCCCAACAAAGCAGGAATCAATAGCAATGTAGAACTAAAAATAACATAAGGTTGAACAAAAACACCATAAATATTTGGACATTGACCAGTTTTTATTTTATTTTAGCTGTCTACCACAGCATACTGGAGGTGAAATTAAATAATGAATAAGCGCTGAGAGTCGACTTTCATCTTAAATTCTAGGGTATTTACATCCAAATCGGGTGAACTGTGTAAGAATTACAGCAGTTTTTATAAACTCAGCATAAAAAGAAATGTCCCTTTTTCAGGACCCTGTCTTTCAAAGATTATTCGGATATATCCAAATCGTCATTGTAAAGGGTTTAAACACTGTTTCCCATGCTTGTTCAATGAACCATAGACAATTCATGAAAATGCTCCTGTGGAAACGGTCATTAAGACACTAACAGCTTACATTTAAGGCATTTAAGGTCACAGTTCTGAAAACGTTGGACACTAAGGAGGCCTTTCTACTGACTCTGGGAAACACCTAAAGAAAGATGTTCAGGGTTCCTGCTCATCTGCGTGAACGTGCCTTAGAAATGCTACAAGGAGGCATGAGGACTGCAGATGTGGCCAGAGCAATGAATTGCAATATCCATACGGTGAGATGCCTAAGACAGTGCTACAGGGAGACAGGACAGACAGATGATCATCCTCGCAGTGGCACACCATGTGTAACAACACCTGCACAGGATCGGTACATCCGAACATCCCACCTGTGGGACAGATACAGGATGGCAACAACTACTGCCCGAGTTACACCAGGAACGCACAATCCCTCCATCAGTGCTCAGACTGTCCACAATAGGCTAAGAGAGAATGGACTGAGGGCTTGTAGGCCTGTTGTAAGGCAGGTCCTCATCAGACATCACCGACAACAACGCCTACTATGGGCACAAATCAACCGTCGCTGAACCAGACAGGACTGGCAGTTGTCGCAGTTTTGTCTCACCAGGGGTGATGGTCGGATTCGCGTTTATCGTCAAAGGAATGAGTGTTACACCGAGGCCTGTACTCTGGAGGGGGATCGATTTGGAGGTGGAGAGTCCATCATGGTCTCGGGCGGTGTGTCACAGCATCATCGGACTGAGTTTGTTGTCATTGCAGGAAATCTCAACACTGTGCGTTACAGGGAAGATCCTCCTCCCTCATGTGGTACCCTCCCTGCAGGCTCATCCTGACATGACACTCCAGCATGACAATGCCACCAGCCATACTGCTCGTTTTGTGCGTGATTTCCTGCAAGACAGAAATGTCAGTGTTCTGCCATGGCCAGCGAAGAGCCCGGATCTCAATCCCATTGAGCATGTCTGGGACCTGTTGGTTCGGAGGGTGAGGGCTAGGGCCACTCCCCCCAGAAATGTCCGGGAACTTGCAGGTGTCTTGGTGGAAGAGTGGGATAACATCTCACAGCGAGAACTGGCAAATCTGGTGCAGTGGTTATTCCCTCATCAGATAAAAGGCTGATTTCAAGTGTGGCATTTGCATTTGGAATATGTTGCTGTTAACCCTCAACATGAAGTCTAAAGAGTTGATGCTGCCAGTGAAACAAGCATCATTAGGCTGAAAATCAAAACAAAACCATCAGAGAGATAGCACAAACCTTAGGTGTGGCCAAATCAACTATTTGTTACATTCTTAAAAATAAAGAATGCACTGGTGAGCTCAGGAACAACAAAAGGCCCGGAAGAACACAGAAAATAACTCTGGTGGATGACAGATGAATTCTTTCCCTGGTGAAGAAAAAACCCTTAACAACAGATGGCCAGATCAATCCTCCTGGAGTTGGGCGTGTCTGTGTCAAAGTCAACAATCAAGAGAAGACTTCACCAGAAGATGTAAACCATTGGTAAGCATCAAAAACAGGAAGACCAGATTAGAGTTTTCCAAAAAACATCTAAAAGAGTCTGCACAGTTCTGGAACAACATCCTATGGACAGATGAGACAAAGGTCAAAGTGTACCGGAATGATGGGAAGAGAAGGGTATGGAGAAGGGAAAGAACTGCTCATGATCCTGCTCATGATACCACCTCATCAGTGAAGCATGGTGGAGGTAGTGTTATGGTGTGGGCATGTATGGCTGCCAATTCAACTGGTTCCCTTGTATTTATTGATGATGTCACTGCTGAAAAAAAGCAGCATGATGATTCTGAAGTATTTAGGGCTATATTATCTACTCAGATTCAGCCAAATGCTTCAAAACTCATTGGGCTGCGCTTCACGGGGCAGATGGACAGTGTCCAGAAGCATACTGCGTAAGCAACCCAGTACTTCTTTAAGGCAATTAAGTTAAATGTTCTGCAATGGCCAAGACAATCACCTGACCTGAATCCAAATGAGCATGCGTTTCACTTGCTGAAGACAAAACTGAAGGCAAAACGCCCCAAGTACAAGCAGGATCTGAAGACAGTGGCAGTAAAGGCCTGGCAGAGCATCACCAGGGAATAAATCCAGCATCTGGTGATGTCTATGAGTTCCAGACTTCAGGCAGTCATTGTCTGCAAAACATTTGCAACCAAGTATTAAAACTCACTATTTAATTTATGATTATGTTAGTTTGTCCAATTACTTTTGAGCCCCTAAAATTGGGGGTTGATGTTTAAAATGGTTGTAATTCCTACATGGTTTATACAATCATTTCGACAAAACCCTTAAATTAAAGATGACATTCTACACTTAAAGCACATCTTGATCGTTTCCTTTCAAATATATTGTGGTGGTATACAGAGCCAAAATAATGCAAAGTGTGTCACTGTCCAATAAACTTATGGACCTGGCTGTATATACAGGGTCAGTTACAATAACATATTTACAATGTGCAGGGATACTGGAGTGATAGAGGTAGAAATGTATGAGGGTAATGTGACTAGGCATCGGGATGTGAATGTATGCACACATGACTGTAAGTCGCTTTGGATAAAAGCGTCTGCTAAATGTCATATATTATTATATTATTATTATATATTATAAACAGAGTCGCAGCAGCGTAAATTAAGATTGTATAATGTAGTACATAGTACATTAATACATTTTTTTACATTTATTTAGCTTGGCAAGTCAGTTTAAGAACAAATTCTTATTTTCAATGACGGCCTAGGAACAGTGGGTTAACTGCCTTGTTCAGGGACAGAACGACCTTGACAGCTCGGGAATTCAATCTCGCAACCTTTCGGTTAATAGTCCAACGCTCCAATCACTAGGCCACGTGCTGTCCCAAATGTGTGTGTGTGTTTGAGTGTCAGTGTGTGAGAGTGTGTAGAGTCTTGTGAGTGTGCATGGAGACGGTGCAAAAAAGAAACTACAAGGGTCAACTCAAATAGTCCACGTAGCCATTCTGTTAGCTATTTAGAAGTCTAATGGCTTGGGGATAGAAGCTGGAGGGGTCTTTGGGAAGGGAGATGGTTCTATGTGGAACCATAATGACTCAACTTACTCTTTCACCTCTTCAATGGTCCTTTACAGATCACAAAAGGTTATTTTGTTCTTACGTTGATAATATGTAGGGGAAGCAGCTCATTAGAATATTTGGCAGATAGCATACGTTTACATACACACAATTTGTATTTGGTAGCATTGCCTTTAAATTGATTAACTGGGGTCAAACGTTTCGGGTAGCCTTCCACAAGCTTCTCACAATAAGTGAGGCCTCCTTGCTCGCACACGCTTTTTCAGTTCTGCCAACAAATGTTCTATAGGATTGAGGTCAGGGCTTTGTGATGGCCACTCCAATACCTTGACTTTGTTGTCATTAACTTTGGAAGTATGCTTGGGGTCCTTGTTCATTTGGAAGACCCATTTGCGACCAAGCTTTAACTTCCTGACTGATGTCTCGAAATGTTGCTTCAATATATCCACATAATTTTCCATCCTCATGATGCCAACTATTTTGTGAAGTGCACCAGTCTCTCCTGCAGCAAAGCACCCCCACAACATGATGCTGCCACCCCCGTGCTTCACGGTTGGGATGGTGTTCTTCGGCTGGCAAGCCTCTCCCTTTTTGCTCCAAACATAACGATGGTCATTATAGCCAAACAGTTCTATTTTTGTTTCATCAGACCAGAGGACATTTCTCCAAAAAGTACGATCTTTGTCCCCATGTGCAATTGCAAACCGTAGTCTGATTTTTAATGGCGGGTTTGGAGCGGTGGCTTCTTCCTTGCTGAGCGGCCTTTCAGGTTATGTCGATATGGGACTAATTTTACTGTGGATATAGATACTTTTGTACCTGTTTCCTCCAGCATCTTCACAAGGTCCTTTGCTGTTGTTCTGGGATTGATTTGCACTTTTCACACCAAAGTGCGTTCAGCTCTATGAGAGAACGCATCTCCTTCCTGAGCGGTATGATGGATGTGTGGTCCTATGGTGTTTATACTTCTGTACTATTCTTTGTACAGATGAACGCGGTACCTTCAGGCATTTGGAAATTGCTCCCAAGGTTGAACCAGACTTGTGGAGGTCTCCGCTGATTTCTTTTGATTTTCCTATGATATCAAGCAACGAGGCACTGAGTTTGAAGATAGGCCTTGAAATACATCCACAGGTACAATTTGACTCAAATGATGTCAATTAGCCTTTCAGAAGCTTCTAAAGCCATGGCATCCTGTTCTGGAATTTTCCAAACTGTTTAAAGGCACAGTCAACTTTAGTGTATGTAAACTTCTGACCCACTGGAAATGTGATACAGTGAATTATAAGTGAAATAATCTGTCTGTAAACAATTGTTGGAAAAATTATTTGTGTCATGCACAAAAGTAGATGTCTTAACTGACTTGCCAAAACTATAGTAAGAAATAAGAAATGTGTGGAGTGGTTGAAAAATGTGTTTTAATGACTGTATGTAAACTTCTGACTTCAACTGTAAGTATTCAGACCCTTTACTCAGTACTTTGTTGAAGCACCTTTGGCAGCAATTACAGCCTTGAATCTTCTTGCTTTGTCACTTCAAGCTTTGAACACCTGTATTTGGGGAGTTTTTCCCATTCTTCTCTGCAGATCGTCTCAAGCGCTGTCAGGTTGGATGGGGAGTGTTGCTGCACAAGTCCACATTCAGAGACTTGTCCCGAAGCCCCTGCTTAGGGTCGTTGTCCTGTTGGAAGGTGATCCTTTGCCCCAGTCTGAGGTACTGAGTGCCCTGGAGCAGGTTTTCATCAAGGATCTCTCTGTACTTTGCTCCATTCATCTTTGCTGACTTGTCTCCCTTTCCATTCCGCTGATAAACATCCCCACAACATGAAGCTGCCACCACCATGTTTCACCATAAGGATGGTGCCAGGTTTCCTTCAAACGTTACACTTGGCATTCAGGCCAAAAAGTTAAATCTGGGTTTCATCAGACCAGAGAATCTTGTTTCTCATGGTCTGAAATGATTTAGGTGTCTTTTGGCAAACTTGGTGGAGTGCTGCAGAGATGGTTGTCCTTCTGGAAAGTTCTCCCATCTTCACAGAGGAACTCCAGAGCTCTGTCAGAGTGACCATTGGGTTCTTGGTCACTTCCCTGACCAAGGCCATTCTCCCCCGATTGCTCAGTTTGGCCGGCCGGCCAGCTCTAGGAAGAGTCGCGATGGTTCCAATTTTCTTCCATTCGATGCCAAGAGTGTGCAAAGCTGTCATCAAGGCAAAGGGTGGCTAATTTGAAGAATCTCAAATATAAACTACATTTTGATTTGTTTAACGTTTTTTTTGGATACTACATGATTCCATATGTATTATTTCATAGTTTTGATGTCTTCACTATTATTCTACAATGTATAAAATAGTCAAAATTAAGAAGAAACCCTTTGGTGTGTCACATTCTGACCTTTATTTCATTTGTTTTGTCATTATTTAGTATGGTCAGGCCGTGAGCTGGGGTGGGTAGTCTATGTTTGTTTTTCTATGATTTGGGGATTTCTATGTTTCGGCCTAGTATGGTTCTCAATCAGAGGCAGGTGTCATTAGTTGTCTCTGATTGAGAATCATACTTAGGTAGCCTGGGTTTCACTGTGTGTTTGTGGGTGTTTGTTTCCGTGTCTGTGTTTTTCACCACACGGTACTGTTTTGGGTTTCGTTCATTCCACGTTTATTGGTTTTGTATTCAGTTGTTCATGTGTACTATTTCTTATTAAAAGAACCATGGACACTTACCACGCCGCATATTGGTCCTCCGATCCTTTTCGCTACTCCTCTTCGGAAGAAGAGGAGGAAATCCCTTACAGGATGAGTAGGTGTGTCCAAACATGATATCGTCATGACTGCAAAACATTGCACAAAGTAGTTCACATATCAGGAAATCTCAACGACAGCAAAAGTAATAGCACCAGATCATTTTTCATCCCCTCTCATTTCAGAGAATGACTGACTTCATCTGTCTGTCTATGAAAATCTGCACAATCATTTCAGCTCAACATTTAAATGTTTCCAAAGACTCTGTGGCACCACCCAGATCTTCCCCCTGTAAACAAGATAAATACAATGGCATCCTTCCGATGCAATTGCATTTACTTAATTGATTGCGACCCCCTATTGAGGCTAACTTAAACAACCCCATGTAATGTAATTGTGATCCTTCATTGACCTTCATCCTCTTCTTTATTTAACTATTTTCTTCTGTCCCTCTTCTTGCAATTCCATTTAACTCCGAAGACCCTCGACGGTCTCAGACATTGATGGGACTGGTAAGCCGGACAGAGATTTAATATCAAACAGGGGATATCACCTTGGCTCCCCGGCCCAATGTGTGCCACAGCCAGCTTGTTTGGCGGGGACCTTCTAATCCGTGAACGTCATCTATCACTTAGCCACAGCCTTCATGCCTGTCAAGAGCCAAAGTGAAGAGTCAATAGACAGTCCTTGCTGATGTGGATAACATCCAATACATCAGGAAATAAACCACCTGGAAAGCATATTGAGAAAATATGACAAGCTCAATTTAACGTGTATTTCCTGAAATTAACACACACTTTGGATAAATTAGAATTATACCAGATTTTAAACATGTTAATTTTTGATGTGCAGAAAATTACAGAGCTTGGTCCTTTGTAAGGAATAAGTCTATTGAGGGTTCTTAATTATAAAAGTAATACGTATCTTCTAGAGGTCGACCGATTATGATTTTTCAACGCCGATACCGATTATTTGGGGGGGGTAATATAATACACCAGGAACGTTGTAGTTATTATAGGAATTAAAGGACTATTTCCCTCTATACCATTTGTATTTCATTAACCTTTGACTATTGGATGTTCTTATAGACACTTTAGTATTGACAGTGTAACAGTATAGTTTCCTTCCCTCTCCTCGCTCCTCCCTGGGATCGAACCAGCAACACAACGACAACAGCCACCATCGAAGCAGCATTACCCATGCAGAGCAAGGGGAACAACTACTAGAATGCTCAGAGCGAGTGACGTTTGAAACGCTATTAGCGCGTGCTAACTAGCTAGCCATTTTGGTTACACCAGCCTCATCTCGGGAGTTGATATGCTTGAAGTCATAAACAACGCAATGCTTGACGCACAACGAAGAGCTGCTGGCAAAACGCACTAAAGTTCTGTTTGAATGAATGTTTACGCGCTTGCTTCTGCCGACCACCGCTCAGTCAGATACTTAGATACTTGTATGTTTGTATGCTCAGTCAGATTATATGCAACGTAGGACACTAGATAATATCTAGTAATATCATCAACCATGTGTAGTTAACTAGTGATTGATTGATTGTTTTTTATAAGATAAGTTTAATGCTAGCTAGCAACTTACCTTGGCTTACTGCAATCGCGTAACAGGCAATCTCCTTGTGGAGTGCTACGTGAAAGTGGCAGGTCGTTATTACGTTGGACTAGTTAACTGTAAGGTTGCAAGTTTGGATCCCCGAGCTGACAATGTGAAAATCTGTCGTTCGGCCCCTGAACAAGGCAGTTAAACCACCGATCCTAGGCCGTCATTGAAAATAAGAATGTGTTCTTAACTGACTTGCCTAGTTAAATAAAGGTAAAAAATAAAAATAAAAACGAAAATCGCCAATCAGCTCCCAAAAATACAGATTTCCGATTGTTATGAAATTTTTAAATCGGCCCTAATTAATCGGCCATTCCGATTAATCGGTCAACTGCTATAGGTGGGTTATGTTATGCTAATAGTGCTATTAGTCGCCAGCCAGCTTTTAATATGAACTCATCGGGTTCTCACAGCATACTCATTTATAAACATACCCTCAATGCACCAACACACTGTTTGATACATCTGCACCATGGTCTTACAATGGTTCTCTGGACCCTCACGGAAAATCACTGTTTTTGAATTCAGTTTTCACTGTAGCATTCCTGCATTTTCAACAATTACTGGAGTCCATTGTGTTCATCTCTGCAGGATAATTGCTTTATGTAGCCATAGGTACAGATAATATATGTTTGGTTACCTAGCAAAGACTGACATCACTGCAGGAATTTGCCTCAAGGTCCCCCACCATCTCTTTCAATTAATAATCAACTTACCAAGGCAGTTGCTAACTACTAATCTTCAATGGTAAAATTGTAAAAAGTTTAAAGATAATGCAATTTAGATAGTTATCTCCTTGTGTAAAATTGTTGTATGAGATTTAAAAATCGTTTTAACAAATCACAGCTTTGTTCAAGCTAATGGCATGTAATCTTTCAACAACAAAACATTCATAGGGTAAAATAACCCTAGATCTGGGTCATGTTCAGTAGGCAGGAAACAAGATTTCGAAATGAATTGAAACGGAAAGTACCGTACTACTACATGAATTTGACCAATAAGAACATTCTAGTTATCCGTTAAAAAAAATGGTTTGCTACATTTTGCTGACTTGTAGAACAATGCATATATAAGCAATGTCATTATACATATCATAAATTATTCACAAAATAACAGACTATTTCTATTTGACCCTCTCACCTATGAATTAGTAAACACATCTTCCAGGCAAATGAATAATACAACATTTTGTAATGCACAGACACCTGACATCTGTCACGTGTCTGGGAAGTGGAGCGCGAAGTGCTTCAGAGGGTTTTGGCATACACCATGCATTAGTACACTGCAACATGTGATGTCAGGCCCCTGAGAGGACAGAGTCACAAGAAGTGAGCCCTCAGGAGAGGTTAAAGAGCTTCACATTTGGGTAGTGGGCCAATGGAGTCCCAATGGACACTCACATGAATTTAAGTGTTCAAAGGTCAATAGTTCCAATCCAGTGCTATTCAGTTCAAGGTTTTATGCTTTGAAAGAAGGGTAGCACTTTATAAATGCTCTACACAATAAAGCATTTATAAAGGATTAGTAAATTGTTTATTCATAATTTTACTAAGCATTACTTCATTCATAAGATGTTTAATATAGGTTCTTATAAACAGTTTAAAAGTTTTTTCTCAAGATGATTTTTATTCCTTCATTACTACTGATATGTGATTGAGGTAGAAATGTTACATGTGCAGTATTACCTTTAAATGCTTCCAGTGCTTCAGTCTTTTAAAGGCAGCCTATTTTCACCCATGGCTTTGTTTGGCTGAACCGTTACTGAGCCTTTAAACGTAAGTGGGATAGTTCAGCAAAACAATGTATTCCGATATGTGTTTCCTTACCAAGTAAGAACTAAGCAGTCCGTAAGCTCATTCGTAGCCCATTCACAGCCATATAAGGAGTCATTGGCATGCAGCGCTTTCAAAATATGGGGCACTTTCTGATTGGATTTTTATCTGGGTTTCGCCTGTGACATCAGTTCTGTTATACTCACAGACAATATCTTCACAGTTTTGGAAACGTTGGAGTGTTTTCTATTCAAAGCTGTCAATTATATGCATAGTTGAGCATCTTGTTGTGACAAAATATCCCGTTTAAAACGGGAACGTTTTTTATCCAAAAATGAAATACCTCCCCCAGAGTATCAAGAGGTTAAGGAGCATCAGGTACTGCTGAAATGTCCACCAATGGCATGTCCAACTTTCTGTGAGAAATTACACTTGTCTCTCAAAACATAAATAGCCCACACTTTGGAGGCCATGCACAAACACTTAACTGATAATTAGTAAATGGTTTCTAAGAACCTAAATTTAATGATCTTATTAATAATGATGAATGATCTCATTAATAATTCTGAAATAGTATTTACTAAATTGTTTATAAAAGTGTGAATAACTAGGTTACTAACATTTACAAATGTGGGAGCAATGATTCATATATTATGAATAACAGGAGTGCAACTTTCACTGGGGATGGGGGGAGGAAATGTCACCCGCAGGTTCTGAAATATATTTTTGTACCCCCCCAGATTTATCATTGTAATGTGATACAAAACGAGGCAAAGGTGCGCTTTAGGATCAACCCGGACGCCTCCGAGCGGCCGGGTAGGCTGTTTAGAGTGCTTATTGTCCCCCGCACTTCTTAAACCAAAGTTGCGCCCCTGATGAATAAACTATTTACTACTCCATTGTAAGTGTTTTATTATATGGAGTTATTATGTAGTGCTACCAACATAAGAGTGAATAATGGACTATGCTCAGCATTTGTTGATTATAGGCCGTGTGTCTGATAATACAACTAATTATAGACCTATACGGTGAAAAAGTCTTCAGAGCATGCTCCGTTGAAACTGACAGCTTGGTCAACCCCTGTGGGTGACTGATCAACTGTGCGATGCCAACAGACTGCATCCTTGTGTGAAAACATCAAGTGATACAGTACGATTTGTACAGAAACAACGCCAATGTGGTAGCCAGAGCAAGATAGAGGACAAACTCAAGGGGCAATGGGAGGGAGGCAATATTGTTTCATGTGCCGGCTTAATGACCTCTGCCAATACCAATTAGTACGGTTGGTAATACAGTACACATCCTCATATTACTACAAAAAAAGCTACACAACAAACTACAAAGACTCATGAATTATTATCCTCTGTTATAGTTGCCCAAAATCTATTTCCTCGTTGCCAAAAATATATTCCCTTAACAGTTTCCCTCTGCCAAGTCCCCGTTGATCCCTGGAGCCAATGAGATTGTTGCTCGAAGCTAAAGACCCCCCAGCATCAGACATCTCCTAATAACCACTCTGTTATCAAAGCTTCCTACTCAAAAGACCAAGTTATACCCTGCCCACGTTCACCTCCACAAAGAAAAGACTCTTCACGAAAATCCCCTCTGGTCTGGTGAGGATGGTCTGTGTGTGTGGGCTGAGAGAGAAAGAGAAAAAGTAGAGAAAGGTAAAGAGAGAAAGATCCTAACTGTTAAGAGTGAGTCTCTGACCATTGCATAGCCACAGGGCTGTATGTTTGTTTTGGTATATTCATGCCTCAGACATTTTAGATTTGAGATTTTATTAGGATCCCCATTAGCACATGCCAATGGCGACAGATATTTTTACTGGGGTCTGACACAACGAAAAAGACAACAGACAAAATACTAATATTTACAAACATTTTAAACGTTAACATGTAGTGTGTGTGTGTCTGCATCTGTCAGTTACACATACATGTCAGTACATACCGTGCATTACAAAAGTATTCAGAGTACTTCACTTTATCCACATTTTGTTACATTACAGCCTTATTCTAAAATTGATTAAACTGTTTTTTTTTTCTCATCAAACTACACACCATACCCCATAATGACGATGCACCTTTGTCAGTGATTATAGCCTTCAGTCTTCCTGGATATGACATTACAGGGTTGGCACACCTGTATTTGGGGAGTTTCTCCCATTCCTTTCTGCAGATCGTGTCAAGCTGGAGGGTGGATGGGGAGCGTTGATGTAGAGCTATTTTCAGGTCTCTCCAGAGATGTTAGGTCGGGTTAAAGTTGGTGCTCTGGCTGTGCCACTCAAGGACATTCAGCGACATTTCCCGAAAGTCACTCCTGCTTTGTCTTGGCTGTGTGCTTAGGGTCGTTCTCCTGTTAGAAGGTGATCCTTTGCACCACTCTGAGGTACTGAGTGCTCTGGAGCAGGTTTTCATCAAGGATCTCTCTGTACTTTGCTCCGTTCATCTTTCCCTCGGTCATAACTAGTCTACCAGTCCCTGCCACTGAAAAACATCCCCACAGCATGATGTTTTTCATGGTCTGAGAGTCTTTAGGTGTCTTTGGGCAAACTCCAAGCGGGCTGTCATGTGCCTTTTACTGAGGAGTGGCTTCCGTCTGGCCACTCTACCATAAAGGCTTATTTCGTGCAGATTTGATCTCTACACAATCAATGACAGAGCTTGAGGTGATCTGTAAGAGAAGAATGGGAGAAACTCCCAAATACAGTCGTCTTAAGCTAGTGACGTCATACCCAGGAAGACAAGGCTGTACTCGCTGGCAAAGGTGTTTCAAAAAAGTACTGAGTAAAGAGTGTGAATACTTATATAAATGTGATATTTCCATATACATTTTTTTTTAAATGTGCTTTGTCATTATTGTCACACCAGTCTTCGGTTTGGCTCCCCCTCCTATCCAGCTCAGGCGTTCGGCATCGTCTGCCTTCTATCTGCTGCTGAACCTACTGCTGGCAAACGCCCTTCACTCATCAACCCCGGACTTGTCTTGTCATCACTGCACACACCTGGTTCCAATCCGCACTCTATCACTGTATATATGCTCCCTCTGTTATTTGTCTTTGTTGGTCATTGTATATGTTACTTGTTTTCCTGAGAGGAATTTCTTCTACTCTTTCCGGAGGACTTTATATTTTGCCCTTTGGGTTTCGCCCTGTGCCTTTTTGCTTATGAGATATATTTAGAGCACAACAGCCTTTGGGTTTCATCCCGCTTTGATCTATGGTGCTTAAATACATTCAGTAGTACTAAACCTGTGACTGCCTCCGGCTTACTCCTCTCTACACCAGTGACAATTACGGGGTATTGCGTGTAGATTGATGAGAAAAAAAACAACAATTTCATACATTTTAGAACAAGGCTGTAACCTAACAAAATGTGGAAAAAGTCAAGGGGTCTGAATACTTTCTGAAGACACTGTGTGTATATTTACACACAGCTCACTCCTGCAGCAAAGCACCCCCACAACAGGATGCTGCCACCCCTGTGCGTCATACTTTCTGAAGACACTGTGTGTATTTTTATATATACACACACAGTGCCTTCAGAAAGGATTCAGACCCCTTGACTCAGTTGAAGTCGGAAGTTTACATACACCTTAGACAAAAATATTTAAACTCAATTTCACAATTCCTGACATTTAATCCTAGTAAAGCTTTTATTTATTTCATAACAATCCCATTGGGTCAGATGTTTACATACACTCAATTAGCATTTGGTAGCATTGCCTTTAAATTGATTAACTTGGATCTTCTACAAGCTTACCACATTAAGTTGGGTGAATTTTGGCCAATTCGTCCTGACAGAGCTGGTGTAACTGAATCAAGTTTGTAGGCCTCCTTGCTCGCACACTCTTTTTCAGTTCTGCCCACAAATGTTCTATAGGATTGAGGTCAGGGCATTATGGCCACTCCAGTACTTTGACTTCATTGTCCTTAAGCCATTTTGCCAAAACTTTGGAAGTATGCTTGGGGTCATTGTCCATTTGAAGACCCATTTGTGACCAATCTTTAACTTCCTGACTATCTTGAGATGTTGTTTCAATACATCCACATCATTTTCCTACCTCATGATGCCATCTATTTTGTGAAGTGCACCAGTCCCTCCTGCAGCAAAGCACCGCTACAACGGGATGCTGCCACCCCTGTGCGTCACTGTTGGGGTGGTGTTGTTCAGCTTGCAAGCCTCACGATTTTTCCTCCAAACATAACGCTGGTCATTATGGCCAAACAGTTCTATTTTGTTTCATCAAACCAGAGAACATTTCTCCAAAAAGTACGATCTTTGTCCCCATGTGTAGTTGCAAACCGTAGTCTTGCTTTTTTATGGCGGTTTTGGAGCAGTGGCTTCTTCCTTGCTGAGCGGCCTTCCAAGTTATGTAGATATCGATCTTGCTTTACTGTGGATATAGATACATTTGTGCATGTTTCCTCCAGCATCTTCACAAGGTCCTTTGCTCTTGTTCTGGGATTGATTTGCACTTTTCACACCAAAGTACATTCATCTCTAGGAGACAACGCGTTTCCTTTTTGAGCAGTATGACGGCTGAGCAGTCCCATGGTGTTTTTAATTGGGTACTATTGGTTGTACAGATGAACGTGGTACTTGTGGCATTTACACAATCAACTTAGTGTATGTACATTTCTGACCCACTGGAATTGTGATACAGTGAATTATAAGTTAAATAATCTGTCTGTAAACAATTGATGGATAGATTACTTGTGTCATGCACAAAGTAAATGTCCTAACTGACTTGCCAAAACTATAATTTGTTCACAAGAAATTTGTGGAGTGGTTGAAAAACAAGTTTTAATGACTCCAACCTAAGTGAATGTAAACTTCCGACTTCAACTGTATAATATTTTTAAAATGACATTCTCCAATCCCCTCCTCACAACTTTTAAAATTCAACACCCCCAAGTGGCAAACCTGATGGACAGTTTAACTGTCACTTAACCCCTCACACAAGCTATTTCAAAGAATGCTAGACTGAGGTGCACCATTTGTAGTGCAACCATATAGCTCACTTTAAAGGCAAAGTTAAGCGAGTGAATCGGTGTGTAGTGGTGAACTCTGTGACCTTTTAAAATCATACTTTTCCTAGTATTTATCTAATTATCATCCAGGACATTGGACATTACAGTTGTGAAATGGAAAAATGAAGAGATGACTGACAGTGGGACTGGAGACAGCTATAGATCTGTCATGCTTTTCGACATATTTAAATAATTTCCTGACATTTAACAACGTACTGTGGCCATGAAGTTAAGAGGTCATTGCTTTTTTTTCCTTTTCTCATCTTTTCCTACTCTTCAGTCCTGATTCAATTTGGTCTCTTTATTAAAGTGTTATGGCTCACCGGCAGCCATCCAGAGACAGGTAATATACACAGTCCATTACTGTGCCAAAATGAATTTTGATGGTGTGAGACAGCGTTTGGTCAAAGTGGATATTAAAACCAGAAGGTATACTCGAAGCCAAATAAGGAGTTAACAGAAGATACTTTGCAGTGAGGCGCAGCGTTGCCATGACAGAAAAAGGCGAGTTGTCCGAGATTTCTCTAGACATAATGTCAAACGTTATCGGGCAACTTGAATGAGCAGTCTATGTTCTAGTCTTAGAAGAGCAATCTGGCATTGTTCAAACTGCTGAGGTCCCCTCGTGAATGCCAAAGAACATCATGGTAGACGTCCTCTACAGGACTGCAAATTGCTCCTCACAATGAAATACAGACATCTGTGCAATAACAAAAAACTGTGAAAGAGTGAAATAGTCTAGACAAGATAAATGCCACTTCACTGTAAAAAGCAGGGCTGTTTAAAAGAGTACACATTAATCATTTCATAGAACTCTATAAAGTAGTTTTCACAGCCAGTCTTCTATGGAACACCAAAAGATGGCGGCTCACTTTTGCAATTTCTCAACATGACTCCTCTACTTATGAAATGGTAGCAATCATAAGGCTTGAATTTAATCTGCTATATTTTGATGATTACATCATATCTTATGCTACGTTTGACAATACCAAAATGGTAGTGATACACTACATGGCCAGAAGTATGTGGACAGGTGCACGTCGAACATCTCATTCTAAAATCATGGGCGTTAATATGGAGTTGGTCCCCCCTTTGCTGCTATAACAGCCTCCACTGTTCTGGTAAGGCTTTGCACTAGATGTTGGAACATTGCTGCGGGGACTTGCTTCTATTCAGCCATTAGAGCATTAGTGAGGTTGGGCACTGATGCTGGGTGATTAGGCCTGGCTCATAGTCAATGTTCCAATTCATCTCAAAGGTGTTCGATATAGTTGAGGTCAGTGCTCTGTACAGGCCAGTCAAGTTCTTCTACACCAATCTCGACAAACCCTTTCTGTATGGACCTCGCTTTGTGCACAGGGGCATTGTCATGCTGAAACACGAAAGGACCTTCCCCAAACTGTTTACACAAAGTTGGAAGCACAGAATCGTCTAGAATTTCATTGTATGCTGTAGCGTTAAGATTTCCCTTCACTGGAACTAAGGGGCCAAGCCTGAACCATGAAAAACAGCTCCAAACCATTTTTCCTCATCCACCAAACTTTACAGTTGGCACAATGCATTTGGGCAGGTAGCATTCTCCTGGCATCCACCAAACCCATATTCGTCCAGATGGTGAAGCGTGATTCATCACTCCAGAGAATGTTTCCACTGCTCCAGAGTCCAATGGCGGCGAGCTTTACACCACTCCAGCCGACTCTGTTAGGCTTGTGTCATGGAAACCCCTTTTATGAAGCTCCCAACGAATAGTTATAGGGCTGACATGGCTTCCAGAGGCAGTTTGGAACTCGGTAGTGAGTGTTGCAACTGAGGACAGACTATAATTTACACGCTACATGCTTCAGCACTCAGCGGTCCCGTTCTGTGAGCTTGTGTGGCCTACCACAGGTGTGGCTGAAATCGCCAAATCCACTGATTTGATGGCGTGTCCAACATACTTTTATATATATATATGTAACGATCTTCTTCATCTGAGGAACATGAATATGAAAGATCAGACCAAACTGCAGCGTGGTACGTGTTCATTTTAAATTTATTACAACTGAACACTAAATACAATATAACAAAAGTGAAACAACGGAAATCGAAACAGTCCTATCAGGTGACACAACATAGAACAACTACCCACAAACACAGGTGGGAACAGGCTACCTAAGTATGTTTCTCAATCAGAGACAACGATAGACAGCTGCCTCTGATTAGGAACCATACCAGACCAAACACAGAAATACAAAACATAGAACAAAACAGAATGCCCACCCCAACTCACGCCCTGACCAAACCAAAATAGAAACATAAAAAAGGAACTAAGGTCAGGACGTGAAAATATAGTGTTTTTTCTCATCCCATGGCAGAGCATTTTCTCCACAATTATCTTTTAATTGTTTCACCAAATGGAATGAAGTCGCTTATTTTACCCGCAGGCTGTAATCAAGACACACTTAGTCAGCGGAAGTCTGAACCCCAAGTCTGAACTATTCAACAGACATATTTTGAGGTTGTGTAACACTTTCCCAGGTAAAACCATGTTGGGACTCGTGAGAAATCAAAAACATAGATTCACAACCTAAAGGCCTCAGCAATAAAATATACTAGATAAAACAGACAGTGGCCACTGCAATCAAATACATGCAATTGAAATGGTACTGTAGAGTTGGTCATCAACAAATAAAATACCCCCCCATGCCAGTTGATATCCATCCTCCTTTTGGGACATCACATCTCCATACACCTTAGACTATCACAGTGGCTTCGTGAAAATCACGTGATGAATCTGGGCTGTGCTGAAAATCCAATGGCGCAAGATATAGCCTAGTTCTACAGACATTTAGACTGCATTATCTCCAGCACTGTCTGCGAGGTCTATGAATCAGACATTTTCTGTTGTGACTGACTGTCCTCCACTGTGGTTTCACTTACACAGGGTTCACAGCCCATCGGCTCCTGAGGGAATTGTGCCTCCCATCTGGAAAGGTCACAGCCACCACCAGTGTATCTCAATTATACAGCTTGGCCTAATGGCCTCCCTTGCGATGCAAAACACAATGGAGCATGTTCACTGTGCATTGAGCCCATGTTAAATATTCACAGGCTCTAATATTGTGCTATATGCATTTAATGTAAAGTTGAATGGACTTTGTATACACATATGTCTATTGTAGCACCCTCTATTTGGTACCTCTCAGAATATAGCACGTTATATTCAACACCTCTCAACAACATGTGATTACATCGGAGAATGTTGGCACTGTCGTGACTCAGGTAAGTGCTCGCCTCTTCAGTGGGTTTCATTTCCTGTGATGTTGGCAGAAACACTAGAGACTTGGGTATGAAATATCTCGCTCTAGTCGGCTTGTGAGACAATGGGAAGCACGGAGAAGAATCGTTTGGTGGTGGGTGTTGGACAGTTAGAGACGAGAACACAGGTCTTTGTGGGCTGGGACAATAATGTCTCTCCGAGGCAATAGTGGAATGGGAGGAATGCTTCCCTGTGGGTGACAGTATCCCTATCTCCTGCCTTAGAGGATCACAGATTGGGCTCTATTGGAGAGCAGCAGGCCCCTTGCGGGTATTTTGATGACTGGACAGGTGAATAAGCTGTGGACGAAGCCTGTTGATTTATTAATCATTAGTAGCCACTGGGTCGGTCTGCTCTCAGGCAGGGGCAGGCAGACCTTCTGGGAGAGAGGAGACTGTATGTGTTTCTGTATGTGTTGTGTGTGTGCATCCTCAAGTATTTTTTTAAATATCCAATTGAATAGCAGTATTACAAATTAGTATCATATGTAAACTGTGTGAAATCCCGTTTGAGTATGTGGGCGTGTGCACACTATACACAGCATTGCATCTGAGCCCAGAAACCCGACACTGCAGGCCTTTTCTCAATATTTATCCGGTAATGGCCTCAGCTTTTAAATGAACTGAATTGCCTTGGCTTACGGAATTATTTTGTGATGTACAGTAATTGGGTTAGCCTTTCAAGTCCTAATTCAGTTACCCAGACATTGACCTCCTTGAGCCTTGCTTTTGAGGCTAGCTGCCATCTGAAGGTTTCACCACTTCTCAACCCATCACTTGGTATTGCTATAGTCTGCAAATGACTTTGGCAAATGGATTTGCGCTAATCTGCATGTGTGAGCATGTCCTCATTCCTAGTGCGCTTGGAAGTGTGGCTACTGCTGTAGGCAATGGCGGGCGAAACACAACACAGCTGCAGAGGTAACCTGTTATTGACTTGATTTAATTGGCCCCCAGTCCTTGGTTTAAACAGGTGATTTTTTTGATTGACAACAGTCAGATCAACAATCAATAGCACCTGTGCCAGCAGGGCTCTGGTGGAAGTTGTAACAGATTGTAATCAAGGAGGATTTATGGAGGATAGCAGTAGGCCTACAATGGTTTGTTATGACTGCTGGTATGAAGCTATGTTTTAAAATGTTGCTTACAACCACACATTTGCTTGAGTGTGCATAGCAATGTTCTTATTCAAATTTGTACACTACAATGCATAGTTTTCATTTTCTTTATCTTATTCTCAACAGGGCAAACACAACATTGCACTCAACAGCTAAATCTTTTCCATAGAAAAGGTAATGGACTGACTGCCATGGTTAGTTGGCACAACTTCCAATGCTCTCTTTGAAAATGGCAATGGAAAATGGCTAAACACGGAAAATTCTGATTGTACATATTTTTTCATATTAGTGATGCTGTCCAAATCAGAGTGACAGGCATTGCAATGCCATAGTGATGTGGCTTTTCATGTATAATACTGCTTGTTGGAATGCAAAAGGACAATTTTGAAGAGGTTCTCCCAAAACCTTAATTGATGGAAAACATTAAAATTGGGGAGAAATTGGTGGAAAGTTGAATATGTGAGCACATGTTTTGCAACATACTATACATTTTTTGCTTTGGTGTTAGTTAAACAGTTGCTATGGTTTAAAATAATCACTTTAATCACTAAATATTATGGCAAAAGCAACTGCAGCAAAAAAAGACGAGGAAGGAAGGAAATCTCGTGGAGTTCATCCACCCAACAAACACTTTAAGAATCAACGATGTCCATCTTTCTGCTCCTAGTTACTGATATCTCTTCTTTCTTCCCAAGACGAACCATGGAGGCCTGTGGCTGTAGCCCAGGTTTTAACGAGAAAAAGGATGAAACAAAGAACAGTGAATGAATGTCTGTAGGGGGCAGGTTCACAGGAAAAAAGTTTTACTTCCAAAAAACAACTGTAACGATGTACGCTGACAAGTCGGGAAGCATTTAATAAATAAATGAACAAAACAAGAAACACAAACAGCAACAATAAGGACTGGGGAAGAAACCGAATAGAGTGACATATGAAGGGCAAGGTAATCAAGCAGGTGATGGAGTCCAGGTGAGTATCATTATGCGTGTAATGCTGGTGACTGGTGTGCGCCCTAATGAGCAGTCTGGTGACCTAGAGGCCGGAGAGGGAGCACACGTGACAACAACAAACATTTGGCTCCACTTGTTAGGGAATCTTTCCATTATAAGAGCTTAACCCATTGTGTGGTGACATCCTAAAAAGCATCCTAAAAATGACTCCTCGGACATGGTTTACTAGGAACACAGAATCAAATTATCCTGCTGCCACAGCAGGCAGCAGCGTATTTACTTACTACTCACATTTTCATTCTAGCATGTTGGGAAGGGAAGCAATGCTCTCTCTGTGACTGTTTATTTGTGTCAATATACTGCGCCTTACATAAATTGACCTAACCTGAAATGTAATACTCGTTGGCAGTCTTGTTTTATTAGTTTATAAATGGATTGCCTCTTCCAGTAGCTGGATTTTAAATATGTCAGGAAGGGGAAATGTGTCTCCCTGTATTTACCAAAGTTTCACCACAGATCTGGGGTTTTTAGTTTCACTTGTACAGATCTGGGGTTTTTAGTTTCAATTGTACAGATCTGGGGTTTTTAGTTTCACTTGTACAGATCTGGGGTTTTTAGTTTCACTTGTACAGATCTGGGGTTTTTAGTTTCACTTGTACAGATCTGGGGTTTTTAGTTTCACTTGTACAGATCTGGGGTTTTTAGTTTCACTTGTACAGATCTGGGGTTTTTAGTTTCACTTGTACAGATCTGGGGTTTTTAGTTTCACTTGTACAGATCTGGGTTTTTTAGTTTCACTTGTACAGATCTGGGGTTTTTAGTTTCACTTGTACAGATCTGGGGTTTTTAGTTTCACTTGTACAGATCTGGGGTTTTTAGTTTCACTTGTACAGATCTGGGGTTTTTAGTTTCACTTGTACAGATCTGGGGTTTTTAGTTTCACTTGTACAGATCTGGGGTTTTTAGTTTCACTTGTACAGATCTGGGGTTTTTAGTTTCACTTGTACAGATCTGGGGTTTTTAGTTTCACTTGTACAGATCTGGGGTTTTTAGTTTCACTTGTACAGATCTGGGGTTTTTAGTTTCACTTGTACAGATCTGGGGTTTGTTAGTTTCACTTGTACAGATCTGGGGTTTTTAGTTTCACTTGTACAGATCTGGGGTTTTTAGTTTCACTTGTACAGATCTGGGGTTTTTAGTTTCACTTGTACAGATCTGGGGTTTTTAGTTTCACTTGTACAGATCTGGGGTTTTTAGTTTCACTTGTACAGATCTGGGTTTTTTAGTTTCACTTGTACAGATCTGGGGTTTTTAGTTTCACTTGTACAGATCTGGGGTTTGTTAGTTTCACTTGTACAGATCTGGGTTTTTTAGTTTCACTTGTACAGATCTGGGGTTTTTAGTTTCACTTGTACAGATCTGGGTTTTTTTAGTTTCACTTGTACAGATCTGGGGTTTTTAGTTTCACTTGTACAGATCTGGGGTTTTTGTTTTATCTACAATATTTCAAGGTGCCCAGAAATAATTTTAAAGACAGTAATCCATCTACTACACTTGAATAATGCACAGTAATAGCGATGCATTCAGCTTATTTTTGTTGTGTTCAAGAGCTGAATATTCTCCTAACAGTGTTTGATTGCTCAGTTGGTGAACTTGAATAATTGTGAACTTGAATAAGAATTGTACCACTCTATCAACCAATGTTCTATAGGGTCATGGAGAAATGTTAAAACCCTTCAGGTAGTTTGTATATCATTCCTTTATACATTTTCCAGGTAAAATAACATGTTCTTCTTTTACTTTGATGACATTTCTTTGGTTATATGTGTCTCCATAATGCCCTAAGCGAGCGTGTGGACTGTTCATCTTCTCTAATAAGAATGATAAGATCATCTTAAAGATCTCTTAGATGGATTCTGAAGGAATCTAACAAATAGTAGCTCCTTTAGGAACATGTAGCCTATCTTCCCAAACTGCCAGGGACAGCAAGTACATGGATGCTCTGAACAATAGCAATAAGGGAAATGATGGAAAGGAAATTAATCCTCTCATTTGGGCTATTTTGTTTAGTGGGCATTATTGTGATAAACTATGTATTGACACCCATCTGGGGAAAGCTTTGTTGATCAACCAAAGAAATTGATTTTGTAATGATTTCTGCTAATGAACAACTCAAAATGAGCTTGCTTCATTGTTCATAATAAAGTCAGGCCACCATTTGTAGGAATATCAGAGAGCACTTTGATATACGAAGCAGATGAAGAAGTGTGAGAGGATTGTAATCTTGTTGTTGGTGGAATTATCATGCTCTTCTGCTAATGAGGTCAACATTTCAAAGCTAGTTTGTTGAAAATCGATGTCTACGACATTCCCATCACCCTGTATAGGAATTTATATTTTAATAATGAACGTTTGCACCGTTCATGGATCTACACTTAGCTCCTCTCCTAATTTTCTCTGCCATGCGCTCATGGTCTTATTCACTCCAAAGATGTTTCACAGTCATTGCTGCCACACAATACTAATAGGCTACCTTGGATTTTACAGTGGCTTTAATAATTGATTGAATGAAATGGCGTTTTATTTAAGTGAAGAGTACTTTTTGCCAGTCCTGTCTGGTCCAGCGACGGTGGGTTTGTGCCCATAGGCGACGTTTGTTGTCGGTGATGTCTGGTGAGGACCTTCCTTACAACAGGCCTACAGTCCAGCCTCTCTCAGCCTATTGCGGACTGTCTGAGCACTGATGGAGGGATTGTGCCTTCATGGTGTAACTCGGGCAGTAGTTGTTGCCATCCTGTACCTGTCCCGTAGGTGTGATGTTCGGATGTACCGATCCTGTGCAGGTGTTGTTACATGTGGTCTGCCACGGCGAGGACGATCAGCTGTCCGCCCGATCAAATGAGGAGAGACAAACTTATCACAGCAGTCAGAGTTATACTTAAACTAAATGTTTAATAATAAGAGCTTTGCAATAGCAATGACTTTCAACGATTCACTATTTCTAATGGTCTGTTGAGAGTGACAAAACAAACGTACAAAGCTCTTTAATAACCAGGATGTACCCCTTACATAGAATGGTCACAAGGTTAAGATTTGTATGAAAGATTTCTACGATACATAGAAGACAGCATCTGCTGTGTCAACAGTTTTCATTGTATAGACCAGTGTCTGGCTCTCCTACTCCAAACGGAAACCGTCTCTTCCTGGTATGGTATAGAACAGAAACATTAACTCATGTTCTCTGGAATGCTCTTTAGGTTTTATCACCCAAAAACATTGTTAATCTCCTCTGTCAGTGTTATCTCATAGAGGCCCATCCTCAGTAGAACACACACACAATAGTTAACCAAATACTATATTCTGTCGAATAAAACAACCATTAGAATGCAATACAAGCATTATAACATAATCTTGCAATTTCCCTGTCACCTGTCTTCCTGTAGCGCTGTCTTAGGGGTCTCACAGTACCGACATTGCAATGTATTGCCCTGGCCACATCTGCAGTCCTCATGCCTCCTTGCAACATGCCTAATGCACATTCATGCAGATGATCAGGGACACTGGGCATCTTTCTTTTGGTGTTTTTCAGAGTCAGTAGAAAGACCTCTTTAGTGTCCTAAATTTTCATAACTGTGACCTTAATTTTCTACCATCTGTAAGCTGTTAGTGTCTTAACGACCGTTCCACAGGTGCATGTTCATTAATTGTTTATGGTTCATTGAACAAGCATGAGAAACAGGGTTTAAACCTTTTACAATGAAGTTATTTGGATTTTTAACCATTTTCTTTGAAAGACAGGGTCTTGAAAAAGAGAAGTTTCTTTTTTTGCTGAGCTTATATTCTCGCTATTGTTATTTTACTGCTGCTCTTTAATTACTTATTACTTACTGCATTGTTGGTTAGGGGCTTGTACTGTTAGTAGGCATTTCACTGTAAGGTTGTTGTTGTTGTTTTTGGTGCATGTGACTAATAACATTTGATTTGATGATTCTTCCAAAGTTGAACATGACGCCTTGCTCCTGGCCCATGTCCAGCTCCATCTTAGTCAATAGTTAAGCCAGATGGGTAAAAACATGTACTGCAGTTGTCAGGTCAGGTGGGAATTGATGAACACATCATTAATCACCCGCCTCCCACTGTTCACATATTTAAATGAGGTTTCATCTTTAAACCGTTGAATCAATTTGAGAAACCATCGAGACACTCATTTATCAAGATAGAATGCCCTTCTTGCCAGAATGCTGTACACTGTTTCCCAATTGTTTGACCCGATTCAGCAAACTAGGCATATGTCGCAAGTCACGACTTCACAGGAGAACTGTTGGAACGTAAAAAATGTTTTTTCATCAAAATTCGTTTTTTGGGGCAGAAATGCCTTCTCGAACATGTGAACTTTCATGTGCCTTAATATCAAACTTTTATGCCATTTGTAAATATGAATAAAATTGTTACATTTACGAGCCTAGTTGGTTTAGCCACAGAAAAAGTGAGTAACCTTCATCAGACAGGAGACGCATCCAACCATGATGTTTACTGGTAAGATAGTGTAGCTAGCTACATTTTCAGATATTACAAGTTTCTAATTTTGACAGAAAGTGGTTTCATTTAGTTGGTTACCTGCACATTCATGTAGGGTAGTCACGTCATGAGCTGTGATTAAAGTCCATTGTTTAGCTAGCTAGCTACATGTCTTAACAAAAGACGCCATGCAAGTATCCATTTCAATAGAATGTCACTGCAACAGTTGATAGACGTAGTAGCTGGTAAATTCGCTCTGGCTATCTACAATTTCATACCACGGGTAAGATAGTCTAGCTAGCTACATTTTCAGATATTACACATTTCTAATTTTTACAAAGTGGTTTAATTTCAAGTGCACTGTTAGCTAGCTAATGTTAGCTGGCTGGGTCGCTAGCCAACATTATGTGTATGATCTTATTCTTTGTATCACAGACGCATTTGCTTGACTAGTTCTAGCAATAGAACCTGGTTGGCTAGCTACCTGCAGATTCATGCAGGGTAGGAACGTCATGAGTTGTGTTTATGGACAATTGTTTAGCTAGCTAGCTAATACATTCTTAACAAAAGACTCCACTCTAATGTTGATAAAGTCTTTTCATTTCAAGTTAGTGTACTCTTAGCTAGCTACCTAACGTTAGCTGGCTGGCTCACTAACTGATGTTACATCATGCGTTGGGATTCATTGTTTACCTAGCAAGCTATCTAGCTACATTTCTTAACAAAAGACTAGTGTGCCAGAGTGCAGAATAACTGATGCATTTTTGAACGTTCAACACCTGTTGAATATGTCTCGTGTCAGTTAACAACAACAAAGCAGAATTCGGCAACAAAGCAGAATTAAATTGTTGCCAGCAGCACTGTTACAGTCACCAACGCTCTGGGTAACATGAAAACTGCCTAACCAGCTCTGCTAGGGTGAGTAAAATGGTCAGAGTGGGGTGTTCTCTCATTATGTGTCTGGAAGTAGCTAGCCAATGTTAGCCAGTTAGCTTGGGTGCTTGACTGTTGTTGTGAGGTCAGAACTTTCGGAACAACCCTATTATAGGCCAGAGCGTCCAGTGTGCGCTCTGAATGCGAAACAAATGAACAATCTGACAGCACAGTTACCAACACTCTGGCTAACATAACAGCCTAACAATCTCTGCTAGGATGAGTAATGTTCAGTGAGCAGTTCTCTCGGTCTTAGATGTCTGGAAGTATCTGGAAAGTTAGTACAGACACAACAGATCTACCCTTAAAGAGATGGGTGGGGCTAAGGCTTAAAGGTGTGTGAACACTGCTGAATGAGTGAAGACAAAGAGGGGCTCTCCAATACTAGTACCAAAAGTTTGCCCCCGGTGATGCGTTGTGCAGACCGTACCACCCGCTGGAGAGCCCTGCGGTTGTGGGTGGTGGAGTTGCCGTAGCAGGCGGTAATACAGCCTGACAGGATGCTCTCAATTGTGCATCTATATAAGTTTGTGAGAGTTTTAAGTGACAAGGCAAATTTCTTCAGTCTCCTGAGGTTGAAGAGGCGCTGCTGCACCTTCTTCACCACACTGTCCGTGTATTGCGTTGCCCATGTTTACTCCAATGCTTCCTCCAGCTGTGTCAAGTTGGCTGGATGTCCTTTGGGTGGTGGACCATTCTTGATACACACGGTAAACTGTTGAGCATGAAAAACCCAGCAGCGCTGCAGTTCTTGACACAAACCGGTGCGCCTGGCAAGTACTACCATACCACATTCAAAGACACTGAAATAGTTTGTCTTACCCATTCACCCCCTGAATGGCAAACATACACAATCCATGTCTCAATTGTCTCAAGGCTTGTCTCCTACTCTTCATCTACACTGATTTGAAGTGGATTTAACAAGTGACATCAATAAGGGATCATAGCTTTCACATGGATTCACCTGGTCAATCTATGGCATGGAAAGAGCAGGTGTTCATAAATGTTCTGTACACTCAGTGTATATGACTCTGGGTTGGGATATCCAACCACTCAGCTGTGCATCTACAGTAAAGAAACAGTTGCTCACTGCAAAAACAGTTGCATCGGATCACTCAGCCTCAGCCTCTGCTCTGAGAAGCTTCCTGTTGTCAGTTGCATCAGTCACATGCCAGCCCTGCCTGACAAAACCTTCTAGAGTTTAGACAAATGCCTCTCTGTGTCACTGACAAAAAGCAGCGAGCTGAAGAACAGCGTTCTAGACTTTAATATAAACCACTCAGTGGAACAATATTGTCTTCTACAATGAGACATTGTGGCTACAATGAGACAGTGTGGCTCTGTAATGACTATCTTAGAAAACACAACTTTTGCCGTCAAACAAGGAGTTATTAAAACACAGAACTTGGGTAAATGTGTATTGGTGCATGGTGCATTAAAGGAGGAATGCGGAAGTGAATGAGAAGCGATCTGAGAGTGCTGTGTCCGTGTGTGTGTGTGTGTCTGCGTCCATGTCTGAGCCGTGCATGTGTGTATATACACGGCCTGCGAGAAAGTTTAAAGGTGTGGCCTATTCCCAGTTAAAAGGCATTGCAATAGAACTGCAGATTACCAAAGGGGCATGGAGGGCGCAGGATCAGTTTTCGATCCAAGCCGACCTTCTGTCCTGACTCCAAGCTTTCACTCCCTCTATCTCTCTCCAGTAAATCCTCCACTCCCTCTCTCCACTCGAGTGGCTAAGGCCTAACAGCAAGTGCACATCCAATCCTCCTGGATCCTCTGGGTCAGAGGGGCTTCCCACTGCCATCAGAGCAGCTAAGCTTCTCACCGTCCTCAGAGGCTGCTGCAAAGCATGGGCCTTTATACTGAAACAGCCGGAGCCTCTGACCCACATGGCACAGACACAGCATTATTAGATTGGAACACAGAATTTGATTGGCGTGCGGTTTGCCTCTAAGTTATGAGTATTTGGCTGCACTCAAAGATCTCACTCTGAGGTCTCTCATATAGAAACCAATACTGTAGATGAGTGGAGGTCGGTGCTGTTTTTTAATGAACATGGTCTTATTTCTATTATAGCATATTGGATGATTGTCATTCTTATTCCATTCACCCGGCTCAATGTAACATCGATAGGTTTAGGCTACGACACATTACACTCCATTTTCCCCTATTCCCACCATGAGGTGGCTACAACCTAGCCTATGAATGAAAAATTAAACTGTAGTTGAACAGGTCGAAATAACAATTTGACTAATCAAGGTGAGACAGTGACACATTGAATACCACCTTGCACACTCATGCCTGCATCTAGCTGATCTAGAGTGTAAACATTAGTCCAACAGTTGCAAATTTGAGTTTCTATTCCCCGTTTCGTTCTATTTGCTTCTTTTTTTCAGAATCGGCTGAATGAATACACACCCCTGATCACATTCAAACACAGTTCTCTTTGCTTGTTGTATTCTTTCTCGCATCTACGCGCTCTCCTCCTCTCACCTTTTTTCTTCACTTTTGGACTTCAGTGCACACCACATCAGCTGTCTGTTACCGGGAAAAAAGCAAAAATATCCAAGCCAAACCTACATATAATAACCGCTACACACAGCCTACATCATTGTCACCATATTAGCTTACATCATAGTCAAGTCAATATAGCTACTAAAACTAACATGTTAGTAAACCCGCTACATTCATGCAGTACAGTGTACAGTCAGAAAGGAGTTTAGCACTTACACCGGCGGGCCCCAATGGCAATAAATTAATAAAACCAAAAGCTTACCTTGATTTGGAAGAGTTACAGTGTTGGATTGCCATAGCCAGCTGGCTAACAAAGAATTCCTCTCTGTTTGACTCAGCTGTTTGAGTAGGCTAAACTAGCTAGCTGCATTTGCTAAGTAAGTGGAATATATATACAGTGGGGCAAAAAAGTATTTAGCCAGCCACCAATTGTGCAAGTTCTCCCACTTAAAAAGATGAGAGAGGCCTGTAATTTTCATCATAGGTACACTTCAACTATGACAGACCTAATGAGAAAACAAAATCCAGAAAATCACATTGTAGGATTTTTAATTAATTTATTTGCAAATTATGGTGTAAAATAAGTATTTGGTCAATAACAAAAGTTTATCTCAATACTTTGTTATATACCCTTTGTTGGCAATGACAGAGGTCAAACGTTTTCTGTAAGTCTTCACAAGGTTTTCATACACTGTTGCTGGTATTTTGGCCCATTCCTCCATGCAGGTCTCCTATAGAGCAATGATGTTTTGGGGCTGTTGCTGGGAAACACGGACTTTCAACTCCCTCCAAATATTTTCTATGGGGTTGAGATCTGGAGACAGGCTAGGCCACTCCAGGACCTTAAAATGCTTATTACGAAGCCACTCCTTCGTTGCCTGGGCGGTGTGTTTGGGATCATTGTCATGCTGAAAGACCCAGCCACGTTTCATCTTCAATGCCCTTGCTGATGGAAGGAGGTTTTCACTCAAAGTCTCAAGATACATGGCCCCATTCATTCTTTCCTTTACACGGATCAGTCGTCCTGGTCCCTTTGCAGAAAAACAGCCCCAAAGCATGATGTTTCCACCCCCATGCTTCACAGTAGGTATGGTGTTCTTTGGATGCAACTCAGCATTCTTTGTTCTCCAAACACGACGAGTTGAGTTTTTACCAAAAAGTTATATTTTGGTTTCATCTGACCATATGACCTTCTCCCAATCTTCTTCTGGATCATCCAAATGCTCTCTAGCAAACTTCAGACTGGCCTGGACATGTACTGGCTTAAGCAGGGGGACACGTCTGGCACTGCAGGATTTGACTCCCTGGCGGCGTAGTGTGTTACTGATGGTAGGCTTTGTTACTTTGGTCCTAGCTCTCTGCAGGTCATTCACTAGGTCCCCCTGTGTGGTTCTGGGATTTTTGCTCACCGTTCTTGTGATCATTTTGACCCCACGGGGTGAGATCTTGCGTGGAGCCCCAGATCAAGGGAGTTTATCAGTGGTCTTGTATGTCTTCCATTTTCTAATAATTGCTCCCACAGTTGATTTCTTCAAACCAAGCTGCTTACCTATTGTGGATTCAGTCTTCCCAGCCTGGTACAGGTCTACAATTTAGTTTCTGGTGTCCTTTGACAGCTCTTTGGTCTTGGCCATAATGGAGTTTGGAGTGTGACTGTTTGAGGTTGTGGACAGGTGTCTTTTTATACTGATAACAAGTTCAAACAGGTGCCATTAATACAGGTAACGAGTGGAGGACAGAGGAGCCTCTTAAAGAAGAAGTTACAGGTCTGTGAGAGCCAGAAATCTTATTTGGTCATCTACAAACAAACACTTATTTTCTACCATAATTTGCAAATAAATTCAGTAAAAATCCTACAATGTGATTTTCTGGATTCTTTTCTCATTTTGTCTGTCATAGTTGACGTGTACCTATGATGAAAATTACAGGCCTCTCTCATCTTTGTAAGTGGGAGAACTTGGTGGCTGACTAAATACTTGTTTTGCCCCACTGTATAGTCCTTTTTACATTAGCAGATGTCAGAAAGGGCTATACAGAAACCCAGCCTAAAACTGGGATTATAAGAGTACATGTTCAGGCCAGATTGTTCTTCAAGATGTTTAGTCCATAGATGACCAGCAGGGTCTAATAATAATCACAGTGGTTGTAGAGTGGCAACAGGTCAGTAACTCAGGAGTAAATATCAGTTTGCTTTTAATAGGCAAGCATCCAGAGGTCAAGACAGCGGGTGCCGTAGAGAGAGAGAAAGTCGAGCAGGTCCGGGACAAGGACATCCGGTGATCAGGTCTGGGTTCCACAGCCGCAGGTGGACTGGGGACAGCCAGGAGTCCTCAGGCGAGGTAGTCCTGAGGCATGGTAGTGGGGCTCAGGTCCTCAACGAGGGGAGGGAGATAGGGAGAGAGAGAATTAAGAGGGACCTTTCTTAAATTCACACAGGACACCAGATAAGACAGGAGAATTACACCAGATTTATCAGACTGACCCTAGCCCCCTGGCACATAGACGATTGCAGCATAGATACTGCAGGCTGAGACAGGGGGAAGTCGGGGGGACCCTGTGGCCCCGTCCGACGATATCCCCGGACAGGGCCAAACAGTCAGGCCCCCACACCACTAGAGGAATATCAACAGACCACCAACTTACTACCCTGAGACAAGGCTGAGTATAGCCCATGAAGATCTCCTCCACCACCTGAGCCCAAGGAGATCTGTCGACATGCCTTTGATCAAGGCGTTGACCCTGGTTGGTTCTGTGGGTCGCTCTGGATGGAAGTCTGTTAGATGACTGAATGTAATGTAAATATTGAGTGGCTTCACTGCAAGTAGATTAGTTTGTTTTTAATATTTAAAAAATATATGAGATTTTTTTTTAAGTATGTGAAAGTAAAAAATAAAAATACAATGAGAAATATAGCTAGTTCTCTTTCACTCTCTTGCTTCTCCTACATTTTTTAATAAATGCTTTTGTTCAAAACTGTTTAACTATTGTCTTTCTCTCTCTTTGAGTCAACTACTGGCCACATGTTATGCTGTCCTTTTAGCTTACGCTTTCAGTACGAGACTCATTCTCTGATCCTTTGATTGGGTGGACAACATGTCAGTTCATGCTGCAAGAGCTCTGATAGGTTGGAGGAAGTTGTTATAATTACTGAGTAAGTCAATGGAAGGAGGTGAGAACCATGTATTGAAGTCAATATACCCAGAGGAAGACAGAAACTAGCTGTCTTCCGGCTACACCATGGTGCTACCCTACAGAGTGCTGTTGAGGCTACTGTAGGCTTTCATAGCAAAACTGTGTTTTAATCCATTATTTTGTCAAATTCACTGAGGAGGATGGTCCTCCCCTTCTTCCTCTGAGGAGCCTCCACTGCTGTAGATAGGGCCGACTTTATGACTGAGTACATTGGCATACTAAATAGTTCAGGTGCATCATTGTAATGTATGAGACTTTCACATATACTGGTTGCAAAGGACATGATTCTATATTATGCTAATAATTCACATTTAGTTGGGGATCTTGGCAGAAATATATGCAATAAAACTCCAGTGGGACTAGAAAAGTCCTGCACCAGTATTGGATATTTGTGCTGAGGCAAAATAAAATAATCCTGTGTTTAACTGTAAGTTAAATTACCCAAGAGTGTTGTTACAATGCCTTGTTACAATGTATATGCTCCATAAATTATTTAATTTGGAACCCTACCAAAAAAGAGAAACTCTGAATAAATATTATTTGCCTCCACTAACATCATTCAATGCATAGTAAGGGTTGACAGGTTAAAGGTCAAATATCTTGGGAAACAAGAACCAATTATTTAACTTCATATACAAAGGACAACAGAGCTATAAGATTTCCCATTGCTCCTGCATTACTTTGCAACTTGGCCTCGCCAACCAAACATCCTCCACTGGCACTATAGAACTATGCCAAACTCATCCACCCACTGTGGCATGACAGAGTTGCATGGATATGGCATGTTAGGAGGAACCATACAAGACATCATCAGCTTTCTGCTAACCTCCATTTAACGCCTGAAAAAAACTCTTTACTTCTATGGCTAGGCCCCTTTTTTCTCAATTTCCGCCTGAATGACGTGCCCAAAGTAAACTGCCTGTATCTCAGGCCCTGAAGCCAGGATATGCATATAATTGGTACCATTGGAAAGAAAAAACTTTGATGTTTGTGGAAATGTTAAAATAATGTAGGAGAATATAACACAATAGATACAAGAAAAAACAAACTTTTTAAAAAATATGTAAAGACCATCCTCGCAGAAATGCAAGAGAAAGGTCATGTTGTAAAAAACTCCCTGGATGCAATTCCCATGCATTCAGCAGTCTATGTTCAAGGTTTCAGGCTTGTAAATTCAAAAATGAATATAAAATAACAGTTTTAGTAGAAGGACATAGTCTTGTAAATCCATGTTTCTAATTAAATACTTCTTTCCAAAATAAATATTATTTGTTTACTTGATTACATTTTAGGGCATCTGAGGAGTAAATAGAAACATTTTGACTTGTTGAAACAAAGTTTAGGGGTAGATTTTAGGATTCCTTTATCTGCAAGTTGAATGAGTGGATTACTGAAATCGATGGCGCCAACTAAACTGACTTTTTGGGATATGATTTTATCTAACATGTTATAGCTGGGACCCTTTGGATGACAAATCAGAGGAAGATTTTCATAAAGTAAGTGAATATTTCATCTTTATATGCAAATGTGTGAAACCTGTGGCGGGGAAAAAATATTTTGATGTGGGGCGCCGTCCTCAAACAATCGCATGGCATGTTTTTGCTGTAATAGCTACTGTAAATCGGACAGTAGAATTAGATTAACAAGAATTTAAGCTTTCAGCCGTAATAAGACACTTCTATGTACCTAAATGTTTCAAATCCATAATATGTATTGGAATTTATTTGATTTACACGCCCTCCAACCTCACCGGAAGCTAGCGGGACACCGATCCTTATTAACTCTGCCTTGTCACTGCAAAGTGAGCCATCGTACCCCTCACTTTCACTCTTATTTTGTTCACCCTCATCTCGCCTCATGAGAGTGTGGGTCCTTTAAAAGACAGACTCAATTGTGGTGTGGCAATGGAGAGAAATCCCACTCAGGCATGTGGGCGTTTGGGTTTCCAAATATATATTAAACACAGAAAATATCAGGCTAGTCAGAAGGCCTAGTCAAGATACCAAGTCAGCTTTGTTTCAATGTGGCTGGGTGTAAATATTGGGGAGTTGACACCTTTAACTTCGTCAGCAGTTTGGTGTTGGCTCTGTTACCCACCTTAACCCTCTCTAGTGTCAGATTTCACTTAGAAAGTGAACACTGAGCGCTCCAGTCACACAGACACATGCAATTTTCCAGGCAAACCTGCTCCCATTCATGTGCTGATACAGTCCGTACACCCTGGCAGTCAGAGAAAGAGAGGGGAGATTAGTGAACCGTATCTGCGGACTGCATAATTAGCCATCATCGCTACTGTAATACTTTCTTTATCGCCCTGCTCCTTAGCACTTATTTTAAGCAGTGGTTTTGAAACGTGAAGTGTGTCTGGCTTCTTAATTTCAGGAAGAGGAATCAAGAGAAAAGTCCAAAATAAAATGGATGAGGTTACAACTGTGCTTTTCACTGTAGTTCATTCTCCATAATTGTGTAAAACCATAGTTCAGTTTTGCTGTCTTCCTAAGTGAGGTGACATTCTACTATCAGCCAGCCTTATAAATCACGAGAACTGGAACGTGAGTAGTGTTTCAATTCACAGGCGTACAAGTTCAATATAGTGTATTGACCCAATGGAGGGCTAGCTAATGGGGTGTCAACTGGGAGATGCGACTAGCGACACATCTAGCAACTTTTTCTGGTGTTATTGGAGGCTTTTGGAGACTCAGACGTGAAAGCACTCTTCTCAACATTCAGGGCGGGATGTAAATGTAAAAAACTAAATTAAAAATGAAGTAACGCCGCCAGAGTGTCTCTTTTGGGTCACATTTGCCAGTCCCAAGCCCGGATAAAGGAGGAGGAATCGACAGAAGAAAGTTGATTTGTAGTTCTAAACATATTTAGGGTGTTCTTTTACTCACATTTTTTCTCTCCCACAACGTTATTCCTCTCTCCTACAGTGTCCATCATAATTACATGCACATGGCTAATTATGCAAATTGGGTAATGACGTCATTTAGCGACTTCTAGCGACATTTAGGACAGCGAATAGCTACTTTCCTTACTGAGGAGTTGGCAACACTGATTCCTGGTAATACACACGTGTCCCCCTTGGACCGGCTGGTAAATAAAGCATCCTCCACCTCCTTGGCTGAACGCGGGGTGCAACATCCTAAGTTGTTTGAAAAGGTTGGTGGAAAATGTTGTTTTATTAAAACACCATTAATAAAAGACACAGATCTTTCCTGTTTATTTTCGGCAGCTCGCCATTAAAGGTGGCTAAGGAGGGAAATGGTGCCTTGTAAGAGCCAGTGCACGGATGGACATGAGTGTATTACAGGGAAATCACATCAAATCTAGACAACAGTGCAGATCTAGAGTCCACTATTGGCTGCCTAGGCTACCGTAGACCTAGTTGATTAGCCCACATGTCATATTGATTTTGCAAATGCTGTTTGCCGCAATTTGGCAACATACAGTGGGGCAAAAAAGTATTTAGTCACCATAATTTGCAAATAAATTCATTAAAAATCCTACAATGTGATTTTCTGGATTTTTTCCCTCATTTTGTCTGTCATAGTTGAAGTGTACCTATGATAAATTACAGGCCTCTCATATTTTTAAGTGGGAGAACTTGCACAATTGGTGGCTGACTAAATACTTTTTGCCCCACTGTAGCTACTAATATGTCACTCTCAGCCATATCCCCTGTAGATCATTACAGTAACGTTATTGTTGATATCTTCCTTACCTTTGAGTAATTTGACTTAATTTCTTAGTTAAAAAAAGCTAGATTTTTAGGCTACCCTTTTCACTTCCTTTTTCTCCAGGGCGCCGGCGTGCCTTGCCGCTAGGGAGCGCAGTTGTCACTAGATACCACAGCCACAAAGTCCAAATGCAAACGAAAATATGCTTTTTGGTATTCATTTAAGGATAGGGTTACACATATCTCTAGCTGTGTGGTTAAGGTTGTGTTTAAAATCAGATTTTAAAGGTAAACTTCCCCTTAGCCGATACCCACTGGGAACACACAAGTTGTTTCCACGTCATTTCAAATAATTGACTTTGAACCAACATGGAATAGAAGTTGAATTTACATCTTTGCCCAGTTTGTAGTGAATCGGTGCCGAGGCTACCTTAGAACCAACTTCCCCAATTTTAAATGGCCTACAGATATGTGGCATCGATATGAGTCAGAAACATGCATTTTAGTGTGAAAATGTACCACAAAGTGTAAATAGGATCATTTTGTCATAATGTCAGTCTCGTTCAAAACTGTGTTTTGTAATTGAGTTCGTAACGACTTAGCCTACTGGTGAGTTGGGTATGGATTACGATCATGTCCACTTGCCCAGTGCCCACTAAGATGAGAGAAGTAGCTGTGCTGATTGCTCTCTATCAAATGAGCTCACGCTATCCAATCATAGCAGCCAGAACTTCCAGACAGTGAGACAGACATGGAATTAGGAATTAGAACACTAGTTTGGACATAAATCTTCTTATGATGGGATAAAAGGTCAGACATTTTGGTCAGGGAGATTCTTAACCATTGATTGCCAGGGCTGTGATAAGATATTGTGTAAAATAATCAGTGCTGGGGAAGCGACTCTGAAAATATATTTTACCAAGCTAACAATTACTTCACACTGGAAGTAGTTAAGCTACCTTTAGGAAATATAGTTTTCTTAAAGATGCACTATGCAGAAATTGCTCTGCCATTTCCTCTTTGGTAAAATTCTAAGAAATTTAGTTGGCCTAATTTCAGTTTCTGTGACAAAACAAACAAGTCTAGTTTAGAGCACGTGTCAAACGCATTCAACAAAGGGCTGAGCGTCTGGAGTGTCTGGATTGAGTTTGACACCCCTGTTGTAGAGAATCATTGTACAATCTAAACCGCTGTGAAATATCTTTTCTAAAGCCAAAAATGTTGTATTTTCAGCTGTTTGAAGCTGGTCTACCAAACCGAAAGTAAAATATGCAAAAAATGAAACTTAACAGGAAGCATAGAAATAATGCACATAAAACAGATACACCGCTTCTTAGACTTGATTTAGAATGACAGATCTATAACTCACATTCCAATGTGAATTTTGTCACGTTGACCAAAAAGTAACATTTTGCAGCTTCAACTAAAGTTACTTCGAAAGAATTGTTAATTACAAACTACTAAAATATACAGTGGGGAGAACAATTATTTGATACACTGTTGATTTTGCAGGTTTTCCTACTTACAAAGCATGTAGAGGTCTGTCATTTTTATCATAGGTACACTTCAACTGTGAGAGACGGAATCTAAAACAAAAATCCAGAAATATCACACTGTATGATTTTAAAGAGATTAATTTAGCATTTTATTGCATGACATAAGTATTTGATGGTACAGAAACCTTTGTTTGCAATTACAGAGATCATACGTTTCCTGTAGTTCTTGACCAGGTTTGCACACACTGCAGCAGGGATTTTGGCCCACTCCTCCATACAGACCTTCTCCAGATCCTTCAGGTTTCGGGGCTGTCGCTGGGAAAAACAGACTTTCAGGTCCCTCCAAAGATTTTCTATTGGGTTCAGGTCTGGAGACTGGCTAGGCCACTCCAGGACCTTGAGATGCTTCTTACGGGGCCACTCCTTAGTTGCCCTGGCTGTGTATTTCGGGTCGTTGTCATGCTGGAAGACCCAGCCACGACCCGTCTTCAATACTCTTACTGAGGGAAGGAAGTTGTTGGCCAAGAGCTCGCGATACATGGCCCCATCCGTCCACCCCTCAATACGGTGCAGTCGTCCTGTCCCCTTTGCAGAAAAGCATCCCCAAAGAATGATGTTTCCACCTCCATACTTCATGATTGGGATGGTGTTCTTGGGGTTGTACTCATCCTTCTTCCTCCAAACACTGCGAGTGGAGTCTAGACCAAAAAGCTCTATTTTTGTCTCATCAGACCACATGACCTTCTCCCATTCCTCCTCTGGATCATCCAGATGGTCATTGGTAAAAACTTCAGACGGGCCTGGACATGCGCTGGCTTGAGCAGGGGAACCTTTCCTGCGCTGCAGGATCTTAATCCATGACGGCGTAGTGTGTTACTAATGGTTTTCTTTGAGACTGTGGTCCCAGCTCTCTTCAGGTCATTGACCAGGTCCTGCCGTGTAGTTCTGGGTTGATCCCTCACCTTCCTCATGATCATTGATGCCTCACGAGGTGAGATCTTGCATGGAGCCCCAGAACAAGGGTGACTGACCGTCATCTTGAACTTCTTCCATTTTCTAATAATTGCGCCAACAGTTGTTGCCTTCTCACCAAGCTGATTGCCTATTGTCCTTTAGCCCATCCCAGCCTTGTGCAGGTCTACAATTTAACTCTGATGTCCTTACACAGCTCTCTGGTCTTGGCCATTGTGGAGAGGTTGGAGTCTGTTTGATTGAGTGTGTGGACTGGTGTCTTCTATACAGGTAACGAGTTCAAACAGGTGCACTTAATACAGGTAATGAGTGGAGAACAGGAGGGCGTCTTAAAGAAAAACTAACAGGTCTGTGAGAGACGGAATTCTTACTGGTTGGTAGGTGATCAAATACGTATGTCGGCAGTGTATCAAATACTTGTTCTCCCCACTGTATAATATCTTTATCTGAAATGTCAGACCACAAATTGCAAGAATAGATTACCCTGCAGTCAGATGTTAACAGAATGTGGGATTTAGGCTATTAAACACATGAAGTGAGAATTAGGGAGGTCCAATGCCAAAAAGAATGGAAATGAGTGCCTACTTCACCCATATTTTACTTTATTTTAGATACATCACTGCACTACATGGCAAAACAAGTAATTAACTAATGAAAACACTACGATGATTTGAATTTATTTCAACCACCAAGCTACTGCAAAATGTAATTAAATGACCAGTTTAACTACATGTAGTTAGTTTACTACTCCCAAAACTGAAAAACAATGAATTTTGAAGAATTTATATGCAGTTATCTTTGTTAGTTAGTTAGCTAGCTAGCCAACCAGTTTTCAATATAATTTAGAAGTAATTTAATAGGATCTCTATGGAAACAGACCTGCCCATTACGCAGTACCTTAGATATGTTTACATTAGACAACATGTCGAGCAATGTTATGTTAAAATAACTCTTTGCCCTAAGGCCTTTATGAAGTGGCCACTAGCTGATGTGTTTAAAATTGTTAATCACCCGAGTCTGACACTTTTTGGGACAAAATTTGAATTGAGACGATCAGAGTGCACTTGTATCCCAACTGCAACTTATCAATGTTTCAAACCCATTCACGAGCATTTTGTGTCCTCTCACGACCTGTTTTGTAACATGATTCCATATGAAACACAGACAGACAGACGCACTCTGATAACAGATAGTGAGAACATGATTCCCTATGAAACACTGCCAGACAGCCGCACTCTGATAACAGATAGTGAGAACATGATTCCCTATTAACCACTGCCAGACAGACGCACTCTGATAACAGATAGTGAGAACATGATTCCCTATTAACCACTGCCAGACAGACGCACTCTGATAACAGATAGTGAGAACATGATTCCCTATTAACCACTGCCAGACAGACGCACTCTGGTAACAGATAGTGAGAACATGATTCCCTATGAAACACTGCCAGACAGCCGCACTCTGATAACAGATAGTGAGAACATGATTCCCTATTAACCACTGCCAGACAGACGCACTCTGGTAACAGATAGTGAGAACATGATTCCCTATGAAACACTGCCAGACAGCCGCACTCTGATAACAGATAGTGAGAACATGATTCCCTATTAACCACTGCCAGACAGACGCACTCTGGTAACAGATAGTGAGAACATGATTCCCTATGAAACACTGCCAGACAGCCGCACTCTGATAACAGATAGTGAGAACATGATTCCCTATGAAACACTGCCAGACAGCCGCACTCTGATAACAGATAGTGAGAACATGATTCCCTATGAACCACTGCCAGACAGCCGCACTCTGATAACAGATAGTGAGAACATGATTCCCTATGAAACACTGCCAGACGGACGCACTCTGGTAACAGATAGTGAGAACATGATTCCCTATGAAACACTGCCAGACAGCCGCACTCTGATAACAGATAGTGAGAACATGATTCCCTATTAACCACTGCCAGACAGACGCACTCTGATAACAGATAGTGAGAACATGATTCCCTATTAACCACTGCCAGACAGACGCACTCTGGTAACAGATAGTGAGAACATGATTCCCTATGAAACACTGCCAGACAGCCGCACTCTGATAACAGATAGTGAGAACATGATTCCCTATTAACCACTGCCAGACAGACGCACTCTGGTAACAGATAGTGAGAACATGATTCCCTATGAAACACTGCCAGACAGCCGCACTCTGATAACAGATAGTGAGAACATGATTCCCTATGAAACACTGCCAGACAGCCGCACTCTGATAACAGATAGTGAGAACATGATTCCCTATGAACCACTGCCAGACAGCCGCACTCTGATAACAGATAGTGAGAACATGATTCCCTATGAAACACTGCCAGACAGCCGCACTCTGATAACAGATAGTGAGAACATGTTTCCCTATGAAACACTGCCAGACAGCCGCACTCTGGTAACAGATAGTGAGAACATGATTCCCTATGAAACACTGCCAGACGGACGCACTCTGGTAACAGATAGTGAGAACATGATTCCCTATGAACCACTGACAGACAGACGCACTCTGATAACAGATAGTGAGAACATGATTCCCTATTAACCACTGCCAGACAGACGCACTCTGGTAACAGATAGTGAGAACATGATTCCCTATGAAACACTGCCAGACAGCCGCACTCTGATAACAGATAGTGAGAACATGATTCCCTATGAAACACTGCCAGACAGCCGCACTCTGATAACAGATAGTGAGAACATGATTCCCTATGAACCACTGCCAGACAGCCGCACTCTGATAACAGATAGTGAGAACATGATTCCCTATTAACCACTGCCAGACAGACGCACTCTGGTAACAGATAGTGAGAACATGATTCCCTATGAAACACTGCCAGACAGCCGCACTCTGATAACAGATAGTGAGAACATGATTCCCTATTAACCACTGCCAGACAGACGCACTCTGATAACAGATAGTGAGAACATGATTCCCTATTAACCACTGCCAGACAGACGCACTCTGGTAACAGATAGTGAGAACATGATTCCCTATGAAACACTGCCAGACAGCCGCACTCTGATAACAGATAGTGAGAACATGATTCCCTATTAACCACTGCCAGACAGACGCACTCTGGTAACAGATAGTGAGAACATGATTCCCTATGAAACACTGCCAGACAGCCGCACTCTGATAACAGATAGTGAGAACATGATTCCCTATGAAACACTGCCAGACAGCCGCACTCTGATAACAGATAGTGAGAACATGATTCCCTATGAACCACTGCCAGACAGCCGCACTCTGATAACAGATAGTGAGAACATGATTCCCTATGAAACACTGCCAGACAGCCGCACTCTGATAACAGATAGTGAGAACATGATTCCCTATTAACCACTGCCAGACAGACGCACTCTGGTAACAGATAGTGAGAACATGATTCCCTATGAACCACTGACAGACAGACGCACTCTGATAACAGATAGTGAGAACATGATTCCCTATTAACCACTGCCAGACAGACGCACTCTGGTAACAGATAGTGAGAACATGATTCCCTATGAACCACTGACAGACAGACACACTCTGGTAACAGATAGTGAGAAAGTTATAAAAAAGCTAAACGGCACAGAAGCACACGTCGCCACTCGCCAGTGACTTGATAAGCTTATTGTGGCCTGACTGCTCAATGTGCCTGCTAGCTACTACTTTCTAGCTTTATTGACAAACACAGCGTTAACACCGAGCCATATAGCACTTTGGACACTGATAAACAGCATGTAGCTTGTGCTTTATTTTACAATAGTTTGACAGTTTGTAGATGATGAAGTTGTAGACATGTTATGTTCTCAGAAATCAGTCCTGTGCATGCTACCAGACTTTCCCGAATTGATAGACTGTATGCAGTGCACTGACTAGTTTTTCAATCACATTTTTTTACTTGAGAAATATTGCACCAAACACCTTAGTTAGATGTAAAACTGTGCGACTGACTTCCTACGCAAAAATGTCTTAATTAATTACAGATTTCTTGATTTATCTTAGATTATTTCTGACTATTTTAAGCTATTTACTATTTTGAAGAAGTGGTTATGGTGTTGCTACATCAAAAAATGTTAGATATTGAATTTGAACTTTACTACTATAGCCCATAGAAACACATTGAATAACACATTCACAAATGGCAAAACAGACAGTCAAAAAATGTATCATAACGAATAAGGTTTTGAAATGTCACGCCCTGACCTTAGATCCTTTTTATGTCTCTATTTTGGTTTGGTCAGGGCGTGAGTTGGGGTGGGCATTCTATATTTTGTGTTCTGTGTTTTCTATTTCTGTGTGTTTGGCCGGGTGTGGTTCTCAATCAGAGGCAGCTGTCTATCGTTGTCTCTGATTGAGAACCATACTTAGGTAGCCTTTTCCCACCTGTGTTTTGTGGGTTGTTTTCTGTTTTTGTGTCTGCACCAGACAGAACTGTTTCGTTCGTTCTCATTTTGTTATTCAGTGTTCAGTTCTATTAATAAATCATGAACACTTATCACGCTGCGCTTTGGTCCACTTCTTCATGCAACGATGACCGTAACAGAACTACCCACCACCAAAGGACCAAGCAGCGTGGTGTAATGGACTCCTGGACATGGGAGGAGATCCTGGACGGGAAGGGACCCTGGCTGGCTGGGGAGTATCGCCGTCCACAGGAGGAACTGGAGGCAGCTAAGGCTGAGCGGCAACATTATGAGGGAACACGGCTGGCACGGAAGCCCGACAGGCAGCCCCCCATTTTTTTTAGGGAGGGCACACAGGGAGTGTGGCAGAGTCAGGTTGGAGACCTGAGCCAACTCCCTGTGCTTACCGTGGTGGGCGTCGTACTGGTCAGGCACCGTGTAATGTGGTGGAGCGCACGCTGTCTCCAGTGCGCAATCGTAACCCGGTGCGCTACATCCCAGCTCCCCGCATCTGCCGGGCTAGGGTGAGGATCCAGCCAGAACGGATTGTGCCCGTCCTGCTCTCCAGACCTCCAGTGCGTCTCCTCAGGCCAGGATATCCTGCGCCGGCTCTAAGCACGATTTCCCCAGTTCGCCAGGAGAACCCAGTGCGGCCTGTTCCAGCTCCCCGTACGTGCCGAGCAAGAGTGGACATTCAGCCTGGAAGAGTGGTGCCAAGGCCACGCACCAGATCTCCAGTGCTCCCCCACAGCCCGGTCTATACTGTGCCTCCTCCACGGACCAGGCCTCCAGTAGGTCTCCCCAGCCTGGTGAGTCCTGTGCCTGCCCCCTGTCCGGAGCTGCCGGAGTCGCCCTCCTGTCCGGAGCTGCCGGAGTCTCTCTCCTGCCCGGAGCTGCCAGAGTCGCCCTCCTGTCCAGGGCCCGCTGCGAGGGTCCGGGGTCGGCGGTGAGGGTCCCCGCTCCAGAGGCACCACCTAAGTGGGCCAAGCTTAAGGTGGAGCGGGGTCCACGTCCCGCACCAGAGCTACTAGCTAAGTGCAAAGTGACACTGGGCCGAAATGTATTTTCTTGTTAAAAAATATATATATATATATATATATAGTAATAAGTACAAAGTTTAGATACACCTACTCATTCAAGGGTTTTCTTTATTTTTACTGTTTTCTACATTGTAGAATAATAGTGAAGACATCAAAACTATGAAATAACACATATGGAATCATGTTGTAACCAAAACAATTTTACATTTGAGATTCTTCAAAGTAGCCACCCGTTGCCTTGATGACAGCTTTGCACACTCTTGGCATTCTCTCAACCAGCTTCATGAGGTAGTCACATGGAATGCATGTCAATCAACAGGTGTGCCTTGTTAAAAGTACATTTTTGGAATTTATTTTCTTCATGTATTTGAGCCAATCAGTTGTGTTGTGACAAACTTGGGGTGGTATACAGAAGATAGCCCTATTTGGTAAAGGACAGAGTCCATATTATGGCAAGAACAGCTTAAATAAGCAAAGAGAAACGACAGTCCATCATTACTTTAAGACATGAAGGTCAGTCAATTCGGAAAATGTCAAGAACTTTGAAAGTTCTTCAAGTGCAGTCGCAAAAACCATCAAGCGCTATGATTAAACTGTCTCTCATGAGTACCGCCACAGGAAAGGAAGACCCAGAGTTACCTCTGCTGCAGAGGATAAGTTCATTAGATTTACCAGCCCCAGAAATTGCAGCCCAAATAAATGCTTCAGAGTTCAAGTAACAGACACATCTCAACATCAACTGTTCATAGGAGACTGTGTGAATCAGGCCTCATGGTTGAATTGCTGCAAAGAAACCACTACCAAAGGACACCAATAAGAAGAAGAGACTTGCTTTGGCCAAGAAACGTGAGCAATGGACACTAGACCCGTGGAAATATGTCCTTTTGTCTGATGAATCCAAATTTGAGATTTTTGGTTCCATCTGCCATGTCTTTGTGAGACGCAGAGTAGGTGAACGGATGATTTCTGCATGTAAAGATGGCTGAGAGAATGCCATGAGCGTGTAAAGCTATCATCAAGGCAAAGGGTGGCTACATTGAAGAATATGAAATAGATTTAGATTTGTTAAACACATTTTTGGTGACTACATGATTCTATATGTGTTATTTCATAGTTGTGATGTCTTCACTATTCTACAGTGTAGAAAAAAAATATTTAAAAAATAAAGAAAAACACTTGAATGAGTAGGTGTGTCCTAACATTTGACTGGTACTGTATATTTAGTTGGTCTTGAGAACTTGAATGCATTAGTCCATGATTTAAGCTACTTTCTGCAACTTTATTCACTAAATCTTGCACCTTGGAAATAATCTAGCCTTCTGTGCCTAACTCTCCTGGGGTGAGACATGGTACCCTTTGCCAGGCCTATACAAATAATAATGCAATAATTTAATGTAAGACTTAATTTAATGGTATTAATGGCAATTAGAGATATATGATGACAATAAACAACATCAAATCTACGAGGTCCATGTAGGCCTACAAGGACCAAGTAAACATTATGATTTAAAATCATGAGCGACTGAAATTATTATTATTAGGCTACACATTAAAAGGCTGAATTCAATACATTTAAATCCACAAGCGCATATCTCTTTTAAATTCACAAGTGCATTGCCACCAGCGAGTGCATCGTTCCCTCCCTCCCGTGCGCAGCTCTGTTCCCCTCCCTCTCTGCATCTCATGTTTTAGTGAAACCTATTAGCCTACATGGTATTCCCAACGAGGCACAATGCAACACCTCCACACCAGCTCAATTGAACTAAAGTCACGGTTTGACTTGAAGACCTGGAGGTGGATAAGATAGGTCTCTCTCTCTGCAAGCTACTTACTTGGTCAGCAAGTAGACCTACAAGGAGAGCCGCGGAAAGTACTCGCCGGTGGGGACGAGAAGGAAAGACATCGGACTGGGCGTGCCGCTGCAATTCCGGAGCTGAGATTGCATCTCACCCCACCCGCTCGCTCACCTTGGGGTGATCCACAGAATTGTTGTGTAAATTATTCACGGTCATTTGCCCAATAACCTCAGTCAGACGAATATCAGGTGACAGCGATGTAATTCATTGATATAGGATATTCCTTCGCTTGATAGGTTGTTTTACTTTCACTGGATGTATTTGTTTTAAGTGTTGGCTTTGGAGGAGGTTGTAGGAACCCAGCTATGGATTTTGGAGAAACGCTGGACACGCCTGCACCTTGTATTTTGGACATAGTTCAAGGTTACTGCATAATTTTTCTCCAAAATGCATGAGTGATTGTTTTTGGATAACGGTACAGTCCGTTTCAATTCACCGGAGTGTGTTTCTAACAATTGTATGCTTTCTTTGACATTTTGGGGAACGGACAACACAACGTTTTCAATGAACGTTGTGCCAGGAACCATTGGATACATGTGATCAGCATGTTAGTCAAGGACATTTTGCACTGCAACCGAGGTGCGAAGAGGCATTGCTACCCAGCACAGATGAAACCGAATCGATTGACTAAAACCCCCTTATAGTAGTAGCTTGATTGACTAAAACCCCCTTATAGTAGTAACTTCCCGCTCTTATATATTTTGTTATTCCTATGCGTTTTCCAGTAAGTGTTTGCTATACCTGTGGCCGGTGGTGGTACCTGAAGCTTGTCTCATGTCTGGGTGTGCGTCTTTTCGCGCTTAGACATTTCCCTGCGCTGCCTGACTGGCGTTGCTGTAGAGCATCCCTACGGCGTCTCTGTTTCACCCTGGGCAGCACCGGATCCATCCGTGTGGGGACAGAAGTGCAAAGTTGGACGCTAATCGCCAGACGCCGTGCGTTAGAGAGCGGGATCTTTCGACTTTGAGGGACAGGAGAGAGGGCTCAAACCAAAAAGGTAGGCTAATTGATAACGTATTAATCATGTAAACGTGTTCGAAAATGAAATGGCGGTTTCTGCGAATTGGAATGCAATTTCGCATGAGAACAGCCCTGAACATTGCTGCATTTTTCTTAGTTGAAGAATTACCGGCATGCACTACTGACGATAGCCTGCACCGCCATCCTTGTGCCAACATGCATTCTAATATTTGACGTCCATTTGATTAAATATAGTATATTTGTGCACGAATGAGTATGTTTTCCATTCTAGCTAATAATGCAGGAATATGTGAATCTGTTTTGTAAGCATATTTACGTTATCAAAGCAAGGTATTGTATGCAGTGTCTCAATGATGTACAGAAATGAGTGAAACACTAAAACATGTTTAGGCCTAATTGGTGTCATTTACGAAATGGTGTGCTTTGTGGCTGCCTGCAATCCTGACAGTATTGGAATGCGTTAACTCTGTTGGAATGAGGACACATTTTAGGTATGTTTCATTTGCTTCTGTGCTTGCAGTGACTAGCTATATAGGGGCGAAAGAAACAGCGAGGAGTGTGGTTGGTAAGGTAGGCTGCACTGAAATCAGAACTAGCACTGTTTTCGCTGGCAGATGTGGCTGGGTGAGACTTTTCAGCACCATGGACAGCTCTCCAACGTTTGCATTGAATTCACTGACGAATTGGCTGTATGAGACGCTCAGTGCAATAGACAGCTCCCGAAACGGTATCCTTGAAACTTTACCGTTTTGAGAGCCAGAGGGCATTAAGTATTTTACGCTGCATTATGATCAAATGAATAGTCATGAATATATTAGTTATCTGCTGCACAAACAAACGATACATAATAGATAACTCAGGCGATGTGTGTGTCTCGATAACGGTCATATGGAGCATTACAAGGTGCTCTACTTTATATCATTCGCACTTCACACCCACACACTTATTCTCACAGAGACTGCCTCACACACAGACAAAAAAAAACACTCAGCACCTAGCCTACACACTCGCATGTACGAAATGTAGTGAGTGCAATTATATCCTGGCTACAATGTAATTACAAGACAGCTCAGTCACTAATCTTCATGCATCAGCGATTAGGGCGTCATTTGATTTGAAGGTCATATCTGACACAATTCTGATAGCCTTTTTGAAATATGATGTGTCTCTAATGTGCACCAATTAGCATTTTCCTCTCCATTGTGACAGCCTTGCCTCTAAGTCAGCCAGCACCTGTGGTGGCCTGTTCTGGTGCCAAATATGGAAAGGTTTGTATTTAGCATAGAGGATGACAATTGGTGAGTTGAATATGAAAGGCTCTCAATAATATTCAGGCCCTGTAGACTAATAGACACAAGAGAGATTTTTGCAATCTTCATAAAAAGCCCAAATGCCTTTAATGACCAGTCAATAGCTGAAGAACACTTTGCTGCCTGGTGTTAGAGTTTGTGGATGACTGCGCAGGATGAAGTCTGAATCATTGTCATGAGAGAGAGAGAGTGTGTGTGTTTTTTGTGTGTGTGTGTGTGTGTGTCTGTTTGTTTCAGTCTAGGTTATATTTTATGTACTGCTGTAGCTCAGAAATAGCATGTTGACACCTTCCTAGCAGTGTGTGTGTGTGTATGTGTGTGTTTGTGTGTGTGAGTTCCAATTCATAGCCCTTGGGTGGGATTAGGTGGACACGGCTGGTGCTAACAAAAATGCATTTGTACCTGGCTACTCCAGGCTGTCTGGTGTTCTGTGCCTGCCCAGAGCGGGCTCTCTGTCAGTAGGGTGAGAATTAGAACAGAGTAGGCCATTATGGTGGAATAGACATCCTGAGGCATACGGGTCCGCTCTTTCTCTTCATTCCATCCCCAGTCAAGACCACGCCTCCCCAGCCCAGCTCAGCAACGATTCATGCCCTTGACTATCCCACATTGTGGTAAGTGAGGGCTGTGCAGTCGTATTGTGTCTGTTAACATTCAAGGCAGCTGTGAAGTTGGAGTTAGTGGGTTGGTAGGGACCTAACAGGGCCTAGTCTTGAGCTTGTGTGAGGCAGGTCAGGTTGTAGTGGATTAGCTTCACTGTTGCAGCCTGCTTTGATCCATAGAGTCTGGCATCCAGCAAGCAACTCTCTCCATCCGCTACCTGAATGAACTTCCCCTGTAGTCACACAATGGAATACAAACGGAGACATGCTGTTGGTTTAGGGTGGTTTTATTGCAATGCAGGGAATTATTTAGAACAGCTAGGTTGGTAAGGTGAATCCTTTGTAGATTTAGCCTTTTTTTGCGGTCCATCATGGCCTGTCAAACACAATACACACACAGCAATAGCTCAAGGGAGTTTCTCCTTTAACTCCCAGCCTTCCCTTCTTTCCATCAAAGCTGAAGACTTGGCACATGTTAAATAACTTGTCTGAACTACCCCGCATGGAAATAAACCTGAAATAGCCACACTCACTCATTGCAGTCTCTTCCCTGCTTTCATGGTGTGTAAATATTGCCCTCTCATTCAACTCCTGTAAACAGGTACCCATGCTGGGGCACTATATAGATTCGAAAAGGGGAATTACAAGGGGAGAAGAGGGATAGAATGCATACCGTTGCTACTATCATTGCACCATAAGGCATCATGGGGGGGAAATGTCTAAGACTTTGAGCGAGACCGTGGATAAATGGCACCCAATTATCTCAATCACCGTTGTGTGAACAGTGGCGTGGTTGCTGTCAGCATTAAGATAAAAATAGATTGTGTGAACCACAAATCTACAGCATTGCGGCTGCAGCCCATACTGTACTGTTGCTATTGGCTGGGGTTTGTTTTCTCATTGTTTTGGGCAAGTGTAATCCTCTTTTGCAACTGTTATAGAGAACATGTATATGCTCCAGTCAGTAGCCTAATCGGGTTGATGAACTTCAGATGTGGGCAGAACTCATGCAGAAAGGGTGACATTTCCCGTCCGCAATAGGCATGAAATTAATGCGTAAACCAAACTCAACGGCTTGCAAGCATGAGCTCATACACAATTTGATACATAAAAAAATAAAATGTTTATTGTGACACACTTGATAGGTGCATCGAAACGCGATGTTTTACAGCCATAGTAGTATGGCACCCATGGAGCAAATTAGGGTTAAGTGCCTTGCTCAAAGGCACATCAACAGATTTTTACTTTGACAGCTCAGGTATTTGAACTAGCAACCTTTCGGTTTCTGGCCCTATGCACTAACCGCTAGGCTACCTGCTGCCCTATAAAAGCTATACATGCATAAGCATGAGGTCATAAACTAGTAATTATCAGGAATCAAGGTAAGACCCAAGTGCAGACTGTGTGAAGTAACAATGTTTATTGTAACCACAGGGGCAGGCTAAATGACAGGTCAAGATAGACAGGGGTCAATCCAGAACAGAGGCCAAGGTACAGGATGGCAGGCAGGCTCAGGTCAGGCAGAGGTCGGTAATACAGAGGTGCAGCAAAGGTACAGGATGGCAGGCAGGCTCTGTGTCAGAGACGGGCAGTGGTCAGGCGGGCGGGCACAGGGTCAGGACAGGCAAAGGTCAAAAACCAGGATGACGAGATAGAGACTAGGGAAAAACAGGAGCTGAGACAAAACACTGATAAGCTTGAACAAACAAGACAAACTGGCAACACACAGAAAACACAGGTATATATACACAGGGGATAATGGGGAAGATGGGCGACACCTGGAGGGGGGTGGAGACAAGCACAATGACAGGTGAAACGGATCAGGGTGTGACTAGGAATGATGTGTGTGGGGTTAATTTGCTGGAAATACCAATGCAGATGGGAAAAGATAGGGGAGGGACTGTATGATCGAGCCATGATAAGTTTCCATCTCATTGTTAGTTTAGTGAAATGTATGTTTGCCTCATCAGTGGTTAGAGTGGTGGCCTTTAATTGCATAATGGAAATACATTACATAACACATGTTATGTAATGTACATAACACATAATGAAATTATACAACTTGTAAATTGTTTTGTTTTCAAAACATAGGCTTACTCACAGATATTCAGGAAGTCCTGGATATGGTGTACCTTTTGGATTAGTTGATCTCTCTGTCCATCAGAAGGTCTACAACCATACATCCATCCCTCTGTGTGAATTAAGGTGTGGGGTCATCACCACCTGAGCTTTGTTCCTAATTCCCATTTGGTGACTGTTTGATCCACGTGCAGTGAGGCTTTTATTAGCCCTTTTCAGTGAGCTGGCAGGCCCTCAATACCTCCTCAGGGCTGCTGGCTGTTTTGTTGTGATCTAGCTGCCCACTGACCCTCAGTAGTCTCCTCCACCATTGATCCAACTCTCACCCCAAGCTCAGCCATCACTTTCACCTTGAATATCCTCCTCCTCTTTGTCCTCCTCCTCTCTTTTCCTCTTTCTTTCCCCTTAATGTACATTTTTGGAGAGCTTGGGGCATTTAAGCAAACAACCAGTTATAAATGCTTTAAAGAGCATTACTCATGACATATTCTTCACAAATAATGTATGTTTGTCATGCTGTGTAAAGTGTGACATAACAGCTCCTGTGTAACGGTTTTCATGTGGTGAAGGAGAGTCGGACCAAACTGCAGCGTGTAGATTGCGATCCATGTTTAATAAAACAACGTAACACGGATCAAAACACAAACTCAACAAAACAATAAACGTAATGAAAACCGAAACAGCCTAAACTGGTGCAAACTAACACAGAATAAGGACATCAAGACACTAAGGACAATCACCCACAACACAACCAAAGAATATGGCTGCCTAAATATGGTTCCCAATCAGAGACAACGATAAACACCTGCCTCTGATTGAGAACCACTTCAGACAGCCATAGACTAACCGAGAACACCCCACTAAGCTACAATCCCACTACATACACACCACATGCAAAAACCCATGTCACACCCTGGCCTGACCAAATAAATGAAGATAAACACAAAACACTTCGACCAGGGCGTGACATCCTGCTCCAAAAACTTAACACATACAGTCTTTGTTTGTTTAAAGTGGGACTGAGCATCTTTTTCTTTTAACACCAACATTCCTCTAAGCTTCAATATGCACACACCCATACTCTCACGTAGCGTAGGTTACGACCCACATTAGTCAGTGGCTGGAGCCGACAGGCTTAGTTTTATGGATTCTGAAATGGGCCATGGTTGACATCACTACAGAAAATTATGTTACAGCATTCATTACTAGGCTGTGCTTGTGATGATATGAGCTGGCAACAGTGAAAATATCCAGCTCAGTAAATATGATGTTGTTCTAAGGATGAAATGCAATGGTAGGTCGGTCACCCCTGGTTAAAGGAGATACTCAATGGCAAGAAATCAAAACAATAAGACCATCATGGCTGGCATAGTACATCAGAGAGTAATCAGCAAGTAGAAAAGACACTGGGTGTGAATGAGAGGTCATGATTACCTTTCCTTCCAGCTCGTAAATCACGACAGCTGGCACAACCCTCCGGATCATATTTCCACCAGAGGCAATAGAGAACTTCAAGGGGAGATTAAAGTGGGGGATAATACTTTCTTGAGCAGTCTGCCTTTATTGTTGGCTAACAGCCTCATTATCCAATAAAAATGCTTCATGGAAATACATGGAAATACATGGATAGTCAAGTCCCTACTGGTAGCTTGATGAAAGGTTGAAATGCAATTCAATCTAAACTGCTTTTGTCTTTTTTTGGGGATCACACAGTGAAGTTGATTGATGCAAGGTCAACATTGTGTAATGAGTGAGATGATCTTTTATCAATGTGTCTGTGAGTGGAGGGTAACAAAAATTGACCCTGCATGTACTGTAAGCAATAAGTATTCCTCTCCTCTGCTTCCTCGATCATCAATTTTCTACAGTGCACTTAGTCCAACGCTGCTTGGCTCTCCATGCTCCACCCTCCAACTCAGAGCCAGGTCAACGGTAGAGGAAACAAGTGCTCGCCGGGGTCAAGGCAGGGGCGTCCCTGCGGTGTCACCCAGTGTCGGGCCTAGTGGGAGGATGATGGGGCCCTATAGATGATCGATGCTTCCGTTCTCAACCACCGCCATCCATTGTCACGGCTCCAGCAGATACAGAGTGATGCCATGGAGGTAGTCTCACTATTACGTCAAGATACGTTCCATGGGGCGGCAGGGTAGCCTAGTGGTTAGAGCGTTGGACTAGTAACCGAAAGGTTGCAAGTTCGAATCCCCGAGCTGACAAGGTACAAATCTGTCGTTCTGCCCCTGAACCGGCAGTTAACCCACTGTTCCTAGGCCGTCATTGAAAATAAGAATTTGTTCTTAACTGACTTGCCAAGTAAAATGAAAAAAAAAAAAAATGGCTGCTCTGGCCAATAAACAAGAGGAAACCCCATTTTCCTCCTCTCTCTCTCCCCCTGTGTCAGCCTGCAGGACAATGATCAGGGATCATCCTCCAGACCGTCATCCCACCCCAGCAGACTTTCATGGACATGATCTCCAAGGAGACCAGCTAGACCCACCAACACAGACTAGTCTAGAAACTGTAGCTGCAGGCGCAATATACAGATACTTAATGCTGCAGTATAGCTCCAGTCTAAGACACTAGCTAGGCAAATTGACTCGTCTTTCAATCAATGGCTTTCATCAATTTGTAGCTATGAAACTGGAGAGGTACTGCATCCATTGTGGACAGTAGAGGAGCGCATTCATTATTTCATCCCTATTGTTATACCTCACCACTGTGTTTTCTTATGTGTAGTATGTCTGCTTTGACTGTTTGCAACCATGGCCAGGATTTGTTGTGCATCTGCGAACAAATTTGTTCTCAGACGAATAGAACATGAGTGAGTGTCCCATGTGAGAGGAGTGCACACCTCCAGTAGCCATTCCTGCCTCTGCATACTGTATGTTGGTCAAAGGTCTCGAGATGAGCAGCCGAAGGCGATCACGTCCGGGTGGAGAAAGGCTTGATACTACATGAGGTTTTAACGAGCCTGTTTAACAGCACAGTAGCCTGGTCATGTACGAGCAGGCACCTGGAAAGTGAAGCAATTAGCCATGGAGCACAGCCTCAAAATATAATAGACCTTCTAAAGACAACTGGATTATTGACTTTCTCACGTGTGTATGCATATGTACATGCACATGGATGTGTGTTTGTTTGCCAGCTACAGCAACATATTAACCAAAGATGGTTTAGCTTTTCATGCTGCATTAACATTACACACTTACCCCATTGTATTGTAATGACTGTGGCGTTGATAAGCACAATTACAGCTCCCCCAAGGGAGCTAGCTTTCTTGCTAATGTGCCCGTCTCTGGACCCCAAGGTTCTATTTTACGTCTTAGATCTTGTGCTTCTCCCTTATTTCATGAACCTTTTACTGCAGTGGGCTAAATCAGGTTGTTTCTTGGTAGTCTTTAACAAATCTACTTTGAGCAAAAGTACACACCTCACACACATGGTTATGGGCTTAAAAAAGAAGAAGACACCTGTACCATGTCAGATATAACATTGAAAAGTGTTCCATTTTGATTTGGCTTCAAAATGGTTTCTTTGACGGAATGTTTAACCTTTTCACGTGTGAGTTCCAAATATTTCTAATGCTCGTCCCAGCATGAGTTTTTTTTTTTGTTTGTTATGTGTGTGTGATCGCAGGATGCACTCACCGTTCCAAAATGTGATTGTTACGCAACTGGACAGTTAACCCACGCCGCCCTCAAGCAAATTCACGCCGCCTGCTAGTTATCCATAGGCTATGTTTCAACTTGCCGATTTGAGTTTGATTTTCTAACAACAGTTTGAAATGAGGTGTGTTCGACTTCCTCGTTAATTCACATCGAGGTCGCCCATTTCACTGCTGCGGACAATTTACATTTGAGGCATTACTGAGCAGGACACACTTTTTTTTTATCTTCGTCGAGAGCCAAAGCACAACCTTTTTCCTCCCTGGCACATATTGCGGCTTGCGCCCACACTACTAATAATAACTTTGGTGTGTGTTCCTGTGACAGTAAGTGTCTTACTAAGCTATCATCATAGTTTCTGTATGGTGTGATGTTATATCTACTGTAACACATCATATGTATGTATGGAGCATAATGTATGTACCGTTTTATTCACGCTTTCAAGTACTGGTGACAAATCATGTATTGCGATTCTTGCATAGATTGTCATAGACACAAATGATACTTTTTTGAAGGTTGTACTGATTGTCATTTTACTGCAAGAACAGTGTAATGGTAAATGGATCTCTTTTCCACAAAATTCTGCTCACATTTGAATGTAATGTTAGTTCCAATCACATCATTCTAGCTTTGCTTCAGAGTGCGTCATATGTTTCCCGCGTGTGTCAGAATGCAGTTTTCGATCTCGGTGACAAGGAAATGGCATATCCATTGCTCATTCCTGCTTCAATATCCAAAGGCGCAATATGCACTCAAATAGCCTGAGATTGAGGACGGGAGAGAGAGAGTGAATGAGGATTCTGAGCTTCTCGCTCTGATCTCAGAAAAACATGACATTTTTCTAACTTCACTTTGTCAGCACTTTGATATGACCCACAGCCTTTCAAGTGCTAATCACTCATTTGTGTCTCCACTTTTTTCGACGGGCGAAAAAGACTGATAACCGCCGCATTCTTGAGATTCTCAGATCATTTCAAATCCAATACAAAAAAGGATAAAGTGTATTGGATAAAAAGAGGGAAGATACATTGCCAAAGCTCTGAGGTTTTGCGGCATTAAAGTGTAAATGACACTTTATCCCACACATAAAAATTTTGAATCTTATTAATCTAGCTAGCAGACTTGCACTGCAGCAATTTCACATATAATGTGCCACCTATGATATGATCATTGATTTAATATCGTACATATCAATTTACTCTGTTGTCTGTTTACTGTAGACCTTCATTGAAAATAAGAATTTGTTCTTAACTGACATGTCTAGTTAAATAAAGTTTTTTTTTTTTTAAATGAAAAAAATAACTGTGGATAATTTTAATACCTCTCTGAACAGCGGTCCAGTGAAATATGCCCAGGGAAATTAAACCAGCTTTTTTTCTACACCCTCTTGTTTAATCTAATAAAAAAGGGATTAACTGAAAAGAGAGTAGCACACATGCATGCGGGTACACACCCACACACACCCACACAAACACACACACACACACTTTCTTTCTCTCTTTCTTCTTGTATCTACCTGTCTCTCGTTCTCTATCTCTCACTATCTCTACCTACCTCTCTAACTCTCTCTTTCTCACCCTATCTCTCACAGATACAGCATTTGACTTCTCCTAGCCCTATTTTTCTATTAGGGCCATGGAGTAATCCATGTGTCGGAGAGAAACCAAAATAATTAGTAGGTGTGAGCCTTGAGTCTTTGGAGTGTGAGAGCTGCATCCCTCTTGTAATTCTGCACTTGATGTATTCCCCACGAAAGGGATCCTCATTAATTTTTCATATGAGACTCTGCAATGCATTGTGGGTTGAGTGCTGTAAGGAGAGGGTAACAGTGGCTCAGCAAACTTGTTTCAACCATTAATTGCTTCAATTGATCATCTGATCAATACCTGATGGCAAATATATTGGAAAACCTCACACTCCCATTTCCCATGTCCTCCTTCTCCCCATCCTTTCAGCTCAGCCTTGCGCTCCCATGTCACACATGCACACACAAATACACACGCATGCACACACAAATACACACGCATGCACACACTCTTTCTCTCCTTCTCTTTCCTGAACCTTAGCACTCATTGATCAGTTGGTGGGTGGGGTGAAGCAGGCTTTTACTACCTGTAGCCTGAGTCCACCCAGAGTGGCTGTGGTGGCTGAGCTCCCTGTTGAGACTGGGGTGATTAGATCCCTACTGGGCCCTGACACTGTCTGGCACCAACCACTGTTTCCCATCATGCACTGGAAGCTGAAGAAAATGGTCCATCACCCCACCCAGCAGCAGCACACAGCACACAGATAGAGCTATGTAGGCCACCCTGCAAAACGTTTTCAGAAGTCAGGCTGCCCTTTAGACTCTATGGAGTTGTAACTCTGGAGGAGGAGATGTCTCTGTAGGTTGATATTCAGTAGTTATGTTACCTGTTGCGGAGTAGCTAACTCACTCTTGAGATTCTTGCACATAGGGAGTCGATAACATACATCAATGTTGGGCGCACCACGGCCGTAGAGACACGCTGAGGGTTAGAATAGCACAATAAGAGTAATCATTCAGATGTTATATTGAGTATCTCATACTATTTGCCATTTGTTTACTCTTAATTCAATGAGTTACTACTACAGTAGGTCCCCTATCATGGAACATGAATCATCCAGCATTTACATGTGTGCGTATTGCACTACATACTTGACAAGTAATAATAATAATAATATATGCCATTTAGCTGACGCTTTTATCCAAAGCGACTTACAGTCATGTGTGCATACATTCTACGTATGGGTGGTCCCGGGAATCGAACCCACTACCCTGGCGTTACAAGCGCCATGCTCTACCAACTGAGCCACAGAGCCAACAAGTGTTCCGTTTATGTTTCTGGAATCTCTTCCCTGGAGCAATCCAGAAAAGAGTCGACACTCTGGATGCATATTATATGGTGAACCCCCAGGCAATAATCTCAGGATATCTGGTTGCTCTGAGGCAGCACATAAGCATATCAGGGATTGCAGACAAGAGCAACATTGGCAGATAAGATTTTGGGCTGTGCTTGGTTAGAGGCAAGGTCAAGAAAGTACATTTTTGTTGTTGTCCTCCCAAGACCACAAATTGATTTCATGGGAGTAGGAGTGTGTGAGTGTAACCAATTAAAAGGGAAATAATAGTCTAATAATGTTTTCAGAATAGTGAACAATGTAACATTCGATCTACCCTTGCAAATCGCAAGACTTTCTGCCAAAGCTTTGGTCAAGGATTTTGCTCCATATACCCCCAGAATCCCTCCCCAGTAAAAATCAATTCCCATGTACCATCAAAATGAAAAACAATCCTAGTAGCTCTCATTGTCACGGCTACATCTCAGCTCTGCAAAGCCCTCCACCGAGGAACTGCAGAGGGAGGCTATTTGGAATAAAAACTTCGATTTCAACACCACCATGTTCCTCCTTCTGCCTTCTCCATTTCTCCCATCCCTTGTTTTCTCCATCTCCTTTTCGAAAGCAACTCAATCTCTCCTTCTCATCACCCAACCCCCCACCACCACCCTGTCTCGAAAGGTTCCACTTTTGTTTCCCTTTTTCAAGAGGTAAATAACACATTCAATCAGATTATTGAGAGACTCAATGTTATTGCTGGCTGACAGGCGGCATCATTTTTTTTCTCCATCCTCCCTTGTTTGCTTTCATTGTTCCTAGTGTCAGAGCTGTCAACACTCCCACCCCCTCTCTCGCGTCCCCATTGCTCATCAACCCCATCGCCATCAGCCACAAAAAAATTTGCAAGGAGTGTGAGACGACTCATGCGCAACGAACGCGAGTCAATGAACACACACTTTATATTCATGTGGGCTAAGTAGAAAATGGAAGAACGAAAGAGAGAGAAAGGGGGACAAATGGTGATTGATTCGCCGTACTGAAGAAGTTAAGCAGTTTTACCTAATACTGTATGTGTTGAGGCATACTATATGTGACCAACCAACTCGACTCGGTCTTAAGTAGCAAAATTTGAAACTGTGTTTTTTGCATTCAATAAAAGTGTGATTCAGAGCTGGAAATGGTATATCACACACTGCAGTTGAGGAACAATTGGAAAGTAATTCTGCTTTGAAAGTTGATCAACTTGTAACCTCACTTTTGAGAAAATGGCCCTTGAATGTTTTAGTACACCTACTGGAGAGCTCTTCTTTGTCTACACCCATTCAGCATCGTTCACAGCCTCTTTAGGCCTTTGTCCCATCCATCTCTTTAAAGATTCACATGTGAGGCCATGTGGTAAACACACACTATATCAAATAAAATCTAAGTTTATTTGTCACATGCACGGGATACAGAAGGTGGAAACGGTACAGTGATAGTACTTGCATAGGAGCAATATCAAAAACACAGTGTCCAGAAAACAATATTTTATCGTTATTAGATGCATACCCAACGCACTTGTCTAAATTGATGGGTCATTTGAAGGAAACGTTTGCTCGCTAACTAACAGTATGCTTTAACTTGCAATATAAATGACTTCATGACAAAATTAGAATCTTAAATCTGGAAAATGTAGCTAGACTCTTATGTAGCTAGATGAACGCTTCACGGCAGACTGGAACCATTTAACTCTGTTTTGTTTGAAGCAACATCTTGTTTGGCCAGCTTTATGTCAAGTCACTCCGGTTCACACTGAATGTGGCGTGTGCAGAAAACAGCCCATCACATTTTCCAACTGTTCTGTTGATAGCGCCTGCTAAATTCAGGGCATCAATGTTGTGGAGAAAGGTAAGCAACATTTTTGTAGTTCTCCATGGCTAACGTTATATCTTTCAAAAACGGTGCGGTAGAAAGGACTGTCAACACATACTGAACAGCTGACTTTATAGACAGAAGCTTGCTACATGGCAGACCAATCCAAACACATCTCCGGGCATGTCCAGCCCATACATTATCTCAGCCAATCAATACTAGTGGGAAGGTTCTTGCCTTTTTTCTGTGGCTAGACCAACTAGGCTCGCAATTTAACACTTTAATTCATTTTTATGGATGGAATACAAGTTATTATTAAGGGACATTAAAGTGCACATGTACCAGAAGGCATTTCTGCCAAAATAAGTGTTTATGTTCAAATGCTGCTCGTGTGAAGTAGTGACATGAGACATACGCCTAGTTTCCTGAAACAAGTCACATATGTGGAAGAATGAACACATTATGCTGAGAAACATATGCTGTGCTGTATGGTGCAGTGCATATAGGTACTGTATGGTGAAGGAAGGATAGCGGGAGAAGTAGGGTAACCTAGATTCAGCATTTTTCGAGCTCACCTTGCTTTCAATGAATGGTTTACTTTCTGAAAGTTTTTTATTTTTTATTTTTTTTATTTCACCTTTCTTTAACCAGGTAGGCCAGATGAGAACAAGTTCTCATTTACAACTGTGACCTGGCCAAGATAAATCAAAGCATTGTGAATAAAACAACAACACAGAGTTACACATGAGATAAACAAACATACGGTCAAATAACACAATAGAAAAATCTCTATACAGTGTGTGCAAATGAAGTAAGAACATAAGGCAATACATAGGCCATAGTGGCGAAGTAATTACAATTTAGCAAATAACACTGGAGTGATAGATGTGCAGATGATGATGTGCAAGTGACATGTGACATGGCTTTAGAAACGTAGTAGCTGAATGGTTCGTCCAATTTCAGGGACGATCTGGAAGACAGAGTAGTTCTGTGGCTTCTTCTTGGGAATGGCTGAGAAATTGCTTATCTGTGAGGTAATCCTGCATGCTGCTCCTATTATATCTACATTATATCATGTCTGCCCACCGCATCACCAGGGGCAAACTACCTACCCTCCAGGACACTTACAGCACCCGATATCACAGGAATGCCAAAAAGAGCATCAAGGACATCAACCACCCGAGCCACGGCCATTTCACCCCGCTATCATCCAGAAGGCGAGGTCAGTACAGGTGCATCAAAGATGGGACCGATAGACTGAGAAACAGCTCCTACTGTATCTCTCTACTGCCATCACACTGTTAAATAGCCATTACTAGACGGCTTCCATCCGGTTACGCAACCCTGCACCTTAGAGGCTGCTGCCCTATATACATAGACTTAGAATCACTGGCCACTTTAATAATGGAACACTAGTCACTTAAATTAATCATGTTTAAATCATGTTTACATACTGCTATACTCATCTCTTATGTATATACAGTATTCTATTCTACTGTATTTTAGTCAATGCCACTCCGACATTGCGCAATCTAATATTTATGTATTTCTTAATTCCATTATTTTACTTTTAGATGTGTGTGTATTGTTGTGAATTGTTTTTAGATACTACTGCACTGTAGAGCTATGGAAACAAGCTACACCCGCAATAACCTGGTAAATACTGTATGTGTATATGACCGATAACATTTGATTTGATTTGGATTTGATATGGTATTCATTGGACTTTGGGACTGTGTGTAATGAAATGGGCCCTTTATACCAATCAGATAGGGCAGTGGCTTTGCTGATAAGACTGAGGTCATTAATCGAGATGGATTTTCTGCCCTGCGAAGTGGATTTATCCAAGCTCTGGGACACTTACCTACTCATTTATAGTGACAAATGCCCACAGCACACCGATGTGGCATCACTGCAAACAAAAATGAGTCATCAGGACGTCCCCGGAATGTCATGAAATGGTCACCTAAAGTGGTCAGCATGTTGTGTCATGGTTGCCTGGAGGTTTTGTCTAATTCCTGGTTGGTGCCGGGGACAACCCTGAGGATGTTTTTAGTATGTTCTTGGGTCGGTGTGTCATGTTCCCCTGGAGGTTTTTGTCTAGTTCCCAGGTTATTTAATGAAGCTGCCATGAAACTAGACACTAATGTACAGGTCCTCTTGCTTAGTTGTGCACCGGGGCCGCCAACTCCTCTTTCTATTCTGGTTAGGGCCAGTTTGTGCTGTTCTGTGAAGGGATTAGTACACAGCGTTGTACGAGATCTTCCGTTTCTTGACAATTTCTCACATGGAATAGCCTTCATTTCTCAAAACAAGAATAGACTGACGAGTTTCAGAAGAAAGGTCTTTGTTTCTGGCCATTTTGAACCTGTAATCGAACCCACAAATGCTGATGCTCCAGATACTTAACTAGTCTAAAGAAGGCCAGTTTTATTGTTTCTTTAATCAGCTGAGATGACATAATTGCCAAAGTGTTTTCTAATGATTATTTAGCCTGTTAAAATGATAAACTTGGATTAGATAACACAACGTGCCATTGGAACACATGAGTGATGGTTGCTGATAATGGGCCTATGTAGATATTCCATACAAAATCAGCCGTTTCCAGCTACAATAATCATTTACATTTCCAATGTCTGCACTGTATTTCTGATCAATTTGATGTTATTTTAGTGGACAAAAAACATGGTTTTCTTTCAAAAACAAGGACATTTCTAAGTTACCCTAAACTTTTGAACGGTAGTGAATACGTTTTTTCACATTAAATAAGAGCTAAATAAGAGGACAATAAATGTCTATTGCAGTGGACACACCGATGACACAACTATGCTTTTCACGTACTGTACCCATTGACTGTAATGTAAATGTATTCATATTTATGTCCTAATGACCACTACAGAGGACAATTTCACACATACAATAAAATATAAATCGGGGGGGAGTCTCAAGAGAATATTGTTGTATTTTTTTAAATTTGTGTGACTATTCTTGTCTATCAGTGTTTTGTTACATGTCCTGTTTTGTGTGGTCCCCAGGAAGAATAGCGGCTACTTTGGCAAAAGCTAATGGGGATCCAAACAAACCAATATTATTGGTGATGAATGTTTAGGATATTCTTCAGGCTTTGTAGCGCAGCACAGAGATCAGCAAACCCCAAATCCAGGAGTTGTGAGTTTAAAACCCATGTTGGGGAACGGCACCTCAGTACCTCCAGGCCCTGATCAGGCCCTACACCCAAACAAGGGCACTGCGTTCATCCACCTCTGGCCTGCTCGCCTCCCTACCACTGAGGAAGTACAGTTCCCGCTCAGCCCAGTCAAAACTGTTCGCTGCTCTGGCCCCCCAATGGTGGAACAAACTCCCTCACGACGCCAGGACAGCGGAGTCAATCACCACCTTCCGGAGACACCTGAAACCCCACCTCTTCAAGGAATACCTAGGATAGGGTAAGTAAGGGTAAGTAATCCTTCTCACCCCCCCTTCTCCCCCCCCCCCAACAAGATTTAGATGCAAGTGGCTGTTCCACTGGTTGTCATAGGTGTTTGCACCAATTTGTAAGTCGCTCTGGATAAGAGCGTCTGCTAAATGACTTAAATGTAAATGTAAATGTAATATTGAAAAGTCAGTACTAAATGATCATGACAAATGTAATCATACTGTCATCGATTAAAGATTTTTACTCTATTTTAGCTGAACAGCTTACCACTTACCTTAAAACCCCCCATAACATTCCATTACTTTTCTTATAATTTACTTTACATTTCTTATTATTTTCTTAGAATCCAAGATGGCGTAGCAGTGAAGACGTGTTTTGTATTTTTCGTATTTTTTAAATATATATTTAAATTCTATTTTCAATCTCTTTTTGATTTTTAATTCGATTATACCTTCTGGTAACCTGCCTCACCCAATGTGATACGGAATCGCTATTATTTTTAATTTTAGAACACATTCAAGAACCTCCAGAAGCTAACCAGCTAATTAGCTACAAGCTATTTAGTCATTGTTAGCCACTGCTAGTGGCTTTTACCTTCTGCACAGATACCAGCCCTGTTTTTAGCCTGGATATGTAATGGATAATACTCACCAGTCTACCAGTATCGGACTGTCTCTCCACAACAACGCCGGATTCCTGCTGTAATCCCTGGACCACTACATATGATCTTCACAGCTAGCTTGCAGCTAGCTAGCTCATAGCTTGCAGCTAGCTAGATCACAGCTAGCTTGCACTCACCGTGGCACCCAGCACCGAAGCTATCCCTGAAGCCCACCTCCCGGCCTACTCATCTGTTCACCCGAACCACACTCATACACGGCTAGAGCCCAATACTCCACCGGATCCTTGCTGTAAACTCTGGACCTTGGCACCGGATCACCGCTGCTACCGATTGGCTATAGTGGCTAACGCCACTGCCATGAAGCTAGCACCAGTTAGCCGTGAGTTAGCCGAATCTCCCAGCTCGCAAACTAAATTCTACAATACCTCTTTCGCTATCTGGCTTGGATTCTCTGTCGACACTACGCCCCGCCGCACCACCACGACAGGCCTGCCGATGAATACTCCATCTGCTGTGCCTTCAACCGGCCTCCGTCGGAGCAGACACTCCTACGAGCCCCGGGCTACTAACTTTAAACGCTGTGTCGCCCGCGTGCTATCGTAGTGGCGGCTTCCCTGTTCCATCTACTGCTGCCCCCTGGACACTATGATCACTTGGCTACATAGCTGATGCCTGCTGGACTGTCCATTAATCACGGTACTCCATTCTGTTTATTTGTTTATTTTATCTGTCGGCGCCAGCTGCGGACTCAGGTTCTGTGTGTAGTTAATCCGACCCTCTCTGCCTAGTCAGCGCCATTTTACCTGCTGTTGTTGTGTTAGCTGATTAGCTGTTGTTGTCTCACCTGTTGTTTTAGCTAGCTCTCCCAATCAACACGTGAGTTTACTTTATGCCTCGCTGTACGTCTCTCTCAAATGTCAATATGGCTTGTATACTGTTGTTCAGGTTAGTTATCATTGTTTTAGTTTACAATGGAGCCCCTAGTTCCACTCCTCTGATACCTCCTTTGTCCCAACTCCCACTCATGCGGTGATCCCCATACTGTTTTTATTTATTTACTTTTCTGCTCTTTTGCACACCAGTATCTCTTCCTGCACATGACCATCTGATCATTTATCACTCCAGTGTTAATCTGCTAAATTGTAATTATTCGCCTACCTCCTCATGCCTTTTGCACACAATGTATATAGACTCTTTCTTTTTTTCCTATTTTGTTATTGACTTGTTTATTGTTTACTCCATGTGTAACTCTGTGTTGTTATCTGTTCACACTGCTATGCTTTATCTTTGCCAGGTCGCAGTTGTAAATGAGAACTTGTTCTCAACTAGTCTACCTGGTTTAAATAAAGGTGAAATAAAATAAAATAAAATAAAATAAATAATGGTTTGGGACACCTGGGACCATCACGTGACAAAAACCTCTCAGGGACCATGATTAAATGTCCCAAGAATGTCCTAAAATCGTCCTTGTGACTGTCTCCAGATAACCAGGAACTAGAAAAAACCTCCAGGTGACCATTACACCACGTCCAAAGAATATCCTAAAAACGTCTTTGGGGATGTCCCTGGGACAAACCGGGAACTAGACCAAATGTCCAAAGGACCATGACACAACATCCCAAGATCGTTCAAAAAATGTCCTTGGGACAAACCAGGGACTAGAAAAAGTCACATCCTTCGAACTTTAATGTTCCTAGAACATTTTCAGAAAGTCAATGGGTCGTATTGTGCTTAAAGTCTTAAGGAACCCAATGGGAACGTCGCCAAATGTCCTCAGGATGTCCTTTGTTTGCTGGGATGTGCCACCTCCAGCCATTCAGAAAACTCTTGCCAGAGAACATTTTGTATTTTGCCACTTTAAGGAATTGATGGAAAATCTTCACAATATCAATCTGGTACACCTCTATGGTGCAAAGCCTAATTTTCCATCCCTGCACCAGCTGTCTTCTAAAGTAAATGTAGCATTTCGTTTATCCCTCTCCCATAAATGCATTTCCTATGTCACTTCCTTGCTGGTAGAGAATGAATGACCTGAACAGACCTTTAGTGTGGGTAGGTGGCAGGAGAAGTATGACTATATATTATATAAGGTGGTGTTCTGTAGCAGACAAACAAACACATTCGTACAGATGGAGAGACATTCATAAACTCACAAAAACATACAGTATTTACATGCAAACATCCATCAAATCTACAATCAATCATTTCGCTGTCTGTCTGTCTGTCTGTCTGTCTGTCTGTCTGTCTGTCTGTCTGTCTGTCTGTCTGTCTGTCTGTCTGTCTGTCTGTCTGTCTGTCTCCAAACATTCTAATACTCATCCATAAGACAGTTGTTTTGCCTTGGCTGTTGCTCATCCTTTAGTTTTTCTTTCTTTGATTACATTTGAATATATGCTTATTTATGCTTATTTCATTTGTTTGTATGTGTGTGGGTGTGTATGCTGTAGTGTCTTATAACCAGAACACAAGTAATAAGGTAAGAAGTAGCACAAAGAAATAAGGCAAAAAGCACGAATAAGCAAAGCATTGGTTGTAGCTTGACAGTGATAAATGAAACAGCAACAGTGTCTAGAAATTGGTTGTTGCAAGCTCCAGAGATTGTGTTGATAAAGTTTCTAATTATTGTTCTCACCTGGGTACAGTAAACACCATACCACGGTAAGGCATCTTTACAAAGCTAACGCATTTGCCCAAAGATAAGCAATATAAAGTACTTGCTTGTGTGTCATGACGAATTCTAATTGCATCATAATTAATTCTTTATCTTCAGACATTTCATGAGCAGAACAACATTTGGTTATTGTCATAATTTCTGTGCATACCTTCAGGTTGTTGTAAAAAAAAAAAAAAAAAGTTATATAATCAGAAACATTTGTTAGCCTTTAGCTTGTGTGGCCAACAACCCTGAATAGAACACCCGTGACTGTGAGAGTGTGTTTAGATGCTCCTGATGTGATACTGTCTCCTGGTTTCTGTGGCCAGGTCACCAAGCTCTTCCAAATGCTAATGCATTCAACCTGAAGGAGCATCAGCAATTGACTTGTTTTCTACTTTTTAAAACAAGGAAGAAACGGTGAATATAGTTTTTGATTAGTTCCACTGTCATCAGCATAAAAACGTTGCCAATGCATATCATTTTCTACTTAATTAGGCTAATGCTTGATCTTCAGCGTATCCTCCCACTGATCACAGAACTCAAGACACGATCTTAACCTTGGGTGTGAGAGGACATGCTACTGGCATTCTTTTGATATCAGTATTTAGCAAGAACCTGCAAGGAACAGTTTTTATGGCCTAAAATGGAACGAATGCACCATCTAGCATGGCCCGTATCATACACAATGGCAATGTAAATGAGGTCTCTTCTTGTTAGTATCAGGATGCAAACCTACGAATCGGGTGACTGCACTAGGGGAATAGAATTGAGTTATGGTGATTGTCAAAGAGCCAAGCAAAATCCCGAAATCACAGGCTTTTTCGCTTTCACTTCAAAAAGCTCAGGTTCTGCAATTTCTGAGGAAGTTAGGAGGAAGGCATCCTTTGATAAAGTGCAATGTCTAATAGATTTCCAGCAATCGGAGTTGTGTATGGGGAAAAGATAGCAGAAGTGCTCCGTGCAGGAGTTGACACTACCATGCATCAAAAACAGACACTTCAAACTGGAGCCAGTCAATGTAATTTATTCAATCGTTTATTGCATAAATTACAGTCATTTCAGGTGCGACTCTCCTCCAAATGAATTTATGTTACAAGACCCATTTTAAAACATGTTCACTACAAGAGACACGTTTAGCATGGTGGATTATGTTAGAGATGAAGGAGGACAGGGAAAATATCTAGTCTGGCCTTGCTAGTGGCCTCCGGGTATTGAATGGTTGATGGCTGGTTGATTAGAGTGTCATTGCTAAGTTTTAAGTCAAGACGCAATGACTGTTGTCAAAGACGGATGATGGTAACAGCCGTGTAGTGAAGGCTGAACTTTCTGCCCTGTGACTTATGTCAATACTGTGTTTATCTACTGTGTTTATCTATCAATCCATGCTCAGGGATATTTGAAATTGAATGTGGCATTCGTTCATCCCGTCTTGATTTGAAATTCAAATGGAACCCATCAGTAATATATATTCCAAAGTTATTCCAAAAGGCTGATCTTGTTCAAGGTTAAAAGATATTAGAATAACCAATTGAATTTCGGGTTAGTCTTGTGGCAGTTTCCCACCTGACACTCTGGCAGACAGGGAAGTCAAACCAAAGTAGCCATGAAAAACACTGGCAGCAACTGTTAACCAGCAGACACCTCACATTAACAGGAAACCACTGTTCTTGGCCAACGGATTCAGACAGCTTGGCACAGACTTAGCTACAGCAACAATTATGCCGGTGAGGGTAAACCAAACAGACCAGAGAAGACAAACGCATGGTCAGATCCAAAAAGGCTGAGGCAACAGGAGTTGTTCCTCTCTCTCTCTCTCTCTCTCTCTCTCTCTCTCTCTCTCTCTCTCTCTCTCTCTCTCTCTCTCTCTCTCTCTCTCTCTCTCTCTCTCTCTCTCTCTCTCTCTCTCTCTCTCTCTCTCTCTCTCTCTCTCTCTCTCTCTCTCTCTCTCTCTCTCCTAATAGTATCGCAAGCAGTCAGCCATTTTTATGAGCGATACATATAATGGCAAGTGGAGAGATAGGAGTATATTTAATGGCACCGTTGAGATGACCTTCATATTCCATCGCCGCTGGATATGGAAGTGCCCTTCAACATCCAAGTAAAGGAGTATTGGGGCTATGAAATGAGCTTGGGCTTTTTCCAGCCCTGCTCTTGAGTTATAATCCATCAATAAGTATGTATCCACTTAAGACAGTTGGGGCATCTAGGCAGTGTTATTGTGGCTATGCTGCATAACAAATACTCCTGTTGTGGCACTTCTGGGAAGATGCATTGCAGACTACCTCGTTTAAGTCTATGGGCTCTATCCTCTCAAAAGGTTTATAGCTTTTATTAAACAATGAAAGTAGCCTACCCCTTTGCACCTGTTTCTTGCTGTGTTGCACCGTGGACTTTGAGATGGTGGGGGAGAGGGAAATGACCACAATGCAAACCTAAACAGAATTGACTTTCTGGAAGGTATTTAGCAAAGAATTGGCTGTGCCGTGCAGCAATGTGGTATTCCCTTAGATAAGCATGGCCTAACATGACAACCTAACAGCACCATGTTGTAAGACAAACTGGGACCTACGTTTTCTCTGAAAACTGAACCATTGCCGACATTGATGTGGCTTCGATTTATGTCACATTGTTCAGTAGTGAAGAAGCACAGCATTTGTCTTGTATGTGCTGTTTCTCATATCACCAAGGCTATTGTACTTTAGTGTGTAAGACAGTGATTGCATCCTTGGGCTTCATGTCTGAATTTGACACTCTGTTGTGACATGTTGTCACCCAGTGTTAATACATGACCAAACAAGACAACCATCTCAAGAAATATTTGACACCAATTACTTCAGGCCAAAATTGGATTATCATCAAACTCTTAAAGATTATGGGCCCTAGCCTGGAGTTATCCTTTTAAAACCCTACTACTGTATCACACTGCAGTATGCCCTTGGATGACTCGGATTTCTCTCACCCTTCTAAACCTCACACCCAGGCAAAGTTTACCTTTTAAATTAATAATTATTTCACGCATCCTATAACAGACAATGGACCTTATTAAAGCGTTGGGCTGTTCGTATTCAAGCAAACACTATAAATAACGCAGATCCATTTAATATGTCATAAAATAAGATGAAATGGGCCCTGGAATGCCATTCAGCCATTCAGACCACATTCTGATTCCACATTGGAATTGCCTGGCCATTATTGCCTGGCTTTTAGAAAAACGGTCAGATGTGATCCACAACTCCTGCATAAAGTATGACGTGCACATGATGTACACTGAGTATTCAAAACATTAACAACAGCTCTTTCCATGACCATAGACTGACCAGGTGAATCCAGTTGAAAGCTATGATCCCTTATTGATGTCACTTGTTAAATCCACTTAAATCAGTGTAGATAAGGGGGAGGAGACAGGCTAAAGAAGGATTTTTTAAGCCTTGAGACAATTGAGACATGGATTGTGCATGTGTGCCATTTAGAAGGAGAATGGGTAAGACAAGAATTGTAAGTGCCTTTGAATGAGGTATGGTAGTAGGTGCCAGGCGCAACGCTTTCTATCAAGAACTGCAATGCTTGCTGTGTTTTTCATGCTCAACAGTTTCCCATGTGTATCAAGAATGGTCCAACACCTAAAGGTCATCCAGCCAGCTTGACCCAACTGTGGGAAGCATAGGAGCCAACATGGGCCAGCATCCCTGTGGAACGCTTTCGACACCTTGTAGAGTCCCTGCCCGGAAGAATTGAAGCATGTGCATGTGAGTGACGGGGTCTGGAGTTTTAGTCTATTGGAATAGTAATTCATTATTGTTGGATAATTGCCAGGCCATGCTGAAGAAATACCTTTGACAGAACCCATTTCTTTCCATCACTGTCACCCTTTCCATTTGTGTGATAATACATCTTTCATCATTTATGAGGGGACATTTACATGGCTGATAGGCCCCGATAAGCCCTGCCAGTTCCACCCTGTGCTCCTGTTCTCCATGTCATTTCCCCTTCCTTAATTTATACCTAACCCTCCTCACGCCTGAGCAGGGGGGAGATACTAGGCCTAGCAGACAAAGGTTGCATGCACACCAACTCCCGTATCACCTCTGTGAGGGTTTAAAAATAGATGGAATGACAAGGCAGCCTTTCATTTTCTATTCTCAGCCAGGGAGACTAGCCTTCGTTCTGAGGAATTAGGAACCACTGGGATGAGTTGCATATTAAAAGGTGTCACGAACAAGACCAGAGAAGCCGCAAATTGTAGTTATTTAGATGAGGGGGAAAACTTGGGAGCCACATTAACCGTGGCGCAAATTATTGTTTGACACACGTATTTGCGTGGAGGAATCATAGAATTTGGCCATGGACCAGGCTGTGACCTCAGTTTGACTGTAATGAAAGGTAATGAAAGGAGGCAAGGCCTGGAGAGTACACAGAAAGTAAAACATATCCACAATGTTGAGCCAACAGAGAGTGGAAACTATTACATGCCTGATCTACTGCCTTGTGTTCAGGGGTACCCACTTGCAGTTGCCTTTGACTGTGTTGTCATAAACACAGATGTTCATGGCATGGGGAATTACAAACAGCCCTTAATGGGAACTGACATTTTACAAATGACTTTAACTGGTTAAATGATATTGTGACAGTGACGCTTATGTCCTGATAGTTAGAAAACAGTCAAAGAATCTTGGGTTATCTGTCTCCGGTGGCCAGCAGTTGGTTTCCAGTTAATTAATTTGTAGCATTCTATATTTTGAGCCATTTTGTCTTGTTGGTTAAATTCTTATCTCATTTATTTTCTGGTTGTAAGCATGATGCTATCTAAAAAAAATAATAATAATAATAATAAAAATTTAAAAAATGCATAAACATTGGGTTCAACGGTTGGAGACAATGGACATTGTCAACTAATTGCCACAAAACATATGACCCTTCACAGGATATAACATCAAGATTATATCATTTATATTACTTTCCCAACCGCATGTGCCTGCATTTGCCTTATTGTCGTAGAGGTTACGAATGGAACAACTTTGTGTAGCAGGATTGTGACAGACATCAAGACATGCAGTTGAAAGAGAGGACATCTCTTCCACATTTAATAGACTTAGTCTTTCCACAACAGGCATTGGCGTGTGAAGGGCAGTCTGGTGCTGAATAGGCCCCATACATCACCCAGATGGATGTTACACATGGGTGTCGAATAACAAAATTACAACCTTTAAAGCGGAAGAGTTATATGAAAGAGACTAATACGTGAATGCACTGTTCTCGGTAGCCTTTTGTGTTTACTATTGTAGTAGTTGTGGTGAAGGTAGTGGTAGTGGTAGTCATAGTGTCTGTATTTGTTATTTATCCTCATGTGGTGTAAACCAACATGATCTGTCACGACTTCCACCGAAGTCGGTTCCTCTCCTTGTTCAGGCGGCGTTCGGCGGTCGGCGTCACCGACATTCTAGCCATCGTCGATCCACTTTTCATTTTCCATTTGTTTTGTCTTGTTTTCCTACACACCTGGTTCTCATTTCCCCCATTAAGTGTTGTGCATTTAACCCTCTGTTCCCCCCATGTCTTTGTGTGGAATCGTTTGTTGTAAGTGCTTGTGCACATGTTTAGTGGTGCGCGTCAGGTTTTGTACCCATGTTGGTTCTTTCTTTATGCCGTTGGTTTTTGATATTGAACTGCTCCGGCTATTACCTAGTTCTGCTCTCCTGCGTCTGACTTCACTGCCACCAGTTACGTACCCCCTTACATGATCTCATTGGAATATCAAAACAATTACATTTAACCATTGTTTTTTCACTTTCGACAGACACTTAAGTTTGTATGTCTCTTGTGGGAACATACTGTACTTCTATATATATCACAATAATAGCCTATTATTTATACAGTACATGTATGTCACAAAGCATGGTTAGGGTTAGAGACATACAGTACAACGGTCCATTTTGTGAAAGAGATTGTCTGTTGGATTTCCCTTAGTCATGTCTGTCCAAAGCCTGAGTAATGCCTTTACAGTGAGCCCATTAATTAAAACTTGGGTCAGCCCTGACAGACACTGTCTGAGGAGCTGCTGGCAAGCCAGGACACTTTACCAGTTGAAACTTCATTGTTAAGGTCAAACGTGCTGTAGTCAGTTTGGATTATCCGCGCGTAAGCTGCCTTCCTCGTTACGACGTGCATCTTAAAATAACAGGGCCGGGACGCTTTAGTGCCTTTATGTGTCTCTCCAGTACTCGCCATTTAAAAGCCAATTAAAAGCGTCACAAAATAGAAACTAAGAGTTATTCTGGTGTCAGCGATGATGCAACAGTAAGGGCTTATTGAGAAGAAAAACAACCTTTATGGTCACATAGGAGAGCTCCTAACACCGCACGGGCCAGAAGAACACACAGTGCCCTGTCACACGCATAAGATGCTAGCATAATGTAGGGAAAATGTTGCATCAGATATCTCTGTTAGAGAAGTGAAACAGATTCAGAGATCAGCACTCTCACATTATAAATAATCTCATTGCATACACTGATCGAGACCTATGTATTATATAAGATAAACAGTGTATATTAGCATATACAGTGCATTCAGAAGGCATTCTGACCCTTTGACTTTTTCCATATTTTGTTATGTTACAGCCTTATTCTAAAATGCCCAAACTGAGCAATCGGGGAGAAGGGCCTTGGTCAGGGAGGAGACCAAGATGGTCACTCTGAGAGAGCTCCAGAGTTCCTCTGTGGAGATGAGAGAAACTCCCAGAAAGACAACAATCACTGCAGCACTCCATCAATCAGGTCTTTATGGTAGAGTGGCCAGACGGAAGCCATTCCTTAGTAAAAGGCACATGACAGCCCACTTGGACTCTCAGACCATGAGAAACAAGATGTTCTGGTCTGATGAAACCAAGAATGAACTCTTTGGCCTGAATGCCAAGTGTCACTTCTGGAGGAAACCTGGCACCATCCCTATGGTGAAACATTGTGGTGGCAGCATCATGCTGTGGGAATGTTTTTCAGCTGTAGGGACTGGGAGACTAGTTAGGATCAAGGGAACGATGAACGGAGCAAAGTACAGAGAGATCCTTGATGAAAACCTGCTTCAGAGCACTCAGGACCTCTGACTGAGGGGAAGGTTCACCTTCCAACAGGACAAAGACCCTAAGTACACAGCAAAGACAATGCAGGAGTGGCTTCGAGACAAGTCTCTGATTGTCCTTGAGTGGACCAGCCAGAGCCCGGACTTGAACCCAATTCAACATCTCTGGAGATACCTAAAAATAGCTGTGCAGCGACACTCCCCATCCAACCTGACAGAGCTTGAGAGGATCTGCAGAGAAATATGGGAGAAACTCCCCAAATACAGGTGTGCCAAGCTTGTAGTGTCATATCCAAGAAGACTTGAGGCTGTAATCGCTGACAAAGGTGCTTCAACAAGAGTCACATGTCTGAATACTTTTGTAAATGTGATATTTCTGGGCGGTTTTCATACATTTGCGAAAATTTCTGCAAACCTGTTTTTGCTTTGTCATTATGGGGTATTGTGTGTATATTAATGATGGAAATAAATAAAAAATTAAAGCTGTAACGTAACAAAATGTGGAAAAAGTCATGGGGTCTGAATGTTTTCCGAATGCAATGTACACCTTGTAAAAATGCTCATGTAAACACACAAAAACTTCTCAATTTTATCAATTGAGTTGATTCCACCAATGTAACTTTAGTAACACAATTTATCCATAGATGCTTGTGTGCTGTTTGAGTGGCATTTGGAGCTATCCTAATTACCATAGGTCACTATTTGTGCTACTTTTTATCAGGTTAGGATAGGATAATCCCACAGTTTATTTCTCAATGGAGACACAGTTTTCTCGTCATAAATGTGGAAGGGACATGACAGCTTTAGGCTCTCGCGGTAAAGACAACATTCTTTTGGATCTGTTACAAAGCAAGCAAACAGAGGATTTGATCCTCTCACAAAAGAGAGTGGCTTGTTTCCCCTGCTGCAATTTGTATGAGCTGCTGCACAGAAACCATTTCAGTTTTAATGGGCTTTACTTAGCACCCTTCAGAGAACTATTCTACTTGAATCTGTTTATAGCCCTGCCTCCAAGCATCGATGCATAATGAAGCCTGCCGGATGGGTGCAGTTAAATAGTTTTCCCTGCCCAAGCCCCTGTGTGTTAGCTTGAGCTTTGTGTGGCCCATCTGAGATTCTGTAGCAGGCGCACCACTATAGGAACGACCCTCACCACACAGCCTGCTATGAAAGATTACTTCATGCTTAATGGAAACTAAATTAAGACTTGGTTAAAAAAGCTACCCTGTATAGTGGAAGTGCAGTCGTGGCCAATAGTTTTGAGAATGACACAAATATTAATTTTCACAAGTCTGTGGCCTCAGTGTCTTTAGATATTTTTGTGAGATGTTACTATGAAATATTGAAGTATAATTACAAGCATTTCATAAGTGTCAAAGGCTTTTATTGACAATTACATGAAGTTGATGCAAAGAGTCAATATTTGCAATGTTGACCCTTCTTTTTCAAGACCTCTGCAATCCGCCATGGCATACTGTCAATTAACTTCTAGGCCACATCCTGACTTGATGGCAGCCCATTCTTGCATAATCAACGCTTGGAGTTTGTCAGAATTTGTGGGGTTTTTTTTGTCCACGCACCTCTTGAGGATTGACCATAAGTTCTCAATGGGATTAAGGTCTGGGGAGTTTCCTGCCCATGGACCCAAAATATAAATGTTTTGTTCCCCCGAGCCACTTAGTTATATGGCAAGGTGCTCCATCATACTGGAAAAGGCATTGTTCGTCACCAAACTGTTCCTGGACGGTTGGGAGAAGTTGCTCTCTGAGGATGTTTTGGTACCATTCTTTATTCATGGCTGAGAAGCAACCCCACACATGAATGGTCTGAGGATGCTTTACTGTTGGCATGACACAGGACTGATGGTAGCGCTCACCTCGTCTTCTCCGGAGTAGCTTTTTATCTGGATGCCCCAAACAATCGGAAAGGGGATTCATCAGAGAAAATGACTTTACCCCAGTCCTCAGCAGTCCAATCCCTGTACCTTTTGCAGAATATCAGTCTTTCCCTGATGTTTTTCCTGGAGAAAAGTGGCTTCTTTGCTGCCCTTCATGACACCAGGCCATCCTCCAAATGTCTTTGCCTCACTGCGTGCAGATGCACTCACACCTGCCTGCTGCCATTCCTGAGCAAGCTCTGTACTGGTGGTGCCCCGATCCCGCAGCTGAATCAAGGAGACGGTCCTGGCGCTTGCTGGACTTTCTTGAGTGCCCTAAAGCCTTCTTCACAACAATTGATCTGCTCTCCCTGAAGTTCTTGATGATCTGTTAAATGGTTGATTTAGGTGCAATCTTCCTGGCAGCAATATCCTTGCCTGTGAAGCCCTTTTTGTGCAAAGCAATGATGGCGGCACATGTTTTCTTGCAGATAACCATGGATGACAGAGGAAGAAAAATTATTCCAAGCACCACCCTCCTTTTGAAGCTTCCAGTCTGTTATCAGCATGACAGAATGATATCCAGCCTTGTCCTCGTCAACACTCACACCTGTGTTAATGAGAGAATCACTACATGATGTCAGCTGGTCCTTTTGTGGCAGGACTGAAGTGCAGTGGCATTTTTGGGGGGGGGGGATTCAGTTCATTTGCATGGCAAAGAGGAACTTTGCAATTAATTGCAATTCATCTGATCACTCTCCATAACATTCTGGAGCATATGCAAATTGAAATCATACAAACCGAGGCAGCAGACTTTGAAAATGTATATTTGTGTCATTCACAAAAATTTTGGCCACGAGTCCATCTGACTTTTGCAAATTGACCTGTTGAGGACAGAGATGGGAAATGTGTGTGTTAGGTTGCATGTGGAGTGTTATCTTCTGTTTGAGCACCAGTGAACTGGAGCAGTGTTTACTTTAAGTCCCATAGCATGCACACTCCAAAGGTCAGAGGAGGAAGAGCACACCTTCAAGCCCTTAAATCATTCAGCGCCATTGTGGATGCCTGCATGTTTCTCCATTCGATCCCTCCATCTAAAAATACATCCGTTGTCTCCGGGAAGAGGAAAAGTCTGAAAAGTAAAGGACAGTGATGATCAAAGTTCCATCAAACTGTAATAGCCACTGTACTGTGGTTTGCTTCTGACATGGGCAACAAAAACACATTGTTCACAAAATAGATACAGTGCGCTTCGTCTGGCAAAGCCAATCTCAATCAGTCTTTAGCATTCTTATTGTCCGAGCATGAAAATGTATCGATGTCGCCACGCTTACAGCTGTGCTGAGTTGATTTTGAATGCATTCTGCATTGTATCGATTGGTACATAGACATTTGCCCATTGTGGTTTTGCCGGTATTATGGAGGCTAAAATGAGACTGCCTGATAAAGCTGATCCATAGTGTCTCCTTGGATGAAAAGCTGCGTTCTATGAAAATAACCAGAGCAACACAAACACAGGCACACACCACACCCACTCCGTGCCAAATCCGCAAGCGCTGAAGATCAATAGTGTGATAAATGACCTTACTATCAAGATTGACTTGCATTAAACCCCAGCTCTCCGTTTGCATAACCTCCTGAAATTGTCCACCTTAAATATTGAAGGATAGTAGACACCAGGGTGAGAGAGGTGGGGTCATGGAAAGTTGAGAGAAGCAAAGAGAAGATCTAAGCCCCCAGCTGTAATCCATTTTATTCCACTGTTGTTTTGTTTGTCAATGTCATTATGGTGAAATGGACAATTCGAGCGAGGTGAGTAAATGTAGCCAAGCCTTTTACAAATCAGCATATGCGAGTCCTGTTCACGGATGTGCCATAAACGCGCAAGACCTCATGACTTATGGGTTTGAAACATGCAGTTGATTTTAGCCTGCAATTATGGAAGAGAAGTTGACCTGCATTAGTACGGGCTAAAACACACAGGGACATTGTGTGTGCCTGTCATTTCTCAAATGTGATATTCACTCTGGCAAGGTGCTAAATGGAAAATAGTTAGTGCTTTCAAGGACAAGAAGCCCTTGAGTTGTGTGCTCTGTTGGTTACTATGGAGATTCGGGGCATTGCATTGTAACATACACAATAGAATTTGCTCAATGGACACTGCTTAAAATTTATTTCACCACTACTGGATATTTATTTGTGTGTTGCTGTGGTTTTCGATATGAACCATTTATACATCTAACCAGAGGGACGAGAAACATGTGATCCATGAATAGTTATCCAAACCTCAAGACATTTGAAACGAATGACGTGGGCAAAAGGGCTTTGTTTTTACTATTTGTATGTGATACTGTAATAATTCCATGTTGTACACTCCTCTGTGTTACTTCGCTGGAACCACATGCATCTCTAAATGCTTGAAAAGTACACGAATAGCTCAGAGAATGGGTCATTACAGTACCTTGGGATGTCGTATGCCTCGATCGGCAAAGGCAACAGAGGCGTTTGCCTTCAGCCAAACTGTTTGAAAGCAAAAGCGTAGTAGCGAACTTCTGATTTATGAATTATGTTTTAAGTGCTAGATTAGTGTTAGACACCGCTGACTTCTCGAGAGTGCCATGATACACTGTCACCCGGGCATATCCTGGGTCATAGTTGGACATTGCTTTTGGATACATGCGTTTATTTCCTCACCTTTCTGGTTTGCATGCTCATCTATTCATCAACGAATCTGTTGCTAAATATGTTTCTAAAACAGGTGGTTTCTGCTTGACATTACGTGTCGTGTGTGTTCGATCTGTGTTTCTTGAGGAGGAGCGGTCAATTTAACAAATACACCTCTCCTAACAATTTGCTCGGTTAGTTTTCTCCCTGTATGCGTTGCCCTTCAATAAGAAGAGATGCTAAAGGGTGAATAGGCGAGAGCGAGAGCGAGAGAGAAAGCACACAAAACAATTCCCCCTGTGGGAAGGCCGTCTTCTCCGAGACAGAACACTGCTGTCATGCTGTCTTGGCTGTTCTGTGCCTTCCCAACAAGCTACTGTACAAAGACACGACGTGAAATTGGATAAATGAAAACCATTTCTCTGTTTTGTTTTGTCTTTTCTGTGGACATGTTCAAACTCCTGTGCTTGGTTCCCATTTAGACATGTTACTTGACAGTTCCTCTGAAAAAGCCCAACGTCGTGACCGAGAGACCCATGAGGCGGCGAACAATTGGCCCAGCGTCATGCGCGTTAGGGGAGGTTTTGCACAAGTAAAATTTTTTCAAAGTACATAAAAAATACACCTGCCCGCTCTCCAAGGCTGTTATCTCAGGCCCAACCAGGCTGTCTGTCTCAGATCCAACCAGGCTGTTATCTCAGTCCAAACAAAGCTGTTATCTCAGGCCCATCTCCTCCATAATACCCTTCCCCTATGCTTTTACTGTTCTCAGTGCACCATGAATTGATGTCAGAGTGGGTTGCCATTTTCTTTCTGGCTCTGCAATGCTGAACAGTTGAACAGCAGAACATGTTGTTGCGGGGATCAATAGTCCTAATCGGAGCCCAGTGTGCTCCATTAAAGTAGGATATCTCCCACCCATAACCCTACTGGGATTTGTCTCCATTAAGCACAAAAAGAGCAAACCATTTTTATTCTTCTTAAGGCTAGCGCTCCTGCAGGTTATTGTTCTGCCTAACAAGCAAGCAATACCGCACTGTAATAGCTCAATTAATATGCCAGTTTTTCCGTGCATGATAAAGCCTCGGCAACGAGAGAGGATAAAGAAACGCCAACCCAGGCTCCTAGTTTTCTACAGAGAGTACATGGGGAAATAGATGGACAATCGCTGACAGTTTGGTGTGACTTAATGACCCCCAGCCAAATTGCTTTGCAGGATCCCTGCACATGGGAGGCTTAAGATAGCGAGGACTTGTATCATACACATCCCATGGGGAAGAGCGACACGTTGTTAGCGCCGCTATCCTCCTCATTATTCACACCCCTGCATGTCCCGGGCGTCTCTCTCTCACTTTTCGCGCTCACTTCAGCACAAGTTTATATTCACCGCTCTCTCTTTGCTTCTTTTTTTTTTACTTCATCCATCTCGCACAAAGACAGATGGAGGTGTGTACGTAGATAGTGCCCCCAGTCTGACACTATCTCTCTTTTGCAAAATCTAGATCTCTACCTCAGAAGATAAATGGATCAATGGAAGCAGAGCAGCAGAACAATGGAGACCTAGTGACTCATGATCCCACAGTTACAAAGCAGTTAATGGTTGATGTCTTCTATGGATGTTTGCTGACTGAGGAATAGGCCGGCAGTCTTTTGTGGAGTCAAACGTCCTCTCCCACCTGTCCTAATGACTACTGTACCTTTAAATGGCCCTATGTCTTCAGTCTATGTTGTTACAGTGTGTATATGTGAATTGCCCCTAAGAGAAGCTTCCGTAGCAGGATGATCCTGCCCAGAAGTTCCACAGAGAGGTGGTGTCCTGGCTACTGTAGAAAGTCCTCTGCAGCTTTCACATATAAAATGTACATGGAGATTAAAGGCACAGAACTACAATGTTGCCACAAGCTCACTATAGGAAAGGACATGAGCTGAAGGCGTTAGATGTTAATTAGGCCATGCATGTCTCATTTTTGCGGGCTTTGCTTTTGTTCAAGTTTGACAGTGTCTGGGTGGGTCCTGGGGTAATACATGAGCCCATACTGAGCTGTCAGTGTGGATGTGCGAGTCAGGGATGATCACTAAAAGGAAAGAGCTCAGCCTTTGCTGTGATGGAGCATGCATGTGCCAGAGAAAGCAGGGCTCTTTGCATATAACATCAAAGAGATTCGCAAATTGAAAGAGGATTTGCCGTGTGAACTTTAGCTGAGGTTCTTTGTGAGCATTAGATTAGTCGCGGAGAGCGAGGAGGATAGACCATGGACAGGCCAGAGGGGGCAGTGAAAGATGTGCCTCAGACGGCCATTGTGGCAAAAGTCAAGTAAAATACGATATGTTGAAATCAAAGTAGATTTGCTTTTGTTCCTAGCTCCAGCAGTGCAATACAATGTTATGCCCTTCCATTTCTGGGGCGTTACCTAGTGAAAACAATTCTCTCTCTACCGCTTTTTCAGCATTGGCTGACAGGTAACAAGGCTTAACCAATCAAGAGCTGACAGCTTGAAAGGCAGGGATTATCTGTCATCTATGGCTGATCTGGATAGAGCGATGGACACTGTTGCTATGACACATTTTTTTAAATCTTTATTTAACTAGGCAAGTAATTTAAGAACAAATTCTTATTTTGCAATTAAGGCCTCTAACACGGACAACACTGGGACAATTGGGTCTGTAGTTATGCCTAGCACTGAGATGCAGTGCCTTATACATCTGCGCCACTCTGGAGCCCATCATCAGCAGAGTGTCGTGACAAACTCAGGTTAAGCTTTTGACGTGTGCTACAGTATGTGGTGAAAGGAGGGACGTTTTTGGTTCCCTGCAACACATGGTAATTGATAACTATGGCTTGGGAAATTGATATCCTATCACTGGGAGATAATTACTTTAATGAGCATATTGGGGGCCTGACCTGTCATGAATTGTAATTGTATTGCCTCCTATATGATCAACACAGAATCACGCATCTTATTAGTTATGGATTTTCCCTTTAAACTTTCATGAATAACTGGATCTGCTGGAAGCATACAGTATGTGGCCACATTATTATAGGGTGATTTAGGAGAACGATATCCGCAACAGACAGCTCATCTCAGTATCAGAACTTAAAATGCAGCCAGACTGACATGCTCAGTCATTTTGTGCCGTTTTTCAAGTTACATTTTCACTGCCTAGAGTAGAATTTGATACTCATTTGAAAACAATAATGCAATTATTCATGTCATTGTGTTGTTGTAGGCTAGTCTAGATAATTGTATTGTCCTTAAACAAGATCAATAAGGGAGCTTTTTGAACTGACCCAAAAAGTGGCCTCTCCGGATATATATTGAACATGGGTGCAGCTTTTAATGATTGTATGTGTGGTATGATGCTAGTTAGCCTATTGCAGATCTGGACAAACGATCCACCTACCACTATTGTCACTATGAATGGTGGATAGAGGGAAAGATAGACAGTTAGACTGGTAGACTATACTCACCCGTGGGATATTTAAGCAATAAGGCCCGAGAGGGTGTGATATATGGCCAATATACCACGGCTAAGGGCTGTTCTTATGCACAACGCAAAGCAGAGTGCCTGGACACAGCCCTTAGTCGTGGTATATTGACCATATACCACAAACCCACAAGGTGCCTCATTGCTATTATAAACTGGTTACCAACGTAATTAGAGCAGGGAAAAACAAATGTTTTTATTATACCCGTGGTATATGGTCTGATATAACACGGCTGTCAGCCAATCAGCATTCAGGGTTCAAACCACCCAGTTTATAATTAAAGTTAGCATTAGCATGAGGAAAAGCGTAGTGCACAAGTGAAACACCTTGATCTAGAGGAGGCACATGCAAGCAGAAGAGGACATTTGGCTAGGATGGAAGAAATGATATTGTAAAACCTCCTCCAAAAGGGTGTATGTAAACCTAGGAAAAAACACACTACCCTCCCCAAAGTAGCAAATAAGTTAGACAACCCCCATAGAGTGCACAGCGAAGTAACTTAAAAGCCAAACGTGTGAAAAGCCTTAAAAAGCAAACATTGAAGAAGTAATTGATATCGTCTGAATTCTACTATTTGTGGTTGGATCAGCTCATTTGCATCCTAAGATACTTACTGCCTCCGGAGGAGATTCTCATCATGTGAAATTATGCAGAATGATTGCTTTTTCATGCAGAAGAACCATTGCTTTTATGACATTGTAATTCCCCCAAACCCTCCAATTACATGCTTTGTTTTTGTGTGTGTGTGTGTGTGTGTGTGTGTGTGTGTGTGTGTGTGTGTGTGTGTGTGTGTGTGTGTGTGTGTGTGTGTGTGTGTGTGTGTGTGTGTGTGTGTGTGTGTGTGTGTGTGTGTGTGTGTGTGTGTTTTCCTGCGTCCGTAGGTACCTACGTGTGTGTTCTGTAGGTAGTCCATTATTGTCTAACACCCTTGTTGTAGGTGAATTGTTTTTGACATAAGCCTCTATAATTGGGAGTGTGACTTTGTACAAAGTTGTCACACCTTGAAACCCTGTCTGTTTATTACATTGCTTCCACTCGTCCTACAGCTTAAGCTGATGTGAATGACTTGTAATACCTCAGATTAATTTAGATATCTGTCAGAGACGGTCAGAGTTTAATATATCCATCAGATTTCCTTTAAAACTGTGAATGTCACTTTAACATCTCACATGTCATTTCCTGTCACCTTATCTCAAATTTAAAACCAATTATCAGTGATATTATAATCGTCTAAATGTTATTTTTGCATTGACTGAAGCAATGTCCAAGTGGCATAAAGTGGTAGATTACAGCTTGCATTAGACTATTGTCCAGTACCTGGCATTATTGTAATAAGGTATAATGAGTCCCTAATTGAGTAGCTTGAAAAAGGTGTGAAATAAAGGTCATAAGTAGACCGAACTCTTTTCTGTGACACAAACTAAATGAATCGTGTTGCACATGTTTTCGGGAGCAATAGTTATACATAAATAAATCACACAGTCTGATATTATACATTTAATTTGAAGTATAGCCTACTTTTTCTGTATCTCAGAAGATGAGCGGACATTTTCTTTCACACGTAAGCGATTATATGGACTTTGAAGGGAGAGACATCGAGGGGGAAAAGAGAAATAAATAACTATTTTGAATGGTTGAAAGATGTGATGCAACATGTTAAAATTGATTTAGCATGTTTCTGGCTTCCGTGACCTTCAATGCCTCATAGTCCTTTTTAATACTCTAGACTGGATAATCAGACATGGCCAATAAAGTCATTGAGTATACCTCAGTTTCTAAATACAGGTTGTATTGCAACCACTGAGGGTGCAAAGGTACAAACACATACTTTACTGCACCTTGACATCAATGACAGAGCTGTTCGCTTGCAAAATGACCTATGAGCTTTGTTTGAACGAGTTGGCCCTAGGCCCGGTGGCATCGTCTTTAAAAAAATTTTTTTTTTTGAGAAACGGACACCTCACAAGTCCTCAGCTGTCAGCTTCATTAAATAGTACCCACAAAACACCAGTCTCAATGTCAACAGTGAAGAGGCGAGTACGGGATTCTGGCCTTCAAGGCAGAGTTCCTCTGTCCAGAGTCTGTGTTATTTTGCCCATCTAAATCTTTTATTTTTATTGGCCAGTCTGATATATGGCTTTTTCTTTGCAAGTCTGCCTCGAAGGCCAGCATTTCTCAAACGAGACACTCTAATGTACTTGTCCTCTTGCTCAGTTGTGCACCTGGGCCTCCCACTGCTCTTTCTATTCTGGTTAGAGCCAGTTTGTGCTGTTCTGTGAAGGGAGTAGTACACAGCGTTGTACAAGATCTTCAGTTTCTTGGCAATTTCTCACATGGAAAAGCCTTATTGTCTTAGAACAAGAATATACTGACGAGTTTCAGAAGAAAGTTCTTTCCGGCCATTTTGAGCCTGTAATCTAACCCACAAATGCTGATGCTCCAGATGCTCAACTAGTCTAAAGAAGGCCAGTCTTATTGCTTCTTTAATCAGATCAACAGTTTTCAGCTGTGCTAACATAATTGCAAAAGGGTTTTCTAATGATCAATTAGCCTTTTAAATGATAAACTTGGATTAGCTAACAAGATGTGCCACTGGAACACAGGAGTGATGGATGCTGATAATGGGCCTTTGTACGCCCAGTAGATATTCCATAAAAAAAACAGCCGTTTCCAGCTACAATAGTCATTTACAACATTAACAACGTCTATACTGTATTTCTGATCAATTTGGTGTTATTTTAATGGGCAAAAAAAAAATGTTTTTCTTTCAAAAACAAGGACATTTCTAAGTGAACCCAAACTTTTGAACGGTAGTGTACATTTGACATATACATTTTACGTATGTGGTACTTTTGTATACAGCAATCACATAACAATATTACATTACCGAACATAAGCTCTCAAGACCGCATTGGTTCCTGCACCGATTAAACATCCAATCTAACGAGGAAGCTGAAAAAATACAATTTAAAAGCAGCTTAACTTCTGTGAAAAAAAAGGTTTATTAAGTTGTTAAATAAAAGTTATTCAAATCTCAAACAGCAATACTTGATGTTTGTGATTCTGTCTTGTGCAGCCCTCAGCCAATCTCAGCCCATCCCACCTATCACCATAGACCCCCTCAGCCACTCTCAGCCCATTCCACCTATCACCATAGATCACCCTCGTTTGGTTCCCATCTGCGATATATTATACAATTGTGTTGTGATGTTTTATATGAATTTTGAAACTTTCTATTCACATAGTATCCACAGACTATGAGATAAAGATGAAAACCTGTCCTACGAGTATTATTTTTATTGGTTGACTTATTTACTATGGCTTTCCAAATCGCCCGACACTGCTATTTAGAAGGTTAATTTTAAGTGAATGTTGTGATTTTTTTTAACCAACCATTCCTGAACCTGTGACTAGAAACAAGCTACATAGGGGCAACACTAGAATAAATTATCTCATGATTCTGTCTCTCCACCCCCGTGGGACGGTTGAGCAAACGTAGGCTAATGTGATTAGCATGAGGTTGTAAGTAACAAGAAAATTGACATATCTGATATGGGCAGAAAGCTTCAATTCTTGTTAATCTAACTGCACTGTCCAATTTACTATAGCTATTGCAGTGAAAGAATATCATGAACCAGTCTAAAACTTTGCACATACACTGCTGCCATCTAGTGGCCAAAATCTAAATAGCAGATGTACTGGAATAATACATTACGGCCTTTCTCTTGCATTTCAAAGATGAAGGTACAAAAAAATTATGAATAAACGTATGTTTTTACTTTGTATTATCTTTTACCAGATCTAATGTGTTTTATTCTCCTACATTCATTTCACATTTCCACAAACTTCAAAGTTTTTCTTTTCAAATGGTATCAAGACTATGCATATCCTTGCTTCAGGTCCTGAGCGACAGGCAGTTAGATTTGGGTATGTCATTTTAGGCAAACATTGAAAAAAGGTCCTTATTAACGATCCAATACCTAATATGGTACACTTGTTATAATTAGGTTTTAGTCGAGAGAGGCTAGAAAAGTTATCAAGATCTTCAATGAGACAGAGATCCAAATTACAGACACAAATTGACACTTTCCTAACCCTTTGATGTTCTTGTTGGATCTAATTTAATATCTAGACAACGGACAGCCTTGTTTTACTCCTCTTAAAACCTCAATACTTTCTGAGAAGTAACCATTATTTACTATTTTACCCCTGGGGTTGCTGTACAGAACTTTAACCCATTGTTTAAGAACTTCACTCTAATTAAAGTAGTCCAGGTATTTATATATACATTCTAGTCATTATTTATCAAATGCCTTTTCGAAATCTGCTATGAAGATCAAGCCTGGTATCTTCGATGATTCATAATCTTCAATTGTTTCAGGTAATTGTTGTATATTGTCTCCAATATATTGTCCATATAAAAAAACCTGTCTGATCAGGACGAACAATATCTGGTGAAACCTTGTTTATTCTATGTGCTGCGCATTTCGGCAGGATTTTTCACATCACAACATTGAAGTGTAAGAGGCCTCCAGTTTTTTAAATGGACTGGATCTTTATACTTTTCCCCTGGGTCCTGTTTCAGTAGTAATGAATTCAGACCTTCTTGTTGAGTACCTGAAAGTCTGCTATTTTTATAGGAGTAATTAAAACATGCTAATAATTAATATTTTAGGACATCAAAAAAGGTCTGATATACAGTACAGTACCTCTACTGGTATACCATCAAGCCCGGGTGTTTTTCCCAGACTGAAAATATTTAATTGCCTCAAGAAGTTCCTCCTCTGTAAGTTGGCCTTCACACAGGTATTTATGTACATGTGTTTAATTTTACATTATTATTATTAGTAAAGAAAATCCTTACAGTTAAAATCATCATTCATTGGAGAGGCAGGACACTGAAAATAAAATATAACTTGGTGAATCATGGATGACTGTAAATTCTGTGAATTCCTTTTGGTAGCATTTCTATGTTGAAGATTCAAGAAAAATGTAAAATGTCCATCCAATTCGCTTTATTTTAGTAATCATTTTGTACCTGATCGTTCTTGAATAAGTTCCTCCAATTTTTTTTCTTCCTGTAATCTATTTTGTGCCTCTAAGGTACAGTTTCCATTACCATCTACCCTGTCCTGTTATTTCCTTTATTACTCCAATCTCTTTTTACCTAAACTGCTTTTTTTTAAATTATGAGCATTGTATTGAATGGCCTCTAAAATCAATCAATCAATCAAATGTTATTTGTCACATGTGCTGAATACAACAGGTTTGAACCTTACAGTGAAATGCTTACTTACAAGTCCTTAACCAACAGTGCAGTTTTTAGAAAAAAATACAAATGCAAATACAACAAATAATTAAGGAGCAACAGTAAATGAACAGTAGCGAGGCTACATACAGGGGGTTCCGGTACAGAGTCAATGTGCGAGGGCACTGGTTAGTCCAGGTAATTGAGGTCATATGTAAATGTAGGTAGAGGTAAAGTGACTATGCATGGTTAATAAACAGAGAGTAGCAGCAGTGTAAAAAGGAGGGGTGGACTGGGGACAATGCAAATTTTCCGGGTAGCCATTTAATTAACTGTTCAATAGTCTTATGGCTTGGGGGTAGAAGCTGTTAAGAAGCCTTTTGGAACTAGACTTGGCGCCCCGGTACCGCTTACCATGCGGTAGCAGAGAGAACAGTCTATGACTAGGGTGACTGGAGTCCTTGGTAATTTTTTGGGCCTTCCTCTGACACTGCCTGGTATAGAGGTCCTGGATGGCAGGAAGCTTGGCCCCAGTAATATACTAGGCCGTACGCATTACCCTCTGAAGTGCCTTGCGGTCAGAAGCCGAGCAGTGGCCATACCAGAAAGTTATGCAACCAGTCATGATGCTCTCGATGGGGCAGCTGTAGAACTTTTTGAGGATCTGAAGACCAATGCCAAATCTTTTCAGTCTCCTGAGGGGGAATATGCGTTGTCGTGCCCTCTTCATGGCTGTCTTGGTGTGTTTGGACCATGATAGTTTGTTGGTGATGTGGACACCAAAGAACTTGAAGCTCTCAACCTGCTCCGCGACAGCCAAATCGATGAGAATGGGTGTGTGCTCGGTTCTCCTTTTTCTTTAGTCCACAATCATCTCCTTTATCTTGATCACATTAAGGGAGATGTTGTTACCCTGGCACCACACTTCCCTATAGGTTGTCTTATTGTTGTCAGTGATTATGCCTACCACTGTTGTGTTGTCGGCAAATTAAATTATGGTGTTGGAGTCGTGCTAGGCCATGCAGTCATGGGTGAACAGGGAGTACAGGAGGGCACCCCTGATGGGCCCCTGTGATGAGGATCAGCGTGGCATACGTGTTGTTACCTACCCTTACCACCGGGGGGCAGCCTGCCAGTTGCAGAGGTGGGTGTTTAGTCCCTGGGTCCTTAGCTAAGTGATGAACTTTGAGGGCACTATGGTGTTGAACGCTGAGCTGTAGTCAATGAATAGCATTCTCACGTAGGTGTTCCTTTTTTTCCAGGTGGAAAAGGGCAGTGTGGAGTGCAATAGAGATTGCATCATCTGTGGATCTGTTGGGACGGTATGCAAATTGGAGTGGGTCTAGGATTTCTGGGATAATGGTGTTGATGTGAGCCATGACTATCCTTTCAAAGCACTTCAATGCTACAGACGTGAGTAGTCAGTAGTCATTTAGACAGGCGAAATTGGTTTTAGTGGGCACAGGGACTATGGTGGTCTGCTTGAAACATGTTGGTATTAAGTTAAACCAATAAAAAATGAAAACTTTATTTAACTAGGCAAGTCAGTTAAGAACAATTTCTTGTTTACAATGATGGTCTACGGGGAAGAGTGGGTTAACTGCCTTGTTCAGAGGCAGAACGACAGATTTTTACGTTGTCAGCTTGGATGTGATCCAGCAACCTTTCGGTTACTGGCACAAAGCTCTAACCACTAGGCTACCTGCCGCCCTAACGACACAGAAAATGTCAGTGAAGACTCTTGTAATTTGGTCAGCGCATGCTCAGAGTACACATCCTGGTAATTCGTTTGGCCCTACTGCCTTTTGAATGTTGACCTGTTTAAAGGTCTTACTCACGTTAGCTGTGGTAAGAGTGATCACACAGTCGTCCGGAACAGCTAATGCTCTCATGCAATTCAGTGTTGCTTGCCTCGAAGCGAGCATTGAAGTTATTTAGATTGTCTGGCAGGCTCGTGTCACTGGGCAGCTTGCGGCTGTGCTTCCCTTTGAAGTCTGTAATAGTTTGCAAGCCCTGCCACATTCGACGAGCATCGAAGCCGGTATAGTATTGACGCTTTGCCTGTTTGGTGGTTTGTCGGAGGGCATAGCGGGATTTATTATGATCTTCTGGGTTAGAGTCCCGTTCCTAGAAAGCGTCAGCTCTACCCTTTAGCTCAGTGTGGATGTTGCCTGTAATCCATGGCTTCTGGTTGTGGTATGTACGTACAGTCAGATTGGGGATGACGTCATCGATGCACTTGATGAAGTCAGTGACTGATGTGGTGTACTCCTCAATGCCATCGGAAGAATCACGGAACATATTCCAGTCTGTGTTACAAAACAGTCCTGTAGCATAGCATCTGCGTCTTCTGACCACTTCCTTATTGAGCTTGTCACTGGTACTTCCTGCTTTAGTTTTTGCTTGTAAACAGGAATCAGGAGGATAGAATTACGGTCAGATTTGCCAAATGTAGGGCGAGGGAGAGCTTTGTATGCATCTCTGTGTGTGGCGTTAAGGTGGTCTTGTTTTTTCCCCTTTGGTTGCACATTGAACATGCTGGTAGTAAATGAGGTAAAATGGATTTAAGTTTCCCGTCATTAAGTCCACGGCCACTAAAAGCGCCGCCTCTGGATGATAATTTTCTTGTTTGCTTATGGCCCTATACAGCTCGTTGAGTGCCGTCTTAGTGGCAGCATCGGTTTGTGGTGGTAAATAGACAGCTACGGGAAATATAGATAACAACTCTCTTGGTAAATAGTGTGGTCTACAGCTTATCATGAGATACTCTACCTTAGGCGAACAAACCCTTGAGACTTCCTTAATATTATATTTTGTGCACAAGCTGTTATTTACAAATAGACACAGACAGCCACCCATTGTCTTACCGGAGGCAGCTGTTCTATCTTTCCGATGGACCAAAAACCCCACCAGCTGTATGTTTTCATTCAGGCACAACTTGGTGAAACATAAGATATTAACAGTTTTTAATGTCCCATTGGTAGGATATCCTTGATCAGAGCTCATCTATTTTGTTATTCAATGATTGCACATTGGCTAATAGGACTGATGGTAGAGGAAGTTTATTAACTCGCCTACCAATTCTTCTTCACGCACATGACGGGGATTTGGGCCCGTTCCCGAGAAAGTAGTATATCCTTCGCGTCCAGTTTGAAGTGAGTAATTGCTGAGTGACAGTAGCAGCGATGTACAAAACTATTTCACCCCAAGAAATCTCCCCCTCTTATCTAGGAGGTCTGTTGTCACTAAGACCATGGCGTCATGTCTTATTTAATAGAGGACTCTGAGTGGGGAACACTACACAAAGCAAACTTTAAGAACCTGTAACTGAAATATAATTTTATTTGGATTTTATGTAATGGACGTACACAGAATAGTCCAAATTGGTGAAGTGAAATGAAAAAAATAACATTTAAAACAAAATAAGAAAACGGAAAAGTGGTGCGGGTATATGTATTCACCCACTTTGCTATGAAACCCCTAAATAAGATCTGGTGCAACCAATGACCTTCATGAGTCACATAATTTGTTAAATAAAGTCCACCTGTGTGCAATCTAAGTTTCACATGATTGTCACATGATCTCAGTATATATACACCTGTTCTGAAAGGCCCCAGAGTCTGCAACACCACTAAGCAAGGGGCACCACCAGGCAAGCTGCACCACGAAGACCAAGGGGCTCTCCAAACAGGTCAGAGACAAAGTTGTGGAGAAGTACAGATCAGGGTTGGGTTCTAAAAAAATATTCTAAACTTTGAACATCCCACAGAGCACCATTAAATCCATTATTCAAAAATGGAAAGAATATGGCACCACAACAAACCTGACATGAGAGGGCCGCCCACCAAAACTCATGGACAAGGCAAGGAGGGCATCAATCAGAGAGGCAACAAAGAGACCAAAGATTACCCTGAAGGAGCTGCAAAGCTCCACAGTGAAGACTGGAGTATCTGTCCATAGGACCACTTTAAGCCGTACACTCCACAGAGCTGGGCTTTATGTAAAGAGGGGCCAGAAAAAAAGCCATTGCTTAAAGAAAAAAATCAGCAAACACTTTTGGTGTTCGCCAAAAGGCATGTGGTAGACTCCCCAAACATATGGAAGAAGGTAAGGTCAAAATTGAGCTTTTTGGCAATCAAGGAAAACGCTATGTCTGAAGCAAACCTCTCATCGCCCTGAGAACAGCATCCCCACAGTGAAGCATAGCGGTGGCAGCATCATATTGTGGGGATGTTATTCCATCGGCAGGGACTGGGAAACTGGTCAGAATTGAAGGAATAATGGATGACGCTAAATACAGGGAAATTCTTGACCTTCCAGCAAGACAATGACCCTAAACATACTGCTAAAGCAACCCTTGAGTGGTTTAAGGGGAAACATTAAATGTCTTACAATTGCCTAGTCAAAGCCCAGACCTCAATCCAATTGAGAATCTGTTGTATGACTTAAAGACTGCCTTACACCAGCGGAACCCATCCAACTTGAAGGAGCTGGAGCAGTTTTGCCTTGAAGAATGGGCATAAATCCCAGTGACTAGATGTGCCAAGCTTATAGAGACATAACCCAAGAGACTTGCAGCTGAAATTTCTGCAGAAGGTGGCTCTACAAAGTATTGACTTTGGGGGGGTGAATAGTGATGCACGCTCAAGATTTCTTTTTTTGTGTCTTATTTATGTTTATTTCACAATAAAACATATTTTGCTTCTTCAAAGTGGTACGCATGTTGTGTAAATCAAAGGATTCAAACCCCTCAAAAATCTATTTTAATTCCAGGTTGTAAGGCAACAAAATAGGAAAAATGCCAACGAGGGTGAATACCTTCACAAGCCACTGTATGTGAGCTATTTTCCTTAAACTAGTATATTCCCTGGCCATATACAACACATTCCCTGGATTTTAGTAGAAGTGACAAGTTTTCATGCTTACTCATGCGTGTATTATAGCGACAGTTTGTTATGACAGACAGTTTAAGTTTACCCAGAAATCACTGAGCTGAGATACACATGATTGCAATCTCGTTCATACCGTACCTGACTGCCCAGGAGGGAACCCTCAGGAAAAATAAAGGCAAAAAGGAACAGAACAGAGAAACTACACGCTGAGTGAAAATAAAAGTAGAAGTACAGAGAAGTCAAGAGGGGGTGAGATCCAAAGAGAGTCGGCCCAGACTGCCCAGACTTGCCTTCCTTCACCTATGATTCTGACCCTGAATCTCTGAGTTGACAGGCTGTCGACTTTCAGCCCAACCCCCCGACCTCCTACTCCACAGACATTGCGTATCACCGAGAACCCAGTCCCTGCTATGGACAGATTAAGGTTTATTAATCGACGCTGGACAGGCAGCACAACACCACAGGCCTGTCCCAGCAGTATCAAGTGCAGCTCATGGAAAAATATACAGTACCAGTCAAAAGTTTGGACACACCTACACATTCAAGGGTTTTTCTTTATTTTTACTATTTTCAACATTGTAGAATAATAGTGAAGACATCAAAACTATGAAATAACACATATGGAATCATGTAGTAGCCATAAAAGTGTGACAGCTTTGAACACTCTTGGCATTCTCTCAACCAGCTTCATGACGTAGTCACCTGGAATGCATTTTAATTATCAAGTTAATTTGTGGAATTCATTTTCTTCTTAATGCATTTGAGCACGCCAGTTGTGTTGTGACACGGTAGAGGTGGTATACAGAAGATAGCCCTGTTTGGTAAAAGACCAAATCTATATTATGGCAAGAACAGCTCAAATAAGCAAAGATAAATTACAATCCATCATTACTTTAACATTACAGGATCGGTGGGTTCCCGCGGGATGGTTGAGCTAACGTATGCTAATGCAATTTGCATGAGGTTGTAAGTAACAAGGCAATTTCCCAGGACATAGACATATCTGATATTGGCAGAAAGCTCAAAATCTTGTTAACTTCTTCGGGATTGGTGTCCTGTCCACGGGAGGGTTAAGCTAACGTAGGCTAATGCGATTAGCATGAGGTTGTAAGTAACAAGAAAATTTCCCAGGACATAGACATACAGTGGGGAGAACAACTATTCGATACACTGCCGATTTTGCAGGTTTTCCTACTTACAAAGCATGTAGAGGTCTGTAATTTGTATCATATGTACACTTAAACTGTGAGAGACGGAATCTAAAACAAAATTCCAGAAAATCACATTGTAAGATTTTTAAGTAATTAATTTGCATTTTATTGCATAAATACATAAGTATTAGATCACCTACCAACCTATAAGCATTCCAGCTCTCACAGACCTGTTAGTTTTTCTTTAAGAATCCCTCCTGTTCTCCACTCATTACCTGTATTAACTGCACCTGTTTGAACTTGTTACCTGTATAAAAGACACCTGTCCACACACTCAATCAAACAGACTCCAACCTCTCCACAATGGCCAAGACCAGAGAGCTGTGTAAGGACATCAGGGTTAAATTGTAGACCTGCACAAGGCTGGGATGGGCTACAGAACAATAGGCAAGCAGCTTAGTGAGAAGGCAACAACTGTTGGCGCAATTATTAGAAAATGGAAGAAGTTCAAGATGACGGTCAATCACCCTCGGTCTGGGGCTCCATGCAAGATCTCACCTCATGGGGCACCAATGATCATGAGGAAGGTGAGGGATCATCCCAGAACTACACGGCAGGACCTGGTCAATGACCTGAAGAGAGCTGGGACCACAGTCTCAAAGAAAACCATTAGCAACACACTACGCCGTCATCGATTAAAATCCTGCAGCGCACGCAAGGTCCTCCTGCTCAAGCCAGCGCATGTCCAGGCCCGTCTGAAGTTTGCCAATGACCATCTGGATCATCCAGAGGAGGAATGGGAGAAGGTCATGTGGTCTGATGAGTCAAAAATATAGCTTTTTGGTCTAAACTCCACTCGCCGTGTTTGGAGGAAGAAGAATGATGAGTACAACCCCAAGAACACTATCCCAACCATGAAGCATGGAGGTGGAAACATCATTCTTTGTGGATGCTTTTCTGCAAAGGGGACAGGACGACTGCACCGTATAGGGGGAGGATGGATGGGGCCATGTATCGCGAGATCTTGGCCAACAATCTCCTTCCCTCAGTAAGAGCATTGAAGATTGGTTGTGGCTGGGTCTTCCAGCATGACAACGACCCGAAACACACAGCCAGGGCAAATAAGGAGTGGCTCCGTAAGAAGCATCTCAAGGTCCTGGAGTGGCCTAGCCAGTCTCCAGACCTGAACCCAATAGAACATCTTTGGAGGGAGCTGAAAGTCCGTATTGCCCAGCGACAGCCCCGAAACCTGAAGGATCTGGAGAAGGTCTTTATGGAGGAGTGGGCCAAATTCCCTGCTGCAGTGTGTGCAAACCTGGTCAAGAACTACAGGAAACGTATGATCTCTGTAATTGCAAACAAAGGTTTCTGTACCAAATATTAAGTTCTGCTTTTCTGATGTATCAAATACTTATGTCATGCAATAAAATGCAAATTAATTACTTAAAAATCATACAATGTGATTTTCTGGATTTTTGTTTTAGATTCCGTCTCTCACAGTTGAAGTGTACCTATGATAAAAAATGACAGACCTCTACATGCTTTGTAAGTCGGAAAACCTGCAAAATCAGTAGTGTATCAATACTTGTTCTCCCCACTGTATCTAATATTGGCAGAAAGCGTATTAATCGAACTGCACTGTCCCATTAACAGTAGCTATTACAGTGAAAAAATACCATGCTATTGTTTGAGGAGAATGCACAATTTTGATCATGAAAAGTTATTAATAAACAAATTAGGCAGTCTTGATACAAAAGTTTGAACATAAATGCAACGGTTCATTGGATCAGTCTAAAACTTTGCATATACACTGCTGCTACCTAGTGGCCAAAATCTAAATTGCACCTGGGCTGGAATAATACATTATGGCCTTTCTCTTGACTTTCAAAGATGATGGTTAAAATAAAAAAATAAAAACATAAGTTTTTTTCTTTGTATTATCTTTTACCAGATCTATTGTGCTATATTCTCTTACATTCCTTTCACATTTCCACAACTTTCAAAGTGTTTCTGTTCAAATGGTGCCAAGAATATGCATATCCTTGCTTCAGGCAGTTAGATTTTGGTATGTCATTTTCAGTGAAAATTTTAAAAAGGTGCGGATCCTGACATGAAGGACAATCAATCTTCAAGTGCAGTCGCAAAAACCATCAAGCGCTATGATGAAACTGTCTCTCATGAGGACCGCCACAAGAAAGGAAGAACCAGAGTTTCCTCTACTGCACAGGATCATTTCATTAGAGTTAACTGCACCTCAGATTTCAGCCCAAATAAGTGTTTCACAGAGTTCAAATAACAGACACATCTCAGCATCAACTGTTCATAGGAGACTACGTGATTCAGGCTTTCATGGTTGAATTGCTGCAAAGGAACCACAACTAAAGACACAAATAATAAGAAGAGACTTGACTGCCATGTCTTTGTGAGACTCAGAGTAGCTGAACAGATGATGTCTGGATGTCTGCCACGCTCTGACTTTAGATATCTCTGTTCTCTTTATTTTTTGGTTAGGTCAGGGTGTGATGAGGGTGGGTATGCTAGTTTTTGTATTGTCTGGGTTTCTTGTATGTCTAGGGGTTTTGTAAGGCTAGGTAAATTGTATATCTATGTTGGCCTGATATGGTTCCTAATTAGAGACATATGTTAATTGTTGTCTCTGATTGGGGATCATATTTAGGTAGCCATTTTCCCTTTTGTGTTCGGGGTGCTTGTCTATGTGTAATTGCCTGTCAGCACTCATTTTGTATAGCTTCACGTGTCTTTTTGTTATTTTGGTTAGTTTGTTCAGTGTTCATTCTTAATATAATAAAGAATGTACGGCTACCACGCTGCGCCTTTGTCCGATTCATATGACGGACGTGACAATGTCCGTGAAACATGGAGGAGGAGGTGTGATGGTGTGGACGTGCTTTGCTGGTGACACTGTCAGTGATTTATTTAGAATTCAAAGCACACTTATCCTGCATGGCTACCACAACATTCTGCAGCGATACGCCATCCCATCTGGTTTGAGCTTAGTGGGACTATCATTTGTTTTTCAACAGGACAATGACCCAAAACACACCTCCAGGCTGTGTAAGGGCTATTTGACCAAGAAGGAGAGTGATGGAGTGCTGCATCAGATGACCTGGCATTCACAATGACCCTGCCTCAACCCAATTCAGATGGTTTGGGATCAGTTGGATTGGAGTGAAGGAAAACCACCCAACAAGTGCTCAGCATATGTATGAACTCCTTCAAGATTGTTGGAAAAGCATTCCAGGTGAAGCTGTTTGAGAGAATGACTGTGCAAAGCTGTCATCAAGGCAAAAGGGTGGCTACTTTGAAGAATCTAAAATCTTGAAGATATTTTTATTTGTTTTTAACAATTCTTTGCTTTCTACATGATTCCTTATGTGTTATTTCATGGTTTTGATGTCTTCGCTATTATTCTACAATGTACAAAATAGTAAAAATAAAGACGCTTGAATGAGTAGGTTTGTTCAAACTTTTGACTGGTACTGTTGTTTACCATAGATGATTAAGGAGTTATCAACCCTCCGGAGAGGTTGGACTTAAACCTCAATGGCCAACCCCTCTTCTCCATGCTTCCAGTGAGCCACCCATGGGACATGTGTTGGCTTCAGATGATACCAGGTCTGAGTAGAGATTCTAAAGCGAATGCAAATGAGCTCTTTGCCTCATGTAGCTCCTTTCGCACTGCTCTATTTCTGTAATGAAGCGTTTCCCATCAGTTGGCTGCGGGGAAAGAGTCCGAATCATGAAGGAGGAGTACATTTCAGTTTTTTAAAAGTTGGAAGATGGATGAAGGCACTAAAACAGCACACCGAGGCATGTCCAGGCCTTCTATGACACTCTCTTGTGTTCTTTAGGGACAGGGCTGGCCCTATGCATAAGTGAGGAACTCAGTCAGGGTCTCAACTTCATGTTGAGAGTTGGGGCTGGATTCAATCCGTTTCACGAAAGTATCGCTGAAGATCCGCTTTAAAATGTGAAGGTCATTTCCAATTCAGCCCACATATGCAGTGTTAACCGTGAATGCATTCAGCGCGAATGTGGGAACATTGTCTTTAAATTTCATTTGCGGTATAACGCTGATCTTCTGTGATACTTCTGCGATACAGATTGAAATCCAGCCCTTAGAATAGTAGGACACACAAGGTGCAATTTCGAAATTTGGTTGTGCATCAACAGTTTTTCTCTTATGTCAGTCATTGACACTCAATTACCCCATGTCAGTCCCAAAACATTGATTGGTAAGTTAGTACCGCCAGCTATCTAAACTTACCGAATTACTGACCTGGCACACAGGGCCCATGCCCATGGGCCTTGACCTCCAGGGAGACCTCATTGATTTTGTTAGTCACTCTCACTCAGATATCATATCAACATGGCATAAGACATGGCAAAATGTGTAGATTTGCAGGAAATTTGCTTTAAAGATGTAAAAAATATCTCTCCACCCTATGGTAAAATGTGTAGAATTAAAGGAAATTTGCTGTAAAATATTTGTTTTCTCTCCACCCCATGGCAAAATAAGTATAACTACATGAAATTAGTTAAATAATTGCTAAATCTTCGCTCTGTCCCATGGAAAATGTGTAGAATTTAAGGAAATTGTTGGTATAATTTCATTATTCCAATATGTTTTCATTTATTGAATTCACGTAGTCTATTTTATGAGAATTTGTAAGATTCTTATTTGCATAAAATAGACGGAGACCAGTCTTAACAAAAATAGATAATAGTATTTATTCTCGGAGCGCGCTGCCATGTAACCACGGACAACAGTTTATATACAAAATATGACATCACAGGTCATAAAATATTATTTCTCCCAACAGTTCAAAAGTTAATTCGAGATAACGTCAGGTTTTTCATCCATCACCCTTCAGCAGACAGTTCCAGCTAATGGAAAACTTAAGAAAACACACAATGTCTTATTTGAACATTCCAGTGCTAAGTTGAGTCGGTTCAACCATAGGTTAATTACCCTTTCTGCTTACTTAAAAAAAAAACACTTCCAATCTTCTCCAACCTGGCTGGAATGGTATTTATTTGATTTAATTACACCCTGTTTCAGGCTCCACAATCCCTCACTTATGAATTCATATTGTTAAATCAGATATAATAAAACAGAGTACAAGTTTACTTAGTTACAGTTCTATTTGAAATGGGGATATTGTTTAGTCATTTAGTCATAAAATTCCTAACAGAAATTAACTCAAACTTTTTTCTTTCCACCTTTAACTGTTTTGCACATGAGGTTGGTGGCCCCCAACAAATTGGTTTAGGGCACTCAAAAGACTGATACAGTCTATACCGGCATCGATGAAAATGGCTTTAATTTTCAAGGTGTAGAGACCAACTTAACATGGAAGTCCCCTTACAAAACATTATCCTCTTATAAACTCCCTATTCTCATCACTTCTACTGTTGTCTTGGATGCACCTACCCGAAGGTCCTCACATCCCATATCCTCTTCTCACCAGCCTCGCACTATTGTCGCTATGGAAGTCCTGAGAGCTTAAGATTTAAAGCAGTAGGCTTCCTCCTCGATGAGAAATGCACAGACAACAGGTTCCACACTCTATGATCATAGCAATTACCCAATAAGGTATTCCAGAGCTTGAAATAGTCTTCCCATTGTTCCACATATAAAAGCATAGGAATGCCAACACAATGAAAAGCCCGCTAAAGCACTCCCATGCCTTCTTCTTGTTCATATGCGTAGAACAAGTGTTCCATCATAATAACTACCATGGAAAGTTTGGTAAGTCCTGTGTAAGTCAGACAATTAATAAATGCAACTGGGCCATAATTTCAGATGTAAAACAGTTAAAACACATCTGAAATAATGCATGATTAAAATACAATGAGAAGTCAACAACTTTAACAAGAACCATACCAACAACGTTATAGCAGAACGTCATGTCAAAGAACAGGAGGAACCATTCCTATTGACTTCATAGCACTCAAAATAAGTGGTGGATTCTTGGACAGTCCAGGGGTCTCTTTATGTTATGGTGCATTTGGGGAGGATTTTCCCCCTGTTCTGATGCTATTTCCCCTCCTCTCTTCCAGCGCAGCACTATAGGGATGTAAACTGCATCAGAGAGGTTTGCAGCGAGGGCTTTGGTCTTTTTCTGCTGAGCCTCCAGTCTCCATTTAACGAGATCAGTATACCATGTGGATGGGTGTTCATGCTCATGGCTGAAGGCCATGTGTCTGCAAATCACTTGAGATTAGGACTGACAGGGGTCTGCTCAGCTGGGTGGCAGGACATACACAGAAAGCCTGTACAACATCGACTTCAGAAATGACATCATAGGAGAGAATATCAACGGTCAATCGCTCATTTTAAGGCCGTTCCACAGGGCTGCCAAGGGTTCCAAATTGATTTGATTGATTTTCTACTCCATCCCAAAAGGCTTATATCCACCAGTGTCGAATACTATTGGAAATGACTGTACTTATGTTGGGGGAGGGGCATCATTTAATGTGCAGTCATTCTCGGTAACATCCACTTGATTAATGCATATTGAATAATGGACAGTGGAACAACTCCTCTGGTTCACCTCCTTTTTTGTTGTTGCGTAATGTCTTTTTTTTTGCCTCTTCCTATACAATATGTCCACCGTTCAAAGTAACAAGCTCTCTGCTTAATTCTTTCCAGATGACTTATCTCAGAGAGAATGAGTCACTGTTTTGTTTTGAATGTTTCGATTGCCAGAATAAATTAAAAGGGAGCATATTATCTTTTCAGAATATAGAAATTCATTCTCTCAGCGGTGTTATCCCATCAGACATTGTTTTCATTGTCTGTGCACTACAAACACAAGTGAGATTTGAGTACTTGTTGAGTCGAGCAGAGACTGATTGAGGGGCCAATTGTGTCCTCGGATTGTTTTCACAGCTTTGTCTTTTTTTTTCTAGGATGTGCTCTCAACCGTACTAGGAGTAGCATACCCATGCCCCCTCTCTGTTTGTAAATTCGCCTACCATTCAAACAAATCATATCTCTGCTTCACTGATTCTGAGTGATGGCACTGAAATCCTGTTATATTGAATACTCCTGATACTAACTGAGAGCAAGAGTAAGGCAGGGCCAATTAATTTGCCACATTTTTGTCAGTATCGTATAGGTTAAATTAACTACTGTATTGGGACTTAATTATTGATCTCTTGCTTAATGTTGAAAGGAGGGAAACGGCTAGGAAATTCACTCTGCATTTCAAAGTGTTGTTTTTCGAACGAAGGTTAATGCATTATATATCAGCCTGTTGATGCTCAAGGCCACAACATTAGATACAAATCCTCAATAACTTATTAATCCTTTTGAAGGCTGTCTGTTTCCCTCATTTTGCCCTGAGATAAACCATGTCGTGCTCACCTGTTAAAAACGTATTGTTAAAACGTATTGCTACCAGCAACGCTGATTCCAGAAAACGATCTCATCACTAATTAGCCTGTGCTAACCACACTTTTCCCTCGTTAGTCTCTCATTTAGATCAGCAGCGTGCTCATGCATGTAAGTGCTTGTGTTTTGTGTGTACGCACATGTCAACATACGAATATAAAGAGAGCGAGACGGGAGGGAACGCGTCTGAAGGTACAAGACCTTATCTATTTATAATCCCTGTTTTATTTTAGAGAGATCAAATAAATTAACGATTAGCCTTTTATCTGATACAAAGCTGTGGGAATTCTGACTGTGAATACCATCAAAGGGATCCTCAGTGATTAGCCAAGAGTGGAATGTGTGTGTTTACAATACTGCACCACTGTATATTTAGATGCTCTAAATAGGTCACGCACAGTGGCGCTCGCAAATGTCTTTTCTCGCTCATATGGCTGTTTTCGCCAGGAAATTCAATCGATAACCTGCTGCAGATACATCAGATGTTGATTGAAGAAATGGCAGTGCTTTCAGAAAGCATCCATACCCCTTGACTTATTCCACGTTTTGTGTTACAGCCTGAATTCTAAATGGATGATATAGCTTTTTTTTCCCTCTCTCACCCATCTACACGCAATATCCTATAATGACAAAGTGAAAACATGTTTTTAGAAATGTTTGCAAATTTATTGAAAATGAAATTCAGATATACAGTATCTCATTTTAAAAAGTGTTTACACCTCTGAGTCAGAAGCACCTTTGGCTGTGATTACAGATGTAAGTCTCTATGACCAACATTTGCCCATTATTATTTTCAAAATTCTTCGAGCTTTGTAACATTGGTTGTTCATCATTGCTAAACAACCATTTTAAGACCTTGCCATATATGTCAAGTAGATTTAAGTCAAAACTGTAACTCGGTCACTCAGGAACATTCAATGTCTTCATGGTAAGCAACTCCAGTGTAGATCTGGCCTTGTGTTTTAGGTTATTGTCCTACTGAAAGGTTAATTCGTCTCCCAGTGTCTGGTGGAAAATACACTGAACCAAGTTTTCCTCCAGGATTTTGCATGCTTAGCTCCATTATGTTTCTTTTTTATATACAGAAAAACTCCCCAGTCTTTGACAATTACAAGAATACCCATAACATGATGCAGCCACCAATATGCTTAAATATGGAGAGTGGTACTCAGTAATGTGTTGTATTGGATTTGTCCCAAGCATAACACTTTGTATTTAGGACAGAAAGTGAATTGCTTTCCCACATTTTTTCCAGTACTACTTTAGCACCTTGTTACAAAAAAGATTCATGTTTTTGAAAAATGTTATTCTATACAAGCTTCCTTCTTTTCACTTTGCCAAATAAGTTAGTATTGTGGAGTAACTACAATGTCGTTGATCCATCCACAGCCATTAAACTCTGTAACTGTTTTAAAGTCACCATGGCCTCATGGTGAAATCCCTGACTGGTTTCCTTCCTCTCCGGCAACTGAGTTAGGAAGGGCGCCTTTGACGTGACTGTGTATATTGATACATCATCCAATGCCTCATTAATAACTTCACCATGCTGAAAGGGCTATTCAACTTCTGCTTTTTTTTTTTTACCCATCTACCAATAGGTGTCATTCTCTTCGAGGCATTGGAAAACCTCACTGGTCTTTGTGTTTGAAAGTCAGTGCTTGACTGAGGGACCTTACAGGTGTGTGTGTGTGGGGGCGGTAAAGAGATGATGTAAAAATAATAATAATAATAATAATAATAATAATAAGAAGAAGAAGAAGAAGAAGAAGAAGAAGAAGAAGAAGAAGAAGAAGAAGAAGAAGAAGAAGAAGAAGAAGAAGAAGAAGAAGAAGAAGAAGAAGAAGAAGAAGAAAAACATAATTCCACTTTGACATTGTGGGGTATTGTGTATAAGTGACACAAAATCTCAATTTAAAGCATTTTCAATTCAGGCTGTAAAACAACATAATGTAGGGAAAAATCTAGGGGTTTGAATACTTATTGAAGTCACTGTAACTCCATTCACTGTTCAATAGAGCAGGTCTCTATTATATTTTTATTTTCACCCCTTCGTCCAGCAACACGCCACAAATATCAGTCGGAATTATCGAGGTGCTGATTAGAACAGCGTGATGAAAATGCAGATGGGAGCCAAGCAGAGGCTTTGACCAGGACGACTCATCTAGTATTACTCTAAATCAGACCTGAGTAACAGTAAAACACAAATCGTACCAGGTTAAATATAGATTAGATCGAAGTTTGTAGATAAGCCCTTATGAATGTACAGTATATCTTACAAAAGGTGTTTTAGGCTGCATTTGGTTCTACAGTATAGTCTTTGTCAAAGACTCCTCCTCTATAGTGCTTGTGGAAAAGTGGTTCCCATAAAATATGATATACAGACTCACAGACACATTGAATAGCTGTCCTCTTTCAACAGGATAAATGATGAAGCTCGGGGCAGGCTGACGTGGGCCAGGCTGGGGTAGGGATGGGGGATGAGAGGGGGGATGAGAGGAGGGAGCGCAGCCTCTGCAATTCTGCTAGATGTGGCAAATGAATGTACTTAATTAAGCAATGAAACAGCCAAGTCATTAATTATTCAATGCTTGCCAACTTTAACTCCATACAATACTCATAGCTATGGGCAATATGGACTTACGTAGCACAGAACACACTACAGTCTGCTACAGCGTTAACCCTTTCTCGGTCCTCTCACTCTCAGTATTCTCATTGGGTGTCAGAATGCCACGTTATACCATTGCTGCTGTACCCAAAATAGCAATGATCGAGTGTTCACGCTCGGAGATGAGGTTTGCCGTTTACCTAAGACTGGATAGGGTAAAGCAATCCTTTCATTCTTATTAAACAAGGATTCTTTTGTTGATTTCCTATACAATCAGCCTCATGCTCATTATCTTAGTTGAAAGTCATATAGATTATTCCTTCTCTTTACTTAAACCCACATCTGGCTGGCATGTCGGATCCAGCATCTGTTCCTCCTGTTCTTCTCTTAATTGGTGAACCAAAAAAACTAAAGCTGCTGTGTGCTGCAGTAGACTACATAACAGAAGAAATATACTCTGGCCATGCAGCCATTCAATTGGGAACCCTGTTTCATCTGTCTGTTTTAAACCACACCTAGCCTTGCGGTGTTCAGGATGAGTGAGGCCATATGGTCAAGTGGCCCAGCAGGGGAGAAAGAAACATTAGCAACGTCTGGAGAGGAGCACTTAATTAATTGAGCTGCGTTAGATTAATTCCAACCTTTCCGCTGAGGCTGCGTTTACACTGACAGTCCAATGCTGATATTTTTCCACTATTTGGTCTTTTGTCCTATCAGATCAGTTATTTTGTCCATAATTGGGAAAAATATCAGAATTGGGCTGCCTGTATAAATGCGAAGAGGCTGGGATACACCACTGTCCCATTTTATATCTCATTATTCCCCCGAGTCAGTGTGCAGTATTCTGTCCATGTGAATGAGCATGCAGATGTGTCTACGTGTTAGATTGCGTAATGAACATACTAAGTGGAGAATGCAGTTGCACATTGCAATATATGCTTTTGGTGTTTTCCCATGTGCTCATAGTAACTTTTAAAGAAATGTATTGTGGTTGCATTCCTGGCAAGGTATCAAGGGTGTGAGTGGTGTGTGTGCGTGTGGTGTGCGTGTGTGTTGTGTGTGTGTGTGTGCGTGTGCGTGTGCGCGTGTGCGTGTGCGTGTGTGTGTGTGTGTGTTGTGTGTTTGTGTATCAACTATATATTGTGTGTGTGTTTTGTGTTTGTGTATCTGCTATACATTTTGTGTGTGTGTGTGTGTGTGTGTGTGTGTGTGTGTGTGTGTGTGTGTGTGTGTGTGTGTGTGTGTGTGTGTGTGTGTGTGTGTGTGTGTGTGTGTGTGTGTGTGTCCCCCTACTGTGCTCCTCTGGCATTGACCCTAATTCATCCTTCATCCTCTAATCCCCTCTCTGCATGGCACTGCGGGGAGTGGACACTGAGAGAATAATTGATAGAGTACAGTAACCAACGAGCTGGTAATTGCACTGAAGGCTGTGAATGACATTACGACAGAAGAGTAAGTGTGGCTCAACACCTACAATTGTTTGTGATTCATAGGAAAGGCATTCAGACGGGCGGTATTAACCTTTTAAAATAGCCTTGATTCATCTTTAGAACACAGAGGTCAATATGAGCACATTCAATGAAAAATACAGGTCTACAAATCCTAGATTTTCCTGTTGTAAATCTTCTCAGGGCCTGAACAGATTGGCACAGTGAATACCAGCCACTGTTTGGGGCGGTTTAAATCAAGGCAGAATGTCTCATATTGAGTACAATTTCATAAGCGTTGGATATTGAATATCATTCTACTGCCCTCAGCATGCCTTTATGGTGGGATAATACGACCATTGACTGCGTTTCTCTGCATCATGCCTTGTGAGACATGGAGGTTACACTAGCTACAGCATGTTGTTTTTATTGTGGAAATCTATTCCATGCAGACTTGGATGCCCTTATCTCGCAGGGGTTTCAAATTGAAAGAGAATAAGTATTGGACATACAGTGGCAAGAAAAACTATGTGAACCCTTTGGATTTACCTGGATTTCTGCATAAATTGGTCGTAAAATTTTATCTGATCTTCATCTAAGTCACAACAATAGACAAACACAGTCTGCTTAAACTAATAACACAGACAATTATACGTTTGAATGTCTTTATTGAACACACCATGCAAACATTCACAGTGCAGGGTGGGAAAAGTATGTGAACTCTTGGATTTAATAATTGGTTGGTTCCTCCTTTGGCAGAAATAACCTCAAGCAAACGTTTTCTGTAGTTGCGGATCAGACCCGCACAATGGTCAGGAGGAATTTTGGACCATTCCTCTTTACAAAACTGTTTCAGTTCAGCAATATTTTGGGGATGTCTGGGGTGAACCGCTCTCTTGAGCATCTCAATCGGGTTGCCGTCAATGATAGCAAGCTATCCAGGCCCTGAGGTAGCAAAGCAGCCCCAAACCATGATAATCCCTTCACCATACTTTACAGTTGGGATAAGGTTTTGATGTTGGTGTGCTATGCCTTTTTTTTCTCCACACACAGAGTTGTGTGTTCCTTCCAAACAACTCAACTTTAGCTTAATCTGTCCACAGAATATTTTGGATGGAACATCCAGCTGCACTTTTGTGAAGCTGTGGTGTCCTCCCATGAACACCATTCTTGTTCAGTGTTTTACGTATCGTAGACTCGTCAACAGAGATGTTAGCGTGTTCCATAGATTTCTGTAAGTCTTTAGCTGACACTAGGATTCTTCTTAACCTCATTGAGCATTCTGCGCTGTGCTCTTGCAGTCATCTTTGCAGGACAGCCACTCCTAGGGAGAGTAGCAACAGTGCTGAACTTTCTCCATATACTTATTTGTCTTACCGTGGAGATACTTTTGTAACCCTTTCCAGCATTATGCAAGACAACAATTCTTAATCTTAGGTCTTCTGAGATGCTTCTTGTGAACTGCAACCTCAAATTTTGTGACTGTTTTTTATAGGGCAGGGAAACTTCAACCCGCATCTCCAATCTCGTCTCATTGATTGGACTCCAGGTTAGCTGTCTCCTGACTCCAATTAGCTTCTGGAGAAGTCAGTCACATACTTTTCCCAACCTACACTGTGAATGTTTCAATGATGTATTCAATATAGACAAGAGAAATACAATCATTTGTGTGTTATTAGGTTAAGCACACTGTGTTTGTCTATTGTTGTGATTTAGATGAAGATCAGATCACATTTTATGACCCATTTATGCAGAAATCCAGGTCCTTCAAAGGGTTCACATACTTTTTCTTTCCACTGTATTAGCTAGCTGTTTGACAGTGCTTCTGCAAAATAATGAACTCAGCATATTCCTTAGAAGACAGGAGGTGAACATGATTGAGACATAAACCACTGTTACACTAACCAGAGACAGGCAGTGCAAAGGAAAAAGCTCCTCTCGGTATTTCCAGCATTGTTTGCCTCTCGACCTCGCGATTTAATTTCACAGCATTTATTACTGTTTGTAAACTCTAAGCTGGGGACCTGTAAGCAGTGTATTGTGAAATGAAATCATGCTGCAGAGCCTAGCAGGAAAATGCCGCCCTCTGTCATTTAGCATTTACACAACAAATGAATTGTGAATTCATTCCCCATCTAGAATGGAGTGCCAATCGTCGTAGTCTAACTGACTTTAGAAAAACCAATGACTTTTTAGAATAAAAACGGCATCGTTGTTGGAAGTTAAATAGTCATAGAGCAATACATTCATTTTGATGCAATACAGTAATTTGAACCAAGGTGACCAAACTCCCTTTCAATAAGGTTGATGTTGTACTGTACAATACCAGTATACTGTAGCGTGTTGGAATAAGACGTATGTATTCGCCTTACTCGGGCTACAAACACCGTATGCTCCTTGTCTCTCTACTCCATCTTCAGTTCCCATGGGAGCAAGGCCAAGCCAATGCCATCGCCCACTTATGCAAAGAAGGTAGAGCGGTATTTAATTGTATTTTAGAGTGTTGCTAATTTGTGGCAGTGATTGGAGCTTCCCGCATTAAGTGTGTGTGTGTGTGTGTGTGTGTGTGTGTGTGTGTGTGTGTGTGTGTGTGTGTGTGTGTGTGTGTGTGTGTGTGTGTGTGTGTGTGTGTGTGTGTGTGTGTGTGTGTGTGTGTGTGTGTGTGTGTGTGTGTGTGTGGCGTGTGTGTGTGGCGTGTGTGTGCGCGTCCTTGTGTGCAGGTGTGTGTCAAATCAAATTATTGGTTGCGTACACAGATTTGCAGATGTTATCACAGGTGTAGGAACTGTTTGTGCTTCTAGCTCTAACAGGGCAGTAATACCTAGCAAGAAAATAAAATAATACAAACATAATCCCCCAAAAAATATATATATAATTATGAGCCATGACTAGAATACTGTAAATACTGTATACATTTGGTGAAACAGTATGTAAATATTATTAAAATGATCAGTGTTCAATGACTCTATGCACATGGGGCAGTAGTCTCGAAGGAGCGTGGTAGCGTACCAGGTGGTAGCCAGGCTAGTAACAGTGACTAAGGTTCAGGGCAGCGTACTGGGCTAGTAGTGGTGACTGTTTAACGGCCTTGCGATAGAAACTATTTCTCAGTCTCTCGGACCCAGCTTTGATACAGGCCGTGGCTCGGGTGGTTGATGATGAGGCCCTTGATGATCTTCCTGGCCTTCCTCTTACACCGGGTGCTGTAGATGTCCTGGAGGACAGACAGTGTGCCCTCGGTGATGCGTCGGGCTGACCGCATAACCCCGTGGAGAGCCCTGCGGTTGCTGAAGGTGAAATTGCCGTACCAGGCGGTGATACAGCCTGACAGGATGCTCTCAACGGGGGCATCTGTAGAAGTGTGTGTGCAAGTGTGTTTGCAGGAGTATGAGAGATTAAAAAGGGAGTACATTTTGTTAGTAATATGTGTATTATGTGTTTTAGTATGAGTGAGTATGTGTTTGCGCCAGCCCTGCATTTAGTCTGTGTGTAATGAAGCAACGCTCCACTGTTTGTCCTTAATTCTCTGTGTATCTGCTCCTCCTGAGCTCATTGGCTGGGTTCTATGATATTCCCGATGAATATTGAATTAGCCTTTAATATCATAAGATATGGGGCTCAGGATTGGAGGAAATCAATGTTGATAAGTGCTGTTGAGTGTCACTTACCCCCAATGCATCATTGATGCACTAATTCCCTTGAGAGGACTAAATGATGCAGTTATTTTGACATCAGACCAGTCCAGGCTTGAGCGAGCTCTTTTAACTGCCAGATTAGTAGTGTGTCAATGTTTCAACACTTTCCTAAGGCCCTGCTTTTGGAGGTTTAAGGCAGGCAATACAAGCATTTAGTATAGTGCATTGATGTCCCATATTACATTTGGCACATGCACATTGCATTGCCTACAGTGTGTGATCATTGCTTATTGCAATATTGATAGCTTTAAAATGAATTGTTATTGAAATTCACAAGAGGACTATGGCCCAATGTCTTATAGTAATATTGTCATTCATCAAATTGCAAATAAAGTATATAGCACGTGTTATTTGTCGCATTCATATAAAAGAGATTGCTTAGACTGACCGTGCCCCAATTTCTTATGGATATCTTTGTTTTGTTTTTGGAGTGGATACTGGATTCACCTTGACTTGGCATTATACAGTTATATTTGGAGAAAGACATTTTTACATTTTTTTTAAACATTATTTAACCAAGTAGACCAGTTGAGAACAAGTTCTCATTTACAACTGCGACCTGTCCAAGATAAAGCAAAGCAGTGGGACAAAAACAACACAGAGTTACACATAAACCAACGTACAGTCAATAACATAATAGAAAAATCTCTGTGCAAATGTAGTATGATTAGGGAGGTAAGGCAATAAATAGGCCATAGTGGCGAAATAATTACAATTTAGCAATTAACACTGGAGTGATAGATGTGCAGAAGATGAATGTGCAAGTAGAGATGCTGTGGTGAAAAGGAGCAAATAAATAAATAACAGTATGGGGATGAGGTAGTTGGGTGGGCTATTTACAGATGGGTCATGTACAGGAGCAATGATCGGTAAGCTGCTCTGACAGATGATGCTTAAAGTTAGTGAGAGAGATATAAGATTCCAGCTTCAGTGATTTTTGCAATTCATTCCAATCATTGGCAGCAGAGAACTTGAAAGAAAGGCGGTTAAATGAGGAGTTGGCTTTGGGGATGACCAGTGAAATATACATTTGAAGTCGGAAGTTTACATACACTATAGACAAATACATTTAAACTCAGTTTTTCACAATTCCTGACATTTAATCCGATTAAAAAATCCCTGTTTTAGGTCAATTAGGATTACCACTTAATTGTAAGAATGTGAAATAGAGAGAATGTTTTATTACAGCTTTTATTTATTTCATCACATTTCCAGTGGGTCAGAAGTTTACTTACACTCAATTAGTATTGTTTAACTTGGGTCAAACTCCAAAATTGGGTGAATTTTTGCCCATTCCTCCTGACAGAGCTGGTGTAACTGAGTCAGGTTGGTAGGCCTCCTTGCTCGCACACACTTTTTCAGTTACTCCCAAAAACGTTCTATAGGATTGAGGTCAGGGCTTTGTGATAGCCACTCCAATACCTTGACTTTGTTTTCCTTAAGCCATTTTGCCACAACTTTGGAAGTATGGTTGGGGTCATTGTCCATTTTGAAGACCCATTTGCAACCACGCCTTAACTTCCTGACTGATGTCTTGAGATGTTGCTTCAATATATCCACATAATTTTCTTTCCTCGTGACGCCATCTATTTTGTGAAGTGCACCAGTCCCTCCTATAGATGACCTGGAGCCAGTGGGTTTGGCGATTAATATGAAGCGAGGGCCAGCCAACGAGAGCATACAGGTCGCAGTATATGGGGCTTTGGTGACAAAACGGATGGCACTGTGATAGACTACATCCAATTTGCTGAGTAGAGTATTGGAGGCTATTTTTTAAATTACATCGCCAAAGTCCAGGATTGGTAGGATAGTCAGTTTTACGAGGGTATGTTTGCCTGCATGAGTGAAGTATGCTTTGTTGCAAAATAGAAAGCCTATTCTAGATGTACTTTTGGATTGGAGATGCTTTATGTGAGTCTGGAAGGAGAGTTTACAGTCTAACCAGACACCTAGGTATTTGTAGTTGTCCACATATTCTAAGTCAGAACCGTCCAGAGTAGTGATGCTAGACGGGCAGGCTGGTGCGGGCAGCGATCGGTTGAAGAGCATGCATTTAGTTTTATTTGCATTTATGAGCAGTTGGAGGCCACGGAAGGAGTGTTGTATGGAATTGAAGCTCGTCTGGAGGTTATTCCAAAGAAGGGTCAGAAGTGTACAAAATGGTGTCGTCTGCGTAGAGGTGGATCAGAGAATCACCAGCAGCAAGAGTGACAACATTGATGTATACAGAGAAAAGAGTCGGCCTGAGAAATAATCCATGTGGCACCCCTATAGAGACTGCCAGAGGTCCGGACAACAGGCCCTCCGATTTGACACACTGAACATGATTTGAGAAGTAGTTGGTGAACCAGGCGAGGCAGTCATTTGAGAAAACAAGGCTGTTGAGTCTGCCGATAAGAATGTGGTGATTGACAGAGTCAAAAGCCTCGGCCAGGTGTATGAAGACGGCTGCACAGTATTGTCTTTTATCGAAAGCGGTTATGATATCGTTTAGGAAGTTGGGCGTGGCTGAGGTGCAACCATGACCAGCTCGGAAACCAGATTGCATAGCGGAGAAGGTACGGTGGGATTCGAAATGGTCGGTGATCTGTTTGTGAACTTGGCTTTCGAAGACTTTAGAAAGGTAGGATAGATATAGATCTGTAACAGTTTGGGTCTAGAGTGTCTCCCCTTTTGAAAAGGGGGATGACCGCGGCAGTTCTCCAATCTTTAGGGATCTCAGATGATACAAAAGAGAGGTTGAACAGGCTAGTAATAGGGGTTGCAACAATTGCGGCTGATCATTTTGGAAAGAGAAGGTCCAGATTGTCTAGCCCAGCTGATTCGTAGGGGTCGAGATTTTGCAGCTCTTTCAGAACATCAGCTATGGATTTGGGTGAAGGAGAAATGGGGGAAGCTTGGACAAGTTGCTGTGACTGGACATGACAGTGTCCCAGAACTCTTTGGAGTTTGTGCTACAGGATGCAAATTTCTGTTAGGAAAGCAAAGGATAGTATTTTCAAACTGCCTGTGTATATTGGTTGCTAACCTCCCTGAATAGTTGCATATCGTGGAGGCTATTCGATGCTAATGCAGTATGCCACAGGATGCTTTTGTGCTGGTCATTGGTGGTCACGTCTGGAGTGAACCAAGGCCTATATCTGTTCTTAGTTTTTTTTGATTGGGGCATGCTTATTTAAGATGGTGAGGAAAGCAATTTTAAAGAACAACCAGGCATCCTCTACCGGACAGAATGAGGTCAATTTCCTTCGGGGATACCTGGGCCAGGTCGATTAGAAAGGCCTGCTCGCTGAAGTGTTTTAGGGAGCGTTTGACAGTTATGAGGGGTGGTCGTTTGACCACGGACCCATTACGGACACAGGCATTGAGGCAGTTATCGCTGAGATCCTGGTTGAAGGCAGCAGAGGTGTATTTAGAGGGCAGGTTGGTCAGGAAGATATCTATGCGGGTGCCCATGTTTACGGATTTAGGGTTGTACCTGGTAGGTTCCTTGATAATTTGTGTGAGATTGAGGGCATCTAGCTTAGATTGTAGGATGGCCAGGGTGTTAAGAATATCCCAGTTTAGGTCACCTAACAGTACAAACTCTGAAGATAAATGGGGGGTAATTAATTCACTTAAGGTGTCTAGGGGAAAGCTGGGGGCGGATGGCTGAGGGTGGTCTATAACAAGCGGCAACAGTGAGAGACTTATTTCTGGAAAGGTGGATTTTTAAAAGTAGAACCTCAAACTGTTTTGGCTCAGACCTGGATAGCATGACAGAACTCTGCATACTATCTCTGCAGTAGATTGCAACTTCACCCCCTTTGTAAGTTCTATCTTGGCGGAAAATGTTGTTGTTAGGGGTGGACATTTCAGAATTTTTGGTAGACTTCCTAAGCCAGGATTCAGACATGGCTAGGACATCAGGGTTGACGGAGTGTGCTAAAGCAGTGAATAAAACAAACTTAGGGAGGAGGCTTCTGATGTTAACATGCATGAAACCAAGGCTTTTACTGTTACAGAAGTCAAAAAATGATAGCGCCTGGGGAACATGAGTGGAACTAGGGGCTACAGGGCCTGGGTTAACCTCAACATCACCAGAGGAACAGAGGAGGAGTAGGATAAGGGTACGGATAAAGGCTATAAGAACTGGTCGTCTAGTGTGTTGGGGACAGAGAATAAAAGGAGCAGATTTGTGGGCGTGGTAGAATAGATTCAGGGTGTAATGTACAGACAATGGTATGGTAGGATGTGAGTACAGTGGAGGTACACTTAGGTGTTGAGTGATAATGAGAGAGGTTTCGTCCCTGAAGACACCAGTTAAGTCAGGTGAGGTCTCTGCATGTGTGTGGGGTGTGACAAAAGAGCCATCTAAGGCAACAAGTGAGGGATCTACAGTGAAATAAAACAATAAGAACTAGCCAAGACAGCAGTAGACAAGGCATATTGACAATCGCAGGTGTTGATCAGGAGAGTTAAGACAACAACGGGTAAATGGTGATGAATGGGCAGAGAGGGTCAGTTAGGTGCATACAGGACCTGAGTTTGAGGCTGGGGCCGACAGGTAAACGAAATGAGGTACCGTGTTATTGAAACAGTCCAAGGGGCATCAGCTGTGTCGCCGAGTAATCATAGGGTCAAAAGAGCAACAATAGGTGAGTCAGGGTGCCGTCCGGTAGTCACTACTATGCTAGCCGAGCAGGGGACACAGCGTTCAGAAAGCTAGCAGGCCCTGACTAGTAGATTGTTCTTCGGCGTCATCGTAACAGAATAGCCTGTTGAGACCAAATACGTCGGCAGCCCAGTCGTGATGGATCGGCGGGGCTCCATGTCGACAATAAAGGTCCCGGGCCAATTGGAAAAGGAGGTATTGTAGCCCTAGAATTATCTGATATATGGGCCTAGCTCTAGGCTAGTTCGGCTAGCTGGTGCTTGTTTCGGGACAGAGGCATTAGCTAACAATAGCCACTTGTTTGCAGCTAGCTAGCTGCGATGATCTGGTGTAATGATCCAGAGTGGCAGGAATCCGATGATGTGGTAGAGAGAAGCAGTCCGATATACTCTGGGTTGATATCGCTCTGTGCAGACTGGCAGGTATTGTCCAAGCTAAGGCTGGCTGCTGACCGAGAAAAACGTGAAGACCGCTAGCTGGGGTTAACAAAGACGAGTATCGCTCCTGATGGAAGTTCCAGTTAAGAGGAATAAAAATAGCAGATCCGTACCACATTGGGTGTGGCGGATTGCCAGGAAAGTATATTTCGTTCATCGATCGAAAGTGAGATTAAAGATATATCCCAAAAGGACCGGCTATTTACATGGGATAAGACAAAGACAAACACACACGTCCTACTGCTATGCCATCTTGGATGCACATTCCCTGTGATGAGTACACGTAATTAGATAATTTTACTGCTTTTAAGCCCTGTTCGATAATGACTGGTATCCTTGGGTATATATATATATATAGTATATATATAGTATAAGTCCTCATTCTTTGTAGAGACGTTTGGTATTTGAAACTCTGGGGACAGTACCCTTAATGATGACCTACGTAGTTCCCTTCAGCTAATACAGACATGGTAATTTACCACATGAGTGAGATTTCTCTCCTGTCTCCTTGTCCTCTAAGGAAGAGAAATGTAACACTAAGGAATGCTAATACAGGTTTGCCCTGTGTGTAGTGTGGAGGTGCAGTAGCTAGTTACTTCATTATCAGGCAACAATGGCATGGAATTTCAAATAGCCTAGTACAAATACTTCCCACTAGGCACAGAAATCAATTCAACATCAATCCCACATTGGTTCAACTTATTTTGATTGAAATGATATGGAAACATTATAGATTCGACCAGTGTGTGCCCGGTGGGCTCTCTCACTCTCTATCCCTCTCTCTCCCTCTCTCTCTCTCTTTTTCTCCTTTCTCTGTTTTACGGGTGGTTTGTCTGTTTCGATACATTGTCGCTGTTTTCTTCATTTCCCTGAGAAAATTATAATTTCTCTCTTCCTCTGTAATTTGGTCTTTTTTTTATCGCAACTAATTTCCTCACAAATATAGTCTTTTGTATTCTTATGTGGCCCGTATATTCACTGGCCTCATTTTGAAAGTAATCCACTTTTTCATGGGTTTCAATTCTTTCCTGTAATGAGGTGATGGGCTGGAATCATTTTTTGAAACAATCCTGCTAAAGTAGCCGTATAAACTACCCCTTCCCATCATATACCCAGGCTGAAGATAATATTAACATAGAGGGTGGTGTGAGTCACAGTAGATTGTTCCTTCTATAGTCAGAAGGACATGTCAGTGTCAATACAGAATATTTATTTCTGTGGTCTAAAGGCATGAGTGTCACTTCATTATGCTCTCTCTAAGGATGCAACACTTACGACACAAATGTTCTTTCAACCGTCTAAAGGACACATGCCTTTTGCAGGAGGTTATTTCTATAAGTAGGCCTACTGTACATATCACATTGTCACTGGAGAATATTCGTTCTTCTGTCATTTAAAGAGCTAGTGTCAGTGCCACATTTTCTTACCACCGTCTCCGTGATCTGAGTGACATGCTCTAGTCTTCCATTTGATGTGTTGCAAATTGAGGTTGGTCGACACCCAGATAGGAATCTGAGCGCAGCAGGAGTGCAGAGGAGGCTGACATCAAACAGGGGTAGCGCCAGGCCCCCCCACCATCACCATCACTCTTGACTGAGTGTTTATTACCCAATGCTATATCACTCCCTGGGAGGAAGACGAGGAGGGGCTTGGGTGGGCTTCACAGGCTTTACAGCATGTCCATCCATCCGTACGACCTACCACTTGATCCCAGATCTGATCCCAGAGCAGCCATTCCAAATAACCCTGCTGTGATGAAAGTTCCAACCTGCTACTGCATGGAGCTGGGGGGGGGTATGCCCCATCCCAAGGAGGCGGGAGTTTTCCCAGCTAATAATTGGGAGAGAGTGGGAAATTGGTGCCTAGTTAGTGTTGTGTGAATGTGCGAGTGGTGTGAACATATGCAGAGTGTTGAAGGTGATTGTCCGTGTTGAGGTGCGGTGGTGTTTAAGAGCTCTTGTGAACAGGCATTTGGACAAAATTACTGTTCTTAAGATTCAGTTTTTTCCAATTTCACAAAAAGTACTTGGCCAAGATTGGATGAAGATTATCGCTCTTCTTGGTCTCTTTGAGAAAATCAGGACTGCTTGATTGGGATTTCAATGAATTTGGAGAGCATGTTGAGGCTTGAATGACAAACAATCTCTAGTGATGAGCAATATAAGCGCACCGGCATGTTGCCTCCATTTCCCTGTGCTCATATGACCACTCATTACCATGCTGAGCCTTATCAACTGCTCCTTGTAAACACCTCTACACTGTCTGGAGTTTTAGGCATGTTGTTGTTCAAATATTTACGTGGTTCAGAAAGTTGTCTGTATACTTTGATACAGGTTATGTTGAGCTTATGATTAGACCTAGAACGTGCATTTTGTAAGCTGAATATGGCCAGTCTTCACCAATTACAAGTGCAACTGGATGTCTGTCATACTGGATAATAGCCATGCTGCATTGTACAGCACACATTCCACGACGGTGTCTTTATTAAATATCCCTTTTATAAGGAGTCAATGGAATCTAATGTGCTGTGCCCACCAATCCAAGGATAGTGTGACTCATATACTGTATTCAAATGGCCCATTTAATATCCTGTAAAAGGCAACCGTCTGTTTGCATCGTGACCCAGTAGACGATATTTACGTGCATGTAATTATTTTGTTATTTGATTGAATTTCTAATAAATATGGCATAACGTCTTATGTGTGCTTGACATTTTGCCATGCCCAATGATTTCTGTACAATCTGCCCTCCTTTCCAATATGTACCAATCTGATGATAGACAGCCTTGTTAAGAACGGTAAATTGTTTACTGTTTCCCCTCCCACCCATTTCCCCTTCACCGAGACAAGATAATGGCGCCAGGCTACATCATTCTCAAGTAAACAGAACATGCACCTTGGCAAAAGTAGCTAGCACTCGGAGGAAGTTGTGCAATACAATCTGTTCCACTGACTAGCCAGTCCTGATGTGGCTGCACTTGGCAAAATGACTGCCAGAGATTCAGGGGAGGATAACAACTTAACAAGGAATTGAGGTTTCAAATCCCTTTCTTCCCTCTGCCTCCATAGTATGAAGTCAGTTCTTCCATGTACTTAAATGCACCATCTCTCTCTCAGACAAGGGAATGTGGTGCATTATTAGGAAGGCAATTAACTAAAGACTGTATGACAGTAATTCAATTAAGTGCTCTTAGATGGTACTCTTTGGCAGCGGTGTAAATCTCTCAGTATCTGAGATGAATACGGCATGTCAGGGCAGACGGGAGAAATCAATTAATGCCTACGGGGGAGTAGGTAAAGTCTTGAACCCAGGCCGACTTCCTGTCAAAAAGACAGGGTATGATTTGATGAGGTTTTCTGTGTCAGCTTCCTTATTGGATCTGACATCAATCACAGGGGGACACTGAGCTCCCTTTGAAGAGGGGAAGAAGGAGATAGAAATTGATACGAGGGCTTTGACAGTGACACACGTTATTTTAGGCTTCTTCTGAATCAGTTCTTAAATAAGGGGTTTCTGGCTGCACACTACTCTCAGTGACGCAGGTCGATTCAATGATTTATTAAATAGTAAACACCACTACAAGAAACTGATGGTATTTATTGGAAAAGCCAGCTGAATCACATGATATTTATGGCCCCCGAACCGTGAATGACACAGTCTCTTCAGTCATGAAGTATTATATTTAAATGTATATATTTCTAGAGATGTGACGATTCACCGATACACATCGGTCCCCGGTTCAAACGTTTAAGATGCGAGTGCATCAGTCCACGTATCGTTCATGTATTGTATAGGAGCCCATGATACACGTATCAAATCGTCTTGAAAGGTGAACATGACTCCTATTTGGACATGCATTAGCATGACTTTGAAGATGTGCACAGAAACACATGTATGACTGTGTGTCACCCACTCCTAGATGAACATTTAAAACGGTCTTTTCGGGTTATCTGAAAAGCAGGAAAATCAGCAGAATACACGATGATGCGATTTTTGGCCTGTGACCAAATAAAGTTTGTCTTCAAAACTGATTGGTGGAGATTACTACTGTCTGAAGTGTGGCGGAGTCTGTCTTTGGTGGCTGCCTGTGCTTGTTACTGTTGTAAGCCTACCTGTACAGGGAGTGTGATTGTGTGATAAACCTTCCACCTTCTTTCTCACCCACTTCCCAGACACAGCAGGAGGGGGGGGGGGAGCACGCCTCACACCCATCTTCACCCCACCTCTTAAAATAGCAGCTACCACGTCTTTGTTTGACAAGGCTGATCTCAACCCAGTTATCCCGAGATACCCTGGCATGAGATGGAACAGGCGTCACGTTGCTTTCTCGCTCTCCTCTTTTCTACCTCTCCTATTTCCTCTTCTTTTTTCTACATTCCTCTGGAAGCACTGCACTGCATTTTCTGACATGTCTTCCTACACTCGTAGAAAAAAAAGATGCCATCTAGAACCTCAAATAGCCTTTTCTTCATGGAACCCAAAAGGGTTCAACCTGAAACCAAAAATGGTTCTATTGGGACAGCCGAAGAACACTATTGGAACCCTTTTTTTCTAAGAGTGTATGAGCGCAAAGTCACCTGCCTCCAGCCCACTTTACTGAGGCAGTTGTTGCTCGACTAGGCGACGCCATTGTGAGTGCAGCACTAATTTAATTATATCTCTGGTGTTGATATAAATTGATTGGAGAATGAGACTCTAGGTCTGTCGCTTGTCTTATGCATTGAGGTTCATTGGCCCCTGCATTCCACCTGCAATTCAATGCCTATTGGAGGCTCTTAATGGCTTTAATTCTATTTGATATGTAGCGAGGGCATATGTTTCTGGCAGTAATCAAGTACATGTTTTATGTGGTGCTGTGGGGTTAAACTGTGTAGCATTGATCATCCTCTTCACTGTGTATTTCATCTCTCACCCATCCACCCATATCACAGACAGACAGACAGACAGACACACACAAACACGCACACTCTGTATTCACTCCACGGAGATGCAAGGTTGAGTTGAGGCAGCAATTTGAAAGTGTAAAGAAATCTGAGCATACTTGCTGTTCCTCTCACGTCTGGATTGGAATTGAGAAATGATAGAATTGCTAAACTCTAGTTCCCCTAGTTTACTCTCCAAAGTTTTCCTCAGAATACTGTAGCTTAGGGTCCTTTCAGAATAAAGCTTTGAAAAAAATATGATTTCTTTCCAAATCATGATTGAATGAAACCTTTCGACATAGGCAAATGAAATGACTTGGCAAAGTCACGATCAAAGAGGCTAGCAGGTGAAGCCAACAATGAATGTAAACTTAAGCAGGATTTGTTCACGGTAAGTCAAGGCTGGGCCTGCCATACAAAACCAGACATACCTTGTCTTTAGCACTTGCCATTGGCAAACATCATGTTAACCTGTATGTGTTTTTTCTATGCAAATTAAATGTATGTGGACAACCCTTCAAATTAATGGATTTGGCTATTTCAGCCACACCCATTGCTGACAGGTCAAGTACACAGCCATGCAATCTCCATAGACAAACATTGGCAGTAGAATTGCCTTACTGAAGAGCTCAGTGACTTTCAATGTGGCACCATCATAACATTTAGTGAAAAGCCTTCCCAGAAGAGTGGAGGCTATAGCAGCAAGGGGGGGCAACTCCATATTAATGCCCATGATTTTGGAATGAGCAGATGTCCACATACTTTTGACCATGTGGTGTATTTTAATTACATAACCGCTCGTGTGATTGATTGATTGACATTTCACATTCATAATGTAATGTAATGTAATGTTGCCTTGACTTTACCTAACCACCTTTGCTCACATTTCAACTAAATGGGAGGCTGGCCCATTGACGCTGCCCTCTGCAACTCCAATTCATCACACAGGTTATTCCATAGGAAGAAAGTACAGGAAGTACCTCCATAGGAAGAAAGTACAGGCCGCTCTGCCGCTGCACTCCAGAGCAGGGTGATTTGGATTGAAGCTGGGTGTTTTTTATAGCCCATCACTCATACGCCAGGTATCTCTCTGTCGCACTCTCTCTCTATATTTATATATATATATATATCTCTTTCTCCCCCAGAGTGAAACAATTCATGCTCATTCCTGGCTCTGTGGTCAGGGTGGCTCATCATCTTTATAATATAGAGAAAATTGCTCTTTGGACAGTGGGGCCTACAGCGAATGGGAGCTATTTTCTCCTCCCAAAATCTTGAAATAGCAATTAGATTTCTCTCTCGTTGTCACTCCCAACCTAAATCTATCTGATTGTGCTTTTTGGGCGAGGGCGGATGTGTGCAGTGGATTTGAGGTACAAAGCATGCTGGGAAAACTCTAAGTAAGTGCTTTCCCCCCCTTTCTCATTCTCTTTCTTTCTTGCTTGCTCTGTTTTCTCTCTCTCTCTCTCTTTATCACACATACACATTCTCTCTCCTTGTTTTCTCCTGAGGTTAGCTATTTTGGGGGGTTATGGGGTTGGCTTGACTGAATTCAAAGACTGACAGGGTCGCAAGCTGAGAGAGTGCTTAAGTGAAGCTCTCTCTCTCTCTTTCTCCCTTGAACTCAAATGGGCTGAGCATCTTGAGGATTGTCAATTGTTCATCCAAGACTAATAATGTTTGGATTGCCTTGAAGTCAGCATATGTTGTTTTATCCCTCATGGAGAGGAAGGGGGGGGGGACTGGCTCTTCTTAGACTGTTTGGTTTAGATCCACTCTCCGACACTCTTGTTTACCTCACTGTGTTTACCTAGTGGTTGGAATGCACTGGTCGGACTGGCTAATGTGTGTAGAGTGACTATTGCTTACCTAGGCTGTTAAGGAGAGCCAAATGAAAGCATTTCCATGTAGCTGCAGTGTTGGAGTGAGCAAATCGATCTGCATTCACATTGACCCTTTTCTTTCTGCACTATGACTCAGCCCCAGGAAGCCTCAAAACCAGAAAACACCTTCACAATGGAGTGGCTGTTAAGAAGCACTGTCCATAACATAGTCACTCATTGCTTTAGCACAGCACTCAAGCTTTTTTAGCAGCAGCCTACTAGGCCCAATGTACATCTAGGTACCTGTAATTTAATATCTAGAGAAGAACCATGTGTCATACTGACAGTGAAAGGAGACACGGGCATGTCGAAGTGTTGCAGCTTGTGACAAATCTCTTCGTTGAAGAAATGACAGGTGCAGCTTCCACAACAACAACAAAAACAAACAAAAAACAACGCAGTGACAACATGACAACCTGTCTCCTTTGCTGACTGGAGTGACTACACACTGCATAATGGTTGGTTAGGGAGGAACGTTTGCAGGTTGCAGCCATTTCTGGATCTTTTGCCTTCCTCTACCCTCACACCTGGGGAACAGAGAGAAGGTTGGCTTCTTGCCTGCTCCTGCCGGGACTTCTGGTCATCAGATGACCATAACCACTGACACCCATCTGCTGCAAACGATTGGGTTGTGGCGAGTTCAGAGACAATCAGAGCCACGAAGTCAAGGGAACCGGGTGTCACTTCTTTGCACCCCCAGTGTCATGACTAAACCTGTTGCCATGAAAATCTGAGCCCCGAAAGTCCATTTTAGGAGACCGTTCAGTTGACTCCATCCCAACGCCTTAGCTGCGGAGAGGTCTGACACCGTGTGTGACCGCTGACCACTGACCACCACCGGAGACATCAGTATGAGCAAGACCTGCTGGACTGATAAATGTTGCTCTTTAGCTGCATCGGACACGTCTCAGATGAGGAACACAGCAACGGGTCCACAGTGGGGCGACCCAACCGTTAAAGGAAACCCCAGGTGATGAATCTTGTGCAAATAGAGGGATGGTTGATTCCAAGCTCTCTTCTAATTTTGTTTGATTTCCACATTTGAGCTGACCTTGAAACCCCTTGTCCTAGATGTCAGATGTGAACGATTTTTAAAAAGGAAGATGGGGAGACTGTCCTACTGATAAGCCTGAGCAACCGTTCTACTAAGATGTGCGTTTGACCTTTCCAGCTATTAGCAATATCAGAGGGTTGTAAAGCACCAGAGTGCTCGGCTCGAATTCCGGCTGCTGTACTGCGAGATAGGAGAGCTGTGCAGGGTTGATGTTGATAGTGCCAGGGAGCGATTACATGAACTGTAGAAGAAGAAGAAAAACTGTGACACTGTCTCCTGCTTGCCAGACTGGCTGCTCTGGCTGTCAGATGGAGCTGATTTGAGACGGTGCAGGGGAGGTTGTTATTAGAGTGGAAAGATTTCATTTGATGTTGTCTTTATGACACGGCCAAGATGCCAAACCTCAGGGTATGTCAGTGAGTGCGTGAGTGAGTGACGATGCACACGTGAGTCCATGTTTACGTGTGTGTCCCTCGTCATGTTTCGATTTTATCCTCTAGTATCATGTCTGACGCTGTCTCTGATTAAAGGGGATAACATAACTCACTCGTGTGACTAATTTACAACTCAGTAGATGCCTGTAGGGATGCATGTATTGCTAAACGAATACATATCCAGTCGATAGAGCAGAAAATCCTTCAATATTCATTAATGAATAGGTTTAATCAGGTGTTGCTTTGTTTGTTTATTTAACAGCAATATTAGCATGTCGATTTGTCTGATTAGACAAAAGCACTGCAAATGTTTTAGTTTCCCACTGAGAGAAATTCATTCAAGGTGCAAAGGCTGCAATGCTGTAGTGATCAGTTCAGTTGTCCAGTTCAGGTCCCATGCAGTGTAGCTCAGTGTGCATATTGTCTACTCTGTAGGGTTTGCATGACAGATATAAAACATGCTAATAGATACAGGGATGACTGAGCCTTCCTGAGGTCTGTTTGAAACGTATATTCAAGCCCTGAAGGGCCACGAGAAAAATGATGACGCAACGTTGAGCTGCCAGAGATTTCAACTGAGCGCTTGATCTCACTGGCTTTCTCAATGCAACCATTACCCAAATCCCCTGTAGCAGTCCAAATTCCCCCCAAAAAAAAAAAAAAAAATCCCATATAATCTGTGTGAGAACATGACCTTATTACAAAGCTCTATCCACAACTTTCATGTCATTGTCTCTTGTGAATATGCACAGTCAGCTACCACAGTCAAATCATGTAAATCTTTTGGGATTTTTCATTTAAATTCAACATAAATTGTTTATCATTTATCGCCCACACTGCCCAAGGCCACCGCGTATTGATGAATGAAAAGCAATTTCTGAAACGTCTCCTATACTCAGCTCCGGTGGAAAATTAGTTATTTTTCAACTTCTTGTGTTTTTCTGTCTGTTCTCTAAGACGTAATCAGTTTTCTGTCGTGGTCGAGCTAATTAACTTTATATGTAAATGTATCTGTAAAAGTGACAGTTGGTGTGTGTTTTTCTTTTCCTCATCCGTGTTTTTTTTTCTCTCTCCCTGTCAATCACAGGCAGATTGGCAGGTGGCCCGAGCTGAGCCAATGACAGGCGGAGAGGAGTCTTAACGTCGGGCAGGCTTGAGTCCAGCCAAAGTAAAAGCTGTCAACATGAGTCCAGCCAAAGCTGTCAACATAGAACAGAGTGGAGGCTACCCACATACACATACACGGATGAGAGCCCAGGCCGCCGGCTTGTGGACGACGCCAAGTGGCGGCTTCCCCTCCGCGTCTATAAGGTACGCTGAATAGCATGGCCTCGGTGGGTTTTTTCTTTTTCTTTTTACCCTCAAGGACAGAACATGACGTGGCTGTGTTCCGATACCTTCCCAAGAATACTATCTACTTAGAGTTCATGGCCAAAGCATTTCTTCATTCTAAGTGGTAGGCTAGTATGCTAGTGCGGATATTGGAGCACAGCTGACTTCTATACAGTCTGCGGGAGACTTTGACCCTGTGTCACACAGCAGCTGCAGACTAACTTACTGTAGGAAATGTTGATGAAATAATGACTTGCTCTACCCTGATATCCCCTAGTTGAATGTGTAAACATGATAAACGACTTGCTATTAACTGCTTGTTCCATGATGTGTATGCAATTAAGACTCCAAGGTAGTTGATGCTTTAATGCACATTCTGGATGCAGGTTCTCATATTTCACTGTACACACAGCCAGGTAAACACACTCATTAGCTGGATGATGTCATGTGATTCGAGGAGCACGCCATTGACAAGTGGGTGCTTATTTGGATAATACAGGCACCAGAACTAAAACTCCTAATTAGAGTAAATGGGCCACATCTTAGGTAGTAATAGTGGCTTAATTCCTCTTAAATAGTTATTAAATGTCACTGGAGTATACCGTATGGTCTAGTGCATGAGTACTCAACTCTGACCTTACGAGGTCTGAACCCTGCTGGTTTTCTTTTCTACCGGATAATTAATTGCACATACCTGGTGTCCCGGGTCTAAATCAGTCCCTGATTGGAGTGGAACAATTACAAAAAAACGGAACTGGTAGAGGAACTGGCTTCGAGGTACAGAGTTGAGTTTGAGGCCTCTAGGGAATAAGACTAATATTGGAATGTTTTATTGGCCTGTGTCTGAGAACCCACCCCCCCATATTCCAGTCTCCCTGGGCATGCCAAGGGCAACGTGCTGGGCTGGGTAAAGTGATGGTTGGGACAGGAAGGTTGTACATGAGGAGGCTACGTGGCTGCTTCCCTCGAAGGGAGAGTGCCTGGCCTATTCTTAGAGAGGCTCCTTTGACCCACTTCACATTGATTAGAGGCATGTTAGATGGCAGAGATAGAGAGACAGCTTGGAATGTGAACATAAAGTCCCCAGTCATAGAAAGAGACACTGTACTTGAACCCTTTCCAGGGAGATTTTTTTGCCACTTTTCCCCAAGTGTTAGGGTGTAGGGTAAACAATCTGGAGAGCAAGGACCGAGCACTGGAAGTCAACATGCATTCGTGCAGTGGAACTGACAACAGCGTTCATTCATTGGTTTGCCATTAATTTGGCACACCAAAGGTGACACTGTATAAATATGAAAACCAGTTAAATGCAATTCATATTTTGTAAATCAGTCCTTGAGGTTTCTCCATCAAGCTACACCATTAGAAAAAAAGGTTTGAAACGGGTCCTTCTGCTGTCCCCATAGGATAATCCCTTTTGGTTCCAGGTAGAATCCTTTTGGATTCTATGTAGAACCCTCTGTGTTAATGGTTCTACCTGGAACCAAAAACGGTCCTTCAAAGGGTTCGTAATAGCATTTTTATTCCTAAGAGTGTAATCTTATTCGCCACCACTTCTTACAGTATAATGTGTTATGAATATGCCCTAAAGATAGATGTGAACCAGCAAACTTGTTGTGACTGTCACTGCAGTATTTAGTTATTTTGTGTGTGTGTGTGTGTGTGTGTGTGTGTGTGTGTGTGTGTGTGTGTGTGTGTGTGTGTGTGTGTGTGTGTGTGTGTGTGTGTGTGTGTGTGTGTGTGTGTGTGTGTGTGTGTGTGATACAGCCAGAGCTATTCTCGTGATAAACTCACCAATCAAAAGGTGTTTACACATAGATCAATTCATGAACTAAACAACTACTGTCATAGTTGAATCTCGAGCTCTGTCCATATACTTTCCATATTAAGTAATTTTTCCAACAATTGTTTACCGACAGATTATTTCACTTATAATTCACTGCATCACAATTCCAGTGGGTCAGAAGTTTACATACACTAAGTTGACTGGGCCTTTAAGCAGCCTGGAAAATTCCAGAAAAGTATGTCATGGCTTTAGAAGCTTCTGATGGTCTAATTGACTTCATTTGAGTCAATTGGAGGTGTACATGTGGATGTATTTCAAGGCCTACCTTCAAACTCAGTACCTCTTTACTTGACATCATGGGAAAATCAAAATAAATCAGACAAAGACATCAGAAAAATAATTGTAGACCTCCACAAGTCTGGTCATTGTTGGGAGCAATTTCCAAAAGCCTGAAGGTACCACGTTTATCTGTACAAACAATAGTACGCAAGTATAAACACCATGGGAACACGCAGCCATCATACCGCTCAGGAAGGAGACACGTTCTGTCTCCTAGAGATGGACATACTTTGTTGCGATAAGTGCAAATCCATCCCAGAACAACAGCAAAGGACCTTGTGAAAATGCTTGACGAAACAGGTGTAAATGTATCTATATCCACAGTAAAAAGAGTCCTATATCGACATAATCTGAAAGGCCGCTCAGCAAGAAAAAAGCCACTGCTCCAAAACCACTATAAGAAAAGCCAGACTATAGTTTGCAACTTTTTGGAGAAATGACCTCTGGTCTAATGAAACAAAAATAGAACTGTTTGGCGATAATGACCATCATTATGTTTGGAGGAAAAAGGGGGAGGCTTGCAAGCCGAAGAACAGCATCCCAACCATGAAGCACGTGGGTGGCAGCATCGTGTTGTGGGGGTGCTTTGCTGCAGGAGGGACTGGTGCACTTCACAAAATAGATGGCATCATGAGGACGGAAAATTATGTGGATATATTGAAGCAACATCTCAAGACATCTGTCAGGAAGCTAAAGCTTGGACGCAAATGGGCCAACCAAATGGACAATGACCCTTAGCATACTTCCAAAATTGGACAACAAAGTCAAGTTATTGGAGTGGCCATTACAAAGCCTTGACCTCAATCCTGTAGATTTTCTTGGGCAGAACTGAAAAAGTGTGTGCGGGCAAGGAGGCCTACAAACCTGACTCAGTTACACCAGCTCTGTCAGGAGGAATGGGCCAAAATTCACCCAACTTATTGTGGGAAGCTTGTGGAAGGCCACCACAAACGTTTGACCCAAGTTAAACAATTTAAAGGCAATGTTACCAAATACTAATTGAGTGTATGTAAATTTATGACCCAATGGGAATGTGTTGAAAGAAATAAAAGCTGAAATAAATCATTCTCTCTACTCTTATTCTGACATTTCACATTCTTAAAATAAAGTGGTGATCCTAACTGACCTAAGACAGGGAATTTGTACTCGGATTAAATGTCAGGAATTGTGAAAAACTGAGATTAAATGTATTTGGCTGAGGTGAATGTAAAACTTCCGACTTCAACTGTATATGCACAGACTTTTACCAAGGCCTTTTACATGAATTTCAATGGATAAATCGAAAATACAACCTCTGGATTCGTTTTGATTAATGCATTCATTCTCAAATGGGCGCTGCATCCTAAATGTTAGGGGCTCAGAGAAATCTAAAAAGGGTTAATAGCCGTGAAATGTGGGAGCAGCAGGGTGGAATGATCATATTAAGGAGTTACTTTGTCTAAGGGCAAAGTAAATAGCTAGTAATTGCTGACTCCACTGTGATAAAACAAAGAGGCAGAAAAACAACAAGTGCATGGACATTGTTTAATCTATACACTTATAGGCAAATCCAGGCTAGATGAAAGAACATAGAAAGTGGTATTTGTATGTGTTTCTGTATAATTTGACCATCTATATTCAATATCTGGCTCTTCCCCTGAAGCAATGATGACACCGGGCAAGAGCCTTGGGACAGTAACTGAAATGTTGCTGGTTCAAATCCCTTAGCTGACTTGGTGAAAAATCTGTCGGTGTGCCCTTGAACAAGGTGCTTAACACCAATTGCTCCTGTAAATTGCTCTGGATAAGAGTGTCTGCTTAAATGTAAATGGATACAAAGGCTTGGCCCTTGGTTGACCGGGCAGCTGGATGATAAAGACATGGTGTGGTGTGAGGGCATGGTGGCAGACCACGGGTAACACTGGGCAGGCAGGTCGGAAGGGCACCCCAGAGGTACCAGCTGCAGCCAACCAGCCAGCAGAGCTCTCTAAGGGACGCCCTACACAGTGGCCCTACGGTAATTAAGTGTTAGACATTCAGAGATAATCCCTGACAAATATGTCCGGCTGGAATCATAATGAAGCCCAATGAACATCTCTTTTCTCCTCCATAGCCACAGCAGCTGCTGTATATGGAAATGGGATGGTTTTAAATCCACCTAACTTTCAATGAATTATCGGCTTCCTTGATTTTCTATTAATTTATGCATAAAAGAGAAACTAGGTGTAGATGGAAGAGTCAGAATTATTTATAAAACAGTAGATTAATTGTAATTTGTGACTGTGGCCTCTGAAGATGGCCACCAACCAACCGCTGACCAAACGCCCAGACCAGAGGCACTCAAAAATCAATCTTGGTTGTCCTTGCGTTGTTGTTCAGTTATTCTAACCACATTGTTTGGTAAACTAATATAAATCTGCTTGTGCCAGGGGGGCTCTATTCCAAGAGCCTTCATTTCACTGAAACGGATCGTTCAAATTTCATCTTTGAGCTGACAGCTGCTCCACGACGCCCACACACCACTGGAGCAGTACTGTTTTGGTTTCACTGCACATCCACACTACTTTATTGGACATTATAAACGGGGTAGTTCAAGCCCTGAATGCTGATTGGCTGACAGCCCTGGTATATCAGACCGTATATCACCAGTATGACAAAACATTTGTTTTTACTGCTCTAATTACATTGGTAACCAGTTTATAATAGCAATAAGGCACCTCATGGGTTTGTGTTATACAGTATGGCCAATATACCATGGCAAATGGCTGTGTCCAGGCACTCCACAATGTGTCGTGGCTAAGAACAGCCCATAGCTGTGGTATATTGGCCACATACCACACCCCCTTGTGCCTTATTGCTTAAATGTTTTTCTCCTCCGTCTTAGATAATGGACCCACTCTGTTGACTCATATTCATGCCTGTGTCGTGTCCGGGTCCCCATCAGCGCTCATCGCAGTCTAGGGCGGGTTAAGGGAAACAGTACAGGAAGTAAAAGTGACCACTATTAGAGCGAACACAAGAAGCGGATTGGGACCAGTAGCCATTAGCCGATGTCCATGCAGCATTATTAACAGCGATGCACCTGGCTGCATGGTGCGCTGACGACAACCTGGTCCTCAATGCAAAGAAAACCAAGGAGCTCATTGATGATTACAGGAAGTCTAAAAACTGCAGTCCCGCCCCAGGTCTCATTGATGGCATTGAGGTGGAGCGTGTGCCCAGCTTCAAATTCCTGGGTGTCAACATCTCCGAGGACCTCTCCTGGACGCTCAACACCTCGACCCTGGTCTCAAAGGCGCAGCAGCGCCTGTACTTTTTAAGGAGGCTGAAGAAGGCCCGCCTGTCTCCCAAGATCCTGGTGAACGTTTACCGGCGCAACGTCGAGAGCATTCTGACTCTGTTCAATGACAATAAATTTGAATCTAATCTCATCTAAAAAAGGAGTGTTGGGGGTCATCATAAACATTACACCCTCTTTCCCAATAACATACAGTATGGATTCCATACGTCTAGGTGAATTATTTGGAAAAGGGAGCATCCCGGTTCATGGCTTGCATAGGATTGGAAATCTATTTTGTGTGAAGAATAAATTGAATTTGAAATGGAATTTTCTCACCTAGAAGCAAACATGTCACTACATGAAATCTTAATAAAGACATAGGAATATATATGCATGTTTTATGGTGTGGGGGTGTTATGCAGTGTCATTTTTATGGCCAGAGGTAGAAATAAACGTGAGGCTATTGAGAGTTTCAATTGGATGGTGACGGTCAAATGGTGATGGTGAGAGGAGATGTTGTTGCAGAATAGAACCGTTAAGTGCTCAACTCAGATGACATATACATTTGAACACACATCAACGCATCAGAATAATAAAGTGTCAGTGATTTATCTTTAGCTTGGAAGAAGGAAGACCATTATTTAGAATAGGCAGATGTAACAATCTTTTATGCTTTTGAACAACCCCCACTCTTTCATAGTATTTAATCTGCCTGGGATAGGACAAATCTCTGTTTTTTTTCTGCCCATTTAATTTGGGAGGATATGTGTGTATACACTGCAGCATTTAGTGTGTGTGTGTGTGTGTGTGTGTGTGTGTGTGTGTGTGTGTGTGTGTGTGTGTGTGTGTGTGTGTGTGTGTGTGTGTGTGTGTTTTTATAAGGAGCCCAGTTGAAAAACCTGCCCTCCCCGTCTATCTATCTCTTGCTATGTCAGTACTGTACTAAACCTTTCTTACGGTTTACCTTCCCTGCTCTATTCAAATCTTTACGTCGTTTTTGTGCAACTCACTGGCCTCCTCTCACCTTCATTTAACCTCTGTTTTTGTCAATAGCGAAGATACATGAATACACAAGTGACTGTCATATTTTTACCCTAAGCATAACACTCCAGCCATGAATGTCAATTGGAAGAATTAGCAGTCACACAAAATCCTTACCATTTGAAGTAGGTGTGATTTGTGGAAATTATAAATAACTAGCTAATTAATCACATTTGCATTGGCAATGTTTTAGTCTACAGTGTGTCAGCCTCAGGTAGGCTACACCCACCCACACACTGTAACACACGCTGTTGCGCACACACACACACACACACACACGCACACTGCCACACAAACACATGTGCCTATACATCCCTCCCCACTCCCCTTGCACCCACTCATGTGCTGCTCAGATGGTTCTTATGCGTCTCCATCACCAGTTCTGCTCTAGCTGGGCGTAAGCAGTCTCAGGCTCCCAGACGTTGACGCCATCTGTTGAGCTTGATTGCCCTGCTGGTGGGGGCATCCTCTGTCTTCCATCTTCCACATGCCAGGCCTGCGAGCCTGGGAGCTCTGACAGGAACCCCCCGCTCCCTCTTCCTCCTGTAACGTGCCAGTGTCATGGCAGACCATGATGAGGTGTCAAAGCGCTCTCTCTCTCTCACACACCCTCCCTCTCTCTATTTCTCTACCGTTTTGTGATTATCGGAGTAGCTGACAGATTGGCCTCGTTCATGTTTTGTTTTCGTGGACAGGACATTATTTTCATGTCTTCAATAGGTTTGTGGTTATTTTACTTCTGTAAATTTTGATCTGCGTGAAAGTCCCTGTTTTTCTCGATCAAATAAATGGCACCAGGCGTTATGGTAAAACCTTTTACGCAACGCAAGAATGGAAAGCCACCATGTCAGGTTTTCTCCATTATCAACCAAAGGTATTTGTGATAATGGAGCTGGGAAGAAGTGCTTGGTTATGAACGAATAGAAAAGAACAGAAAGACCAAACATTTCCCCCATCAGGGAGACAAAGAGACTGCCGAGTTGTGGAAAGGTGATGAAAAACCAAAGCACTTTTTGAACAGAGAGAATGGAGAGAAAACAAAGTGTTCCGAGTAGAAACGAGATGGAGAGAACATCTCCCCAGTCAGGTGAAAGAGGGACAGAGATTCACTGTTTTATAATTTCCTCTGACATGAGTCACTCAGGTATGGAGAAGAATTCAAATCTTTGAAATAGTTTAGAAAATTTTGAAAACGAAAGTAAGTTGTTGAACATTCTTTTACATGAGGGAAAAGACACCGATGTGGGATCTCTCGGTCCCCAGCAATGAAGCTGCACAAACTCCAATGTATTTTTTGTATTGTTGTTCAACCAACATCTGCCCTTTTTATGTGATTTTCTTTTCAGTAAGAACTTCACACATACAGTACTACTTTTACGGAGGCTACAGGCCACGTGGCACACTCACACAGACGATACGGTGTTGATTGAAAACGCGGTGGCTCTGTTAGCAACCATTTGGAATCGAAAACAGGGTACAAATGTCAACATTTGTTGAAGAACAAATGCATCTCTGGGGGGAAAAAAAGAAAGCTTTCCACATTTCACGCTATTTGAATAATACTAAAACTCTTATCTGCTTGTAGTCTTGAATTGCTGTACTTTCTGTGTGCCCGTATTCAGTGTGGTGGCCTTGTCCATTATGCAGCCGTTACCGCTGTTAATGCAGTCAATTTGCTTATCTCGCTGAACCAGTATGTTCCTGACGAGTTGGGAATCCTTGCAGACATTTGCACGTTAATAGAGATGTGTGTGTGGGGGGGGGGGGGTTCTACTAAGCCAACGTATGGAATTATTATGGATTCTTTAGCTATTTTATTTAGAATTTTAGGACCCCTTTAGGTATATTAAACAACTATTTACAAAGGATTTGATGAAATATTGAATATGGCCCATACTACTATAGACCATAGAAATGCATTGACAAAAAAAAGTATCTTAAGGAATAAGGTTTTGAAGTGTCTGTCCTATATCTAAAGAGATATAAGAACGTTCAGGGCATATATTTAACCCACTGGCGATTGTAGCATGTAAATCTTGGTGGGGCAAACTCCCCAATTTCTTTTTTAGATGCATGCCAGCAAAGCCACTACACAACACTAAACAATACATTAATTGCACTATAAAGGTGACAAACGGTACCCACAAACATAAAGCTGTCCCAACAGCAGAGCTTTCTTTTCAGCACCATGGAGTGAATCCTTGTTTTTTTTGTCTGCTGACAATTGAGATGTACAAACTATGGCATAAGGGAATGATGAGCGGATGAAAGGCAATCCGTAATTTCGATTAAGACATTAACGAGCGAGCTAAGATGGATGTTGTCAATATATGTAACGGTTCTCTTGTAGTGAAGGAGAGTCTGACCAAAATGCGGCGTGTAGATTGCGATCCATGTTTAATAAACAAACGTAAAACACGAATCAATACAAACACTACAAAACAAAGAACGTAACGAAAACCGAAACAGCCTACACTTGTGTAAACTAACACAGAGACAGGAACAAGGACACTAAGGACAATCACCCACGAAACACTCAAAGAATATGGCTGCCTAAATATGGTTCCCAATCAGAGACAACGATAAACACCTGCCTCTGATTGAGAACCACTTCAGACAGCCATAGACTTAACTAGAACACCACACTAAGCTACAATCCCAATACATACACACCACATACAAAAACCCATGCCACACCCTGGCCTGACCAAATAAATGAAGATAAGCACAAAATACTTCGACAACAGAATTCTGAACATTCTCTCTGTACACCAAGTCAGAACTGTGGGATAAATCAAGGAGGGCATATAAGCAGACAATGAACGCTCCTACAATATTCGATGATGACATTTCTCTTAAACAGGCTTTAGGTTAAATGTGCACCACCAAGACAGAACAGTAGGCTAAGTTTGTATTTGTATTTATTATGGATCTCCATTAGCTGCTGCCAAGGCATCAGCTACTCTTCCTGGGGTCTGGCAAAATTAAGGCAGTTATACAATTTTAAAAACATTACAATGCATTCATAACAGATTTCACAACACATTAAGTGTGTGCCCTCAGGCCCCTCGTCCATTACCACATATCTACAACACAAAATCCATGAGTACGTGTTTGTATAGTGCGTATGTTATCGTGTGTGTGTGTGTGTGTGTGTATGCATGTGTCTGTGCCTATGTTTGTGTTGCTTCACAGTCCCCGCTGTTCCATAAGGTGTATTTTTATTCGTTTTTTAAAATGTGATTATACTGCTTGCATCAGTTAAATTATGTGGAATAGAGTTCCATGTAGTCATGGCTCTACTGTATGTAGTACTGTGCGCCTTCCATAGTCTATATGGAAGTCTATATGGATACAATATGTTTTGACCAATCCAGGGTTATTACAAGCAGTTTAGTCACATCAACTTGCTAAATTTCCACGTTATTTATTACAATATTTAGTTGATGTTTAAGATTTAGTGAATGATTTGTCCCAAATACAATGCTTTTAGTTTTAAAAAAATATTTAGGACTAACTTATTCCTTGCCACCCATTCTGAAACTAACTGCAGTCGTTGCAGTCATTTCAGTCACTGTAGTAGCTGACGTGTATAGTGTTGAGTCATCCGTATACATAGACAAACTGGCTTTACTCAAAGCCAGAGGCATGTCGATAGTAACGGGCCTCGACAGCTGCCCTGGGGAAATTCTGATTCTACCTGGATTATGTTCAAGATCACCCGTTGATCACCCGTTGTGTTCTGTTACACAGGTAACTCTTTATCCACAACATAGTAGGGGATGTAAAGCCAAAACACAAACTGTACGTATTTCCAGCAGCAGATCATGATGAATAATGTCAAAAGCCACACTGAAGTCTTGCAAAACACCCCCCACAATATTTGTATCATCAATTTCTCTCAGACAATCATCAGTTATTTGTGTAAGTGCTTTGCTTGTTGAATGTCCCTCCCTATAAGCGTGCATTCTCAACCATACCATTTTTCAATTCCTCATCAATGGCATTTAAGTTTTTACAGTCATTTTCTTGATGGGTGCATGCTTATTAGTAACTGGGATAAGCAATTTCATAAATGTGTCAAGTGTAGTGCCTGTTTGCTCCTCATTACACACCAAGGACATCAACAACATAGTAGTCACTAAAAACATATTATATGACCTCCTATATACTATATTAGGCCCAGCCTTTGGAACTTTGGTTTTCCTAGAATTGGCTACTATATTGTGATCACTACGTTTGATGGATCTGGATACTGCTGCATACTGCTGGATACTGCTTCTTGAATGGGCACTTCAAGCACATTTCTGCAGTATTAGTAAAGATGTGATCAATACATGGTGATGATTTCATTCCTGTGCTGAACCAGGTTGCAGATACCGGTTACAGTTTGAAGCTTTTTCTTGAGTGGGCAGCTTGATGAAAGTCAATCATTATTTAAATCATCTAGAAAATGTACCTCTCTGTTGATATCATATACATTATCAAGCATTTCACACATTTTATCCAGACACCGACTGTTAGCACTTGGTGGTCTATAGCAGCTTCCCACAATAATGGGCTTTAGGTGAGACAGATGAACCTGTAGCCATATTACTTCAACAGTATTTAACATGAGATCCTCTCTAAGCTTTACAGGAATGTGGTTCTGAATATAAACAGCAACACCTCCGCCACTGGCAAATCTGTCTTTCCTGTAAATGTTACAACCTTGTATTACTACCACTGTATCACCAAAGGTATTATCTAAGTGAGTTTTAGAGATAGTCAAAATATGAATGTCATCTGTTACTAGCAAGTTATTTTTTTCATGAACCTTGTTTCTTAAGCTACATATGTTAATGTGGGCTATTTTGAGAACTTTTCTGGGATGCTTGCTTATTTTCATTGCTTTACTGAGAATCTTAGCAGAAGTAGATATTCTCATGTTATTTATGTTAGTGCATGGTGAGCTGCACACAGTGCACATCCTACTAGTGCCATTAGCTTAAATCTGGTCAATAAACACATGATTGCTGCATAAAATAGCTGTATGATCAGCAGAGACATTCATGGCAGTTAAGAGGTACATGAATTAGATTACTTACATTGTGTCTACCAACGCCCCGGGTATAATGTACATTTGCTGAAGCATTATCAATCAATCAAATATATTTATGAAGCCCTTCTTACATCAGCTGATTTTACAAAGTGCTGTACAGAAACCCAGCCTAAAACCCCAAACAGCAAGCAATGCAGGTGTAGAAGCACGGTGGCTAAGAAAAACTCCATAGAAACTCCTATTATGACGACTCAGCGACACAATGGCAGGGACTAACTGAGCTGGGCTTGGGTCATTGATAAGTCATTGTCTCAACTCAGCCTTATAATGCTGTGAAAGGATCCACAAACCCCAATGATTTGGGTAGATCCCATCCTCCTGATAAAACATGTTTTGTTTCCAAAAGGTATTGAAATTGTCAACAAAAGTTACACAAACTGAGCAGCAATAATCAAGTATCCAGTTGTGAAGAGAAAGAATCCTGCTAAAGGATTCATTGCCACGATTCAGAGGGCATACGGACCCGATATGATGGTGTGTCTAGCAGAGAGTCAATCAGCTCTTTAAAATCTAGTTTCAACTGTTCAGATCTGCCCTTCATAATGGGATTAAAACCCACATGGAATCGATTTCTATGTCCAGACGTAGTACATTCAGTAGCAGCTTAGTAATGCAATTTACTGGAGCTCCGGAATAGGACATTGTTCTCGCACCAGGAACAGTCACATTTCTTATGATCGAGCTGCCCAAAATCATGGCTGGGGAGAAAGAAGAGGAAATCTGCCCACTCCCAGGCTTCACAGGATTCAGAGAACCCTTTAAGGGCGGGCGAGAAGCAGTAAAAACCTGAGCCCGCAGCTCCTGGCGCCTGGTGCAGGCCTCTGACAGATAGAGAAGCCCTGCTTGATCCAGAGCAGGGACGGAAGGTTGCCAAGGTCGACTTAAAACTCAAAGGGGAAAGAGTAGGAGTAGGCATAGCAGCCACAGACACAGGTATCCTCAGCTATTAAGGTGCAGGAAGATCAGGCTCCAGTGTTTGTATCCGCTCCGGGCCTCTTGTTTGGGAGTGTAGACAGCTTTGCGGGTGTCTTCGGGTTCCACAACTTGTGACATGCGACCATCGTTGATTGCCATGCTCCTCTTTCTGTGCTCCTTTGACTCTGCTATCAAATGGGGGAGGAGAGGCATTAGATGGCTCCCCTGGCAAACACCGGCCTGTCGGATAGTGACAAATGACAAGGCTGAGATGCATTAAACAAGCGCAAATGCATAGGCTAGCGACATGCATGATCAAGGAAGCCACCTCAAGTCTATAATCGTCAGCAAGCAAACAATTGCCACATTGGAACTACGGTTTGTCCCGAAACAAAGCTTAGTAGATACAGCTTCTACAGCCAAGGAATCATTCATTTACTTCTCCAGACAAAGAGAACTCAATTGTAAAACTTATCTTGGACTAACTTTGGCTAGCAAGCTTAGTCAGGTTAGCGGCTATGTCAAGCAGACTTCAAGCTGTCAGTTCAGTGGGATTCCGGGATAAGAAAGCGGTCCTAGCTGTTAAAAAGTATCCGTGTCGCGGAATTCATGCAAAAACATGTTCATATTTAACAAAGTTTGGTTATGTTTTAGTCAAAAATAACAAACCGAGTGTTTCCAGCACACAGTGTTCTGCTGCGCACTCTGATGACGTGTTAGGTAGTCACAGAAACTGTGTGATCATGTTTCTGTGATCGAGGTATGATGGGGAAAGGGAACAAATTATTAGGGTGAAGCACATCAGCTACTGACAGCTTTCAACACAACATACACTTATTATTACTTTCTTAGGTACTCTAGACATATCTCCCTAGAATATTACATCATTTATGTAGCAACATACAAGACATTTTTGGACTCAGAGTTTTTCTGTGTTCGGCCGTCCTTCTTGTGGGCGGCCTTCTTGTGGGCGGCCGTCCTTCTTGTGGGCAAACTTTGTTGTGAAACTTTGTAATCAAAGTCTGGCATTTTCTGGATTTATGGTGCTTTCAAGAACTGGGAAATCAGAAAAAAAAACAGGTTGAATCAGGACGTCAGTGATCTTTAAGATGGAGTTGACTTCTCGACTTGGTATTCCGAGTTGGATGACCGTTTAAAACGTATTTTTCCAATCAGAATTTGTTTTTTTTCCCAGAGTTCCCAGTTGTCTTAAACTCACTGATGTCTGAGATTTCCCAGTTCCGAGTTTCCAGTTGTTTTGAACACGGAAGAAGTCATGCTGGTTTGACAGCATGGCCAATGCGTTCAACCTTTTCTGGCCCATGGTGTTGCGTGTGAATGTTTGTCCTTAAAAAGCTTGGAAAAGAGACCCTTAAACAAAGACTTGGACCACACACCCTTTCCACCAAATAGCAGGCAGGGGAGCCAAAATAAGGATTGCTTTGCAACGTGTGTAGTTAGCCAATGATTCCTTCCAAACCAGTCATTGCTGAATTTGCGATGTAATGTTTATGTCCAATGGCTGATACGCACCGATATGTTTTCTATAATTGAAAAGGATTTTCCAGTAGATTGTCGACATGATTCATGATGATGACTGCTTGTCGAGCTTGCTAGCAAAGATTTTGAAAGCATGATGTTGACATAATCAGTCCAATCAAAGCTACGGTAGATGTAACGTGATTTGACTTAATTTTATCTGTGGCCAATGACCTTGAGCCTTTTTGAATGGGCACACGTCTAATGGAAATCTATGGCAGCACCCAAGGGGGCTTGAACTTTCAAGCTCTGCCTGTAGATTTTGTGGTGATGCAGTGTCGCCATGAGTGACAGAACACATTCACGGCGCAACATAAGAAGATTACCAACCCATACGCTCTGTATGTTCCGATGGCTGCCCCTCCACCACAGAAAGCACTGAGCTTGGCTGAAAAACCTGCATTTTGGAGCTGCCTTACTCAAGAAAGCAAAAAAGAGAGAATTTTTGTATGCAGCTTTATTAACTTAATCATTTTGCCCCACCTGCCCTGAATGAAGGGTTGCCACTGATTTAACCCCTTATTTTTGTTGGCAGAAAACTACCTCCATACTCCCATTCATTTGTATGGGTTACCTTCAGATGAGTCCCATGTTACGTGTGGTTGTCATAGAGCAAACGGGAGAACGCCATCATGTTTGTGAGAGTTTCATCTTTTTACAGAGTGGTCATATCTGCTCTGACAAACAGCGCTGTAGCTGTTTCCACTTTCCACCGCAGATGAGGGAGGGCAACATAGACGGATGCGGTGGTTTGAGACAGAGGTCATGCAAAAAAAAATATCTAGCTTAAAACTAGTACAAAACGGACAAATTTTGATGGGTATTTTTTTTATTATGTTTATTAGATTGACACCCAGGTGCGTCAATAGACTCCTAAGGATTCTTTAAGCCTTCATATTGTAATTTTTGACGAGTGGGAAATATATTTGTAAATTCATGATCATAAGTATTATTAGGATGAATTAAGTCTGACGTAAGGACACCAAGTCTTAGCCGACATGTCAGTATGCATCCTTATATTATTGGGCATACCCTGAAACCAATATTTATCAAGCTGGAACCCGTGGCATAACCATCACATTTATGTGCACATATTCCATCATATTCCGATGATCTAATACATATTTCTGTTTGGCACTAGCAACAGAGTTAGCCACCCAGAGCATCTACCACTTTTCACTCTCTTTCTCTTGTTCTTTTCACTTTTCAAAAGGTTTCCAAGGCAATCTGTGAGTGAGGCTTTCACAGCAGCCGGGCCCATCTGTTTAAACACTCTGTGAAGCAGGCTAGGATTAGTATCACAATCCCTACCGTGCTGTCCCCACTGAGGCAGGGCTGCTCAGACAGACACTGTCCATGTCACCATCAAGTCAATCTCTCTCTCTCTCTCTCTCTCTCTCTCTCTCTCTCTCTCTCTCTCTCTCTCTCTCTCTCTTGTGTTGTGTCACAACGACGTCACTCTAACTTTCATGACTATCCCTCTGGCAATGTTACATAAAACTGTCCTAAAGGCAGAGTGTGTTTCCTTCCACCCAACCCCTGAACGGCGTGCGTGCGCGCGTGTTTGTGTGTGTCCGTGCATTTGTGCGTCAGTGAAGTCTACTCCCTTTCACAGTCTATTTAAGTCCAAATATATCACATACCTCCCTCTCAAATGCCTATGTTAGAATAATAATGTCAAATCATGATGTTGTTACACAATACACATTCAATGTATAATTGTTATATAATTACTGTTTTGTCCCCAAGCAGATGGCTCTATTCACTGTGGATTATACTGTATATTGTTCACAGTGGGTTTTTTATAAATATCAAAAACCTGTTAAGGACCTGCTTAAGGCTAGCCTAACAAAGTCAGTGAACTGATACGCTACATCTGCAGAATGTCTTGCAGTGGTGATTATAATCGGTCGATAAGAAGAGGCTCTCCTCTAGTCTATCATTTCTCCATTTAAAGCCTCACTTTCAGCCATGAAAAAGGTCTGTGTGCTATATGTACAAGCTGAAAAGGGAGTCAAAAGACCTGTAGAAACTTCACTAAAATAGTTGTTTCCTCTGATTTCTGGTAAAATACATGAACCACTTTCCAAAGATCACAGACAAGATGAACACTAAGAGAGAATTGATCCAGCTCAATTCTGCCATTTTTCACAGACACGCTCTAGGAAACACCTGCTCAAGCAGGAAATGGATTATGTGATAAGAGGAAGATGTTTTCGGCATCTGCTGGCAGGCAGCATAATATTGGCAGATTTCTCCCAATGTGCTAATACCTTTCACAGTTCCACGCTACCCCGTGGCCAGTAACAACCTTTGAGTCTCTCTCTCTCTGTCTTTCTCCTCTCTCACTTCATCTATCACACTGTCTCATGCTCTCTCTCGCTCCCCCCCATAGGGACAGTCTGGAGCAGGGGTGTCAAACATACGGCCCGCGGGCCGGAACCGGCCCCCAAGGAGGTTCGATCAGGCCCGCAGGATAATTTGAAAGTGGAAAAAATGCATAAAAGACATGGAATTAATATTTTTAATTCGCTGCAATTCATGGATTATCCGCTAAGGGGCGCACTCTTTCCATCAGAATAGAAGACAAGCCGCATCACTGAGACAGACTGAAAACAGCAGACGGTATCAATGCGCCATCTGCTGCTTGTTACGACGTTGTTAATACCTTGGTCTCTACCTCTCCGCTACACCCTCATTAGCCAAAATGTCGTTATCCAAACGGAGAAAAGTAGATAAGGAGTCTAGAATTTTCAAAGAAAAATGGACCACGTCCTATTTATTTACAGAGATGCACGGAAAACCTTTGTGCTTGGTGTGTTTGCAACAAGTTTCGGTATTGAAGGAATATAATATTCGACGCCACTACGAGACTCAGCGAAAAACTAGACTAACACCTTTAAAATGCTGCCTTAGATACTGTTTGCATTGAAAGAATACAGCTCTGTGAAGATGAATCCTTACTGTGGTGATTTAAAAAATGTGCACTTTAATGTTAGTCAGCAGCTTCAAAACAAAAGTTGTGTGATGGAATTCTACTGTTCATACAACTCCATAAATTTTCAGTATGTATTGTATGTGTATGTATGTTTCATGTATGAAGTTTACAGATTTACAGGACAGGTGAACACTTTCTTCATTACACATTTAAAATCACTCTCCTTAGTTTGTAAGGTGTACGCAGGGATTACATTTAGATTTTATATGCGTATGTGTAAGTGGTTTAAAAATTCCTTTCTTTAAAAGTCTCATTTAATCTTAAAGTGCATTACTATATTTTTCAGTACCAATTAAAGTTTTGTGCCTTTGTACAATCAGTGGGATCAGTTGCAATGCATATTTGTGAATGATAAAAGTAAATTGCACATTTGTCTAAGGAAATATGAGGTGTTTCATGAAATGTTTTGTAAAAGGATAGTTCATTAAATTTCAATATTTTCCTAATGTTCTTGTGCTTCTTTACACCAAAACAAAGGAAAGACATGATATTTTGGTTATTTATAGCAGAGTATGGTATAATTTTAATGGTCCGGCCCACTTGACATCTCCCTAGGCCGTATGTGGCCCACGATGCGAAATGAGTTTGACACCCCTGGTCTGGAGGGATTTAATTTGGGTCTTGGTAGATTCAACCTCCAGTACCTTCTGACTGGATGGAGTAAGAGGCACGTGAAGTGTTGGGAGAGGAGCTTGTTACCTTGTGTGATACTTTGCCCGGTAGAACCACCATAGTTCTGGCCAATTGTGCTGCTCCTTTTCCTGGGATCTTAGATCACTGAAGCATCTCCAATCTGAGCTTCAAGAAAGCCTATTGTTCTACTTTGTTTCTTTTATTGAATTCTATTGTCCTCCAAGAGATGCTGAAACTCCTCTCTCCTTCAGTTTGCTCTTCAATTCGTGGACCCTGGTTGGAAAGCGAGGTAGCACCAGTGATCCCTTCCCTTAACACTATTGATCAGCTTATGTGTTGCATCGCCCACGGTTCTCAAGCACACTGTAGACTTTTAGCCACACTGAGGAGTAGGGACTGTGGGATTTGCATTCTTTGTTCGAGGACAAAGGATGATATGTCAGGCAGAAATCTCGCGGTCCTGTGGGTAATTCATTACTGCATGTGGAATGATTACTTTGTTTCAGCAGGTGTTGAGCAAAATGGTGGATCAATATAGATCCATCATTAGAAATCACAAATCGTTAGCTGTTAAGTCGCTGGGTTTTGGTATAGAATGCAAATGTATCATATGTTAGGGTTGACCATTTTCATCTATAATCATGTTGAATATAAAGTACTGTATGTTCATCCACCACTGCACATGGAGAACATAACTACTGTATGTCTAGACAGTCAGTTTTAGACCTACTCTTCCACCATCTAGCTTTGTAGTTTCATCAAAATGACATGGATGGAGGATAGCTAGACTCCAGAGCATTCTGTCTCTCACAACATTGTGGCCCACTTTGTGAAGAATAATATCTCCTGATGATTTACAACCTCAGACAAACTTGGCAAATCGATACAGGTTCATCTTTCACCAACCGGTCCAGAAATAACAGGGTTTTGACACGGCCACTGGCTTTATTGACCACAGATCATGTCGAATCGAGCAAAACCTTGATCGATGCTCGAATGGCACTTTTGAAGTGAGCAGTGACAGCGACCACTACATATTTATTCCTGGTTCTTGTTGTTGTCTTCAAAGGGAGTAAACATCTGTCACGCCCTCACCTTAGAAAGCTTTTTTTTACGTCTCTATTTTTTTTATGTCTCTGTTTAGTCAGGGTGTGATTTGGGGTGGGCATTCTATGTTCCTTTTTCTATGATTTTGGCCGGGTATGGTTCTCAATCAGGGACAGCTGTCTATCGTTGTCTTTTCCCACCTGTGTTTGTGGGAGGTTAACTTTGTTTGGTGGCACAATGCCTGACACTTCACGTTTTGTTTTGTTTAGTCGCCGTCATTTCTAAAATAAAGTGAAAATGTACGCTCACCACGCTGCACCTTGGTCCGCTCCTTTCAACAGCTGTAACAACATCAATGTGTGGAATACTGGAACAATGTGAAACAGAATGCTATCACATCAAAGTGACTGACATTCTTGTCTAGAGTGGTTACATACAATGATCTCCTGTCACCAGTCAATCCCTCCTGTCAGAAATTGAGGCAGATTCATTCCGAGGTGAATCTCATTAATCACATGGGGGTATGTTGGTTTTTTCCTCATTTGGAAAAAGAGAGCAGCGTGGTAGCAGTGTCAATATTTCCCTGTATGAATTGTTTGTGTGAATGAAAAAGCGAATGAGGCATTTGTGATCCAGGTAGTGCTATCACTCAGTGGAGAGCATCAAGAGGAAGCCTTTAATGTAACAGTGAGAGAACTGCCATGTCGGACACAATAAAGATGAGTCACTGAAATGTGACCTAAACTGACTGGGCCAGGATGTTTTGATTGGTGCATCAAAGGAACTCACCTGTCACCTGAGTTCATCACACCAATTGTTTCTGTCAGCTAAGGGCCAATTGGACAATTATTGAGCTATTGGAAGGTTTTTGTTTAGAATTTCCTTCAACCATTTAGATGTTACAAAAGAGATAAGAGTAGTAGACAGCATCTTTGGATGAAGAGAGCCGTTTTCTTGTCTTCTGAAGCCCAACATGAGGCACTTTAGACTGGCTTGCAGGCAGCAAGACCATCTCTTCTGCCTGGCACTACCAGGGAAACCATAGGGGACAAGGAATCAGCACATTCCATCTGCCACTGCAGCCACCCTGCCAAGACAACATGACACTCCAACACTCTCAGAATTTTGGGTATGGGTCCGTGTGTGTGTGTGTGTGTGTCTGTGTGTGTGCATTTGGGCGTGAACGTTTGAATGAATGCACACATATAATCATGCAAGTATGCAATGCTGGCAACCTAGGGAAGGTATGTTGTGACTCCACCTTCTGGCGGACTTTTTCCACATGCTCATCTCCCATATCGACAGCAACGACAAAGGCATCATGGGAATTGGTCCCCTCCCCACACTTCCCCTTCCTTTCTCCTCCCTTCCCCTCCCCCCTCCTCCCACTGATCCTGGGGTTGGCAGGGTTTAGGTATCATGCTGGGTGGCTGTAGTGTTTGGAGGGCGTGTAGATGGGGTACTCTTCAGATTGACAGCTGGTGGGTGAGCATGGACCTGGCCACTCTCCAGGCGAGGACAGTATCATCTCAGCCCATCAGGCTTGATTTTCCCTTCATTGATCCGCCCAGTACTCTGCCACGGTGAAGTCTTAATGAGCAGTTTACAAAGACGCTTGGTGAGTAGGTGGGTGGGAGAGAACCATCGGATCCGATTGCATAGTAGGGGTTTGCGTTATGATGTTTTAATCATAACCAAATTGGAAATATAAATATTGACGATCACCAGGGTCAGCAATGAAAGGTACAATGGCAATAGACCCCATCTTGAGAGTGTTTTGGAGGATGTCATCTTTAGAGAAGACACTAGAAATCTTACCCTCAGCCCTGTCCTCCTCTCTCTCTCTCTCTCTCTCTCTCTCTCTCTCTCTCTCTCTCTCTCTCTCTCTCTCTCTCTCTCTCTCTCTCTCTCTCTCTCTCTCTCTCTCTCTCTCTCTCTCTCTCTCTCTCTCTCTCTGTCAATTGTATCTCTTGGGTTCAGCTCTGTAGCAAATCTGAGGGCTACAGACATTGATGAAAGATGCAATAGGAGAGTAAAGGCAAGAAAGACAGGTGAGCAAGATGCAAGAAGAGCGAAAGAAGAGGAAAGAGTGTGAGAGACAAGTTGACTTAAGGGAGAGATATTCAGAGAGCTGAAACCACTTATGCAATTATTCTCCTAACAGATAGAGAGTGACACAGCGAGAGAGAGAGAGAGAGAGAGAGAGAGAGCGAGAGAGGGATAACAGAGGAGATTTCTAGAGGCGTGTTGGAGCTTTAATCTGGGATTTGGGAGACTTCCGCTGGGCTGAGAGGCGAGCAGCGGCCCGCGATGCAGGCCCTGTGTCTCAACTATACGACTGTTTTCGCCCCCTTTCCCTCCTCCGTCTTATCGCCCCGCACCAACACCACTGCTGCGCTACTGTTGTTGTCATTAGCGATACTATTTTCAGACTTGGGATGGTGCCATGTGCATTTTATCTCCACGTCGAGGAGACATGGAGGGTTTTAATATAATCATTACAATCGAGAGAGAGAGAGAGAGAGAGAGAGAGAGAGAGAGAGAGAGAGAGAGAGAGAGAGAGAGAGAGAGAGAGAGAGAGAGAGAGAGAGAGAGAGAGAGAGAGAGAGAGAGAGAGAGAGAGAGAGAGAGAGAGAGAGAGAGAGAGAGAGAGAGAGATGTATATATATATATATGAGTCACTGAGCCCCGCGTATGTCCAGGTAGAAGCTGTTCTGTGGATTCCAGGGGGATTTTGTGATGCGTTGTGCTATATAACTGGCCACCTGCAAGCTTATATAACATGTTGTTGGTGGTTGAATGTGTATGTTAAATAAAACTATGCAAAAACCATGAAATGGTACATCGAGTAGGCTATGAATGCAGGTGAGGCACATAGGAAGATGTTCATCACCTGTTAACTCGGGGTCGATGACTCTGTATTCATGACTGGTTGAGCTTGATGCTGTTGTCAAGAACAGCAGCAGTTTTTATATTGAGTTTATCATTTATCTCTGTTTACATCCTCGGTCTTGTAGGTAGGAGTATCCTGGCTGTGCTCCAGGAACACTCACGGAGCTCCAGTATGTCATTATTACAGCACAGTGTTCCCAGCCTGCCCAGATTCCATCATGGCTGTCCCAACGGGGCACAGATCCTCGTAATTACAGCCTTGTACCCTCCTCCTCCTCCTCCCCACCACCACCACCTCCCCAGTTCCTCCTCTATGGCACATCGCCTAATGTTAGGCCTGCATACCCCCTGCCGACTTCCAAGTCACACGCAGAGACTTTTGCTACGCAAATCAGAGAGAAATCTTTATTGAGATATGCGGAATGTGTTCTTAGGGGAGCCCAGATGAGCCACGTCTCATTTCCATAATTCAATTAATATCTTATCTTATATTGTCCCCTCATTATTGGCATTACCATTCGAGGCAAAGCGTAGTTACGCCACGGGGGATTTCCTCCACAAGATGAATGTGTGAAGATTGTTCTGGCACCAAGAGACCTGCCTGCCACTGAAACAGCCTATCTGCTATGTATTTTATAATTAGCCTGGAGTGATAATTGGCATCATCAGTCCTGAGGAGTGTGTTCATGCTAGTCTGCTTCCGTTGTTCTTTCTCACTACAGTTCAATGGGCCCGTCCCATACATATTGAAGTCTGAGTTTACAGTGCTGCATCTTGTCTCTGGGATTTGTAGTCCAGCCAGCTACTTACAAAAAGAGCTTCATGAAATACAGTAAGAATCAAATCAAATTGTATTTTTCACAGTGTTACAGTGAAATGCTTACTTACAAGCCCTTAACCAACAATGCAGTTTTAAGAAAATACCCCCCCAAAAAAGTAAGGGATGAGATTAACAAATGATTAAAGTAAATAACAGTATATACAGGTACATGTACAGAGTCAATGTGTGGGGGGAAAAGGTGTTGAGGTAATTGAGGTAATATTTACATGTTGGTAGAGTTATTAAAGTGGCTATGCGTAGATAATAACAGAGAGTAGCGGCAGTGTTCCAGAGGGGGGGGCTGGGGCAATACAAATAGTCCGGGTTTCCGTTTGATTAGCTGTTCAGGAGTCTTATGGCTTGGGGGTAGAAGCTGTTTAGAAGCCTCTTGGACCTAGACTTGTCGCTCCGGTATCTCTTGCCGTGCAGTAGCAGACAGAACAGTCTATGACTAGGATGGCTGGAGTCTTTGACAATTTTTAGGGTCTTCCTTTGACACTGCCTGCATGGCAGGAAGCTTTGCCCTGGTAATGTACTGTGCTGTATGCACTACCCTCTGTAGTGTGTTGCGGCCGAGCAGTTGCCATACCAGGCAGTGATGCATCCCGTCAGGATGCTCTCGATGGTGCAGCTGTAAAACCTTTTGAGGATCTGAGGACCCATGCCAAATCTTTTCAGTCTTCTGAGGGGGAATAAGTTTTGTCGTGCCCTCTTCACGACTGTTTTGGTGTGCTTGGACCATGTTAGTTTGTTGGTGATGTGGACGCCAAGGAACTTGAAGCTATCAACCTGCTCCACTACAGCCCCGTCGATGAGAATGGAGGAGTGCTTGGTCCTCCTTTTCCTGTAGTCCATAATCATCTCCTTTGTCTTGATCACGTAGAGAGAGAGGTTGTTGTCCTTGCACAATACGGTCGGGTCTCTGACCTCCTCCATACAGGCTGTCTCATTGTTGTCGGTGATCAGGCCTACCATTCTTGTGTCACCAGTAAACTTAATGATGGTGTTGGAGTCGTGCCTGGTCGTGCGGTCATGAGTGAACAGGGAGTACAGGAGGGGACTGAGCACGCACCCCTGAGGGACCACTGTGTTGAGTATCAGCATGGCGGATGTGTTGTTACCTACCCTTACAACCTGGGGGCGGCCCGTCAGGAAGTCCAGGATCCAGTTGCAGAGGGAGGTGTTTAGACCCAGGGTCCTTAGCTTAGTGATGAGCTTTGAGGGCACTATGGTGTTGAACGCTGAGCTGTAGTCAATGAATATAGGTGTTCATATAGGTATTCCTTTTGTGCAGGTGTGAAAGAGTAGAGTGCCATAGAGATTCCATTATCTGTGGATCTGTTGGGGCGGTATGCAAATTGGAGTGGGTCTAGGATTTCTGGGATAATGGTGTTGATGTGAGCCATGACCAGCCTTTCAAAGCATTTCATGGCTACATTACGTGAGGCTATGGGTTAGTAGCCATTTAGGCAGGTTACCTTACTGTTCTTGGGCACAGAGACTATGGTGGTCTGCTTGAAACATGTTGGTATTAAAGACTACGACTGGGAGAAGTTGAAAATGTCAGTGAAGTCTCTTGCCAGTTGGTCAGCGCATGCTCGGAGTACACGTCCTGGTGATCCATCTGGCCCTGGAGCCTTCTAAATGTTGACCTGTTTAGGCTAGGCGTTCTGCTAGCGGGACACCTGGCGACAACATCTGGTGAAATTGGAGGGCGCACAATTCAAATAAGTAGTCATAAAAATGATGGATATTAAACATTTATCTTATATCGGTTAAAAGCTTAAATTCTTGTTAATCTAACTGCATTTTCCGATTTACAATATGCTTTACAACGAAAGCATACCATGCGATTGTTTGAGGATGGCAAATGCGGGACGCTGGCACCGAGCACACCGCCCTGTGAATGCTCAACCGAGACACAGTGCACATCACCCAATAGCACGGGGACTGACCAGTCACATCTTCGCCACGGTAAGCACGGGGAGTTGGCGCAGGTCTGATTCCTGACTCTGCCACACTCCCCATGTGCCCCCAAAAAAATATTATTTTGGGGCTGCCTCTCAGGCTTCCTTGCTAGCCGTGTTCCCTCGTAACGCTGCCGCTCTGCCTTCACTGCCTCCAGTTCCTCTCTTGGACGGCGATACTCCCCAGCCTACCTCCAGGGTCCCTTACCATCCAGGATCTCTTCCTATATCCAGGAGTCCTCTCTACCATGCTGCTTGATCTGTTGGTGGTGGGTAGTTCTGTCACGCTCGTCTGATGAAGAAGGAGTGGACCAAAGCGCAGCGTGGTACATGTTCATGATATTTCTTTAAATCTGAACACTAGAACAAAAATAACAAAGCGAGAAACGAACAGTTCTGTAAGTTAACTAAAACTATACCGAAAACAACTACCCACAACCGAGGTGGGAAAAAGGCTACCTAAGTATGATTCTCAATCAGAGACAACGATATACACCTGCCTCTGATTGAGAACCACACCCGGCCAAACACAAAGAAATAGAAAACATAGAAATAATCAAACTAGAATGCCCACCCTAGTCACACTCTGGCCTAAGCAAAATAGAGAATGAAAGCCTCCCTATGGCAAGGGCGTGACATGTGATCTACAGCTTACCATGAGATACTCTACCTCAGGCGAGTGAAACCTCAAGACTTCCTTAGATATCGTGCACCAGCTGTTGTTTATATTAATGCATAGCCCCCCGTGTCTTACCAGAGGCTGCTGTTCTGTCCTGCCGATAAAGTGTATATCCCACCAGCTATATGTTTTTAATGTCGTCGTTCAGCCACAACTCAGTGAAACATAAGATGTTACAGTTTTTAATGTCCCGTTAGTAGGATAAACGTGCTTTCAGTTCATCCCATTTATTTTCCAGCAATTTAACTTTAGCTAGCAGGACGGAAGGCAAGGGCAGATTAGCCTCTCGTCGCCTGATCCTCACAAGGCACCCTGATCTCTTTCACAAAATCTGTGTTTCCTTCTCCAGCAAATAACGGGGATCTGGGCCTGGTCGGGTGTCTGTATTATATCCCTCCCATCCCTCCCAGTTATATCCCTCCCAGTTCTAATGTCAGAAGATCTTTTCGGTCATAATAGACGGTAGCAGCAACATTATGTACAAAACAGGTTACGAACAATGCAAAAAAAAAATGTTATAGTATGGTTGGCAAAAGCATTTGGGGCAGCCTTCCCCTCCGGTGGCATCATTAGACTTATCATTATTATCATTATTATTATCATCATTAGACTTATCACCTCCAGGCATCATTAGACCATATACTGTATGTTACAAAGAATAACCGTCAGAGCATTCATCAAACTTTTTGAACAAGTTTTAATTACCATGGCTACTTTTTTATTATTATATTGTGAGGCGATCAATAACATACTATAAATGATGTAGTCGTTTTGTAAATTAACATTTTAGATGAGTGAATGTTTTTTTTCTTCCCCCGTCTGAAATGTTTGTGTGACTCACCCAAATGTTCATTATTTCCGGCGACATTGCGCTGATTTAAAACAGACAAATAGATAGGATTTGTCTCAATTTCTTCTTCCCCCTTCTTTCATTGTCATAATCTCTTGGAGCCTACTCAATGTGTCTGTGCCTTCTGATGCTGTCACCATGCTTTGGGCAGATTCGTGTAGAATATCCAACATACAATTAAGTCCTGAAATTTTAGATGTCTCAGTCTCTGCCCCCAATCCTCAAAAATGAATAGGAATGGCAGGAGGCGGACAGGGTGTGTAGGGCCAGCATCGGACAATGGACTGATCATTTCTGCTCTCCCTCTCTCTCCATCAAACCGACCCGCTACTAGCGATAATTCTGCAGGAAGGCAGATATTATAGGCCGCTCCTCTGTCTCCATTCGATAAATATTGAGCCACCTCCTTGTGAAGATGTCACCATGACATGCTTAACAAGCCTGCCGTGACTTTGATTGCTTACAGACGGGGGGGGGCAAACAAGCCAGTGTGTCTCATTGACAGGCGTGTAGTTTATGGCCCGATGCTGGGCTGGCTGCCTCCGATGCTCATTACATACAGGCCAGACATCCTCATACTGAATACACAATTGACAAGTTAAAGTGACTATCAGGACTCGCCTCGTCAAGGGCATGTAGCTCGTAAAATATCCCAGTCAATTGACAATATAAAAAAAGTTACACTGGATGCCTATAGATCAGAAAGTGAGACGAGAGAGTATATGAGCTTAGACATGTTTAGAAATTGACTCAGTGCTTCTGAACTATAATAGATGGTCTTAAAATATGAATAATGGTTCTCATCGGACCTATTATGTCGCTGGCAAATTATAATCTTTATGTACACGTTAGAAGTAGAATGTTTAATAAAGGGCTCTATACTGTAGAGAGGCCTCTTCAAGGCCTTGCAAAGAATGAAGGCCCCGTCACAATGAAACTTTGTGAAAGCTCAATTTCAAACGTCCGATTAAGTAGAAGAGACATAGGTATTAGCTTGGAATTAAATAAATATGTAGCTATTGTGTTGTAGCATATTCACCCAAGGTTGTCTGTTGCTCATCTACTTTTTATAGTACCGGGTAATTTGGATGAATGAAGGTGGATAATTCATTTAATGAGATGGTTTGGGGAAAGAGGACAAAAGCCAAAAGGACAATGACACACCACTTGGCCACGGTGAGGCTACGGCAGCCTGAATCTGATGACATGATGGGAGCTGCCACGCAGCATTGCTAAAAAGAAGCTGAGAGTTTCACACATTGGATGGCCCTCTGGGTCATCTGGGTCTGTCTCTCTGGCACAACCTCCCTGTCCCCGGAGAAGGCAGTACTGCACGGCCATGCACATATTACTCTGGAAGGCTAATCAAATCAGCCTTTTGCTGGGGAGGGCATTTTGAATGGTTAGAAAAAATATTATATTACTATTTCCTCGCCGCATTTTTTTTTTGGGGGGGTATATTGGAAGTCATCTGTGCTCGGCTAAATGGACTGGAGATGGAATTGAAATTGCAGACATCGGAAGGTCTGGAATTTTAAATGTGCCGTTTTCAACAATAAAATCTTCTTGTTAACCATTAAATGTTTTTGTGAGTCAGCAAAAAAGTCTCAAAATGGATATGAGGCAATGCAGGGCTGGGTAATTGCCAGCTGCTAGATGGTAGGCACAACACACACAACACCTGTCTGGACAGAAACTGCAGGATAGAACTCTACGCTTGACACTGCACTGTACTGCTCTGTGCGGTATGTTCATCAGCTGGCTAACTTTAGCCAACCGTATGTATGTGCACACAGTTTAAGACATACAGTGCCATAAGAAAGTATTCACACCACTTGACCTTTTTCCACATTTTGTCGTGTTACAGTCTGGATAAAACAAATATGAGTGGAGATGTTTTGTCACTGGCCTATACACAATACCCCATAAGGTCAAAGTGGAATTATGTTTTTCGAAGTGTTTACAAATGATTTTTTTTTTTTAATTCTCAACCCCTTTTGTCGTGGCACAAGTTAAGGAGTAAAAAATGTGCTGAACAAGTCATAATAACATCACATAATAAAGTTGGATGGACTCAAATCTGTGAGCAACAATTAGTGTTTAACATGATTTTTGAATGACTACCTCATCTATGTCTCGCACACATATCATTTTCCGTAAGGGCCCTCAGTTGAGCAGTGAATTTGAAACACAGATTCAACCACAGAGACTAGGGAGGTTTTTCAATGCCTCACAAAGAAGGGCACCTATTGGCAGATGGGTGTAAAAAAAAAAAAGCAGACATTGAATATCCCTTTAAGCGTGCTGAAGTTATTAATTGCACTTTGGATGGTGTATCAATCCACCCAGTCACTACAAAAATGCAGGCGCCCTGAGATTAAGTAAACCGCTCAGGGATTTCACCATGGGGTCAATGGTGACTTTAAAACAGTTACAATGTTTAATGGCTGCGGTAGAAGAAAACTGAGGATGGATCAACAACATTGGAGTTAATCCACCATACTAACGTAATTGACAGAGCGAAAAGAAGGAAGCCGGTACTGAATCAAATATTCTGAACCATGTATCCTGTTTGCAACAAGGCACAGTGTAAGCCTTTATACTTAGGCGTAAAGGAATCCACATACTTTCAGAAATGTATCTTCTCCAAAAATGCATGACTTCAATAGGTATCCTTACATGATATGTAGGGAACTAGGGGTAAAGTACTAGGGGGAAACTAGTAAAGGGCACCAATAAGAAGAAGAGACTTGCTTGGGCCAAGAAACACAAGCAATGGATATTAGACTGGTGGAAATCTGTCCTTTGGTCTGATGAGTCCAAATGTGAGATTTTTGTTTCCAACCGTGAACGGATGATCTCTGCATGTGGGGTTTCCCACCGTGAAGCATGGAGCTTTGCTGGTGACACTGCCAGTGATTTATTTAGAATTCAAGGCACACTTAACCAGCATGGCTACCACAGCACACTGCAGTGATACACCATCCCATCTGGTTTGTGCTTCGTGGGACTATCATTTGTTTTTCAACAGGACAATGACCCAAAACACATCTCCAGGCTGTGTAACGGCTATTTGACCAAGAAGGTGAGTGATGGAGTGCTGCATCAGATGACCTGGCCTCCACAATCACCCGACCTCAACTCAATTGAGATGGTTTGGAATAAATTGGACCGCAGAGTGAAAGAAAAGCAGCCAACAAGTGCTGTAGAAAATAGTAAAAATATAGAAAAACCCTGGAATGAGTAGGTGTGTCCAAACTTTGACTTGTACTCTACATCAAGTTGAAATTCAGGGATAAGACTCTGCACATCAAATGTCCTATTAAGGTCCCACTCTTTTCTATTACCCCTCTATTTTCCCATCAATCAAAGACAAAACTGTCTCGGGATGATGTTAATATAGAATCCAGTCTTGGAATGGAGCCCATGTATTGTGTCCCAATCAGGTGTGATACATGTTCTGAACTCGTGCGTGAGTGTGGGAAAACTAAACAAGGCATTGTACCTGGCTTTGTGGCACCTGTCAGCCACGTGGGCCTCCTGCAGCAGCGCCAGCCTGCCTCGCCAAGGTCAAAGCTTCCGCGTCATGCTGTTGTTTTTTCCGCATGCATATGTTCCCCTACCTACAAGCTGTCATGTCTCTAGAAACACGCCCAGCGGAAATGTCCACTACCGCTAACACTTCCACGCATCCTTTGGATCTAGCTCACTGTACTGTACACACAGTAGCAACTGTATTGCTGGGGAATTTTCCCACCTGCAAGCCGTTCTGTGCTCTATAGCTGCCAAGTTTCTCCCTGGGTGGCGGATGATAAATAGAAGTAATTCTCTGAGAATCTACGGCAAATGTGGAGGGCCACTTCTGGCGGATAATGCGGGAGGGAGATCCCTGCCGTTGCCTGCCGGGGAGAAATCCCTCTGGCATGGACTCTTCACTTATCCTAGATGAGGTCCCAGTGTATGGGGAAAAGATTAGCCGATCTCAAGTGTCTCCATCACTATCGTATTTCTATCATCTCCATGATCTAGAGTCAAGGGAGCGTAAAGCTGACAAGAGACTCTCTACTACCTTCCAGGGGCTCGGTAGAGAAGCACTCACCAAACATTTGCCAGTAAAGCCACATAGAGTTTACCTTGGATACATGCGGTGAGGACTGCGTGGGGAAGTTGGGTGGAGAAGCTGTGTGTGGTCATGAATGCATAGTTAACGTGTGAAGAATTCTAACTTGCTGGAATTATGTGAGGAAATGAACCTGTGATACACTGAACATTCTTATGACGAAGTTGGTTCACTTTGCATAACATGCCGCAGTGTAAATCTGTTATGTGCGATACGTTAATAAGGAATCATTTTCCTGCAAAGTGTAACCGTTACAAAGTGAATCCGCTATTATGACACAATATCGCCAAATGTTCAACGGTTGCTAACTTTTGTTTATTGTGAATATGGGAAAGAGACTAATTTGATCATTTAGCTACAGCTATGGAGTGATAATGGCAGCTAACATATCAGCGGGCTGATCATCTTCTGCTCCTCCGTTGAGAGAGGTTTTGATCCGTTCACCCGGTCATGGAACTCACTGGGCTGAAGTTGTACACACGGTGTAATCTTTAACGTTCTGCCATTCCGTCTTGTGGCTGATGTTCACGTCATGCTGGCACTCACATCCATTGTTCGATTTCAAGACATCAAACCATACAATTGGACTTTTAGAGCACTTTTTACAACACAACGTGTCGCTGAATGCTTTACACAATCTATTTTTAGGAAAGAGACCTTGACAGGAGTCAACCCCTGCTATGAGGTCATCTCAATAGGGGAGAGGTTTCTTTATTTTTCTCGATGATTGGAACTTCCCTATGTGGGTCGCATTCATGTTGTTGCATTGTGATTTGTACATTTCAACCCACTACCATGGGTAAGTATAGAGCATTATTCCATGTCATTTAGGAGCACAAAGCAGAAGGTGCCTCTGATGGAATGCTGTGTGTGTGTTCTTGTTTACACGTTGAAGGCCAGTAGTGGGCATTCCGGCAGTGAGGTATCCAAATCATGGTGCTATCCTATCCTCCCCACACAATATCATAGAAAGGCAGGGAAAATAATGACTCTTATAGTCCGAAGGCTGCCGAAGTTTGGTCAATATCCTACATTTCTCCATCGAAATGAGCCTCTTGAGCTTTACTTTGAGTCTAAGCACACACCTATTCAAAGAAAGGTGAGATTCCTGTGTGTGTGTGTGTGTGTGTGTGTGTGTGTGTGTGTGTGTGTGTGTGTGTGTGTGTGTGTGTGTGTGTGTGTGTGTGTGTGTGTGTGTGTGTGTGTGTGTGTGTGTGTGTGTGTGTGTGTGTGTGTGTGTGTGTGTGTGTGTGTGTTCGTTAGCATTAGCGTGTGCATGTGTGTAGTTTAGTGTTTGTCTTCATAAGCTAGAGTGTTGGTTCTGCTGAGTGTGTGGGTGGAGGTGTAATGCAGTCCCTGGCATGGAGCAGTGTGGGGGAATGGGGAGGCAGACACAAATTGACTGGGCCCTGAGTCACCTCAGTCTATTAGCAGTGAAACTGGAGGGCTCAGCAGACTGCAATGGAGCAGATCCAGGTCCAGCTTAACCAGCCCTGCTTCTACCCCAAACCTTCCAGAGCACACATCTCAAACTGATCCAGAAACAACACTTGACCACTCTAATCGTCTGTGTGCCTAAACCTCAATCTCATAAGAAAAGAGTAAAGTATTACTACCAGATTATGCTATGTACTTATTATACTTTGTCCAGTTGGTCTGCATAAATTATGCTTCATAGAGTTAAAATGAAGTGATCCTTCAAGAAAACGCCTGAGACTTTTTTTCAATTAAGGAGGAGGGGAGTGGAGAGGGAGGTGTAATGCCTGCCAAGGCAGAGTGAGGGAGAAAGGGAGGGAGACAGAGGGCAGCTCCCTCGCTTCCGTCTCAGCTGTGGCTTTCCGAGCTGTGCTTCTCGCTCTGACTGACTCCAGGGCTAGCCAGACATTAGCATTCCCATCTATACCAACCACAGCACAGCAGTAGCCTTTGAAGGTAGTACAGGATGTCAACATGTAGCAGTCGTCCTTTTCCTGGCTGAGGGGCGCTCGTCCGTGAGTTCACTGCCCAAACTGCCGAGCAAAAGCCTCTGCACCGTAATGGAAATAATGCTGACAGGAGACTCTCGCTGCTGCCTCTTAAGAGGTGATGTTTCCAGCTGCCCCGGTGGCAGGCCAGGCTGTACCCCGCAGATTTAGAAGATGTGCACTCAGAAAATGGGACAAACCTCACACCATAACAAAAGCACTTAAACCCTGCTAGCATTCATCACACCCAGCATCTCGCTGTCAACAAAAGACAATAGCTAAGTAAGGTGAGATTTGGCTAGTGCTTGGAGAGGAGACAACTTTGGGAATGTGTCTCAGTGGGCCAGTATGGGAGATTCCTATGGAAGATCCAAAGTCCCATAGCAGTTGTAGGGACACAGTGCTCTACGGACCTCATTGCTGTGACGGATGTGCCTTCAAAACCAATGTCCTGAACCTGATTCTGGGGTCATAAAGATCCCCTTGCATTTCTTTAGTGAGCCAGGGTGTTCACCCAGCTGTCATGGCCACGTTCCCAGAGTATAATCACCCTCCTCTTCACTTCCATAACTGATGATTGGTGAGTGTTCTGGCAACGACTGGCTGCCAACCTGTACAGAATATGCTCACACTGCTACAGAAGGATGATGCATGAGGTGATCTACAGCCCAATGCAATGTTGTGTAGTTGTTTAAAGATCTGAGGATTTATTTTGACCAATGCATTGTTATCGTACCATCGTTATATGTCATAAGTGGTCATAGCCCAGTGGTGATAGATGTGCAACTCTGTTCTTTCATGCCAGGCGGGTGTCGACTACAACCCCGGCTGCCTTTTGTCCTGGAGGCAGAGCCTCGTCTCCGTGAGCACATCAGGTCTCCAGTCCTCACCACCACTATCACAACAACAACAACAACAACAATTAGATCGACACGGCGAAGCAGAGTGTTCTTCTGACCAACGTCTTTGAAACAGCTCGTCTTTGAAAGGGAGGCTATGTTCAGCAGAGGACTAGTTCGGGAGAGCATGGAGTTTGGTCTCTAATGGGTGGGAGACACTTAGCCGTTAACATTAGTGATGGGGGGAAAAAGTCTATGCAGTTACGTATCGGGGTATTACTTTTGACAATATATCGTATTGTTGTGACAATATCGCAAAAAACTATTTTTTGAGCTAGTGGGCTGTACCTGCACCAACATTTCCAACACATCTGTTTCTCCATCTCCTTTTTCATTTGTTTTCAGCACTTTTACTTCCATGACTGATCAAAACGTGTTTCTTCTTGTCCCTCCGCAGTAGACATATGGTAAGCAATATCTTTGGAACATCGAATTGCAGTAAAATCACAGTATCAAATCTCAGTACATATAGAATCGTGAGAATCGCAATACAAATCGTATCAGCACCTAAGCATCGTGATGTCATATTGTGAGGTCCCTGGCAATTCCCGTCCCTAGTTAACACGTGTAAACTTTGACAGCCTTTAGTGTCACTAGCGACAGAGCAGCTCGCAGCCACTGTCATGGTGGCTTTGTCTGGCTGTAGTCAATGTGTGCGTGCGTGCGTGCGTGCATACTGGTACGTGTGTGCCTGCTTGCCTCTACGTGTTTGCATTAGTGTGTGCCATAGCCCTAGCAGTTCGCCCCCTGAATGCATCATGTTGCTTTGACAGTCAGGGTAGAGGAGAGAGAGAGAGAGAGAGAGAGAGAGAGAGAGAGAGAGAGAGAGAGAGAGAGAGAGAGGCGGGAGATGGAGCGAGATGGACCGAGGTGGAGGAGGGAGTGGGCGTACACAGCTGATTCGGGGAAAGGTCAACGGTATTAAAGCGTACGACAGAGGGATCATGGGCTAATTACGAGCTCTAACTGTCATTAACTGGTTTGGCACTGGGAGTGGATTACCATGTTGCTGCTTCACCTCAACAACGCTATCCTGTTAACCATCGCCAACAGTTGACAGTCTGATTGGGGAGTGGATTGTGTCCAGTGATGGGAGTGAAATGTGGGGGGTAGAGGGAGGGGAGGAGAGGATAGAGGAGGTGGGGTGTATTTGCCTGCTTGGGTAATCAGAGTGACAGAGGCACTCCGCCAGCCATCTTGCCATTGTCTTAAAGGGAGACAGTGTTGGCATTTCTGTCAACTAGTTAGCACTCTCTCATGTGTACTGTCAGACTTGTTGCCTGGCTACAATCCGCCACCACCTAGCACCTCCCATTGTATGTGTTATGGCTGTGGGTGAGATATGCTGCAGAATGTCTTGTACTGTACTGTGTCTGCACTGCCTGGTTAGGTGTTGCAGGGCAGGAACTCGCTGCTGTGTTCATTTATGTTGATGTGGAGGTGAATTCCCCCGTCACTGCACTGGAAGTCAAGCACGATAGGCCCAATGGAGCACTGTGTTTCCTGAACATTGTTGTCATGCCAGCCTGGTTTTGTGTGTGTGTGTGTGTGTGTGTGTGTGTGTGTGTGTGTGTGTGTGTGTGTGTGTGTGTGTGTGTGTGTGTGTGTGTGTGTGTGTGTGTGTGTGTGTGTGTGTGTGTGTGTGTGTGTGTGTGTGTATGTAGAGATGTGTGTGTGTGAGAGATGTGTGTGTGTGTAGAGATATGTGTGTGTGTGTGTAGAGAGATATGTGTGTGTGTAGAGAGATATGTGTGTGTGTAGAGAGATATGTGTGTGTGTAGAGAGATATGTGTGTGTGTAGAGAGATATGTGTGGTGGGCATAGGGTTGGAAAGGGGGGGTGTATTACTGGACACTTGAAGTTTGGTAACTTTCAAGTTGTATTTTGAATTGTATAAGATGACATCTAATGGCCTTTTTGGGTATTTCAGATTAGCACATGCATCTGTAATCATTTCAGGCCCTCTGTGTGTCCTTTACCACACTTACAAATAATGCAATAGGTTGACAAAGCTGTAAAACATTATCATCGTTATAAACCATCAACTTGTTGAATACCATTGGTGTTGAATATGAGTGTTTCAGCATGAAATGAGTTGTGCCCCCGTTGCCCTCAGAACAATTCGTCGAGGCATGGACTCTACAAGGTGTCGAAATGCTTTTCACAGTTGTGTCAAGTTGGTTGGATGTCCTTTGGGTGGTGGACCATTCTTGATACACACGGGAAACTGTTGAGCTTGAAAAACCCAGCAGCGTTCCAGTTCTTGACACACACAAACCGGTGCAACTGGCACCTACTACCATACTCCGTTCAATGGCACTTAAATATTTTTGTCTTGCCCATTCACCATCTGAATGGCACACACACACACACACAATCCATGTCTCAATTGTCTCAAGGCTTAAAAAAATCCTTCTTTAGCATATCTCCTCCCCTTCATCTACACTGATTAAAGTGGATTTAACAGGTGACATCAATACCCTTTCACCTAGATTCACCTGGCCAGTCTGTCATGTTACTAATGTTTTGTACACTCAGTGTATATTTATTATTTTACACACTTGAATTGTTTTGGCATTAAACTGGTGGAAGTTGTGAAAAAAGGTCAATAGTTGGAAGACTATTAATGTAAAATAATATAATTGTTGATTAGATGCCTTTTCCAGTAATTAGGATATTTTCTCTTGAACCATACAATATGAACACAGGTATAAAAAATATATATACTGTATATATGAATAGATTTGTGTTTAAGTTATTCAAGTATAAATAACCAAAGTTACCATAGATGCTAATTATCAAAACTGCAGAAGATTCCGCTAAATTGGGCACGATTGTTTATCTGTATATTAAATACATGTTCGTATGAAAGAGTTCAAAGTTCAAGGTTGACTCATACCATGCATGATGTACATGTATGCCTTAGTGTTTATGCTAAAGTGGTATAGACATATTGTACGGTATGTATGTGTGTGGGTAGACGGTTGTTTTAAATGAAAATGTTGTGACTTTAGTAAATGTGTATGATTATATGAGGATTTGGTTAAAGATACAGGCTTATCCACTATCCAGTGTATTGGCGTGTATTGGAGTGTTTTCCACTTACACAATACACCCACTATAACCTCCAGCATAACAACTGTTTACTTACTAGGTTTCAAGAGAAGACTCTGATGAGCTAACAGACAACATAGAATTCAGTAATGTAACATCTGTCCCACTGAACGAGCCCCCTTGGGAGAGTTCAACCACTGTGCTACAATGTTCGCACAGAAAATGTCTCAAAATGAACTGGAACAAAAATTACTCCGCCACACACAATCCCATGAAAGGAATGCTTATGCGAATCAAAATGGGCTATTACATTTATGGCCAACAGCAATGAGGAAGAAACAAAACAACAAAAATAAAATGTTTCCCATTAATCCAAAAGATAGGTATGCTCTCCATTTATTAATTTCTCGCTTTCAATTTGCACTTAGCGATTACAGGTCAGTCGCGCACAATGGAAAGTGATGATTATAAAATGTCTAGGACATTCCATTCGGTCCAGGTGGACTTCCATTCAGGCCACAGAGCGTGTGGAAATGGCAATGCTAGAAGTGGCTCAAACCTTTAGTCATGGTTAACAAAAACATGGCAACACTATCGCAGCTGCAATGCATCACCGATAAATACCATGCCAACATCAACAATAGGCTGTTGTTTTTTTTATCTCCGCAATGCAAATCTCCATGGACAAAAAAAAACCCACACAGAAATGATAGGAGCTTTGGAGAACGCCTGTTACAGTCAAAATCCATTGGCCTGCCACCACAGCAAAAACATTACCCTCCCCATCTCCTCTTTAAAGGCAACCGGCTGCAATTAGTCACCGTGTAACTCCACACCAATAAAACAGCCTCCCTCCCCAGCTTTCCCAAGTAAGTCAGGTCATTAAGTCATAGATGGGGGACCTTTATGACCCACCCCAGCCAAACTATACTGTAGAATTGACCAATCCTCTTGATCCTCTTGATCACTCTCCCTGTCGTTAGGAGATAGCATGCAAATGACACTCCTGCTGATGATGTCCCGATAACACAGCTGATTTGTGTCACAGGCTCTGTCTTGTAATGGAAGGGGGGTTTGCGTGTGCCATGAGGGTGGTATATGGACGTGACCCCCACCCGTCGTTGCGTGCCAGCCAGGCCGGCAAGCAGAGGCATTCAGTGAGAGAGTTAAGCCAGGCTCAGTGACTCGTCTGCTCCGGTAGCTCCGGTAAGCCCCGGTGACAACACAGGGGAGAGAGAACACCGCAGGCTGCAGGCCCAGTTGATCAAATACAGTTGCCCTACTTACTCATATTTACAGTGCTGATCACAGGGGTGATTGTACCCACGCACTGAGCCCAGGGAAAGCGCTGTGTCTCTTTTCTATCTGGCACTGGGAGAGGGATGCTTTTAGAGGGCTGGAAGGTGGAAGGGGATCGGGTGGCATGAGCGATCCCTCCCTCTCTCTCTGGAGGAGGGAGGATGCAGGGTTGTGGATGGCTAATACACCCTCAGAAATGTTATATTGCACTGAGAAGTGGGGTGGATTGTGGAGGAATCCGCTTTCAACACACTCGTTTTATCTCACTCTCTTTCAGCTGTCTACCTCCTCTCCTTCTCTACTTCTCTCCCTGTCTCTTTATCTCACTCTCTATTTCTTTCACACTCACTAAAGGTCTCTCTATCCTTACTCCGTCTCTCTGTTTTTCATTTGTGCGCACACACCATCCCTTCCTCTCCCTTGAGATTGTGTTGATGAAAAAGGAAGCCGGTTCTAAGAGTAGGATATCCACTAACCGGCAGTTTCTGTGTGCTGCCTGTTTTTATCACCTCCTGATCATTATGCCAGCAGGAGCTTGTCGGTAGTGTGTCACTCCATCTCAATCTTCCACCCACTACCTCATGTTCTGACACTCTCTCCTTTCTTATCTTCATTGAAATGGAAATCCCCCTGTTAACAATAACAACAATGGCTGCGGGTGATGAGTCGCTGTATTCTGTATTCATAACCTATCATCCCCTTTTAACCACCTGTGCATGTGTATCTGTATCAGTTGGCATGTATTGCCAGTCCTCCTTCCATAGTGAATGCAGGAGAAACACGTCACGTACAGCTTGATCCTTGCATAATGCAGTGATTGCAAGACATCCATATGACAGAGTATATACTGTGTATTTACCCCCTGAACGCATTAGTCTCTTATTAAATGAATAACATTGCAAGAGGTTACCCACTCTGCTCCCCCTGTCAAGCACTCATCAAATGATGCTTCACTGAGATTTTGATGGCGCTGGTCAATGCTGTTTGTTCCAGTGCTGGAGAATGGATTGAAAGTTGTTGAACTGTGCACAATATGAGATTCCTATTGAAGTTGGCGACTTATATCTCCCTCACTAACTTTAAGCGTCAGCTGCCAGAACAGCTTACCGATCACTGCACCTGTACACAGCCCATCTGTAAATAGCACACCCAACTACCTCATCCCCGTATTGTTATTTATTTTTGCTCTTTTGCACCCTAGTATCTCTACTTGCACATCATCATCTGCACATCTATCACTCCTGTGTTAATGCTAAATTGTAATTATTTCGCCACTATGGCCTATTTATTGCCTTACCTCCCTAATCTTTTTACATTTGCACACACTGTGTAATTATTGTGTGTTATTGATTGTATTTTTGTTTATCCCATGTGTTGTGTTGTTGTTTTTGTCACACTGCTTTGTTTTATCTTGGCCAGGTCGCAGTTAATGAGAACTTGTTCTCAACTGGCCTACCTGGTTAAATTAAAATAAATAAGTAGAATTACTCCTGTTAAGCTATTTTCCCAAAAACAATACTTGTAATTAGAATAAGAGCCAACCAGAATGTCAAGAGCCTAAATAATTACGGATTTCATATCCTATGAACAAACTACACGTGCTGTGCTGCTGTGTGCATTTTTAAGGGCACTTATTGTAGATGCAGGCTTCAACATAATTAACGTATTAGTACACAACAAATTGGCCAGTGTTACCTACTGTTGATTTGTCAATGTATAATTTCTAGTGTTGATTCGGGTGTTCAATTAACTCTGTAATTGTTCAAATAACACGCATTCATGTAAAAGAATCCCATCGTTAAACCAAAACCACACCCATCTATCATATTTCCCAGCATGCTCTAGTGCAGGTTGATTTTTAGAATAGTTTGTTTTCATATCTATGTTTTTGCATGTACATTGATTGCTTAATTATCTTATGCTACTCAAATATAAATAACATACTTTTTTTCTAAACTAATACAATCTGTTATTTAGACTCATTGCAACTGTTACTGAAATGTTTTTTCCAGTTTAGATGGTTTAGGTATTCTCATACCTCGGTCTTCCCGACCCGGCAGTCACTCTGGCATCAGGTTGAGGCTAGGAACATGCAGAGAAGGGACTGCCAGATGTGTCATAATGGCCCGGTAGTAAAGCCACACTGGGAGACAAATTTGAAATTGAATACATGGAGCAGGGTGGGAAAAAAATCTAATTAAAACAGTATTTAAATGTATTTTCAGAAGGGCTGTGGTCACCATTCATGCAATAAAATAATACAAATTTTAGTATTTCAGTGTTTACTGAAGCCATTAGAAGACTGTTGCTGACTGAGAGGAAGTATGTACAATTGTTTATAATAAATTATTGTAAAGTCAGTCTTGGTGATTAAATAGCCTTGTTTAGGGTTTCCCAAACTTACTCCTGGGCTCCCCCTGGGTGCACTACACAGCTGATTTAAATAACCAACTCATCATCAAGCTTTGATTATTTGAAACATTTCTGTAGTGCTAGGGCAAAAAACAAAATGTGCACCCAGGGGGGCCCAGGACAAGTCTGAGAAACCCTGGCCTCGTTAATCATTACATGACTTTTAACACACTGTTTTTGCTCAGTCTGGCAGTAACCCAGAACTATCAGACAGAGGATCTCTCTTTCGGCTGCTGCTGACAACAGCTGCATGTAAGTTGTTATTCTACATCATAATAATTATGTCTGCATAGCATTAAGGAAGATTAGCTCATACGTAACTTATGTTACTTATGTTGTTGCTATTTTTTTTCTTCTTTGCTGAAACCAGTCAAGCAGGTAGCCCGGCGGCTAAGGAGTTGCGCCTGTGGCAGGAGTTGGCCAAAAGGTGACCGGGTTTGAATCCTGGGCCGGGTGCTGTAAAAATAAATGAGAGGGGGGGTTGAGAATGGAGCAGAAGACACATTTTTGTTGTTCACTGTGACTAATGGACAACGTATATTGTTTTGTAATGCAAAGTCGTCAGCCAAAGTTAACATGGGCCATTATTCAAACAAAGAGATACCTCCCTGTCCACCAGTGCATATTTCAAAACTGTTTGCATATAATGACAATAAATTCTAAACTATGATGGTTTTCTTTTGTCCCTTATTTAACTGTTTATTAACTTATATTCTTAGCTCAAAACATCACTACTGAATAGTATTTTGATATTACAATGCCTTGTGAACTTGTCCATTCCCTTTGTGATTATTCTGAAGAAGACCATTGAAGACCGAAACGTCAATCTTTTAAACTTGTTGCGATTTCGTTCTGAAGGTAGGAAAGGAGTCAAACGCAGGAGAGCGGAGATGTCAATGTAGCATTTTTTTAATAGGCAAGTCCAAAAACTGTACAGATACAATCACAACAAGAAAAAATGCCCAAGACAATGGGAACTCACAGAAGGAGAAAAAAAACTACGCTAATTACTAGAATAAACACACGTGAATAAACTGAGGAAAGTCTCCACAAGCAACATGAAAATAATCCCGCACAAACCTAAACGGGGAAACAGGCGTAAATATACTCGCAGGAATTAAAGCAAATGAAATCCAGGTGTGAATGAACCAAAGACAAAAGAAACGGAAAAAGAAAAATGGATCGTGATGGCTAGTCGGACGCCAACCGCAGAGCACCGCCCGAACAAGGAGAAGAACCACCTTCGATGGAAGTCGTGACAAAACTTGTCTAATAAAACCCCAAAATATACATGGTGAGCTAGCGTTGTGCCTGTTCCTGTCCAATTATATTTAACAGTAGTAGCCATAATTCATAAATAGCACCATGCAGGGTTCTATATGGTACCATTTTAGGTGAAGAAGAACCTCTAGGGTTCTGATCAAATAACTATAAAGAACTTTCAGGGGTTCCATATAAAAAGCAAGCAATAAAACCCTTTTTGGTTCTATAAGGAACCAGTTTGTAGAAGAGTGTAAGCTATCACTGGAGTAGCCTATAGGTCTACTATTTCTTTTTTTTTCACGGCATCTAAACTGATTGGATCCCCATCACCTACTATACAGCGCAAAGCCCGCCACATGATCTCCAGGCACTGCACCCTTCAGGAGGAGTTTCAAGCCAGGGGCTATCACTATTATGTACAACTCCACATGTGAGCAGGGGTGGGATGGGAGGGTATTTGTCTGACTGTTCATATTGTTTGTTTACTGTTGTGTTTTCTATATGTTTTGCTGAGGCCTACAGTATGTGGCGTGTGAGAAGTGCTAAGAATTCCTATTGTAGGACAAACGTGAGTCGGAATCGTCTTTTACGCCATACGACCGTCATATTTCACGTGCATTGATATAGTTTCAAAAACATGCGGACTTCATTAACGTAATGTGGGATGTGATGGGCACATGGTCTTCTCTATTCACTACAGAACAGTGTAAAGGAATAACTTTAGGAAACAAGAATCTCAACCTACAGTAGTCAAATGATTTGGCATGAATAGAAGGAAGCACCAACAGCTTGATAAAAAGTGTAAAACGCGTGAAAGTTTAATTACAATATTAGTGGGAACATGTCCGTGATAAAAACAAGATAATGGTGTGTACTTTGATAAATTCGAAAAATATTATTTGAGATTCACAGCCACCGCTCGCTTGTGGATCGCTATTTCTCAAATGTATATGGACAGCGCCCAGTGCTAAAAGTTGAGTAGACAAATGAACAAACAAGAGGGCTTTGCTGGAGCACTAAGAAATAAGACTTAGACTTACCTGTTTGACAGACGCAATTATGTTATCCATCTATTTGTCGGTAGAGTTACTTCCTCCAATCCTGTCACCATGTACTCCTTAAACAGGCCTACCTTCCGGCCTCATGTCTGGGGTTGAAAATCTCCTTCTGAAGAAAGTAGGATTAGATTCATCATGACATTTGAGATTCAATTCTTTGCAAACAGTAACAGTTTTGTTGCAAACAAGACACACTGGTTTGGAATTGGAGAAATACGATAAAATTACTATATTTTAAGAGAGTATAGATAGGCCTATAATAGAGACATTACCACTGGAATTAGATCGACATTATTATGTTAGTGTCATTAAATTGGTGAGTCCACTAACCACGTGTTAAATGTTTAGTCTAGGACTATGAATTGGGCAGCTAGTAGGCTATTTGCTAATACGCTATTTATGTTATGGCCCTCCATCTAGCTACTTTCTCAGGAACAAATCGGCTGGAGGCCAAACCTATTGTAGTTGCCAACCCCTGTTGTATATTTAAGCAATAAGGCATGAGGGGTGTGGTATATGGCCAATATACCATGGCTAAGGGCAGACGCATTGCAAAGTGTCTGGTTACAGCCCTGGTTACCAACGTTATTAGAGCAGTAAAAATGAAGGTTTTGTTATACCTGTGGTATACGGTCTGATATACCACGGTCTGATATACCACGGCCGTCAGCCAATCAGCATTAAGGGCTCAAACCACCATAATGTAAATTCAATCACCCCCTTCGTCATTATTTGGATCATTAAAACATTTGTGGATATAGTGCTAAACTTGAAGAACTTGTGGATGTCTCGGTTAATTAACAACCTGGTCTCAAAGCATTTCATATTATTCTGAGACACTCCATATAGTATGATATGTTATGTTTGGTATGGTTACTTAAGACAGACAGTTAACTAAGTCAAAAACCAGCGGAGGGTGGTTGGTCGGGTTGGATGAGTATGCGTATAATGCATATGTTGAGCAACCCAAATGTTGCGAGTTATAATCTCATCACGGACAACTTTAGCATTGTAACTAAATAGCAACTTTTCAACTACTTACACGTTTTTAGCTACATTGCAACGACTTAGTATGTTAGCTAACCCTTCCCCTAACCCTAACCTTAACCCTTTTAGCTAACCCATCCCCTAAACCTAACACTTTAACATAACTCCTAAACTTAACCCTAACCCCTAGCCTAGCTCACGTTAGCCACCTATCCACCTAGCTAGAATACGTATTGTAGGATTTGCAAATTCGTAACATATTGTACCTTTTTCAAATTTGTAACATATACGAATTGTAATTAATAAAATATCAAACTAAATGGCTGATGGACATGCACAAATTAATACATACAGTGGAAGTTAGAAGTTTACATACACCTTAGCCAAATACGTTTAAACTCAGTTTTTCACAATTCCTGACATTTCATCACAGTAAAAATTCCCTTAGGTCATTTAGGATCACCACTTTATTTTAAGAATGTAAAATGTCAGAATAATAGTAGAGAGAATTATTTATTTCAGCACATTCCCAGTGGGTCAGAAGTTTACATACACTCAATTAGTATCTGGTAGCAATGCCTTTAAATTGTTTAATTTGGATGACACATTTTGGGTAGCCTTCCACAAACTTCCCACAATAATTTGGGTGAATTTTGGCCCGTTCCTCCTGACAGAGCTGGTGTAACAGAGTCAGGTTTGTAGGCCTCCTTGCTCGCACAAGCTTTTTCAGTTCTGCCCACAAATTTTCTATAGGATTGAGGTCAGGGCTTTGTAATGGCCACCCGAATACCTTGACTTTGTTGTCCTTAAGCCATATCGCCACAACTTTGGAAGTATACTTGGGGTCATTGTCCATTTGAAAGACCCATTTGCGGCCAAGCTTTATCTTCCTGACTGATATCTTGAGATGTTGCTTCAATATTTCCACATCATTTTCTTTCCTCATGATGCCATCTGTTTTGTGACGTGCACCAGTCCCACCTGCAGCAAAGCACCCCCACAACATGATGCTGCCACCCCCGTGCTTCACGGTTGGGATGGTGTTCTTCGGCTTGGAAGCCTCCCCCTTTTTCCTCCAAACATAACGATTGTCATTATGGCCAAACAGTTCTATTTTTGTTTCATCAGACCAGAGGACATTTCTACAAAAACTACATTCTTTGTCCCCATATGCAGTTGCAAACCTTATTCTGGCTTTTTTTATGGCAGTTTTGGAGCAGTGGCTTCTTCCTTGCTGAGTGGCCTTTCAGGTTATGTTGATATAGGACTCTTTTTACTGTGAATACATTTGTACCTGTTTCCTCCAGCATCTTCACAATGTCCTTTGCTGTTGTTCTGGGATTGATTTGCACTTTTTGCACCAAATTACGTTCATCTCTAGGAGACAGAACGCATCTCCTTCCTGAGTTGTATGACGGCTGAGCAGTCCCATTGTGTTTTTAATTGCGTACTATTGTTTGTACAGATGAACGTGCTACCTTCAGGCATTTGGAAATTGCTCCCAAGGATGAACCTGACTTGTGGAGGTCTACAATTTTTTTCTGAGGTCTTGGCTGATTTATTTTTATTTTCCCATGATGTCAAGCAAAGAGACACTGAGTTTGAAGGTAGGCCTTGAAATACATCCACAGGTACAACTCCAATTGACTCAAAATATGTCAATTAGCCTTTCAGATAATAATAATGTAAACTTCTGACCCACTGGAATGAAGATGAAGATGAAGATACAATGTAGCCTAACAACATCACTTGCAAATGGCACAGATGTGAGATTTGTTTCACTGCAGAAGCACTGGTCCTCTTAAATATCAAAATATTTAAGGGTATATCTGATGGTCTGCTCTTCCCATAAGAGTCACAACAAGTAGCATAGGGTTGCTATAAGATTGAAATGGAAAAATAATGTACCCATGAAAAATCGGTGGAATACAGTAGCTTCCCAATATGTCGATGTATGTATTACATGAATGGTGACCACAGCCCTTCCGAAAATGCATTGAAATCTTGTTATAATGCGATTTATTTTAACCCTGCTCTAAGTATTCAAAGTATTCGATCTCAAATATGGCGCCCAGTGCAGTTAGTTCCTGGGGGTATTGTGACGCATCTGACAGTTCCTTCTCTGTATGTTGCTAGGGTTGCGGGTGAATAAAAACACTGTCTGGATTCCAATAAGAATTACACATCACTTCGCAAGCAAGCATAATGTGATATACAGGCCTGATGTGGCCTGTAAACCATGAGTTTCAGGCCACTGTATTAGGGTAAAACTAGGCCCTGATGTATTGCGCTACCCCATTTTAATTTAATGATAACCTACTGTATTTGCTTAGGATCCCACTTGGGGAAGGCCACATGATTGAAAATGGATGAATGCAACAACCATGTCTCAGCCACTAACAAATACAGTCAAGGGTGGTAACTCTACAATTCACTCGAAAGGCACTCTGGGAAATATTCAAATAAGGCTTTATACTAATCAATGTGTTCATTTAAGTGTGGAGCCATATAGACACCGGACCAGTGTTCAATTTAACACGCTCAGTGTTGATTTAACATGTGCTGTGTATGTACTGAATGTAAATTGCACTTGGCAACTCATTAATATTAATGCCATGACTCAAGCATCCTTTACTGTTTGGTCGAGCACATTGGCCTCATTCGAGGCTGCTGAGGGGAGGACGGCTCCTAATAATGGCTGGGATGGAGTCAATGGAATGGTATCAACAACATTGAAACACGTGGTTTCCATGTTGTTGATACCACTCCATGAACTCCATTCCAGCCATTGTTAGGAGCCGTCCTCCCCTCAGCAGCCTCCACTGATAGGCCTATGGCTAATGTGCCTGCATGAAATAGTCCACCATTGGCATGCGTTGACATGGGTAGTTTTTCCCGTTGTGCTTTTCTTAGTTAGTTGAAGAGAGGTATTGGCTCTCTCTCCGGGGGTGCTGTGACTTCTCATCCTCCCTATAACGGAGAGCAGGGAGCTCAGCCCTGCCTGGGCGTGTCACAGAGACACCACACTGTCTTTTTTTCTGCCTCTGATATATGGCTCGACTTAGCAGAGCGGAGAGCAGCTCTCCTCTCTCAGTCCCTACCGATAGGCCATGTGTGTGGCTCGGTATCTCCCCCACCTGGCAGAGCGCCATAACTGCACTTCCATGTTTTCTCCACCTTCTCCCTCCTCCTCTTCCCCACTTGACAGTCCCTCTCTTTCATGTCCCTGCAGTTAGCGCATTGATATTCAGAGTGGGTTTTCTGGAAGTGGGAAATAATTATGTTCATGCATTTCTATGTAAACGCTATGAGAATGGAAGGGTGTGCACAAACAATAAACAAAGGATCTGGAATCAGATATCCATTAGATATTCTGGAGCCGTTCTGAACATATTCATAATGGATTCCCTTGTGAAATACTATTTTAGTGTGTGTTATAGACAGATGGGGTGTCAGATATCACTTCTTTGAGGTGGTGGGGTGCGGTGGAATGGAGTTCAGTGTCAAGGGAGCAGCACACTCTCTGCAGCCTCCACAGATTTCCCTGTTATCTTGGGGCAACCTGCTCCAAATTCACATCATGACATTCTGACTAAACTGTAGTAAAGCGTGCATGTTTTGATATCCAAGCACACCTTTAGGGAACAGGTCGGGGAATGGAGTAGATATCTTTCCTTGAAAAAAAATCTGCCTTATGTAAATGTATTTTCTGTTTTTCTTTTCCCAATAAAGATGTAAGTATTTCATTTGACAAATATTTAACATTTGCAGCTCGAGGTTCTATCTATCCAACGCAATGATGACAGTGTTGTTGCTTTCCTTGTTGTCCTTGTTTTCATTGTTGTTGCTGTTGTACGCTAACAGCCTTTCCCCTCCCCTCGTCTTCCAGGAGCCTAGCCATGGAGAGCCTGCTCCTGTTCCTGGCCCTCCTCGCTACGCCCGTCGCCTCCATGCTGTGCCCCAAGCGCTGCACCTGCCAGAACCTCATGCCCTCCTACACTGTCCTCTGCACCAAGACAGGCCTGCTCTTCGTGCCTCCGAACATTGACCGGCAGACTGCTGAGCTGCGCCTCATGGACAACTTCATCACCACCCTTCGTCACCGTGACTTCGCCAACATGAGCAGCCTCATCCACCTGACGCTGTCGCGCAACACAATTAGCCAGATCAAGCCGTACGCCTTCGCCGACCTTCAGGACCTGCACGCCCTGCACCTGGACGCCAACCGACTCACCATACTGGACGACACCCACTTCCAGGGCCTGGTCAACCTCAGGCACATGATCCTTGCCAACAACCAGCTGCACAGCATCTCAGAGGGGTCCTTCCAGGACTTCCTGGAGACCCTGGAAGACCTGGACCTGTCCTACAACAACCTGGTGAACATCCCCTGGGAGACCATCGGCCTGCTGGCTAGTGTCAACACCCTCAGTCTGGACCACAACCTCATAGAGATGGTCCCCGAAGGCATCTTCTCCAACCTGCACAAGCTGGCGCGTCTAGACATGACCTCCAACAAGCTGAAGAAGATCCCTCCAGATCCCCTGTTCCTGAGGATCCCAGTGTACGCTAAGCTGAAGGGTTCTCCACTCACGTCGCTGGTGCTGAGCTTTGGTGGGAACCCGCTGCACTGCAACTGTGAGCTAATGTGGCTGAGGCGGCTGACCAGGGAAGACGACCTGGAGACCTGCGCCTCTCCCCGAGAGCTCGCCGGCAAGTATTTCTGGACTATCCGCGAGGAGGAGTTTGTGTGCGAGCCGCCCATGATCACGCGGCACACCTCCAAGATGTTTGTGATGGAGGGTCAGGAGGTGAGCCTACGCTGTAAGTCAGTGGGTGACCCGGAACCTTCCACGCATTGGGTCAGCCCCGAGGGGAAGCTAATCGGGAACACGTCCCGCACCATCTGCTACGAGAACGGCTCTTTGGACATCCTCACCACCACTGTGAAGGACTCTGGGAAGTTCACCTGCATTGCCTCCAATGCCGCTGGCGAGGCCACAGCGCCCGTGGAGCTGGTGGTTAACCCCTCGCCACACTTTGACCCCAAGCTGGAGCCCGAGCCTGGCCCTTCGGACCTCCCCACCTCCATCAAGTCCAATGCCAGCGGAGGCCACGCCCGCACCGACCATCAGAGGGTCAGCGTGTCGGAGCTGAGCTCGACTTCGGCCACCATCCGATGGCCCTCCCAGGACCACATCCCGGGGGTCCGCCTGTACCAGATCCAGTACAACAGCTCCTCCGACGACATCCTCATATACAGGTGAGATGGTCACCGCATGCTTTTGCATGAGATCGGATAAGATGACATGCATCTCTATGGGGGGTGGTTGATGTTACAATGAGGAGGGGTTGATGTACAACTATCCCTATGAAGCTGACTGGTATTTCTGTGTGGAAGTTGATCTTCACGTTTGCCCTTGCATACTACGAGTCTCTTGTAGTTCTTCGACAGTTCATGAGCCTCCAAATTGATTGTTAATGAATTTAGTGGCCGACGACATCATCAGGGGACTGTAACTCATCGCTAAAGAAGTCACAGAGCGAACTGCAGAAGCACAAGAGCATGATGCCCACAGGGAAAAACTCATAAAAGTCCTGACATAATGGGTTGGAATGACTCAGTATGCGTACATCTATTGGCACACCAACCTATATAGCCTTACTGTGCAGTAGCCATTAGCTGTAATGGGTTTTGCAGTGACATAGAGTGAGGAAGACAACTGTAGGAAGAGAACTTGTTCCCAACAATCATCTCCATAGGACTGAGAGGATGATCCCGTTACATATTGACCTTACTGATACCAGATTCAGATGTTATATTAAGCGGGTTGACTCCCAAGTATCAAAGGCCAAGCATTCATTGATATGATGGACTGAATGTTGCAATGCCTCACTCGTACTAAGTGTCATGGAAGGGTTTTGGAAAAGTGTTGAGTTTGGCATTTGGAATGCTGTATTGTTCCTATCAGAAATATTAATATACTGTGCAAGCTTTCAAGTGATTGTGATTATTTGTAAGCTGTGGACAATAGCGGTATTATCTTCAGTGAGAGAAAATATTACGTATTTTCAATAGCACCCAAAGGAATCCCAGTGCAGAGTTAAACTGATGTAAACACATTACACCAGTGAGGTGCAATCCGTTCCAGAAGGCAGTGTTTGATAACTGATTTTAAATGAAGCAATGTTGAGTTGTAATCTTCACCCCGACTTTAGTGATTGGAAATAACCTGTCCTTATGGGAACAGTGGTTTCTGAGCCTCCTCCATTTCAGAGATTTCAGAGAATGACTGTGTAAGAGCATAAGACACCTGAAACATTCTGATTTACACAGAGAAGAAAGACGGGTCACTCCCGCAGTAACTACAGTCCTCTGTTTGTCTCTGCTAAGAATCAAGTGGAACATTAACAGAGAAAAAAAATGGAATTCTCTCCTCAAAATGAAAACAACCGAAATCGCTGGCCATTAAATTCCCCCAGAGTCGCCTGCGAACCCCTTTCTTCTCCAAGGGCAATATTCTCCTCTTGAGCTTTTCAAAGATCGTATTATCTTTTGTAGTCGGTACAGAGGAAAACATCACCATGAATATTGGAGGCTTGACTGCACCGCCAGCCCATGTTATTACAGAGACATAGAAGTGAGAGCACTGTACTGATTTAGAAGTCTTAAGGGGTGTTTCTTATTTTTCCTGCCCCACGGCAAAAGTTGCCAGCGAGCTAAGTTCCATCCACCTCTCTATTGAAGTTCTTACCGGCACTCACACAGTGGATTATTCCACAAGCCTAAAACGAACGGACGGAGAGTCGTTAAAAGACAGAAATGTATCTATTGATTTGTTTTTCTAAATATTCCGCCACGGCCCTTTTCGACATTTCACTGTGGAAAGATTCTCTGTTAAAGGAGCCCCATTAGTACTTAATTAACTTCCGGCCTTTCCCTGAGGATGGATTAAGAAAAAAAAGACACGTAGGAGAAGTAATTTGCTGTTAATTATGCAAAAAGCACATGGATGTCTTTGGTTTATGGCACTGCAAAGTAATCGGAATGCGTTTTTTTATCAATTAGGCACACATGAGTCCTACTCTGTGTGGACTGACAGTTGTATTGAATTTTGGAGGTGGCAATGGGAGGATGGAGGGATGGAGAGAGGGGGGAATGAAAGGATGAGGGGGCTGAGGACAGCTAATATACACTCAGACAAATTAACATTGTTTTGAAAACAGGAGAGGATTGGGACGGTATGAGCTTTCCTTTCAGTCTCTCTTCATTCTTACATGAAGTCGACTGCCTTCTCCATTTTCCCTCTCTCTGCCCATTTTTTTTCTCCAGATATCACTACCTAATTGCCTTTATGTTTGTCTGGCCTTTTCGGAGACTTATATGAGAAGAGGACCATCCTATATCAAAGCCATTATAGACAGCATGTGGTAGGGAGGTTTCAGCACACACTGACATCCATGATCACACACACACACACACACACACACACACACACACACACACACACACACACACACACACACACACACACACACACACACACACACACACACACACACACACACACACACACACACACACACACACACACACACGCGCGCGCGCGCGCGCTTTAGAATACACACATGCACACGCACCCCACACAGTTCTCCACGTCCCCATAACCCTTCCCGGCCCCCGTGCCTGTAACATCCATATTCCCATCTCTAATGTGACAAGCTGTTGACAGGAGATGTGGCAAGGTCAGGTCTGACTGTGTCAGGGAGGGCTCCTGCTCCTCATTCACCATCCCCACCACCTCCTCCCCCATGGCATACAGAGGACCCAGCCTTCCCCTGCATGTCCATCAAAGCCACACCAGAGGAGGTGGATAAGGACACATCTGAAGATACAGTATATTGGGGCCTATTATTTTTTGACCCGGGCGACCTCCCTTTTTATACCTAGACTGTATGCTAGGCTCAGAGATAATGAAATGGCTAGACCCATCTGTGGGCGTCTAGTGACCTCCACACATCCAGAGCATCCACTAATGATGAGTGTATATGCACTGGGGCGAACAGAACAGATTCGACATCAAAACTATTCCCCCTAATTAGTGAGATTTCACCTTTCTTAGTATTCTGATCGTCTGTCTTCTCTTTTCTTTTTTTCTTTCAAGGAAATGTTTCACGGAATTGAAATTCACACCAAATCTAATTGTATTCCTCACATGCTTCGTAAACAACAGGTGGAGACGAACAGTGAAATGCTTACTCACGGGCCCTTCCCAACAGTGTAGCGAGAGATGAAATAGAGAAAGAGTAGAAAAATAATAACACGTAATCATAAAAGCAATATCTCACCGTGAAACGTTTACTTCATAGTAAAGCACCAGACCATAATGTGACCCTGAATTTATGGGTGGAAGATATTCTGCATGCTCCATAAATGTATTATGATGTGTATAGGAGAATACAGTAGAATGAACAGCATGCCAAGAGAAGAGTAATGGTAGTAAGACAGTTTAATAGAAACAGCAGGTTTAACCTGTGGATAAGGCAGGGTAGAGGAGGGTATGCTAAGACAGTATGAATCCCGTCGTGCAAGGGTAGAGGTTGACCCCACTGGCGCGTGCGTTTAGAGGAGAAATGTTTAATGCACACACTGTCACCCACGCTGTCACCCTTTGGGTACACCGCACTTTCAAATTCCGCTCTGTGTCTCCTCACCTCGGAGCCCCCGGGTCCCTATGTCCATGTTGATAAATGGAGCACTTTGGCACGCCGGGGTAACAGCAAACACACACATACACACATAAACACGCACACTCATCTTAGCCCCTGTGTGGTCTAGCGTTTGTGAGACAGAAAGTAAACCTGTCAATGGAGAGAGGAAAATGAGAGGAGAGGAGCAAAGGTGTGTATGTGTGTCTGTGTGTGGTTGGGGTAGTCAAGGTTAAATGTAATCTCCAGATACTGAAAGTATAGGTTGTGGGAGCTCTCAGTTTTCAACAGTTTTCAGATTACTGCCAGAATGTTCACTCTATCAATAACCTTGTTTTCTCTCAAATGTTCTCTCTCTCTTCTATCTCTGTCTCTCTCTCTCTAGGATGATCCCTGCGTCTCATAAGTTCTTCCTACTCAGTGACCTGGCCTCTCAGCGGGACTATGACCTGTGCGTGCTGGCGGTGTATGACGACGGCGTCACGGCCCTAACCGGCACCCGCCTGGTGGGCTGTGTGGCTTTCACCACAGAGCGAGAGTACCGCCAGTGCCGCTCCCTCCACGACCAGTTCCTGGGCGGCACCATGATCATCGTGATCGGCGGTATCATCGTGGCCTCCGTGCTTGTCTTCATCTTCATCCTCCTCATGAAGTACAAGCTGCACAGCAACCACTACAAGCAGAAAGCGGCACATGTCAGCAACGTGTGCTCTCAGACCAACGGGGGCCAGGCTGCGGGCGGGGGAGGCGCTCCCATCCCACCCTCCTCCTCTTCCTCAGGCTCGACCAATAGGCCCATGCCTTCTGGCCCAGTGGACAGGGTAGGGCACGACGGACCCCATCAGGCCTCGGAAGGGGGCTTCGGAGGGCCCTTGAAAGGGACCACAGTAGTGGACTTGAACCCAGAGTACGGGAAGTCAGTGAAGGACGAGGATGCTATATCACAATAACACAGGATCTGGGACTGCCCCAACGCCACCCACTTTTTATTTCCTGGTGCTGGGGTCCCTCTGCCTTAACAAGGATTATCTCGTGTCCAAGGTGGGTGATTCCTGTCAGACAAGGCTGGGGTTAGAGCTGACGTGTATTCATTAACAATTCTGCAGACAGCTTCTGTAAGAGCTTACAGATGTGTGTGTGTGTGTGTGTCTGTGTGTGCATGTGTGTGTGTACATGCTGTGTTTATTCCTGTAAGTATAGGTGCATCTGCATGCAGTGTCTATTTCGAGGGGCAGTACTTATGCTGCATAATCCTTGCCTCTTTAAATGAAGCGCAGTAAACAGTACAGTGAGCCGGTCCTATTGAGCTGCAGCGGTGGCTGCAGACAGACAGGTAGGCTTTGCTGGTGCCCCACGCCAGGCCCCCAATGCTGATGGGAATAGGCAATCATCATAAAATCACACAGCACATAAACACTAAAGGAGGGCACGCCGTGCTCACTCGCTCCATGCCTCCTTCCTTCCCTCGGTGCCCGATGGGACTTCCCCCACTCTCTGTTTCCATGAAACTAATCATAGCTGCCTCCACTGGCCCTGAGGTATTTGCTGTAAGTTTAATATCCGCAGTATAGCACAATCTTCTCTACATCTGCGCTCTCCAAATACAAATGAACTGAGCGGGGCCCGGGGCTGCTCTGTGGTGTTTTGAACACCATCATCGGTGTCTCTGCCGCCCACCAACAACATCACGTCGTCCCGCGCATTAGCACACTTAATTGTCTAGTGAGGGTGTAATCTTTGGGGTTTCCTAAGGCATTTGTGTTATTCTGAATACTTTTTGGAGGGCAAACTACAGACTGTGTCAGGATCAACTGGAATCAGAATCTGGTTGGATTAGAAAAGGCAAATGGCAGCTACGTGCATAATAGCGACCCCTATGGGTATGATCAATTAGGTCGTTGGTAATGTTAGCCTAAGGCAGCAGTTCCCAAACTAGGGGCCGCGACCCCATGTGGGGTCACGCATGATGTGAAAATGTTGTTGCAGGAGAATTTCTAAAATGCTGAAGAAAAAAATATATATACACTACTGTTCAAAAGTTTGGGGTCACTTAGACATTTCCTTGTTTTTGAAAGAAAAACACATTTTTCTCCATTAAAATCATATAAAATACGTCAGAAATACAGTGTAGACATTGTTAATGTTGTAAATGACTATTGTGGCTGAAACGGCTGATTTTTTTATGAAATATCTACATTGGCATACAGAGGCCCATTATCATAAACCATCACTCCTGCATTCCAGTGGTACATTGTGTTAGCTAATCCAAGTCTATCGTTTTAAAAGGCTCATTGATCATTAGAAAACCCTTTTTCAATTATGTTAGCACAGCTGAAAACTGTTGTTCTGATTGAAGAAGCAATAAAACTGGCCTTCTTTAGACTAGTTGAGAATCTGGAGCTCAGCATTTTTGGGTTCGATTACAGGCTCAAAATGGCCAGAAACAAATAACTTTCTTCTGAAATTCATCAGTCTATTCTTGTTCTGAGAAGTGAAGGCTATTCCATGTGAGAAATTGCCAAGAAACTGAAGATCTCATACAAAGCTGTTTACTACAAGTCCTCAACTGGCAACTTCATTAAATAGTACCCGCAAAACACCAGACTCAACGTCAACAGGGATGAGGCGACTCCTGTGGCCTCCATCATTCTTAGATGGAAGAATTTTGGAACCACAAGGACTCTTCCTAGAGCTGGCCGCCTGGACAAACTGAGCAATCAGGGGAGTATGGCCTTGGTCAGGGAGGTGACCAAGAATCCGATGGTCACTTTGACAGAGCTCCAGAGTTCCTCTGTGGAGATGGGAGAACCTTACAGAAGGACAACTATTTCTGCAGCACTCCACCAATCAGGCCTTTATGGTAGAATGTCCAGATGGAAGACAGTACTCAATAAAAGGCACATGACAGGCCACTTTGAGTTTGCCATAAGTCACCTAAAGGACTCTCAGACCATGAGAAACAAGATTCTCTGGTCTCAGAAAACCTGAATGCCAAGTGTCAAGTCTGGAGGAAACCTGATACCATCCCTACGGTGAAACATGGTGGTGGCAGCATTATGCTGTGGGGATGTTTTTCAGTGGGGACTGGGAGACAAGTCAGGATCGAGGGAAAGATGAACAGAGCAAAGTCCAGAGAGATCCTTGATGAAAACCTGCTTCAAAGCACTCAGGACCTTAGACTGAGGCAAAGGTTCACCTTCTAACAGTTCAATGACCATAAGCACACAGCCATGACAATGCAGGAGTGGCATTGGGACAAGTCTCTGAATGTTCTTGAGTGGCCCAGCCAGAGCCTGGACTTGAACCCGATCTAACATCTCTGGAGAGACCTGAAAATGTCCGTGCAGCGAGCATGAATCCAGAGCATGAATCAGCATAGGGGATGTTCAGTGTGCTGTGTAGCTATATTGACAAAAAAACAAATTCCATATGGGATCAAATGGTGGTATTTTGCACAGATAGGGCTCCATCTATCCAGGGACGGCAGGCAGGCCTCTGCACGCTAGTTATGCATGCCTCTGTCTGCCATATGGACGCATTGTATGATACACCGAGAGCAACCGAGCACCGAGCTGAGCACCGAGCTTTGAGATATAATGCAACAGGTAACTTTGATTGTAAACCACATCAAACCACATCCACTGTGCGCACACCTGTTCGCAAAACTATGTGGAGATATGGGATCAGAGCATGACAATGTTCTGTTTCACACCGAGGCTTGGTGGTTATCAAGGGGGAGTGTTGGAGAAAACAAATTGCATTGAGAGAGGAACTGGTTTACTTTCGGTGTAATGAAAAAGAAATAACAGAAAACAGCATCAGTAACTGTCCCACACCAGTGATGAATGCTCACCTCCAATGCTTGGAAGAGCACTTTGGGATGGACCTACTTCCCAATCCATTTGACTGTGATCCTGGCTCAGTTGACAGTCGCACAGCTGATCGAGCTGTCATGTGACCGAATGCTGCAGGCAATGCATTCACAGGTAACTATAGAAGAGTTTTGGTTCCTGACTCAAAGGGAATACCCTGCCGTCTCCCTCTGAGCATTAATGCCACGTTCAAAACAACTGCGTGCTCGGAAATCTCTGACCTCTGACTTCAGTGCGTTCAAGACAACTGGGAACTCGGAAAGAAACGAGCTCTGACTGGGAAAAATAATTTTGACCAGTTATCCGACTCGGAATTCTAACTTGGGATCTCTGGCTTCTTTCTAGAGCTCTGACTTTCTGACCTAAAGATCACTGACGTCATGATTTGACCTCGTATTTTCCTGAGTTCCCTGTTGTCTTGAAAGCACCATAAAACTCATGGTAGGCTACTCTTCGCCAGCTCATATCTGCGTGAAGCTGGTTTCAGTGCTCTCGTCTGCGTTAAAACCAAATATCGATCCAGGCTGGATGTGACAGCAGAGATGAGATGAGCACTGTCGACCACGCCCCCTGACTTTAAAAAGCTCTGACACGACATGCATCAAGCACTCTAATTAGTGGTGGTGAGATAAGGGACATTATGTCAGACTAATTTGCAATTGACTGCCCCACATTAATAGTATGTGATGGTATATCAATTACAAAGTTATTTTAAAATACAAAGTTCACATAGATGAGGAAAATTAATGAAACACAATTCTAGCCTGGTTATGGATTGTAACAATACAATAAAAAAAAATAGCTTTTGTATATATCTTCACCTGTAACTAATTGGAACACACAAGCACTAATTCAACATGTAAACAGAAGGCACAATATGTGTGGATGGTGTGGTGTGTGTTTATGTTTTATTTTATTTGTTATGTTTGGGAAAGTTGAGTGAGTGAGTCATGAAATAGTTGCATATCCCAGAACCAATGTATTGCTGTGAGCCGGGGTATGAGAGAGCTTTCAATGTTGTTCAGATGATGGATATAGTTTTATAATGAATTATACGTCTCATTTATTTATTGTCCTATCATGGTCGAACAGTTTTAAAATAAATTATACATTTGATTTATTTATTGTCCTATCATGGGGAACTACATTTGTTAAATAAATTATATCTAATTATTTATTTATGATCCTAATTTAATGGTATGGTCCACATCCCTATACCCTAGACACCCACCTGAATGACCCAGATACTAAGGAGAAATCCCTAACTGTTTTATGGGCCTGCTGTAAGTGGTCTGTATGCAGCCAAAATGCGGTCAGAGACCAAGAGCAGCACTGCCCCCTCAAGATTCTGAGCCTGCTTGGCAGGGTTGGTCCTACAAAGCCAAAGCCCCCTAAAGGGACAGCATACTATACAAGGAAATTCTCAACGCTGCTAATGAGAATCTTAACAACCTTGTACCTAGCCGGTGGGGATTCCGGTGGGGTGACCCACCCAGGCAGTGGCAGTGCTGGCAACACTAGCTGCAGTAACCCATGGGGAGGGGGGTCACACTCGGACATTCAGAGAGGGGGTATATTATTGTGACCCTGGTGGCACAAAATCAAAAGTCTGACTGCATGGAGATGCTTGGGAATATGGTCAATATGGGTGACCGTATTGTGGGTGTTTCAGGGAAAAGGTGTACATTTGACCTCCATCATCTAGGATGTGACAATGGTTCATAAAATCTCTCAATTTCTGCCCATTTTTTTGCACGGTCTTGCAGACCTTCTCATGTAGCTGCAACAGTAAGTGCATTTGTAAATCAGGACCTTTCTTGAGTTGGACTCTGGGATGGTGCAACTGTTGAGATTGTGAGTTTATGGTTGTGTGGGGGGAAAGGGTTGAGTGTGTGTGGGTGTATGTGTGTATCCCACAACTGTTGCGAAGGAGTAAAATATGTTAGGGACAATAGAGGATGATCCACAGCTATATATAATACAAATCGAGGTGAGGGAGATGGAAATGCATTTGGAAGTTGATAAACTTCAATTCGGTAAATGGCACTGTGTGCTCTTTTCGAGGGTGGATCCCAGTATGTTCAGGGCTATGGGATGCGAGGGGTCGGAGGTGGTCTGTCGGGCATTGGGATGACGGCCCAGCTCGGGATGAGGAGGGCTTTTAGCGGGTGGAATGGTGGGGACCAATTGGAAGTTTACTTAGTAGCAAGGCAAATATCATGGTACAGCTATATAGACACTCAATCATCATGTTACTTTTTAATGGTACGTTTACAAAGATATATTTTGATAAATAGAATTGAAAGTTGTGTCTCATTATGGTAAGTGGTGAAATAAGTATAGCCAGTTACAATTGTAATGGCCTAGCAGATAATAAGAAAAGACGATCAGTATTTACCTGGCTAAAAGAGAAGGAATATAACATATATTGTTTACAGGAAACCGATTCAACAATCGTTGAACGTTTTGTGGAAAAAGAACTGGGGGGGGGGCGAAATATATTTCTCCCATGGGCAAAGAAATTCAAAAGGGGTGATGGTTTTAATTAACAGTAATTTTGATCTAAATGTGCAAATTGTCCAAACAGATTATAAAGGTAGATGGATTATTTTAAATATGTTATTGGACAATAAACAGATATGACTTATTAACCTATACGGTCCGAATAATGATGATACAAGCTTCTTTGAAAATATATATAAGAATTTATCAACTCTACAAGGAACACTAGACTCTATTATTATGGTGGGAGATTTTAATACGGTCTTAAATACCTCTATGGACCGGAAAGGAAATCACACTACAAACTATCACCCTCAGGCACTTAAGGAAATCATGAATGTCATGGAAGAATTTTATAACAGACTTTTTCAGACATAACATAGGTACAGCAAATCCCCTTATTGTATGGGACACTTTTAAGTGTGCCGTTAGAGGCCATGCAATTCAGTACTCATCAATAAAACAAAAGCAATTTAGATCAAAAGTGTCCATATTAACAAAGGAAATAGAGGGACTAACAGTGCAGGCAGATAGCAATAAACGGTACCCTAGTGGCACAGAATAAGTTAGAGGAAAAACAAAAAGAAATGGAGGAACCTATTCAACAAATATCCAGTGTAATAGATTATAAAAGTAAAGTGAACTGGATAAAATATGGGGAAAAATGCACCAAATTCTTTTCAAGTACTTTAAGAATATAATCTCCAAAATATCTTTATTTTTTAAACAAGCCTTAGAAAGTTGGTTGCAATTTCAGGTTAATCCACCTGAAAAGACAGAACAAATAATACAACAAATATTGTGGTTAAATTCAAATATACTAATTGATTAAAAAAAAACTGTATTTTTAAAAGAAATTATTTAAAAAATGTATAATTTTTGTGAATGAAATCATAAATAGGACTGGTGGAGTTATGTCACACATACAGCTAACACAGACATATGGAAATGTCTGCTCTACCCAAAATTACAACCAATAAATTGCAGCATTACCACAAAAATGGAAGAGGCGAGTAGAAGGGGAAAAAGTAAGGACCTTCTTGTATGTCGGCCCTGTATTAAGGAACATAAATGGTAAAAGACAAGTGTGATAAATAAAAACATATACCAATTCCATTTAAGGACTAAAAAACTGACAGCTGTGCCATATAAATTGCAAAATAGTTGGGAAGAGATTCCCATTCCATGGCACATGGTTTATGAATTGATATTCAAAACAACGCTGGATGCAAAAATTCAAATGTTTCAATATAAATTATTATACAAAATTCTTGCAACTAATAGAATGTTATATATATGGGGGATACAATCTTCCCAGCTCTGCAGATTCTGCTGTGAGGAGGCAGAGTCATTAGATCATTTATTTTGGTATTGTCCATACAGTATGTAGCTCGTTTTTGGTCACAGGTCCAGGAATGGCGGAAGAATTGCAACATTTGCCTAGAACTAACACTACAGATAGCAATACTGGGTGCTTTGAAAAGCCATAGTCAATCAATCAATAATATAATAATTATTTTAGCAAAAATTTTTATTTTGAATTTACAATCCGTAGAAGCTATGAGAATATTAAAGTTCAATTCGTTTGTGAAGCATCACAACACAGTTGAAAAATAGATGGCAAGTAGAATGATGTTGAGAGATAGATGGGAGGGGTTGAATGGAGCTGAAGGGTGGGACTAATAGCAAGATAAAACATCTCAAACCTACGGGGTCTGTAGAATGTATATAGGTTCAGAACTTTTGTGAAATAGCACAGTTACAAATAGAAATCAAACTGGATGGACATCAGAAATAGAGGAAGGACTAAAAACAAACAAAATATAACAACTGTAAAATAGACTGAATGTAAAATGTGTATAAGATGTATAAAGGTAAAAGCCGAAGTGTTTATTGGTTTACTCCAATTGAGGGATCGGTGGTAGGGTTAGTGGGGAATAATAATAAAGGTATATTCTTTTAAAAAGTATGTATGTCTATATAGGTATGTGTATGTATATATGTTTACATGTATGCATGCGTGTATGGATATATATATTTACCCCAAAAAATATATGGGGGATTGGAAATGATGCAGACAATGACATTGATGGAACCAATATTCTTTCCGCAATATTAAGCTGATCCACCCCTTAAAATATATATATATATTTTTTTATACATTTTTAAAAAAATAGTATGTGATGGTGAGTTGAAAAGACAATCAGAAATACTGTTAGAATGTTTTTCAATTTAATAATATAATAATAATAATATATGCCATTTAGCAGACGCTTTTATCCAAAGCGACTTACAGTCATGTGTGCATACATTCTACGTATGGGTGGTCCCGGGAATCGAACCCACTACCCTGGCGTTACAAGCGCCATGCTCTACCAACTGAGCTACAGAAGGACATAGCCCCAAATAAAAAAGTAAACATTGACTGTTAATTACAATTCTTTTCAGATGGGGTCGTGGGCCAAAAGGTTTGTGAACCCCTGACCTAAGCTAAGAGATTATCAACATTACGATCACTGTCTTCATTTACCACATGTAATAGCTTGCATAATGAGTCATCAACGGCTGTAGCAGTGAAACAATCCATGCAGCTCTCAATTGGGATCAATTGTTTTTGTGGTTGAGCAGTTTATGAGTCCTGGTTGCATTACATATCCATTCAGGAGAAAGATATATGTTTGTCTCAGACGGCCGAGTGATTAGACCTTGGTTACATATGGTTTACAACCCTATCGATCATCGTCTTACTTCTTGAAGAAGACAGTTTAGTTGGCTCAATTAATGGCCATCTGTCCCGGTACCGTGTGTGTTTATAGCTGTGGGCAGCAGCAGGCAGTGTTCTCCCTCTGTGACAGGCCTGGATGAGGCAGATGAGGATGCATCCTTCCTCAGCCTCAGTATTCAGCATTTAGCTGTGAAATACTCCGTGTTTGCATCCATCATTTATCTAGGAGCATCAGACAGCCAGCGAGGAGATGACAGATCACTCATTGTGTCGCTCTCACAGCGACGCAATGAGTCTGACAGAGTTACCGGCGACAGGAGGGAGGGAGAACGGTGGAAGGGAGAGAGAGAGAGACGGGGGAGAGAGATACAGATGTAGGAGAAGGGGAAAAAAGAAAGAAAGAAAGAAAGAAAGAAAGAAAGAAAGAAAGAAAGAAAGAAAGAAAGAGAGAGATCAACAGAGTCAAGGAGGACAAAGACGAAGATAGAGAGATCGATGGTGGTGTACAGAGGGAGAAAGGCAGGGAGGGCTTGAAAGAAAGAGAGTGAGAGAAAGAGGTAGGGATGGAGAAGAGAGTGAAAGGGGGTACCGAGACAGTGAGAGAGAAAATAAAGCAGCACAGGAGAGAAACAGGTAAGAAGGTGCAGATTTAGAGCTTGTTCTAATAAAGAAGTGTAGGAAGGGGGGGGTCTGAGAGGAGAGGGGATGAGGTGTCAGCGGGAGACGTGATCAGCAGATACTCACCATTGGTGGGGCACTGCTAAAAGTAGGACGCAACCTCCCCCCTTTCTACCTCCACCCCGTCTGTGCTACCAGGAGAGGAGCAGACCCTTTCTCCCTTAGACTGCGGCACAAGCAGCCATGCTATGCATGGAAGTATGTGTGCATTACATAATTGGGCCGTCTCCATACCGTAGCATATCAACGCTCTGAAAATAATTATCTCGGCGGATTTATGAGCATTAGCATTGCTTTGTATGGAAGAAAACTACTTTCCAAATCAGTCAGAAAACCAGGTTCTTAGTGAAGCTTTGCAGTGGTCTCTGGTGGTCTTTTATCATCTCATTTTGAACAAGACATATGTGTAAGACACTGTCAAATACTGGTAGTTGTGTGGCCTGCGGCGATCTAGCGGTTATTGCCATTGCCTTCTGATCATACAGATATCCCAGTTCTGGAGTGGGTTTGGATCTGGCCCATACTATTCTAGCACACCTTCTTACCCTCCTTACTTTCTTGTGTCTCTTCACTGTCTAAAAGGAACTGGTAGGTGCAGCCACCTAGCCAGATGTGATATTCATATCTACAGACTTGTGGGTACCCCCCTGGGTCAGGTAAGACATATGGAAACTTTCCAGGTATTCTTAGCTCAGGTGAGAGGTTCATGAGGTTGGTGCACTGATTCCTGTGTCCTGTCTCTTCCAGATTTGCACATCACCCATGCTCGTCCTCCGAGGTGGAGGGATGGAGATTGGAAAGGTGAGTTTGGGGACAGAGAGCTATACATTTGAATGCTATATTAAAGTTCTACATCGATATGAGGAAAGTATGACGTTACGCAAGTCTGCTTCAAAGGGAGAATGAGAAGGGAATAAGGGACAAGTAGACCACAAATAGTATATTTTCACTGAACTTTCCTGAAATGTCACGTTTTTACCAACATTCTGATGAATGTAATTGTCCTTCTATTGCATTAGAGGTTCTAGTAGACAGCAGGTTGTGTCACTACTTAATGATATTTACTCTAATTCTCTCCTCCAGGTGAAGTGCCCCTGGTTCAAGGAAGTTGGAAAAACACAAAATAATAAATATGAAGCCAAGAACAGCATTGGGAGCAGAGATGGGGTGGATGCCATGGAATCGCTGTGCTCTGTCACTTATGCAATTCTATCCGGAACTGGGATGTAATCCAGCCCTGTGGAGTGGAGGGAAATGTTTTCCAAAACCAGGGGCTTCTTTTAATGCGTGAGGAATGAATTGTTCTTAACCCAGACGCCTAAAATTCCTTTCGGGAATACTTTTTTTGGGATTCCCATTGAAATTGCCTACTACAGAGGAACACCCTTGGATGGTTTTGATGATGCATTGTGGGTTTCGTAGTAAAGCTCCACTCTCCCTTAACGATCGGTCATTTGCCAAAGGAATACAAGAAGAGGACAAGGCAATACAGTGTTTTGTTCTCCTCCCCGAGGGCCTTGGAAGCGTTAGCACACAGAGATGTGGCGTCGATGCACCGATATCAAACGGTTGTTCTTTGATCTCTTAGGGCACTTTATAATCTTTATAATCCTATCTTGCTCTCTTTCTCTCGCTCTCTCTTTCTCTACCCCCCCCCATCTCTCTCTCTCTCTGTCTATATGGACACTTGAATAGTATATTCATCAATTAAGAGATCAGATACATCCATTTTGGATGATGGTGAAAACAAATCATATTATTTGGCCATGGATATCCCAACTTGGAATAAAAACATGAGCTCTCAAGATGAGGTCAAAATAAGAACCTGGATCTGGTTTGGTTTGATTAAATGAACTTACAGCTCAAGTATTGCGTTTTGGTTTGATGGTGAAATGGTGAGTTAAGTTTCATTCTGACAAAAGAAACCGACCCTATTGTATAACACCTTCGATATGGAAAAGATGGACACATTGATCAAATACAATTTTTCCCTTACTGTTGACTGTGTATGTATTTGTATGTGAGATATACCTTCAATTTTCTCTGATTTGATACCCATATTTCCTTTGAATTATGAAACAACAATAAGAAAAAAATACGTGAGATGGAATTGTATGCTTTCATAGGTAAAATATGTGGATTTATAATGAAATAAAATTATTTTTCTTGAAGCTGTGCAGCAACATTATTCACACAATTTCTGAAGCTAATCGTATTCATAGATTAATAATGTGTCCAACTTATTTTACATGAAGAAAATACGTTCGAAGCAGTAAATCCATCAGCTTTGTTGGTCAGTTTTTAACCAAACTGACCTCATGACAATGTAATGACAGTTACAGAAGTATGGTTTTGCCACTACGGGTCGCCAGAGGCTTTTTTTAGTGACGCTAACCAGTCCCCCTCAGCTCAGTTCAACTCAGACATAGATTAGTCCGGGAAAGACATATGAGAAGCAGGCGTCTCTATCTTGGTTGAGTTCATTGTTGCCTGTACAGGGGTATTTCCCAGCCGTTTAGGCAAGATATGTACAGTAATACTACTTGAACCCTTTGCCATGAAGTTGTCCTTACTTACACTGTCCATGTTAATTAAATACATGCTGTAGTATGCTCCAAAATGCTCATTTTGCCGTAGCCTGACACAGTTTTGCCTAAAACATGGGACATGACATGTTAGCAACAGAGTAAGTAACAGGGATATAGATGCTAGTGGTTATATCGTAGCCAGACACCCCTCATCTCTGAGACCCCTGTACTTTCCACAGACTCTGTTGACGTGATTAACTGTAGGTGGTATTCTGCTTTCCATCCTGTGGTCAGACAGTCCATCTTATACCATTGTTTAAATATGCTGTGTCATTGTGCTAGGCAAATGTCCACGGGCAAACCATATATATATGCCGTATGTATTTTAGTGAAGGAAAAAGCATCGGGCAGGATTGACAACATTCATTGAGATTCATGTGCAATTGCTTATTAGCGTGTTTTACAGAAGGGAGCCCAAAAGTTGCTTTGCAAGGTAACCAGTGAAGTGGTTCCACTCTCACATATTGTTGTCAGCTTTGCCTGCATTATGGTAAATCTTTACTATTATTGATATGTCATTTATCAATTTGGATGCTTTTACAGCAGATTCCTATTCATGCGAGTGCTGATTTACGCAAAGAATATCTGCTTGTCTAAGAGAATGTCTGAATGGATTTAGAGCTTTGCAAAAAAGGCTGAGATTGCCCCTCCCTACAAAACACTGCACATCACCTCCTTGTGATTAGATTCAGGAGAAAGTTCTGGATCCCTTTTCTAACTTCACTTTCCATTAAATGCATGACTACCTTTAACTCTACTACTTTTCGACGTTGACATTGTGAAGAGTCCCTGTTGAAGTGTAACAACAAAAAATATCTAGTTAACAGAAGAAAGGAAGACAAAATAAGGACAAAAGAAGGACAGAAGAAAAAGGAAAAGAAAGAGGACAACAAAGTGAAACAGTCAGCACTTCTATTGCAACTTCGTATTTCGTCGTCCTAACGTAGTCTACACTGCTATCTGCCCAGCAGCTAGCCAGCTAGCAAACGTCCACTGTCTACCGAATAGCAGCACTGTAGAAACTATTACACTCAACTGAATGACTTGATTAATGTAGTGTTAGCTAGCTACATAGTTGTCTTTGCTGTCTTCGTATCCAAGATAATTGTGTAGTTTAGAGCGTGTAGTCTTAGAGTGATTATCTTAATTTACCGAGGTTAGCTAGCCAGCTATTTGTTGTCCTTAACGTAGGAGACACTGCTAGCTAGCCAACAGCTAGCCAACGTCTACTGAATAGAACTTCCGCACTCAACAACCCGGTCGCATTCCGCTTCGCTCCACAGGTAGTATCACATTTTCATTTCATTTCATTACAGCACAACGGTTTGATTTGTTTGATCGTAGCTAGCTACATAGCTAGCTACATAGCCGTCTGTGTATCAAAGATAATTGTGTAGTCTAGAGCGATTTTCTAGGTTAGCTAGCCAGCTATTGTCGTTCTTTTAACGCAACGTAACGTAATCAACACTGCTAGCTAGCCAGCTAGCCCCCGAATAGCAGCACTGTAGAAACTATTACACTCAACGGAACGACTTTATTAGTGTAGTGTCAACAACGCAGCCACTGCCAGCTAGCCTACAAAGTCAACAACGCAGCCACTGCCAGCTAGCCTACTTCAGCAGTACTGTATCATTTTAATCATTTTAGTCAATAAGATTCTTGCTACGTAAGCTTAACTTTATGAACATTCGAGACGTGTAGTCCACTTGTCATTCCAATCTCCTTGCATTAGCGTAGCCTCTTCTGTAGCCTGTCAACTATGTGTCTGTCTATCCCTGTTCTCTCCTCTCTGCACAGACCATACAAACGCTCCACACCGCGTGGCCGCGGCCACCCTAATCTGGTGGTCCCAGCGCGCACGACCCACGTGGAGTTCAAGGTCTCCGGTAGCCTCTGGAACTGCCGATCTGCGGCCAACAAGGCAGAGTTCATCTCAGCCTATGCCTCCCTCCAGTCCCTCGACTTCTTGGCACTGACGGAAACATGGATCACCACAGATAACAGTGCTACTCCTACTGCTCTCTCTTCGTCCGCCCACGTGTTCTCGCACACCCCGAGAGCTTCTGGTCAGCGGGGTGGTGGCACCGGGATCCTCATCTCTCCCAAGTGGTCATTCTCTCTTTCTCCCCTTACCCATCTGTCTATCGCCTCCTTTGAATTTCATGCTGTCAGTTACCAGCCCTTTCAAGCTTAACATCCTTATAATTTATCGCCCTCCAGGTCCCCTCGGAGAGTTCATCAATGAGCTTGATGCCTTGATAAGCTCCTTTCCTGAGGACGGCTCACCTCTCACAGTTCTGGGCGACTTTAACCTCCCCACGTCTACCTTTGACTCATTCCTCTCTGCCTCCTTCTTTCCACTCCTCTCCTCTTTTGACCTCACCCTCTCACCTTCCCCCTACTCACAAGGCAGGCAATATGCTCGACCTCATCTTTACTAGATGCTGTTCTTCCACTAACCTCATTGCAACTCCCCTCCAAATCTACGACCACTACCTTGTATCCTTTTCCCTCTCGCTCTCATCCAACACTTCCCACACTGCCCCTACTCGGATGGTATCGCGCCGTCCCAACCTTCACTCTCTCTCCCCCGCTACTCTCTCCTCTTCCATCCTATCATCTCTTCCCTCTGCTCAAACCTTCTCCAACCTATCTCCTGATTCTGCCTCCTCAACCCTCCTCTCCTCCCTTTCTGCATCCTTTGACTCTCTATGTCCCCTATCCTCCAGGCCGGCTCGGTCCTCCCCTCCCGCTCCGTGGCTCGACGACTCATTGCGAGCTCACAGAACAGGGCTCCGGGCAGCCGAGCGGAAATGGAGGAAAACTCGCCTGCCTGCGGACCTGGCATCCTTTCACTCCCTCCTCTCTACATTTTCCTCCTCTGTCTCTGCTGCTAAAGCCACTTTCTACCACTCTAAATTCCAAGCATCTGCCTCTAACCCTAGGAAGCTCTTTGCCACCTTCTCCTCCCTCCTGAATCCTCCTCCCCCTCCCCCCTCCTCCCTCTCTGCAGATGACTTCGTCAACCATTTTGAAAAGAAGGTCGACGACATCCGAGCCTCGTTTGCTAAGTCAAACGACACCGCTGGTTCTGCTCACACTGCCCTACCCTGTGCTCTGACCTCTTTCTCCCTCTCTCTCCAGATGAAATCTCGCGTCTTGTGACGGCCGGCCGCCCAACAACCTGCCCGCTTGATCCTATCCCCTCCTCTCTTCTCCAGACCATTTCCGGAGACCTTCTCCCTTACCTCACCTCGCTCATCAACTCATCCCTGACCGCTGGCTACGTCCCTTCCGTCTTCAAGAGAGCGAGAGTTGCACCCCTTCTGAAAAAACCTACACTCGATCCCTCCGATGTCAACAACTACAGACCAGTATCCCTTCTTTCTTTTCTCTCCAAAACTCTTGAACGTGCCGTCCTTGGCCAGCTCTCCCGCTATCTCTCTCAGAATGACCTTCTTGATCCAAATCAGTCAGGTTTCAAGACTAGTCATTCAACTGAGACTGCTCTTCTCTGTATCACGGAGGCGCTCCGCACCGCTAAAGCTAACTCTCTCTCCTCTGCTCTCATCCTTCTAGACCTATCGGCTGCCTTTGATACTGTGAACCATCAGATCCTCCTCTCCACCCTCTCCGAGTTGGGCATCTACGGCGCGGCCCACGCTTGGATTGCGTCCTACCTGACAGGTCGCTCCTACCAGGTGGCGTGGCGAGAATCTGTCTCCTCACCACGCGCTCTCACCACTGGTGTCCCCCAGGGCTCTGTTCTAGGCCCTCTCCTATTCTCGCTATACACCAAGTCACTTGGCTCTGTCATAACCTCACATGGTCTCTCCTATCATTGCTATGCAGACGACATTTACATTTTACATTTAAGTCATTTAGCAGACGCTCTTATCCAGAGCGACTTACAAATTGGTGCATTCACCTTATGACATCCAGTAGAATAGTCACTTTACAATAGTGCATCTAAATCTTAAAGGGGGGGGGGGGTGAAAAGGATTACTTATCCTATCCTAGGTATTCCTTAAATAATTAATCTTCTCCTTTCCCCCTTCTGATGACCAGGTGGTGAATCGCATCTCTGCATGTCTGGCAGACATATCAGTGTGGATGACGGATCACCACCTCAAGCTGAACCTCGGCAAGACGGAGCTGCTCTTCCTCCCGGGGAAGGACTGCCCGTTCCATGATCTCGCCATCACGGTTGACAACTCCATTGTGTCCTCCTCCCAGAGCGCTAAGAACCTTGGCGTGATCCTGGACAACACCCTGTCGTTCTCAACCAACATCAAGGCGGTGGCCCGTTCCTGTAGGTTCATGCTCTACAACATCCGCAGAGTACGACCCTGCCTCACACAGGAAGCGGCGCAGGTCCTAATCCAGGCACTTGTCATCTCCCGTCTGGATTACTGCAACTCGCTGTTGGCTGGGCTCCCTGCATGTGCCATTAAACCCCTACAACTCATCCAGAACGCCGCAGCCCGTCTGGTGTTCAACCTTCCCAAGTTCTCTCACGTCACCCCGCTCCTCCGCTCTCTCCACTGGCTTCCAGTTGAAGCTCGCATCCGCTACAAGACCATGGTGCTTGCCTACGGAGCTGTGAGGGGAACGGCACCTCAGTACCTCCAGGCTCTGATCAGGCCCTACACCCAAACAAGGGCACTGCGTTCATCCACCTCTGGCCTGCTCGCCTCCCTACCACTGAGGAAGTACAGTTCCCGCTCAGCCCAGTCAAAACTGTTCGCTGCTCTGGCCCCCAATGTTGGAACAAACTCCCTCACGACGCCAGGACAGCGGAGTCAATCACCACCTTCCGGAGACACCTGAAACCCCACCTCTTTAAGGAATACCTAGGATAGGATAAAGTAATCCTTCTCCCCCCCCCCCTAAAAGATTTAGATGCACTATTGTAAAGTGGCTGTTCCACTGGATGTCATAAGGTGAATGCACCAATTTGTAAGTCGCTCTGGATAAGAGCGTCTGCTAAATGACTTAAATGTAAATGTAAATGAAGTGAAATCACACGAGTACTCCTGGTGCTTTTCTAATTAAACTACTTTTGCCCGATGTGGTGCTCGTCAATATTCTCCAAAGCAAATAAAACATTCATCACGAGCCCGTTTACACCTGGAGCTAACATATGCCTGATGTCCTGATCTTGTCCACATTCTGATTGTGTCAACGGGTGTAGACAATTAAAAGACGCATTCTGATCTGATTGGTATCAGGACGAAGGACGCATGTGAGCAGCAGGTATAGACGGGGCTTAAAATCCAAAAGAAAAAAAACATAGAACATGAGGTAAGAACATTAGCCTACATCTGGATTCCTCCACTTTAATCATGGTATGTTTGTGAGTCTTGTAAAAATGGAGGAGCAATGATTCAGCATTTTTGCTAGATGGAATTAAATCTAACATCATTGGTCGTTCAGGCTCCAAGCAGGTGGTGTAGAATACTAAACACCCCGGGCAGACAGATCTCTTGGGCCTCTGCTAGTCCCACAGATAACGTCAAAATTCCCACAATTGCTCAGGCAGACAGCTTACATTCTCGGGAATAGTAATGCATTTGATATGCAATTCTGCCTGAACCTGTGACTGTTGTGAGATTGAATAACCCCTATGGGGTTTTTAGGACTAGTCTGTCCTTTTTAAGTGAGTGAATACAAACCTCATGTTGTATTAACTGTCCCCCAAAACTCACTGATATTATGAACTTTCAGTGTACAGAAATGCACAGGGCTTTTTCTGGTGATTTCAGCCATGTGACTAAATGTTCAAACAAAATCTTGAGAGAGATGTACATGATGTGTTTCTTTGGGGTATATGAGTGAAGGCTAATTTGGACTGCAAGAGATATTCCCCTGCGTCTGTCAGTGTCTCTTGTCCTCCATGAGCAGTTGAAAGTGATGGCGGAATACCCAGCATGCTCACTTCTCATCCCCCAAAAAACAAAAGCCACAGACAGAAAGAGATGTGTTTAATGACAAAGCTCTTATTCCCTTTTTTTTTGTAGTACTTTAATTAGTAAGCTGTAATAACAAAATCTAGCTGACCACAGAAATCCCAGTGAGTTTATCACTACTCAAGGAGAGTAAACAATGAAGTGTAACATCCAGGAAACAGTCATAAAAAAACACTTCCTGTTCCTAGTGGATGAAAGTGGGTGGTGATGTTGCTGAGGTGACATTCTGGGAGGACTAGCAGGGACATCTCCTATGGATGAAAGGCCAACACTGTCAGACAGGGAGACGCGACCGCTGCCACTAGAATATCAGAGAATAAAGCTACAAGTTCGGCACTTGGCACGTCCACCGATTCCACTTCCTTTACATTTGGCCTAAATGCATGTTCATCCAGGAAAGAAAAGCTGAGCAGTCGGTGTCTAACAGGTATCTGAGGAAGGACCGTTATGCTGCCACATTCTGCTCCTGTCATGTTGTCAGACAAGGTTGCCTGAGTATTTTGGCAGATTACCTTCTCTGCTTGCTATTTTAATTGTCACCAGGCATTGCAAGCAGCACTCTGTTGCATAACCTGGATTTGTCAAACTCAACGAAGATTCAGATAATTACTACCTGTGTCCTTGATTCTCCGTTCTGCCCTGTAGATCTGGGAAAAGGGACAGAAGTGGAGCTGTCGCTCAACACTGCTGGGCGCCAAATTAGTTTCCTCTGTCTGCATATTTTATCTGTCTCCTCACCTAGATCCATTGGTGAATTCTTCCGTTATTACACTGAAAAATATAACATAAGACAGACCCATTTTGTATTGGTTTGGGTAACTAGCATGTGTGCACGTGCCTGTGTGCATGTGAGTCTGTCAATTTGTGTGTAATCATGTTTGCATTTGTGTACACATTTGCCCTTGTGTGCACGTTAGTGAATGTGTGGGTATGTGGACAATGGAAATGCAATCCATGTATGAATACATGCGTGCACTCATTTGTCTACATGCTGAGCGTGAAGATTTGTCAGAATATATGTGTATGTAGAGGTAATCAAGTAGGCCTTTCTTTGATCCCGTCGCCTCCAAATCCCGGCGGCTAGTTTATGAGCTCAAGGGTCCTTTCACCCCAGCCAACATCTGTTGGCTTCTCCACAGACCCAGGAAGGACGTAAGGGGAAATAATGGCACGGGCTGGGGCTGTATGGGACGGGGTGAGAGGTGGTGGAGGGGGTTGTGAGGGGAGGCTGGTGGGTGTCCCATCACACTTCATTATGCCCACCCTGCTTCACTCCACTTCAAGGGGAACTTCATCCCCAAAGCGAGACCCCTACCTGGCCCGGGACAAAAGAGAGATTAGGGCGTCCTCCCTCTACGAGCAGCACAGGCCCCTGCACAGCATTTGTTTTGCCTAGCTCTTTCACAGTTCATTGAAGTGTGACGTTTTCCCAATTCTGAACTAGGCAGGAATTCTTCCGTTTTTTGTCTTCTGTCGGTGACCCATTTTCACCGACATATCTACCCATAGAAATAGAATGAATCTCCATTCGAGTCAATGATGGCATAATGGGTGGACTGGCAGCCATTTGAGTGTTCCCATAGGTTGAAGATGACAAAGGTTAAGACAACGGGATTCTAATATCCCATAACTCTTTGTAACAATGGCTATGCTAGTTAGCAACGGCACTGGTAGTTAGCAACGGCGCTGGTCCCAGATTTGTGAAGACGTTGCCTTAACCTGTATATTTTTGATCTCGACCCGTGGCAGGAAGTAAACGCAGGAAGTGTACCCTTAAATCTGCAATTTGTTGAGTCAACTCAACTGACATTACAACAAATACCTTCCACTGGATGAGCCACATAAGTTAGCATCATTTGAATGAAAATTCCACATTATCATGGCGACATTTTCTATAACATTCCAAATTACCATGGAAATGATTGCATCGCAATACAGCCATTGGGGGTGTACCCATGATTTCACCAGTCAAATTACCAGCATTAGAGGCGGCAGGTAGCCGTGTGTTTAGAGCGTTGGGCCATTAACCAAAAGGTTGCAAGATCGAATCACTGTGCCGGCAAGGTAAAAATCTGTCATTCTGCCCCTAAACAAGGCAGTTAATTAACACACTGTTCCGAGGCCGTCATTGTAAATAAGAATTTGTTCTTAACTGACTTGCCTAGTTAAATAAAGGTCAAATAGAGCTCCCAAGCCTGTTCTTTTCATTCTACTTCTATGCACCTACCATCCTATTATAACTTCCTCGGCATTGTGGAACGTAAGAATTGAAGTTGCGAAAGCTAAAATCAGGACATAGTTCTGTCTGGGTTGCAGACCTACTAATGTTTGCTTGATAATACTTACATTCCTGTACAAACAAAGTGTATTTTACTTCATTTATTTCATGAGATGATGAAATAATGAAATGAAACAATAATCAACCATTGGAAATATATCAAAAGAAAAGCAATGGATGAGTATAAGAATCGACTTGACACTCGAACCAATTGGAAAACAACGTGAGAGGCATTATTCTGCCTACCTTGGAGATCCAAGACACATTATACATGAAAGCAGCTACAAATGCTCCGAAAATAATTCCACATTTTTGGATACCACAGGAGAAGGGCACACAAACACTAAGGCCATTGTTACATTCCTATTATGCCACAAGCAGACTGAGGCACAATTAAGAGTGACTTGTGTAAGCTAATTGGTCATTAATTTCAGTGTGTTTTGGAAACAGGACACAAGTGTGCATGTTTTGCTATTATGCCGTTCCATATGCCCAGCGGGCATGACAGACAGCTGAACTAACATCCACATCTTTAGGGGTACGGGCATTGTCTCTGAGGAGTTCTATCCATAGACTGAATCCCCGAGCTGACAAGGTAATAAATCTGTCGTTCTGCCCCTGACCAGGGCAGTTAACCCACTGTTCCTAGGCCGTCATTGTAAATAAGACATGCCTAGCTAAATAAGGGTTCAATAAAAAAAGAAAAAGTGTTTCACTTCTGTCACTTTATCACGAAGAGGGAATACGCTGGCAAACCCGTACCTCCAAATCTTTCAATCTTCAACATGTTTCTCAATTGTTGTGGAAAAACGAGTTAATAACAGCACATTGTTGAAACATGTTACTTCACAGAATGAAACCGTATGAGACAAAGAACAGTCTAAAAAAAAAGAATTAAAGATGTGGTCAATAAAACAGCCCAAAACAACAACCATGTAGAAAGAAATAAGAACTGAATCATCATTGGTAATCAAGGAAATTAGACAGAAAGTTGCTCTCTGTCTGTGAGCACAAGACAAAAGAAGTGGGACATAGACTGACCCAGTGTGCCCAGCATTGTCGCTAGGCTCCTCAGTATAATTGGTGTTGTCGACGGAGCCGGCCTCAAACACCAGTGGGATGATGGATGCTCTGGCCCCGGGGCCCGGGAGGCTGACCCCTCTGTTAGAATGGGCCGTATGGGGGCCAACCGCCATCTGAAGAACACAAAGAATGGGACTACAGCCTACAGCCCCTTCAGTAGACTCACACTCCTTTTAGTGATACACACACGGAGGGACGCACTGTACATTACAATCTACACTGCAATCACACAGATGGTTTGTTGAGCACATGGAGAGCCTTTGAGAGGTGTGAGGACATGAGCTCATTCTCTGTGTGTGTGTGTGTGTGTGTGTGTGTGTGTGTGTGTGTGTGTGTGTGTGTGTGTGTGTGTGTGTGTGTGTGTGTGTGTGTGTGTGTGTGTGTGTGTGTGTGTGTGTGTGTGTGTGTGTGTGTGTGTGTGTGTGTGTGTGTGTGTGTGTGTGTGTGTGTGTGTGTGTGTGTGTGTACATGCATGCATGCTTTCGTGCGTGTGTGTATGGGGCTACATTGACTCACACGCTCAGATAAACATAGCCTCACAAACGCCCCATTACCCTGAGGCACGCTGTGACATACAAGGGAGACACATGTTAATATGTTCTTATCTATCATACTACACACAGAAATGACACAATGATCTCAAAGTATCCCGGGGGTTTGAGAGAGAGGGAGAAGGACAGAGAAAGAGAGACGGACAGAGGGAGAGAATTAAAGAGAACATGGTTGTTCTCAGGTGAACATATGTGCCTATTTAAATGGCTTGGCCAGAGGGTCCATCTTTCCCACTGAATGAGACAGGGAATCTCTGTGAAATAGACTATAAGTCGCCCCACCAAACAGCTAGCTCGAAATGACCATTTAAAACCTATCTTCTGGGAACCTATAAAAGACCAATGTATCGACCAAAGGGTGATTTAAGAGATGGGAAATATACTGCATGACCAAAAGTATGTGGATACCTGCTCATCAAACATCCATTCCAAATTCATGGGCATTAATACAGAGTTGGTGCCCCTTTGTTGCAATAACCTCCACTCCTCTGGGAAGGCTTGCCACAAGATGTTGGAATATTGCTGCGTGGACTTGCTTCCATTCAGCCACAAGAGCATTAGTGAGGTTGGGCACTGATGTTGGGCGATTAGGCCTGGCTCGCAGTCAGTGTTCCAATTCATCCCAAAGGAGTTCAATGGGTTTGAGGTAAGGGCTCTGTGCAGGCCAGTCAAGTTCTTCCACACCGATCTCGACAAACCATTTCTGTATGGATCTTGCTTTGTGCATGGGGGCATTGTTATGCTGAAACAGGAAAGGGCCTCCAAACCGTTGCCACAAAGCTGGAAACACAGAATTGTCTATAGTGTCATTGTACGCTGGAGCGTTAAGCTTCCCTTTACTGTAACTTAGGGGCCTAGCCCGAACCATGAAAACAGCCCAAGCCCATTATTCCTCTTCCACCAAACTTTACAGTTGGCACTATGCATTGGGGCAGGTAGCATTCTCCTGGCATCTGCCAAACCTAGATTCAATCAGTCAGACTGCCAGATGGTAAAGAGTAATTCCTCACTCCAGAGAACGCGTTTCCACTGCTCCAGAGTCCAACGGAGGCGAACTTTACACCACTCCAGTCGACACTTGGCATTGCGCATGGTGATCTTATGCTTGTGTGTAGCTGCTTGGCCATGGAAATCCATTTCATAAAGCCTCCAACAAACAGTTATTTTGCTGACGTTGCTTCCAGAGGCAGTTTGGACCTCAGTAGTGACTGTTGCAACCAAGGACAAACTATTTTTATGCGCTATGCGCTTCAGCACTCGATGGTCCCGTTCTGTGAGCTTGTGTGGCCTACTACTTCGCGGCTGAGCCTTTGTTGCTCCTAGACGTTTCCACTTCACAATAACAGCACTTACAGTTGACCGGGGCAGCTCTTGCAGGGCAGAAATTTGATGAACTGACTTGTTTGAAAGGTGGCATCCTATGACGGTGCCACGTTGAAACTCACTGAGCTCATCAGCGAGACAATTCTAATGCCAATGTTTATCTGTGAAGACAGAGAAAGGCTGTGTGCTCAATTTTTACACCTATCATCAACGGGTGTGGCTGAAATACCCGAATCCACTAACTTGAAGGGGTGTCCACATGCTTTGTGGATGCACAGCTACTCCCGAGTGGCACAGCGGTCTAAGGCAGCGCATCTCAACGTTAGATGTATCACTACAGACACTGGTTCACTTCCAGGTTTGACAACTGGCCGTGATAGGGAGTCCCATATGGGGGCGCCTAGTGTTGTCCGGGTTATGATTTGGCCGAGGTAGGCTGTCATTGTAAATACACATTTGTTCTTAACTGACTTGCCTCGTTAAATAAAAGGTCAAATAAATAAATGTCTTGGTGTCAACCTGCATGGTTTGTCAGCACCGGCAGCAGCACAGTGACATGAAGGAGAGAAGCTGGAAGAGTTATGCCATACGACCTCTGACGTATAATTATCTACATTTGCATTGCCGAGTCAGAAAAGCAAGGCCTTCATGGGTCATTGTCCAGTCATACAGAAAAAAAGTTACCCCCCTCCGGGCCCCCCACCTAGCCTAACTCTGAGTGGATAGACTCAGCGGCCTCCATTTTAAGAGCATTCATCTGCAAGGCTGGCATTGACAGCCACTCCTCTGTAATTATCATTAGAGGCTTGAAGAGAGGATGCCTGGACCTCAGGCTAATGGAAGCTAACGAGGAGAAACCCTGAAGGGCTCAAGCCAATCATAGATGGATAGGTAGCCAGGTAGCCACACATGAAACTCTCGATTGGCCCAATTTGGGTGGGGGGTGGGGTGGGGGGGTGGGTTGTATGGAGCGCATGAAGGCAATGCATAGCATCTGTTTTCATAAATCTGTACATCTAGACATCAAGTTTGTGTGTACATGCATGCGTGCGTGGAGGCGTAATCTAAGATTATGCGTAATCTTAGTATCAAAACTTTTTTTTGTACTTTTTCAATTAGTGTGTAAACCAGATAAATTTGCAAGGGCTCTATTCAATCCATATTGAGGAAGTTCGGTGTCTGAAACGTAAAAACAATGTCCCTGCATTATCAGCAACTGCATTCACGGTAAACGCTGCATATGTCGTCTCAATCTAAAATGACCACATTTCAATCGCTAATAATACCATGGTAACGGTCACACCTACTGGTAAAATTCTATAATTGATGAGTTTCGTTCCAAAACGCTAAATCCACCAATTTTTCCTTTGAACAATATAAACTAATTTCTGAAAATGGATATAAAAAGTTTTAGAATTAAACTCTTCAATTAAAGACTGCTTTGTTAAATTAATTTCACTTTGAATTTTGTTTTATTTAAGTTAAGAACAAATTCTTATTTCACAATGACGGCTACCCTCCCCTAACAACACTGGGCCAATTGTGCGCCACCCAATGGGACTCCAGATCACAACCGGTTGTGATACAGCCCAGGATCTAACCAGGGTCTGCAGTGACATCTCTAGCACTGAGATGCAGTGCCTTAGACCGCTGCGCCACTCAGTCCCAGACTAACCTCATAATGCAGACTGCTAATGAAACAATGAGTTGCCTCTTTGTGGCTTTCGAGTTCTTCTTCAGCACCGTGAAAGGGAACCACTTTTGACTCACAGCCATCCTGTCTGCGTGTGAAAATAAGTTTTTAAATGAATTGTATTACCATCCAGCAGCGTGCCGATCCCCTCTCTTTGCATTTAGCCCACAGCCAGAGAGGGAGCAGAGAGAGAAAAAGCCTGCTTTAAAGTCAAATGAGGTGGGAAGCCTTGCCAGCCCTGGCCCTGGCCCAATTCCTTCCTGTTGTGTCTTTGGCAGGTATCAGGCACGTCAACACATTGAGACACAAGGGGATTTAACTCTCAGCAGATGCACTAAGAAGACAATGGTGTATGTGCAAGAGAGAGAGACTACAGGGGAGAAAAGAGAGAGAACGTGGTTGAGAGTGGGTGACAGGGAGACAGTGAGAAGGAGAGAGAGGACAAGATATGGACTGGAGTAGAGAGAGGGGAGAGGGAGAGAGCGAAAGAGAGGTGGGTCCCCCAGGGAGAGGAGTAAAGACAGAGTAGAAGTAATAATTATTCCCTCTCTATATATATATATATACAATGGGGAGAACAAGTATTTGATATCCTGCAAAATCGGCAGTGTGTCCTACTTACAAAGCATGTAGAGGTCTGTAATTTTTATCATAGGTACACTTCAACTGTGAGAGACGGAATCTAAAACAAAAATCCAGAAAATCACATTCTATGATTTTTAAGTAATTAATTTGCATTTTATTGCATGACATAAGTATTTGATCACCTACCAACCAGAAAAATATTTAGTCAGCCACCAATTGTGCAAGTTCTCCCACTTAAAAAGATGAGAGAGGCCTGTAATTTTCATTATAGGTACACTTCAACTATGACAGATAAAATGAGAAACAAATTCCAGAAAATCACACTGTAGGATTATTAATGAATTTATTTGCAAATTATGGTGGAAAATAAGTATTTGGTCACCTACAAAAGAGCAAGATTTCTGGCTCTCACAGACCTGTAACAACTTCTTTAACTTCTTCGATATAGGGGGCGCTCTTTAAATTTTGGGATAAAAAAACGTTCCCGTTTTAAACAAGATATTTTGTCACGAGAAGATGCTCGACTATGCATATAATTGACAGATTTGGAAAGAAAACACTCTGCCGTTTCCAAAACTGCAAAGATATTATCTGTGAGTGCCACAGAACTGATGCTACAGGCGAATCCAAGATGAAATTTCAAACAGGAAATGCCCCAGATTTTGAAGGCGCTGTGTTCCAATGTCTCCTTATATGATTGTGAATGCGCCAGGAATGAGCCTACACTTTCTGTCGTTTCCCCAAGGTGTCTACAGCATTGTGACGTATTTGTAGGCATATCATTGGACGATTGACCATCAGAGACTACATTTACCAGGTGCCCGCTTGGTGTCCTCCGTCGAAATTATTGCGTAATCTCCAGCTGCGTGCATTTTTCCATTTCCTTCAGAGGACAAACCCAACTGCCATGAATGATTTATCATCGAATAGATATGTGAAAAACACCTTGAGTTTTGATTCTAAACAGCGTTTGCCATGTTTCTGTCGATATTATGGAGTTAATTTGGAAATTGTAATGACTGAATTTTTGGGGGGGTTTCTTAGCCAAACGTGATGAACAAAACGGAGCGATTTCTCCTACACAAATAATATTTTTGGAAAAACTGAACATTTGCTATCTAACTGAGAGTCTCCTCATTGAAAACATCCGAAGTTCTTCAAAGGGAAATTATTTTATTTGAATGCTTTTCTTGTTTTTGTGAAAATGATGCCTGCTGAATGCTAGGCTTAATGCTATGCTAGCTATCAATACTCTTACACAAATGCTTGTGTAGCTATGATTGAAAAGCATATTTTGAAAATCTGAGATGACAGTGTTGTTAACAAAAGGCTAAGCTTGTGAGTGAATATATTTCTTTCATTTCATTTGCGATTTTCATGAATAGTTAACTTATGGTAATGAGCTTGAGGCTATGATTACGCTCCCGGATATGGGATTGCTCGACGCAAGAAGTTAAGAGGCTCCTCTGTCTTCCACTCGTTACTCCAATCGACTCAAATTATGTCAATTAGCCTATCAGAAGCTTCTAAAGCCATGACATCATTTTCTGGAAATTTCCAAGCTGTTTAAAGACACAGTCAACTTAGTGTATGTAAACTTCTGACCCACTGGAATTGTGATACATATATATATATATATATTGAAAAGAACAGGGAGGGTGGGATAAAGAGAGAACATTTAGCTGTTAGACACATTCGAAGTAGAGCGTTGGATGTGAAACAGAAGGGTGAGAAGCTGGGCAATGAGATGAAGCAGAGCGACGAGCGGTTGGCAGGGGCTGGGGGGTTGAAACGGTGGTCAGGGGATTATTCTATTGATTGATGACCCTTTCTAATCCCTGGTGTTGAGGCCATGGCATAAGAATGTGGTGCTCCAGGATGACTAAATACATCTGTTTCTCTAACTGACTGTAACCCATTGGGCCCACTGCTGCCCGTGGTGGGCTGCGTGTATATGGGTTGGAGGGGTCTGGTTGAAGGAAAATAAATGATGGATGAGGAACCCACATGAAATAATAATACAGTTTACTATAGAATTTTGTTGTGTACTGTAGAATACTATACTGTACACTGTACTATCCCTTGACCATGTGTAGTGCTTACTGTAGCATTTTGTATTATAGTAGAGAATACTATACTAGACTAGGGTTGGGCAATTTATTGAATACATTTGATTAATTCAAATCATATCAAAGTTTATTTGTCACGTGTGCTGAATACAACAGATTACAGTGAAATGCTTACTTACAGGCTCTAACCAATAGTCTAAAAAAGGTATTAGGTGAACAATAGGTAGGTAAAGAAATAAAACAACAGTAAAAAGACAGGCTATATACAGTAGCGAGGCTATAAAAGTAGAGAGGCTACATACAGACACCGGTTTGTCAGGCCTATTGAAGTAGTATGTATATGTAGATATGGTTAAAGTGACTATGCATATAAGATGAACAGAGAGTAACAGTAGCATAAAAGAGGGGTTGGCGGGTGGTGGGTGGAGGAACACAATGCAGATAAAAACAGTTGAAAAGCCTTTTTGATCTCGACTTGGCACCCCAGTACCGCTTGACATGGGGTGGCTGGGGTCTTTGACAATTTTTAGGGCCTTCCTCTGGCACCACCTGGTGTAGAATTAGAATGTATGTTTTAGTGTGCAATTCCAAATACCTGTGTCGCAAGAATTGTTTATTTATTTTTTCATGACCGTCCACTTGTTCTCATGTCGTCGTTTTGGTCTCCTCTCCTTTGCTCCTTCTGTGCTATGCACCTTCCAAGAGGCCAGGGGGCATGCTTTCTTCTGTGCTGCCAGGGGGCATTTTCGGTACTGCAATTTATCTACAGTTGAGCCCAAAAGGCAGTGGTCATTTTAAGTACTACTTAAGTCCTTTTTGGGGGTATCTGCACTTTACTATTTATATTTTTGACAACTTTTACTTTTACTCCACTACATTCCTAAAGACAACAATGTACTTTTTATTCCTTATATTTTCCCTAACACACAAAAGTACTTGTTACACTTATAATGCTCAAGCATGACAGAATTATGGCACCTATCAATATAACGCTTTGTCATCCCTACTGCCTCTGATCTGGCGGACTCAAGAAACACAAATACTGTGTTTGCAAATGATGTCTGAGTGTTGGAATGTGCCCCTTTCTGTCCGGAATTAAAAATAATACGAAAATAGTGCTGTCTGGTTTGCTTAATATAAGGAATTTGATATCGAGTGTTTATTTTTACTTTGGAATTTTACTCAAGTATGACAATTGAGTACTTTTTCCACCACTGCCAAAATGACCATTACCATAGACGGCCCCATAGAGTAGTCCAATTTAACTTCTTGCGTCGAGCCATCCCGGATCTGGTATCGTGACTACAGCCTCAAGCTCATTACCATAACGCAACGTTAACTATTCATGAAAATCGCAAATGAAATGAAATTAATCTATTTGCTCTCAAGCTTAGCCTTTTGTTAACAACACTGTCATCTCAGATTTTCAAAATATGCTTCTCAACCATTGCAAAACAAGCATTTGTGTAACAGTATTGATTGCTAGCGTAGCATTTAGCATAGCATTTAGCGTTAGCATTCAGCAGGCAACATTTTCACAAAAACCAGAAAAGGATTCAAATAAAATCATTTACCTTTGAAGAACTTCAGATGTTTTCAATTAGGAGACTCTCAGTTAGATAGCAAATGTTCCGTTTTTACAAAAAATATTATTTGTGTTGACAAATCGGTCCGTTTTCTGCGTCACGTTGAGCTACGAAAAAAACCTGTATCCAGGATTGTGTAAATCTATCCGCAAGTCATTAGCATAACACAACGTTAACTATTCATGAAAATCGCAAATTAAATGAAATTAATATATTTGCTCTCAAGCTTAGCCTTTTGTTAACAACACTGTCATCTCAGATTTTCAAAATATGCTTTTGAACCATAGCTAAACAAGCATTTGTGTAACAGTATTGATAGCCTAGCATAGGATTTATGCCTGGCTTTCAGCATGCAACATTTTCACAAAAACTATAAAAGGATTCAAATAAAATCATTTAACTTTGAAGAACTTCAGATGTTTTCAATGAGGAGACTCTCAGTTAGATAGCAAATGTTCAGTTTTTTACAAAAAAATATTATTTGTGTTGACAAATCGGTCCGTTTTCTTCATCATTCTTCATCACGTTTGGGTAAAAAAAGAAAGAAAATTAAGTCATTAAAACGCAAACTTTTTTCCAAATTAACTCCATAATATTGACAGAAACATGGCAAACCGATGTTTAGAATCAATCCTCAAGGTGTTTTTCACATATCTATCGACGATAAAATCCTTCGTGGCAGTTGACTTTCACTTCTGAAGAAATGGAACGCGCGCATGGACCATAACAGATTACGCAATAATTTCGACATTCACCAGGGAAATGTAGTCTCTTATGGTCAATCTTCCAATGATATGCCTACAAACACATCACAATGCTGCAGACACCTTGGAGAAACGACACAAAGGGCAGGCTCATTCCTGGCGCATTGACAGCCATATAAGGAGACATTGGAACACAGCGCCTTCAGAATCTGGGGCATTTCCTATATGAAACTTCATCTTGGTTTCGCCTGTAGCATTAGTTCTGGGGCACTCACAGATAATATCTTTGCAGTTTTGGAAACGTCAGAGTTTTGTCTTTCCAAGGCTGTCAATTCCATGCATAGTCGAGCATCTTTTCCTGAGAAAATATTGCGCTTAAAACGGGCACGTCTTTTTATCCAATAATGACATAGCGCGCCCATAGGTTGAAGAGGTTAAAAAATCTAAAAAATACATTTTAGCATGACAACAATCAGTTTCAATTCGCTATTTACATTTGAGGTTTGGTCAAACAGAATTGATCATATGGACACCTAAACACATTGAGACATTATTTTACTTTATACCATGACATTGTTGAATACTCGTTCCTGAATGGCTTGAAGGGCATTCTTGGTCATCGATTATAACGCACAGTATATCAGCAAGGTAGAATTCAATGGCTATAGTTCATTCTTACATGTTCTATGTTTGAGCTGCTTTTGAAAACATAACTTGAATTGAAAACATTATAATTGGCATTGTTGAATTTGATTTCCATAATAGACCAAATCATAATGTTTTTAATCAAAGCCGTTCTGGTAGTTCCAGGTTGCAAACATCATGAAATCTGGACTCGAGAACGTATAGGACACCATATGAAGACCAGTGCCGGACTAGCTAGATTACCGAATGAATAATTACTATACACCAGTTTTTCTATAAAATCATCAAAACTACTCTCTTGTTATCAAGCCTCCATTTTTCTAGGTTGTCAGCGAGATAGCTAGTTTTCCTCGTACATGGGGGAAATGCCAACTAGCTACAAAGCTATTTTCTTTTAATTTAACCAAGCAAGTCAGTTAAAAACACATTCTTATTTACAATGATGGCCTACCCCGGCCAAACCCTCCCCTAACCCAGACGACGCTGGGCCAATTGTGCGCCACCCTATGGGACTCCCGATCACAGCTGGTTGTGATACAGCCCGCAATCGAACCAGGGTCTGTAGTGACACCTCTAGCACTGAGATACAGTGCCTTAGACAGCTGTGCCACCCTGGGAGTTTACATTGCCTTGGTTGCAGCTGACCTGTATGCTAGCCACACAGCCATGTATTTGTATGTATTTTTATTGAAATGCATAGCCAGCCAGCTAGCACTAATTGCAATGTTGGATAGATTGCTAATCGATTCCATTTATTTAGCGACAATTATCCAATCTCACAGTGTATTAACTTATCCAATCTTCACCCACCGGCACTGTGCAGGATGCATGTATTCAAAAAGAGTAGCTAGCTAATGTTAGCTAGTCCATCTGTAGCCCCCAACTACCTAGCTAACTAGCTAGTTAGCTAGCTAAGTTCCAGTTATTGTTTAGTTATTTTTCAGCTATCTTGTTTGAACACCGAATGACGGCAAGCTGCCTGACATTGGGTGCGGTAGTTAGCTAGCTAGATATCCATGCCTTGCCATTGCATTGCTATCTTGCCAGCATCGATGGATGCATTCTGATGTCAGTCATGTAACGTTAGCAAGAAAAGACAACCCTTGTTTTCAATAAATAAGATGGATTGGTAGCTACCTCAGCACAGAAATATTTCTTTACTCGATGCCGATGATGGTTCCATAGCCTGCCATACGTGAGTTAATGAGCCGGGGCTATGAGGTTATCAGAACGTGTACTAGCTAGCTTAGCAAGCTACCTGTCTGGCATAAGCCTAGCCTACATGTCGACATGTAATCATTGCAATTTGAGGATTGTTTTCCTCTGCTAGCCATCTTGCTACCAGGTTTGGGCTAGGTGACTGCTTGCTTGTTTGCAATTAGTTAATGGTATACATAGAAAATAACAACCTCTGTTTAAAAGATGATATTATTGCTTGACTGGAATATACTTCATCTATTTATTTTACTAGGCAAGTCAGTTAAGAAAAAAATCCTATTTTCAATGACAGCTGAGGAACAGTGGGTTAACTGCCTTGATCAGGAGCAGAATGACAGATTTTTTTTTTTTTTTTTTCCCATTCCGTACAAATGTGCGCAACCACAACATTCAAACGAGGCTACAAAGAAAACTAATGGGACTGTAGCGACTGTGTTGACTTCCAAATCAGGGGGTGTGAACTAGGTATTTATTCAAGCGTTGATCGACATGGTAATGGATCTATAGTATTGGAGAAAAGTTTAAAAAACAGACCCTCCGTTACATCTAGACATGTCATGCCATAACGTACAGCACGCATAAAGCAACTATTTCTGTCTTACAATCTCTCTCCACCAGGTGTAGCACTTCTCTCATCCTTTAAAAACAAGAAATGGACAGTGACGGGGGTAAGGGGGGTTACCTAGTCATTTTTTTCTTCATCATTGCATGCGATCATCATTCTCAAAGCCGCTGTTTACTTCTAAGATAACTTTAGCACCGCCTTAAAAACCTGATTCAAATTCGACACAAACCTTCAAATAGGTATGTAATGACACATTATATAAACTCTTTATAGTGTTTTATTTAGGCGATAAGGTGATAAGTTGGACAGATCGAGTGAAAAAAATAAATTTTCCCACACGACATCTCTCCTTCTCACCATCAAGCATTAGTTTCGCTTCCCCACCCGCCATTTTTGAAAAGACCCGACAGGCTCATTGCCTGCTTGAATTATGCAGAAATGGGCAGTGTTTAGGTCATGTAATTGATTCTGTTGGAAAGGGGAGAAATTGTGCTTTACAATGATATTGACATTAAAGTTGATCTGGAAGTATTACATTTTTGGGGCGCTAAAATAAGGGCAATTGTACGGACCAAGGCGATGTACGAGTTCACGTGAGTTTACGTTACTAGTCCAATACTCTAACCACAAGGCTACCTGCTGCCACTAGGCTACCTGCTGTTCATCTATGAGTGAGTAATTAGGCACGGGCTATCAATGCTAATTGCTTATTATAAACAAACATGGCACACTAACCTCACATAGTCAGCTATTGGAAGTAGTGGTTCACTACCATCATCTGCTGGATAATTTTGAGATTACACCATAAAATAGCACTGCGACATTGACAACGGTTCATGTTATTGGAAAGTCGATTTTGCCAGCTCCTTACCGTGCTGTCAACTACATTATGTGATTACTGATTTGTAAATACAGAGCACAACCACGCAGAGAACCATGCCCAGAACGCAACTTTCTCCACCCGGAAATAAATCTGCTTGCTAATGTTGCATCATGTGGATCTCTCCTATAGCAAGCTCGGACTGGTTTGGTTAGCTAAACGAGCAAGTCTGTTTGTTTGGTTACCAAGGCAACTACTGTAGCTTTCTAGTAAACTTTCTAGCTACTTCAGTGGATGTTGAAGAAGTTTCATAGGTTTTGGAACACTTGTTGTTGCGGCAAATGTTTTCAATTATAGCCATGCTATAAAAGGCATAATCAACTTGGGGTTCTATGCGTTCTCTGGAAAATAATGCAACTCAGTGGAAGGTGAGTTCCACTCTGCTAGCACATCATGTAATACACCTTCCATATCGTTCATTATTTTCAATAGAACGCATAGCCCATCATTGATTATCCCTTAATGTACATAATAGAGGATACTAAGCCCTTCGAACAATGCCTTTTTTATGTCTCAACTCTCCAAATGTACAGAGAGCTGGCCCTACTAAATTGGGAGTGTCAATTAACATTGTTTCTGGAAAATTAATGTTCAGTTTCTGTCACACTCGAAATTGCGGTTTAGCCACATATTTTTATGTGCTAGGTGTCTAGATTGTGTTTTATAAATGTGCAGTGAGCATTAAAATACGAATTTATAATAAGGAATTGGCAACTTGTTCTCATTCTGAGAAATAAGCATCTTCCTATCCAGGTAGGCCACTTGATTACAAAATCTTAACAAAGTGGAAAGGCTGGCATGCTGTTCAAATGTTCTACCTTGTTAGCTAGAAAATAGATTCCAAGTTGGCTAAACTTAAAATAAAAAGGATAGCTGGCTATTCACTAGCATGTGGACTTGAGAGATTGTTTATGAGATTCGTTCCAATGTTTCTTGTTTGACATTTTACTGCATTGTTAGTAGCTAGTAACATTTTAATGCACCTGCTATAACATCTTCTAAACTGTACAACCAATACATTTTGATTCGATGAGACCTGTGTTCATTTTTGATTATTAGTGGGGGATGTGCGTTGTGCATGGTTCTGGTGGCAAAAAAATGCAGGTTAAAACTATTTTGATAAAATCATTACATTTGTTGTGGTTCTTATGGTTGTGGAAGGCTTATATTTATATTTATATTTTGACCTCTTCCCTATAGGCTGTCTCATCTCAGTGATCAGGCCTACCGCTGTTTTGTCGTCAGCAGACTAAATGATGGTGTTGGAGTCGTGTTTGGCCACGCAGTCATGGGTGAACAGGGAGTAGGTGAGGGGACTAAGTACACACCACTGAGGGGCCCCAGTGTTGAGGATCAGCGTGGCAGATGTGTTGTTGCCTACCCTTACCACCTGGGGGCGGCCCGGCAGGAAGTCCAGGATCCAGTTGCAGAGGAAGTTGTTTAGTCCCAGGGTCCTTAGCTTAGTGATGAGCTTCGTGGTCACTACAGTGTTGAACGCTGAGCTGTAGTCAATGAACAGCATTCTCACATAGGTGTTTTATTTGTCCAGGTGGGAAAGGGCAGTGTGGAGTATGATTGAGATTGCGTCATCTGTGGATCTGTTGGGGCGTTATGCGAATTGGAGTGGGTCTAGGGTATCTGGGATGCTTTTGATGTGAGCCATGACCAGCCTTTCAAAGCTACTGATGTGAGTGCAACAGGGCGGTAATCATGTGGGCAGGTTACCTTCACTTCCTTAGGCACAGAGATTATGGTCGTCTTGTTGAAACATGTAGGTATTTCAGACTTAGTCAGGGAGAGGTTGAAAATGTCAGTGAAGACACTTGCCAGTTGGTCCGCTCATGCTTTGAGTACACGTCCTGGTAATCCATCTGGCCCCCGCGGCTTTGTGAATTTTGACCTGTTTAAAGGTCTTGCTCACATCAGCTAGCGAGAGAGTTATCACACAGTCATCCAGAACAGCTGGTACTCTCGTGCATGCTTCAGTGTTGCTTGCCACGAAGTGAGCATAAAAGGCATTTAGCTTGTCTGGTAGGCTCGCGTCACTGGGCATCTCGCGTCTGGGTTTCCCTTTGCAGTCCGTAATAGTTTTCAAGCACGCTCTCTCGAGCGTCAGAGACGGTGTAGTAGGATTCAATCTTAATCCTGTATTGATGCTTTGCTTGTATGATGTTTCGTCTGAGGGCATAGCGGGATTTCTTATAGGCATCCGGATTAGTGTCCCGCTCCTTAATTAAAAGAGGTAGCTCTAGCCTTTAGCTCGATGTGGATGTTGCTTGTAATCCATGGCTTCTGGTTGGGATATGTACGTACTGTCACTGTGGGGACAACTTCGTCGATGCACTTATTGATGAAGCCGATGACTGAGGTGGTATACTCCTCAATGCCATTGGATGAATCCAGGAACATATTCTAGTCTGTGCTAGCAAAACAGTCCTGTAGTGTAGTATCCGTGTCATCTGACCACATCCGTATTGAGTGAGTCACTGGTACTTCCTGCTTTAGTTTTTGCTTATAAGCAGGAATCGGGAGGATAGAATTATGATCAGATTTGCCGGGGGGCGTTGGAGACCTTTGCATGCGTCTCTGTGTGTGGAGTAAAGGTGGTCTAGTGTTTTTTTCCTCTGGTTCAACATGTGACATGCTGGTAAAAAAATTGTAAAACTGATTAAAGTTTGCCTGCATTAAAGTCCTCGAGCACTAGGAATACTGCTTCTGGGTGAGAATTTTCTTGCTCGCTTATGTTCTTATAGAGTTGGTTAAGTGCAGTCTTAGTGCCGGCATTGGTCTGTGGGGGTAAATAGACGGCTACGAATAATATAGATGAGAAC